>NC_058521.1:262907552-263511398 GCF_904849725.1 Hordeum vulgare subsp. vulgare
GTCATTTTGTTGCTACTGTTTTTTGCGTGTCAAGTATTTATTCCTATGACCATGAGATCATATAACTCACTGACACCGGAGGAATGCTTTGTGTGTATCAAACGTCGCAACGTAACTGGGTGACTATAAAGATGCTCTACAGGTATCTCCGAAGGTGTTAGTTGAGTTAGTATGGATCAAGACTGGGATTTGTCACTCCGTGTGACGGAGAGGTATCTCGGGGCCCACTCGGTAATACAACATCACACACAAGCCTTGCAAGCAATGTAACTTAGTGTAAGTTGCGGGATCTTGTATTACGGAACGAGTAAAGAGACTTGCCGGTAAACGAGATTGAAATAGGTATGCGGATACTGACGATCGAATCTCGGGCAAGTAACATACCGAAGGACAAAGGGAATGACATACGGGATTATACGAATCCTTGGCACTGAGGTTCAAACGATAAGATCTTCGTAGAATATGTAGGATCCAATATGGGCATCCAGGTCCCGCTATTGGATATTGACCTAGGAGTCTCTCGGGTCATGTCTACATAGTTCTCGAACCCGCAGGGTCTGCACACTTAAGGTTCGAAGTTGTTTTATGCGTATTTGAGTTATATGGTTGGTTACCGAATGTTGTTCGGAGTCCCGGATGAGATCACGGACGTCACGAGGGTTTCCGGAATGGTCCGGAAACGAAGATTGATATATAGGATGACCTCATTTGATCACCGGAAGGTTTTCGGAGTTACCGGGAATGTACCGGGAATGACGAATGGGTTCCGGGAGTTCACCGGGGGGCAACCCACCCCGGGGAAGCTCATAGGCCTTGGGGGAGACACACCAGCCCTTAGTGGGCTGGCGGGACAGCCCACAAGTGGTCTATGCGCCAAGAGAAGAAAAATCAAGAGGAAAAAAAAGGAGGAGGTGGGAAGGGAGGAGGACTCCCTCCCACCAAACCTAGTCCGACTCGGTTTGGGGGGGGAGAGTCCTCCCCCTTGGCTCGGCCGACCCCCTTGAGGGTCCTTGGACCCCAAGGCAAGGCCCCCTCCCTCCCACCTATATATACGGAGGTTTTAGGGCTGATTTGAGACGACTTTTCCACGGCAGCCCGACCACATACCTCCACGGTTTTTCCTCTAGATCGCGTTTCTGCGGAGCTCGGGCGGAGCCCTGCTGAGACAAGGTCATCACCAACCTCCGGAGCGCCGTCATGCTGCCGGAGAACTCTTCTACCTCTCCGTCTCTCTTGCTGGATCAAGAAGGCCGAGATCATCGTCGAGCTGTACGTGGTACTAAATCGTGGGACTGATCGCGGGATTGTTCGCGGGGCGGATCGAGGGACGTGAGGACGTTCCACTACATCAACCGCGTTCTCTAACGCTTCTGCTGTACAGTCTACGAGGGTACGTAGATCACTCATCCCCTCTCGTAGATGGACATCACCATGATAGGTCTTCGTGCGCGTAGGAATTTTTTTGTTTCCCATGCGACGTACCCCAACACTTACCTACGTGACAGCCACAACGATGATATGCCAAAGCTATTTACCCTTCATAAGGACCCTTTTCATCAAATCCAATCCGACTAGAGTAGGAGAGACAGACACCCGCTAGCCACCTTTATGCACGATGTGCATGTGTGTCGGTGGAACCAGTCTCACGTAAGCGTACGTGTAAGGTCGGTCCGGGCCACTTCATCGCACAATACCGCCGGAGAAGAATAAGACTAGTAACGGCAAGCAAATTGACAAACCATCGCCCACAACTTTTGTGTTCTACTCGTGCATAGAATCTACGCATAGAAAACCTGGCTCTGATGCCACTGTTGGGTAACGTAGCATAAATTCAAAAACTTTCCTACGCATGTTCAGATCTTCCTATGGAGAGACCAGCAACGAGAGAGGGGTAAGAGCATCTTCGTACCTTTGAAGATCGCTAAGCGGAAGCGTTGCTAGAATGCGGTTGATGGAGTCGTACTCGCAGCGATTCCGATCTAGTGCCGAACAACGGCACCTCCGCGTTCAACACACGTGCAGCCCGATGACGTCTCCCGCACCTTGATCCAGCAAGGAGGAGGGAGAGGTTGGGGAAGAAGACCAGCAACACGACGGTTTGGTGTTGGTGGAGAGACGAGGTCTCCCGTCAGGGCTTCGCCAAGCGCCGGCAGAGAGGAGGAGGAAGAAGTGCAGGGCTGCGCCGAGGGAGAGGGAAAACCGTGTCCGCCAAAGGCCAAAAGTGCCCACTACATATAGGGGAAGGGGAGAGGGGGTGCCACCCCTAGGGTTCCCACCCTAGGGGGTGCGGCAGCCCTCCCAGATGGGGGGAGTGGCGGCCAGGGCAAGGAGGAGGGTGGCGCACCCATCTGGTGGGCCTAAGGCCCACCTTAGTTAGGGTTCCCCCCCTTCCCCTTTTTCTGGTGCACATGGGCTGGGTGGGGGGCGCACCAGCCCACTTAGGGGCTGGTTCCCTTCCCCACTTAGCCCATCTAGCCTCCCGGGGTCGTCACCCCCCTTTGGTGGTCCCCCGGGACCACCTCCGGTGGTCCCAGTGGTCCCGGTACGTTTACCGGTGATGCCCGAAACACTTCCGGTGTCCGAAACCATCCGTCCTATATATCAATCTTTACCTCCGGACCATTCCGGAGCTCCTCGTGACGTCCGAGATCTCATCCGGGACTCCGAACAACTTTCGGTAATCTCGTATAACAATTCCCTATAACCCTAGCGTCATCGAACCTTAAGTGTGTAGACCCTACGGATTCGGGAGACAGGCAGACATGACCGAGACACCTCTCTGGCCAATAACCATCAGCGGGGTCTGGATACCCATGGTGGCTCCCACTAGCTCCACGATGATCTCATCGGATGAACCACGATGTCAAGGATTCAATCAATCCCGTATACGATTCCCTTTGTCTGTCGGTATAGAACTTGCCCGAGATTCGATCGCCGGTATACCTATACCTTGTTCAATCTCGTTACCGGTAAGTCTCTTTACTCGTTTCGTAGCACGTCATCATGTGACTAACTCCTTAGTCACATTGAGCTCATGATGATGTTCTACCGAGTGGGCCCAGAGATACCTCTCCGTCACACGGAGTGACAAATCCCGATCTCGATTCGTGCCAACCCAACAGACACTTTCGGAGGTACCCGTAGTGCACCTTTATAGTCACCCAGTTACGTTGTGACGTTTGATACACCCAAAGCACTCCTACGGTATCCGGGAGTTGCACAATCTCACGGTCGAAGGAAAAGATACTTGACATTAGAAAAGCATTAGCATACGAACAATACGATCTAGTGCTAGGCTTAGGATTGGGTCTTGTCCACCACATCATTCTCCCAATGATGTGATCCCGTTATCAATGACATCCAATGTCCATGATCAGGAAACCATGATCATCTATTGACTAACGAGCTAGCCAACTAGAGGCTTGCTAGGGACACATTGTGATCTATTCATTCACACATGTATTACTGTTTCCTGTTAATACAATTATAGCATGAACGATAGACGATTATCATGAACAAGGAAATATGATAACAACCATTTTATTATTGCCTCTAGGGCATATTTCCAACACCTCATACCCGATGAACACGGTGAGCACGGAGCGATCGGAGAGCTTGGTTACTCCGGGTCCCGTCTTCTTCATGTGGGCTATGCAGCCGAATGTGCGAAGGTGTTCGACCGTAGGGCTCCTCCTGTTCCAGGCCTCGTACGGCGTCATGCCGTTGAGGCTTCTCGTCAGAGCTCTGTTGAGGATGTAGATGGCGCACTTGACCGCCTCTCCCCAGAACGTGGCCGGCATGCCCATCCCTTTCAGCATACACGGAGCCATCTCCACCACAGTCTGATTGCGTCGCTCGACGGCCGTTTTGCTGCGGTGAGTAGGGCGCGATGGTGTGGTGCGCGATGCCGTTCTTCTCACAGTAGGCCTTGAACTCGCCGGAGTTGAACTCGCCACCCCTGTTCGAGCGGAATGCACGCAGGCGGCAGCTCTGTTTCGCCTCTGCGAGGGCCTGGATCTTCTTGAAACGGGAGAACGCCTCGTCCTTAGACCTGAGGACCTCGAGCCACGTGTATCTACTATAGTCGTCAACTACCAACAAGAAGTACTGATTACCGCCTGCCGTAGCTGGTTTGATCGGGCCGCAGAGGTCGGTGTGCACGAGCTCCAGAGCGCGCTCTGATCGATGCAGGCTCGCGCGCGGGAATGCCAGACGATGCTGCTTCCCGAGCATGCATCCGTCGTAGATTTCGTCGACGTGGTCCACCTGCGGCATCCCGCGCACCATGCCCCTCGTGGACATGGCCTTCACCGCCCGGAAGTGGAGGTGCCCTGGCCGAGCGTGCCACAGCCACGTCGGTTCGTCCAGCTTGGCCACCAGGCCGACCGGCATGGCAAGGTCCAGTCGCAGTACGTACAGTCGATTTGCCGTGCGCTTGACACGGACAAGGAGTTGCCGCTGTTGATCGTAGACGAAGAGATGTCCGCCCTCGATCACTGACCTGCAGCCCTTCTCGTCAAGTTGTCCAAGAGAGATGATGTTGGCCCACAGCTTGGGGATGTAATACACGTCCGCGAGCACGCGCTGGTTGCCGTTCGCGCAACGGAACATGATGCTCCCCTTGCCACTGATCGTGACGAGGGAGCCGTCCCCGAAGCGCACGGAGCCGTGCACGGTGTCGCCGAGGCTGGTGAACGCGTCGCGTGCGCCGGTCATGTGACTACTGCCGCCGATGTCCAGGTACCAGGTACCATGCGCTCCGGTGGTGGCCGGAACGACGCGCTCTTCGTTGAGAAGACTACCTGAGCGCGCGCTGGTACCTCATGTACGTTGCTCGCCACGCCCGTGTCCTGGACCGGGCGTTCGCCCTCCTCGATGGTCGCCAGCAGGAGCGCTGGTGGCTCGACATCCGCCTCGGCGAGGTTCGCCGCCTCGCCTTGGTTTTGATGATCGCGCTCCGCCTTGCGACATTCCCTGGCCCAGTGGCCGGGGATGTTGCAGTAGCGGCACTTGCCCTTCCGCTTCACGTCAGCGGGCTTCTTGCCGTCATCGCCTCGTCCACCGCATCGCTCGCCACCCTACGGGCGTGGGCTGGAGTGTCCCCTGCCGTCCTTGGCGACCGAAGACGATCCCTGGCCCCGGTGTTGCATGCGGTCGTGCCACTCCCTCTCGGTGAGGAGTAGCTCGCCAACCCCGCGATCGACGTCGTCCAGAGCATAGCTCTCCTCGATGGAACGCAGACGCCCGCACAACTCTTCGATCGAGAGCGTCTGCAGGTCGACGAAGGATTCGATGGCCAGTGCCATCTGTCTGAACTTGCGGGGCACCGCACGCAGAAATTTCAGCACGACGCGGTACTCCGACACAGGGTCGTTAAGCAGCTCCAGCTCGTTCACGATTGTTGTCAGGCGAAGAGAGAAATCTTCGATAAACTCACCATCGCGAAAGCGGATTTCTTCGAACTCGCGGCGACGGGTTTGCGCCTTGGCTTCCCGCACACGCTCACTGCCCATGCGCAGAGTCTCCCACGCCTCCTTGGCCGAGTCCTTGCCGGCGAGGGCACGGATTATCTCAGGAGGCACCGCGCGGAGCAGCGCGGCGCGATCGTCGCGGTCGCCGTCGCCGGACTCCACGGCCTCCCACAGGCCCTATGCCTGCAGTTGCACGCGCATCACCATGGCCCAGTCGACGTAGTTGGTGCTAGTGAGCGTTGGGTATTGGGCAGAACCTCCGATCTCCCTCACCGCTCGCTCGCGAACCACCAGCTCGCCATGACGCCCACGCCGTGGCGGAGGCGAGTGCGACACCCTATGCGGGCGCACTGGCGACCTGGAGCCGAGGCGTTGCGTGTCGTCTCCGGCGCCGCTGTCGTCTCGCTGCCCTTTGCCGCCCGCGTCCTGCTGGACGCCGCTGCCGTCGCCTTGCTGCTCATTGCCGGCCAGCGCCTGATGAACACTTCCACCAGCGCCCTGCCGCGCGCCGCGCCCTCCAGCCATGGATGCTTGATGGCTTTGATGCCAATTGTTGTTGTTTCGATGGGTGGATCGAAGAACACGAGAGGAACAACCAGAGTTTTTGTGCTGCTAAACCCGCTGCAGCTTTTCGCGTTTCTGTTCCTTTTATTCAGTGATCGATGTGTGCATGCAGTGAGACCCGCTCAGCTACTAGATCGTGCCATCCCACGACCTCGAGCGCACTCCTGCCACTCCTACTATGTCGCCGCAGATCGCACACGGCGCGTCTTGTGGCGTAGACTAACTAACCAGCAAAAGAACGAGTCTAACTGAAGATATAACGAACCTAGCTACGGCTGCGGTTGCAGCGTTCTTATCTGACGAACCTGAAAAAAGGGAAAACAACAGGTAAATGGTGCGGCAGGATTAGGCTAACACTGCGTGCGTGCCGCACTGGAGAGCGGCATCCTTACCTACAAGCAGCAGACTACTTTTGCTTCAATCCATCCTCAATGGAATACCGATCCACTCGATGCTGGCTATGAGACTTCTGTTGAAAACGCTCACGGCTATGGGAAAAATCTGTCTAGGGTTCCTTTGGAGCGGGAAGGCGGAGGCCGGAGGTGGAAAATGTGTCGTGGCACGGGATATCGTCTGTCGGCCAAAATGGGCCGGCGGACTGGGCATTACGGACTTGCGATGGATGAACGTGGCACTACAAACCAACTGGTTGTGGCTGCAGAAAACAGATGAAAGCAGGCCTTGGGCAGAATTTGCCTTCTCCCTCCCAAAAGAATCAAGGCAGTTGTTCCATGCGGCTTGGCTATGCGTGTAGCTCTGGGAGACGGGAAGGACACCCTTTTTGGGAAGTCCACTGGCTTCACGGATCTCGGCTCCAGGAAGTGGCGCCACGACTATACGAGCGAGCTTCTACTCGGGCGAAGGCCTCTCAAACTGTACATGACGCAGTCATCACGGGCAACTGGGCGTGTGATATCGGGCCCTTCATCGACTTCACGGATCTTCAACAATTCATGAGTGTGTGCCCCATGGTGACAACCACCCAACTCGATGCTTAGAGACGGGATTCCACTAGGTGGACTTGGACCCATGGTGGGCAGTTCTCGGCCAGGTCGGCCTACATGGCAAAGCTTTGGGGAATCGAGGTCGCTCCCACGACCACAATCTCATGGGGATCTAGAGCACCGCTAAGATGCGCTTCTTTGCCTGGCTTGCTGCCAAGGGTCGATGCCGGACCTCGGACAAATAGGCGCGCAGAGGATTACCACACTAGGCAGCTTGCCCTTTTTGCGACCAACATGAAGAAACGATCGACCATTTTCTCTTGCATTGCATATTCGCGAGGGACATTTGGTCCAGGATTCTGCCGCCCCTAGGCATGGGTCACGGAGAGCCGCGCACCAAAGAATCCCTTCCGGACTGGTGCACAAGGAACGACCACGATCACGCGCCGAAACAACATGCAAGGATGGAGCGCATTATGTGTCTTCTAACCATGTGACAGCTGTGGAAGCATCGCAACATCGTTTCCTTTGATGGCAAGACCCATGTCTGTGCGATGTGGTACACATAATTATGAGCGAATGCGCAGTGTGGCAGAAGGCTGGACTGCTAAGAGATGAGGGCGCACTAGAGGGCCTCCTCGCGGCGGCGCAAGGGTGGACGCAAGGCGAATAGTCGGCTAGAGTAGCGGGTGGAGTGATGTGTGAGCATCATGTAGACACGCCTTGTAGAACTGTGGAGGGGCTCTCCCCTCTTTTATCTCTTTCTATAATTATATATGATTCACACACTCGTGCGTGTTTGAGAAAAAAAATAGGTGTTAAAAAGCTATGAGAGACTATTAATTATAAACCGTGTTCTAGTTTTTTGCACACATATTATTTAGCTCACTTAGTTGTACGCTCAAGCCTCTCCAGAGGAGGTTGGGAGTTCGATCTCCTAAAACTGCATTATTCTTTTCCATCCTCTAGCAATCCGAGTGGGCCCAAACTGGTGCTTCTAACCTAACCGTGGTGGTGTCTTAAAAAAAAAGCCGAGCTGCACACAACATACATAGAGTTTTTTAATAGACTCTGGGTTGAACTTTCAAAAACATCACAGACTTTTCAATAAAAATGTTATGACGGACTAAAAATACATATTTCTTTTAATAATAGATATAGAGTATAGAGGAGTGACTTGTACCTTAGGGGTTGTTTGGATACTGAGCGTTAGCCGCGGGTATATAGAAAATATGTTTTAAGTTGAACCGGTTTTACGGTGGGTTTTATCAATAATGAGTGTATGTAAAGTTGTGTTTGGGTTTTATCAATACACAGTCGCCTCTACATTAGGCGCTGCCGTCATTGGCTGCCACCGTCTATCATCCCCGTCACAGGTCAGGGCCCCGATGTCGGCGCGAGCGCTGGCCTCATGGTGGAAGACATTCTTCTCATAGAGCTCCATGCCATGCCGCACACCGAAGGTCAAGTCCGTTTTTCTAAAGCGTGTTTGTATAAAATCGTCTCTGAGCCGTTTTCTCATAAACGCAAAATATGAATATTAGGAGAACCAAATTTTATTTATCCAAGAATTAGATAGAGTATCCAAACAAAATTTTAGTTGGTTAGAATCTCAAATGCATTTTTAGCTAACTCGTTCTCTAAAAGCTCGCTGTCCAAACAACCCCTTAAGTATGTCAAGGCTCGATTATTGTATCTTTGTTTTGTTCTACTTCTTGTAAAGATAGTAAAATAATATAAAAGTATTTAGATTACTAACATATTTTTTATAAAAAGAGTAGATTTTATAAGTTCTTTCTACGAAAATGAACCGACCTGGCAGCCAAAGAGCACAATTACCTCGACAAGGCTGTAGGGCTCAAACCAAGCAAGCTCTCGCGCCTGGCAGTAATTCCGGGTACCTTTTCTAAAAGAAAGGTTCTTCCGACCACCACCCGCGAAGCGTGGGCAAGGCACTGACGCACATTTCTTCTCCATGACACGGGGCCCGAAGCCGGATCCTCCCACACCGAAGCACGCAGGCAGCTTCGTCCCGTGCCCGTCGCGTCGCGCAACAAAACCAGCGGGAGGAGAAAAGGATTGGTAGAAGGAACGAGGAAAGGCCATTCGAAATCGACCATCCAAATCCGAGCCCTCCTTCACATTTCTTGCAGCGCTATTTTTCATCTGTCCGCGTCGCGGGGAGGTAGGATTCTTGCGCTATCCGGAGGTTGATAGGGATCGGTGGCGGTTCTTGATTTGGATTCGCTTCGTTTTGGATTTGTTCAGATGATGGGGGCGGCGGACAAGGCCGAGCTAGGGTTCGAGGAGGATGATGATATGGTGGCCGGCACGGCGCCGCCGGCCATGAAGATGCAGTCGCTCGACTTCGAGCACATCGGCTCGCTCGCGGCGGTGGCGGAGTCGCTCTCGCCCCGGAGCAAGTGGCGGATGGCGCTGAGGAGCATACGCATCGTCATCTTCCATGCCAAGATCAATGTGCTCCTGCCCTTCGGGCCCCTCGCCATCACGCTTCACTACCTCTCCGGGAACCACGTAAGTAACATGCCCACAAGGATCACCCATCTAAACTACTCTGCAGCATTCATTAGGGTTGATGCAGTATGATTTACTCTTCCTGCTTTGTTAGTTTCTTTCGTTTTTACTACTGTACTACTTTTGAATCTGTAATAGGGGCGCATGCTTTCATTTTTTCTGCTGCATTCTTCGTCACGTTTACTTGCAACAGCAAGACTGACCTGATAATGCTTTCCATTTCTGGGATTGCTTCCTTCAAATGCTTCACAGCAAGGATGGGTTTTCCTTTTCAGCTTAGTTGGTATCACTCCCTTGGCCGAGAGATTGGGATATGCAACTGAGTAAGTGCCTAGTGGATTTTGTCTGATCTAGCTTCTGTATGTTATATAACTCACTGTATATTACTCCCTCCGTCCCATAATATAAGAGCGTTTTCCTATATTATGGGACGGAGAGAGTACAACGGATGAGTAGAGCATTTTGGAGGACGGTCTCCATGGAGCCTGTTATTAAAAAAACAAAACCAAAATTCAAACTTTTCAGTTTAAAAAAATTATGAACAAAAATATACACGTATTACAAAGATGTAATGTATATGTGTGTAAAATTTCACAATGAAATTCTATGAATTGCGAGCTGCACAAAAGATAACAAAATCATGGACTTTGAGAATGAACAGGACATGTGCTAAAAAGCCACATATTTGTTTTTCTTTGTAGCTCTCATTTTAATGTATTTTAACATGAAATTTTAAACACATGTACATTATGCCTCTGGATATATGCACATTTTTTCAGAATGTTTTGAAACATAAAAGCGTGAATTTTGAATTTTTCAAAGTTCGGCCTACATGGAGCTGGAGCTCCATTTAGCATTTTCGATAATGGATGCCTTGTCTTGTGCAGGCAACTTGCTTGCTACACTGGCCCAACAAGTATGTGTCTTCATTCCATATTATCTTAGCTTTCTAATTCAAATCATGACTTCAGCAATCGGTAAAGACTAAATTTTTGAACTGCAGTTGGGGGGCTTCTAAATGCTACTTTCGGAAATGCGACAGAGATGATTATCTCGATATATGCACTGAAAAATGGAATGATTCGTGTCGTACAACAGTCACTACTAGGCTCTATATTATCAAACATGCTGTTAGTTCTTGGGTGTGCTTTCTTTGCTGGTGGGCTTGCTCATCCTAATAGAGATCAGGTCTTCAATAAGGTACCAATAAAAAGGTGGTTATTTCCATTATTATCCACACATTTTATCTCTATTAACTTTCATTTTTCTATGTAGGCATCAGCTGTTGTGAACTCTGGGTTGTTGTTGATGGCTGTCTTGGGTCTAATGTTTCCAGCGGTGCTTCACTTTACACATTCTGAAGCACACTATGGAAAATCTGAAGTTTCTCTTTCAAGGTTTAGTAGCTGCATAATGCTTGTGGCTTATGCTAGCTATCTATTTTTTCAACTCAAGAGCCAGCGCAGTCTGTACAGCCCAATTGGTGAAGTAAGTAGTTGAAAGCTAATTTGTGCAAACACTTTTTTAGACAAGGGGAAATAGTTTATGCAAATACTGAAAACTGAAAAGCGAGATATGGATGCACAAGGTTTTACTCCGAGGGGCACATATCACTTTAATACTGTATCGTAGTTATTGTAGTCATCCATGTAAAGTTGTATCTTCTGCATTGGGTAGTGTAAGTAAGTGATCAAGCTGCATAATATGCATGCAATATGCGTTGAGGGATTTTCATGGGTCCTAATAGCGGTACTAGAGCTAGTACATTGAATTTACAGTCGAGGGGACATCACGTCAGGATATCAGTCTGTTTGAGGACACCACACAAGTGGTTGTGGGGGTGTGATTGCCGCCTGGTTGCTTTTGTTGAGTGGGCCTTTCTCCATGGCTGCCACGTTACAGTAGCTACTATCGTGGAATGTTCGGAACCTCAATGCTCCGGCCAAGCGATCCGTGGTGTTCCAAATGATTGCCACCATGCAACCTCATATTGTATGCCTTCAAGAGTCCAAGCTTGAGGTCATGTCCGGTGCCTTGGTCATGCAATGCCTTGGGAATAAATTTGACTCTTTTGTTTACTTGCCCACGGTCGAGATGAGGGGTGGTATCATTATTGCTTGCAATTCCACTATTGCCAAGCTCTCTAACACCCATGTCACGACACACACCATTACGGTTCTTGTGACCCTTGTCGAGGGGGCGGTCTGATGGCTGACTAGCGTCTATGGCCCGCAGAGTGAAGGGGACAAGGTAGAATTTTTGCACGGTCTTGAGTAAGTATGAGACCTACATGCGAGGTTGTGGGCCGTGGTAGGAGATTTCAACCTCATAGTTGAGGCAGCGGATAAGAGCAATGCAAATCTCAACAGGCACATGATGGCTAGGTTCCAACGTGTCTTGAATTCCATCGAGCTGAAGGGGATTTACCTTAATGGGAGGAGGTATACATGATCCAATGAGCGTGAGCACGCTACTCTTGAGAAGTTGGACTGCATTTTTTGCATCTGTCTGCTGGGAAGAGCCTTACCCCACCTGTTTCCTCTCCGCGGTGAGTACTGCAACCTCGGATCACTGCCTGGTCGTGATGGATCTTGACGCTAATTTGCACGTCGGGAGGAGGTTCCGATTTGAAAGCTTTTGGCCGAAAGTGGATGGGTACTTGGAGACCGTGGAGCAAGCTTGGAATTCGATCCCAAGCGTGGGAAACCCATACAAGCCGTTGAAAAGCGAGCTGCGCAGAGTGGCGAAGGCTCTTACGAGTTGGAGCAGTAAGAGAGTTGTCGGGGTTGGATATGATGATCTATGGGATCAATGAGGTCCCTTGTGGTTTAGGCGGGGTTAGGCATGCACAAAGAGCATCACCAAACACGTACGCGCTCGGAGTTTTAGACAGGTTCGGGCCGCTCGGGAGCGTAAAACCCTACGTCTTGTGTTCTGGGATTATCTTTGGTGGAAGTCCAAGTTACAAGGTGCGCGACAACCCGACAAGGATGCACGAGGAGCGCAGCTACGCGTGCAAATGGACAAAGTGTCGACCCTTCTAAAGGTAGCCATGGACCTCCTTTTATAGCGCAAGGGGTTACCACAGTGGCTAAAATGGTCTTTTGTATAGGTGAATAGTGGGTTCTATAGCTGCCAAAACGACTGACATGAGCTACAGTTGTATGTACCTAACCCTGACGGATTAGGACATGCACATTAAATGCGTCGTGAGGTGTCACGCTGGCGACGTCTCCCAGCAAGGATTGCCTCTCCTTTTGTGTCAATCGCCCAACTACCTTTTATTCTCTTGCCACGCCGCGGGATCGGTGTCATTAAAGCTGTTGCATGTCCCTGACTGTTTCCAGAGGCGTCTGACAAGGCTCACCTAACTGCCTGCTCGCTCGACACCTCGCTGATGTTGACAATCAACCTGATGAGGTGGAGTGACGGAGATGTGGAGGAGTCCTGCCGGGCGCGAGGGCTTGTCGGGTCTTCCTCATCGGCAAGGTGGCTTGCCGGTGACTTGGCCTTGTTGCTTGTGCTAACATCCGACAGAGTGTTGCCGGGCGGGGAGGCCACCGTCGTCTGTGCACAAGTCAGGGTACTAAGGGACACGTTCTTTAGTACACCGACAATAGCCTCGAGGCCTGGGCCATACTGAAGTCCGTGACGCTTGTTGGGCAGGCCCAAAAGCAGTGCATAGATACGTGGTCGATTTTTGCTGTGGTTGTGATGATGATATTTCAATGTTTTCCCATGATGCTCGTTGAATGCGGTCGTCGGAGTGGTGGAGCGAAACGGGCACTCCTTTGGAAGCGCAGGCACATTAAATGAGGGGAGGCGGCCTCTTGCATTCCACCATTGTAAAAAATAAAGGGCGAGAATTCGCAGAGGCGCTGCTCATCCTGGTTCGACTTCTTCCGCTCGCCCTCTCGTCCGTTACTGTCTTTTTTACGACGCGTGTCGCATGCGGAGCACGATATTGACGGAGCTGGGCGGTCGCTGTGGTGGTGCGCAGTTTACTCTTTGGGGTAGTGAAGAGCCAGTCCCCTTCCTCCTCCCTATAAAAGGGAGCTCGTGGGGAGCGCTGCTCATTAACCCATCTTCCTGCTAGACTTCTAGCCACCACCGCCTTTCTCCTTCGTTCCCTTCTTCTCCTCCGAGAGCCACCGTTGCAATGGCGAGGGGCAGAAGTCGTGGTCGAGCCCGAGCACCGGTGGCCGGTTCGAGGACCCCCTCCCAGACACGCATTGTGGTCAGAGCAGCAGGGTCCCGCACCGGTTCCCGTGGTAGGAGCGTCGCTCTGGACCGCGGAGGACGAGGAGCTCCGTGTCGAGGTGGTCACGGCGGCGTTCCTCTCCCACCGGTCCGGGCGGAGCCCCCCGTATATGACGCGGCGCACGAGTTTGTGGTTTCGCTGCACCGGCGCCCCCGTAGCTGGCTGCGGCTTTCCGACCCCTTCGCCAGGGCCATGGAAGGCAACAGGCCTGTGGGTCTGTGGCTCTAGGCAGATGGTTGCTGTAACGGACCCGCCTGGGTGGCGGTCGACCTCTCCCCTGGAAGTGCCATGTTCCTGCCGCGGGGATGGAAGTTGTTCGCCCGCTCCCGCGGCCTGGGTCCGGAGCATCTTCTCCACTTTAGGTTCGACGGAGACGCCAGGCTCTCCGTGTAGTTCTTCGTGAGCTCCGACAACTGGCTGTAATGTTGTGCGGAAAGCTCCAACGGCAACGATTTTGACACCTCCAGCGAGAGCGACGATGGTGACAGCTCCACCAACGCCATGCTCGAGGGCGACGACTCCGAGTAGGCGCGAGGGCGCCGTGGTGGGATTCGGAAGACGGTGCTACGCCTTGGCTTGGTTGGTCCGAACTTTTTTTTTGTTGAGAAAACGCAAAAAGACTTTTGCGGTTCATTGTATTGAAAAGAAGGGTTTTAGTACAACCCTCCTAGGAGGCATATTTACAAGGTGAACACATGCACACTAGTGGACATCCCATGTTTGTGGCAAGATGGCCCGGAGCCCCAAGGCGCCCGCTCTGGCCCAGAGGCCGGCCTCTTCCTTAATCGTAGTCGCCAGGGAGGTAATCGACGGTGTTGCACCCTCAAACACGCATCCGTTGCGATGCTTCCAAATCATCCAAGGGACGAGCAAAGCAGCGGAAGCCAATCCCTTGTGCATAGGCTTAGGGGTGTCGTGTCGTGCAGAGCACCACCAGTCGTGGAGAGTGGCATCGTTATTGGGCAGCGGGCAAGAGAGGCGCAGCCATGAGAGGATCTCGTGCCACACTTCGCGGCTGAAAGGGCATTCCAGGAGAAGATGATGAATCGTCTTCGGAGCCTGATCGCAAAGAGGGCAGCGCTGTGGGTGCGGCAGGTTGCGCCTCGCCAGGCGGTCGGCCGTCCAACACCGATCGAGGTTGGCAAGCCAGTGGAAGAAGCGCACCCGAGGCGGTGCCCAGCACTTCCAGGTAAGTTTCCAAGCTTGGCATCTCACGGAGCCTTGAAAAGTGGCAAGGTATGCGGACTTGGCGGAGTACTCGCCGTTCGCGGTCCACTTCCAGCGAATGCGAGGCGCTCCATCCGCGAGGCCTTGTTTCCCGATCAATCGCCACATCGTAGTGGCGGATCTCCTTTTGTATCTAGACTACACCCTATGCAATCCTACAAAGAAATGCGAAGAAAATTGTAGGGTACTGTCCGCCAAGCTTTTAAGCGTTATTATGTCTGTCGAGCGACCATTTTCCCTCATGCATGAATTCGCACTTGTATGTTTCCATCCCTACGCTTATTGGAAGTGCCCGCACACGTATTCTTGCCGCGAGCGCTTTAGGAACGGTGGGTCCTTAGCAGCTTGTTGACGACACGGTTGCCGGCCAGACCACCTTGTCGTCCTCGCCGCGGCTGCTCGGGTTGTTGAGCGGAGTCGAAACAACAAGGAGCGCAAACAGATCTGACAAAGGTTCCTCGCGTGCAGGTTTTTCTCATACAAGTTGGACCGTTTTAAAGGGAAAGAACAACTCTCAACGAAGAAAAATAACTTTAACTTAGCTTTCTCTTCGTTGCATTCCTTACCGCAAGGTGATCGTCTTTGAACGCGTCCATAGGTGTCCACACCGTCACTCCCACCCGGGAAGACTTGTACATGAGGGGCCCTTCTTCCTTTCGAGAAAAAGAAAGAAGAGAAAATAGAGGAGGCTAGGAACCTTGGTGGTTCAAAAGAATCCTTGAGCAAGTCAAAAGTGATCACAACTTTTCATGTATGATACATAAAAATAAATATGTACTTTGACAAAGAGTTGTGGAACACTTTGCTTTATTGGCTACGCACAGGGTCTTCACCTGGCTTTGTACAAAGGATTACAAGCCTTGTCGGGCCGACTTGTAAAAGGGGTCGCTGGGCAGCCCGGTAACTGTGCCTCACGGGTAGAACTTGCAAAGATGCTTGATATTCCACGAGTTCAGCACCGGAGTGCCATCTTCGATCTCCAGGTGGACTGCGCCGGGCCTGGTGACTTGTACTACTCGGTAAGGGCCTTCCCACTTCGGCGTCAACTTGTTTATTCTCTTCGCGGACTGGATCCATCGAAGGACAAGGTTAGCTTCCTCAACACCCCTGGCGCGCACCATGCGACTGATAGCAACGCATGTCTTGCTGGTACCGAGCAGCACGTAGGGCAGCCTGGAGACAGTTTTCCTCGAGGAGCGTGGCATCATCTTGCCGTAGTTGCTCTTGTTGTTCTTCATCGAAAGCTTGTACTCGAGGTGAACCGTTTGTGCGTTCCGTGGGGAGTACCGTTTCTGCACCATATTCTAGGGAGAAGGGTCTGACGCCGGTGTCTCGATTTGGTGTCGTTCTGATTGACCAAAGAACCGCCGATAGCTCATCAATCCAGTGCCTCCCGTGCTTGTGCAGCTTGTCGAAAGTCCTTGTCTTGAGGCCCCACAACAATTCAACATTTGCGCTTTCTACTTTGGTCGTTGCTCCTAGGATGCGCAACCGACGCAAAGCAGATCTTGGCGATGATGTCTGGGCAGTACTGCATGAAGATGTTGCTGGTGAATTGCCTGCCGTTGTTAGTGATGATCCTGTTGGGTACTCCGAAACGGCAAACAATCCCTCTAACGAACTTGACTGCTGCTTGCGCCGCCACCTTCCTCACTGGCTCCACTTCTGTCCACTTTGTAAACTTGTCGATTGCTACGAACAAGAATTCAAAGCCCTCGGTAGCACAGGGTGAGGGGGCCGACTATGTCGAGCCCCTAGATCGCAAATGGCCAGGTGGGACGGTTTGGAGGGCTTGTGCTGGCTGATATATCTGTTCGGCGTGGAACTGGCATGGTTCACACGTAGTCACCACCACCAAGGCGCCTTGAAGGGTTGTGGGCCAATAGAAGCCTTGCCGAAAAACTTTCTCGACAAGGTCTCATGATCCCAGGTGGGAGCCACAGATTCCTTCGTGTATTTCTGCCAGCAGCTATTGTCCTTCTTCCTGGGGAATGCACTTCAATTTCACCCCATTTGGTCGCCTCATACAGAGTCTTGTCCATGAACTGGTATAGACTTGACCGCCGGGCTACTCTTTCAGTCTCTTCCTGTTCTTCCGGAAGTTCACCTGTCTGAATGTATTGGACCGCCCATGCCGGAGCCTGGGGCTCGACGACAAGGACTAAAGGCATCTCTTCCTTTGCGGGAGCGTTGGCCTCGATGACAAGGACCATTGGGTCCGCCGGAGTCTGCAGCTCACCGGCAGACGTCTTGTCGTTCCCGGCAACCCTCTTGGTGGTGGTTGATAGCTCTGTCGGAAGATAGCCGCTGGAATTGATCTTTCTCTTCTTGGCTTGTCGATCTGATGGTGTAACTGATGCCTGAGTCAGTCGGAGCACAAAAGTGCCTGGCTCCACAGGGAACTTTTGAACAACTTGCTTTGACAGGTCATCGACAATATTGTTTTCTGCCCGCGGAATGTGTTCCGTCTGTAGACCGTCAAAGCGCTCCTTCAACTTCCTCACTTCATCTACATAAGCTTCCATCAGAGGACTTTGATAATCCTTGTTGACTTGACACACAACTAGCTGCGAATCCCCCCGGACTATCAGTTTCCGGATACAAGTTCAGCTGCCATCCGAAGACCGGTAAGAAGCCCTTCATATTTTGTCGTGCTGTTCGTTGATACCTGCCGGGGAAAGTGCATCTGGACCACGTACTTGAGGTGCTCTCCAGTGGGTGCGACGAGCAGCACTCCGACACCGGCGTCTTGCAACGAGAAGGCCCCGTCAAAGTACATGACCCATTCCTAAGGTGATTCCCTGTCGGGGAGGATTGTTTTTGGAATCTCCTCGTCCTGCATTGGAGACCATTCAGCAATGAATTTCGCCAAGGCCCTGCTCTGTATGGTTGTTGTCTTTCAAAGCTCAGGTCAAAGCTAGCCAACTCCAACGCCCACCCGACAATCCTGCTAGTTGCCTCTGGATTCCTCAAGATGTGTTGCAATGGAAAGCGAGTGACGACAGTGATGTGGTGTGCTTGGAAGTAATGGTGCAGGTTCCGAGAAGCCATGAGAAGGCTGGAAAGCATCTTTTGCACCCCAGAATACCTTGACCTAGCCCCCTGCAGGAGGGAGCTGACAAAGTAAATTGGCCACTGCGCCATCTTCTTCTTTTGCTTGATCTGCTGCTCTGCTCCTTGCGTTGTGTTTACCTTATCGGCTCCTTGGCTTGTCGGAGTAGAATCCGGCTTGCCGGTTGCCGGCTCGGGGGTTGCCGCCTCCTCTCCCTCAGCTTCTCTTTCCGCCACAAGCGTGACGCTGACCACTTGATTAGTTGCCGTCAGGTACAACAGCAACGGCTCTTGTGGTCTTGGGGCGACTAATATTGGAGCCAAGGACATGTACTTCTTCAAATCTTGCAACGTAGCCTTCGCTTCCGGAGTCCATTTCATTGGGCTTGCCTTTTTCAAGGTTTTGAAAAATAGCAGGGCACATTCTGCAGACTTGGAAATGAACCTGCTAAGGGCGGCGATGCAGCCCGCCAAGCGACATATGTCCTTGACGCGCTTCGGTGCCTCTATCTCCTCAATTGCCTCAATCTTTGCGGGTTGGCTTCTATCCTGTGCTGTGACACAAAGAACCCGAGGAGCTTGCTGGACGGGATTTCGAACACGCACTTCTCAGGGTTGAGCTTCAAGTTGATCTTGCGCAAGTTCGCAAAGGTTCCTTCCAAATCTTGAATTAGGTTGGCCTTGTCCTTGATCTTGACGACTATGTCGTCCATGTATGCCTCTACGTTCCTGTGTAGTTGTGGCCCAAAACCAATCTGGACAACCCTTGCAGATGTTGAGCCAACACTCTTCAACCCGAAAGGCATACGCTTGAAGCAGTATGTGCCACATGGGGTAATTAATGCGGTTTTTTTCCTCGTCTTCCTCGGCCATGTAGATCTGGTGGTAGCCAGAGTAGGCATCAAGGAAAGACAGCAGGTCGCAACAAGCAGTTGAGTCTACTATCTGATTGATGCACGACAAGGGGAAAGGGTCCTTTGGACAAGCCTTGTTGACATCTGTGAAATCGATGCAAAGTCTCCATTTCTCGTTAGCCTTTCGCACCACCACGGGATTTGCCAGCCACGTGGGGTGGAGCACACCTCTGATCAAACCCGCTGCTTCCAGTTTCTTGATTTCCTCGACAATGAATTCCTGCCGCTCTATAGCCTGCTTTCGGACCTTCTGCTTGACGGGGCGTGCGTGGGGACAAACGGCAAGGTGGTGCTCGATCACCTCCCTGGGAGCACCGGGGATGTCAGATGGTTGCCAGGCAAACACATCGACATTCGCCCGCAGGAAGGCGATGAGCGAGCTTTCCTATTTGCTGTCGATGGTGGTACTTATGGTGAAAGTACCGCCGGCGCCCTCCTCCCGCGCAACCACTTGCTTCGTCTCAGGGGCGGTCACCTTGTTTTTCTTGCTCTTGGCGGCAGAGGTCTCTGGTAAGTCGTCGACGGGCGTGCAGCACCCTGGAGCGTGTTGGGAATAAGCGGCGGTAGAGGCTCGGTCGCGTGCGCATGTGCGCGCGCTGGGCGCGTCGGGTCCGAGCCGTGGCGGGACTCGGGTGCGTGTGTGGGTACCGAGTGCAGATGTGCGTGTGTTAGGCGTGCGTGCGTAGGGTAGCTGCGCGGGTGTAGGCTATTAGCGAGAAGTGCGGGTGCGTTGAGTCGGTCCGCCGGCGGGCTTGCTGTGATCCAAGCGCGCGCGTCGTGGGTGCGGGTAGAGCGGGGCGCAGACCAGGGGCTCAACATGGGCCGGGGCATGGGTGAGTGCCCTCGAGCGCCCCGGGTATAAGAAGCCCCGCGCGGGGCGTTGTAACAGCTGAGGCGACAGAGTCTGTGCTCTGGGGGAACAAAAATCAGCAGTTGGAGCGGCGGGGCGTTCGTGCGCCGGCAACACCTGTGTCCACTCTCGTCTTCCTCCTTTCCGGTTGTGTCTTCGGGGATCGCCGAAGCGGCGTGGTTCCCTTTTGGCGCCAACAATTGGCATCGGAGCATCAGTTGAGGAGTGAGCGCCGACAACCATGTCGTTGGTTTCGTACGGCGGCAACGGTGCGTCGGGGACGATGCAGATCCCGCCGCTGACACCGACGGGCTACACCTCCTAGGCGATCAAGGTGGAGGCGATCCTTGATGCCCAGGGGCTGTGGGGCGCGGTGGTGCCGACGGATGGAGCTGCGGTGGACGCCGACAAGTGCAAGACGACGCGGGCCATGCTCCTCACGGCCCTGGCGGAGGACCTGTTGATGCAGGTGGCGCCGAAGCTCACCACGAGGGAGGTATGGGACTCCCTCAAGGTGCGTTTCGTCGGCGCCGATCGGGTGAAGGTCGCGCAGCTGGCGACGCTGCGCGGGGAATTCGACCGCCCGCGGATGGACGACGGAGATGAGCTGGATGCGTATGCTGGGAAGGTCTACGGCATGGCGGCGAGCTACGAGTGGCTCGGGGCGACCCTCGACGATGCAACCATCATGAAGAAGCATGCGTTGTTGGCGGACGTCGACATCCATGACGACGGGCTCCGCTAGGCCGTGGCTTAGGGTGTGTGTTGGGAATAAGCCGCGACAGAGGCTCGGTCGCGTGCGCGTGTGTGCGCGCTGGGTGCGTCGGGTCCGAGCCGCGGCGGGACTCGGGTGCGTGTGCTGGCGCTGAGTGCATGTGTGCGTGTGTTAGGCGGGCGTGCGTGTGTAGGGTAGCCGTGCGGGTGTAGGCTGTTAGCGAGAAATGCGGGTGCGTTGAGTCGGTCCACCGGTGGGCTCGCCGTGATCTAGGCGTGTGCGCGCGCGTTGTGGGAGCGGGCAGAGCGTGGCGTGGACCAGGTGCTCAACGTGGGGCGGGGCTTGGGTGCGTGCCCTCGAGCGCCCCGGGTAAAAGAAGCCCCGTGCGGATGTTGTAACAACTGAGGCGACAGAGTCTGTGCTTTGGCCCTCCCTGATTTCGCAAAACCATTTGTTTTGGAAGCAGATGCTTGTGGTTATGGATTGGGGGCTATTTTAATGCAGGAAGGCAGGCCTATATCTTACTTCAGCAAGACACTCAGCCCTAGAACTGCTGCTTGGTCCACTTATGACAAGGACGCGCTGACCATCATTGAAGCATTAAAGAAGTGGAAACATTACTTCTTAGCAACTTCTCTTGTGATCAGAACTGATCAAGAAAGTCTCAAATACATACAGGAACAAAACTGACAGAGGGAATTCAACATAAGCTCCTCATCAAGCTCTTGGGTTACTCTTATACAGTGGATACAAGAAAGGAAAAGAGAATAAGTCTGCTGATGCTCTCTCTAGAGTTAAACACCTAGTGCACACTTTGACTGGTACTGCTGCTGTTCCTGTCTGGATAAATGAGGTAGTAAAAAGTTATGCAGGAGATGACACTATCAAGGAGCTGATTGTTCAATATACTGTAGTTAAAGACCGAGGGACTGCCTACTCTTTCAAGAACAATATCCTCAGATTTAAGAACAAAGTGGTGGTGGGCAAAGCAACTTCCTTAAGGCAGGATATAATCGCTACCTTCCATAAATCTGAACTTGAGGGACACTCTGGAGAAAGAGCAACATACCAGAGTGTCAAGCTTGTTTTTCACTGGTCATGATTGAAACAAGATGTCATTGCCTTTGTCAAAACCTGCCCTATTTGTCAGATCAACAAAAGTGAGTGTAATCCATACCCTGGACTATTGGACCCTCTTCCAATGCCTGATTTTGCGTGGGCCCACATCAGCATGGATTTTGTGGAGGGCCTGCTATTGTCTGAAAATAAAGACTTGATAAGAAGAGGGTGGATAGACAGTTCCTAGTAGGAGACATGGCCTATTTGAAGCTGCAGCCTTAACAGGCACACTTCACTAAGTCTGCATAGGTGCTTGCAATTACACTCCAAATTTTATGGGCCCTTCAGGTTAATTGCAAAGGTGGGCAACAATGCATACACCTTGCTCCTCCCTGTTTGCTGTCAGCTCCACCCTGATGGATAAGTCTCTGTACTAGGGTTTTTGTGGGGCTGCAGCACATGGTCCTTGTGGCTGTTAGGATAGAATCCTTGACCACCAAGGACTGGCAGTTAAAATAGCATCTTAGACTAGCATCTTAGCAACATCTTAGACTAGCATCTTAGCATATGCTTGGCTGGCTAGCAGCCTATAAATATGTATCCCCAACCCCTCAGGTTGGCATGGCATTGTGCGAGAAATAAACCAACGAAAATTGTCCCAACTCTCCTAGTGTCATCCATAACTATTAATACTCAGGCCGAGAGGTCTAACAAGTGGTATCAGAGCCTCATTATCTTGTACCTTGAGCATTTCCTGCTCACCTCTCTCACCGGGAGCTGAACAGCCCAAGCCGGTAGCCGCAGCTGCTCCGACTGCCCCTGGTTACCTCCCTCCCTCCGGACCGTCGAGCAGCAGCTCGTCAGAAACAGCCTCCTCTTCACGCAACAGCCCCCCTGCAGCGAGCCATGTCTGCAGGTCACTCTCAGCACACGGCTACCTCGAGCATACGGCGCCGACAGGAGGCCGAGCGTGCCGTGGCAGAGGAGCGTGAGCGAGCGGCTGTAGCAGCCGCTGCTGCGGCAGCAAGGGTGTCGAGGCTGGCTGCAGCGGAGCTGGCAGCAGCCAGAGCGGAGGTAGAAGCAGCCAGGGCGGAGGTAGAAGCAGCAGCAGCGGAGGCAGCACATGAACATAATATAGTATTTATGACCCCCTTTCGAAGCGAAGGGAGCCGGACCCCATACATCGGAATGAACTAAATCAAAAGGACGCTTAGACACTGACTCACTATGTGGATATGGTAACTGAATCAGCTTGCCAAGACGACAACCCTGACACTCTAAAGAGACATCTCCTGAGACAGACCCCAGAAGACCTCGACGAACTAACGACGACAAACGAGAACCACACAGATGACCAAGTCGATGATGCCACTGTTGGAAGGAACCAGTAGCCGAGGCGACCAAAGCGGAAGAACTGGCGATAGAGTGGGCAGCGGAAGGAACATGAAGCCAGTCCAACTCCCAAAGACCCTGTGAATCACGGCGTCGGGGGCCAACCCCAACCAGAGTGTGCGTGCGACGGTCCTGGACAGAACAAGCGTCAAGGTCAAGGATGACACAACAACCAGAATCAGCAAGTTGACCAGCGGAAAACAGATTCATGGTAAGTCGAGGAACATGAGCAACATCAGGAACAGAATAAGGAGTGGTAAGATTGCCTCTACTAACGACAGAAAGGGAGTACCATTAGCGGTGATGACATGAACAGGAGAATCAAGCGATCGAAGAGAGGACAGAGTGGAAGAATTAGAAGACATGAAAGGAAGCTCCAGAGTGCAGAACCCATGGGGATGTACCTGACTGTGTAGAAGGTGGTTGCTCAGTGCGGGAAGCCTCAGTTACAGAACCAGCAGTACCCGTCGAGGAAGAACCTGAAGCAGCGAGCAGACGCTTAAGTCTCAGAATATCCTGCCCAGTCAAAGCGATGGCTGAAGCTGTCGAGGTAGATGACGAAGTCTCTGTAGATGATGATCGCGCCTTGCGCAAGTGTTTCTTCTTCGTGTAGCAGTGGGACTCAATATGACCATCATTGTTGCAGTAGCCATAATGTGGACGGGGGCAACCTAAGCCTCCAGAAGGAGTGGGCAAGAGCAGCGGAGCACTCGAGCGAGATGGGGTCGGTGCAGCAGGTGGCGTAGAAGGAGCCCGAGCAGTGAGCACCAAGGGAACCTCCAGCAAACCAGCACCACGTAAGCGAGTCTCCTCAGCATGAATCTCAGAAATCGCCTCCATGAGAGAAATACGGCCACGAGCAAACAACTGAGCACGCCGGGGCTCAAACTCCTTACGGAGACGAGACAGGAACTCGTAGACGCGATGAAACTCCAAGTTGACCTGGACAACCTGGCAACAGGGGCAAGTACGACAACCAGCAGTGCGGAGAGAATCGAGCTGGCGCCAGATAGCAGAACTCTGTGCATAGAAGTCATCAACAGTAGAGTCACCCTGCTGAAGAGCATGCTCCTGACGAATCACAGAGAGGTATAAGGCATCACCAGAGGGCTGATAGCGCTGACGAAGGCGGGTCCACATCTCAAAGACAGTAGGAAGGCCTAGAAACTCAGAGGCAAACTGAGGCAGAACACTAGCAGTGAGAACAGCTGCAGCACGAGCATCATCATCAAGCCACCGGGTGTAAGCAGACAGAGCACCATGATACGTCTGAAGAGCCTCCTCATAAACCAAAAACTTCTCATCATAAGCACGATCAGCAGCCTCATCAGCAAGCTTAGCCGCATCCTTGGCGGCCTGATTAGTATCTGCAGGAAGAGCCGGAGGGATCGGCGGAGTGGGAGCCACATGAGGAACTGGACGTGGCGGACAACAGACCTCGCTAGAAAGAACACCGGAGAGACGGATGCCACGCATGTGAATGCGCATGAAGCCAATGAACTCGGTGTAGTTAGTACCATCGAAGATCACCGAACAACGAGGGACAACAACATAGCCCGATGCAGTTGACATTTTTTTTGGTCAACGACTGCGTGTAAGCCCGATCCGATCTGGAGGGCAGAATCGAGTAGCTGGACGACGGTATCCGATCTGGAAGGCGGAGGCGAGCAGGAGGAGGTCGCCTTCTGGACTTCGGCGGCGGTTGTATGCGTACGCCGTGGCGTGGGTTGACACGGCGCAAAGGCACCAGACGCAACCCGACCGCTCTGGCGGCCTCGATCCGGCTTGGCACGAGCGGTTCCTCTTCCGCGTGCATGAAGCCGCGCTCGCCGAGGAAATGGAGCGGGGCCTAGAGCACGTCGATCTCACGGGAACGAGCGGGGCCTGCAACGCTTCTATCCCTCGATCTCACGAGAACGAGCGGGGCCTGCAGCGCTTCTATCCCACGGGAACCAGCAGCAGTTGGAGACGGCTTCGATCTGCAGCGGAACGGGAAGGAGAAGGAGATCGAGGAAGACTTCGATCGGGAGCAGGAGGCAGGCGCTGGCACGAGGTGACGAGGAGGAGCCGCTGCCTGACGGGAACGAGCCAGAGAGGAGAGTGGCGGTGTGGAGCAGATCAACAGCACGAGTTCCGGAATGCAAAAGTTAACCTAGCTCTAATACCATGTTAGGAATAAGCAACTTGTATTCCCATGAGGCCATAGGTCGGTATATATACATATACAGGTGGTGGACTATATGCAGGAAACCCCTTATATATTGGGATAAATACAAAACGGTACATGACTTATATTATAACTCTAACAATTGCTATTACAGTTCAGTCATGGCAGAGACTAGTTCCTGACAAGCCCCCATTGTGGTTAAACGCCCTACTTTCTGCCTTGTTCTTTTCTTTATATACGGAGGATTACAATGTCGGGGGATACCCGTCGAGTTATGATGGAGATTTCGACGATAAGCGTCGAAATCGTTGTACATGGAGTAGTATGCTAAAACTAGTTAGAAAGGAGTGGATCCCCTTCCGTGGCCCGTGTTGCCCCTTATATAGCTCTGACATTGTCGGCGTAAGTGAAATTATGTATGGCATGTCTCCCATCGCCGCTCAAATGGGCCCCGCAAAGCCCAAAGGTATCACCTCGACACATCGAGAAGCGCCGCTCCCTCAAGAGGAGACCTACCATTGAATGAAATCAAGGGAAGAAAAACTCTGTACAGAGGAAGAGGGCCAAAGCATTGTATACCACCACCGTATCCGACTCCTATCCCTACACACCCCATCGCGCCTGTGAGCATTAAATCCTGTCTGCTATAGGCATAGAGCTGCATGTCCGCAAGTTGAAAGAAAGAAGACGTCGGCGGCAAAGCTTATTAAAAAGAGTTGTATGCCATCGGTTTGTAATCAGGCAATTCACTTATTAATCCATCCAAGCCTCAAAGTAGCACTCCACTTTCTCCATGTGTGTGTGTACGCTGCACTAGTGAGTGTGTGTTTTGCTAGTGAGCTGAGCGTGCAAACAGCCGCTACTGTCAGCTACTCTGTAGTCTGGGCTAACAGCACCGACATGTCCATAACCAGTGCTATATAAGGGGTACCAACGAAATCATAGAAGGGGATCGCTCCCTCGCCCTAGTTTTAACCTACACCATGTAGAAGGCTTCAGGTGCTTCAGGCTGGGATCTACACCATCATCAGAACTAGCCCAGACTTCCCAACTTGCCGAGGCCCTCCCTCTACATTGTAACTCTCATATTGTCCACATATACAAGGAAGGAGCAAGGCAGGAAGTAGGGCTTTTACCCACATTGGGGACCAAAAATCAACATGTGGACAGACTCAGAGGTATGGCTCAAGAGGCATATTCATGGACACATAGGGGGCAGCAACAAATTTTGAATAAACTGCGAAAGCTAGGACTTGAACTCAAGACCTTAGGCCCCGATACCATGTTAAGCTTGATGCACTAGCCAACGCAACCAAAAGTCTGAACTCATGGAAAGGGTTACGCAATCCAAATATACACTTCAAACACCGCTTCTCACGTGTGACGCGGAAGTCAACACGTGGACAGACTCATAGGTATGGCTCAAGAGACCGATACATGGACACAAAGGGGGACAACAACAATTTTTAGATAAATTGCGAAAGCCAAGACTTGAACTCAAGACCTTAGATCCGACACCATGTTAAGCTTCATGTACTGGCCAACACAACCAAAAATCCGAACTGATGGAAAGGACTAGGTAATCCACTATACACTTCAACACCATCGACTACAAATTCCACACTTGCTCTATTACCGCTGTCAGGATCGATGTAAAATCATCCACAGGTATGGGTGGCTCCCTATCGATGTGAGGCGTATAGGACTAGGTGTTGGACTGGTGTTGGTTTACAACGCATATATCTTTTCTAAGTTGTAGAGAGTTTCCTTTGATATGCTGTACTTTGATGGGAAGTCTCCTCGGTGGTCGGTGGCGCTCCTCCTTGGTGTGATATCCTATCTGTTGATTTACCGGGGGCCCGTTGATATGGCGTTGAGGTCCCAGGCCATAAGTAATTCTACTTATCATCGACAATATGGCTAAGCGACACTCCTTTTGCGTCTAAATATGTTAGCTCTGCACTAGTACCATGTACCTTTCTTTGAATATCCCTTCTGACTTATATTTGTGTCACTACAAAACGCTTTCCAAACAGTTCAGGTTCTTTTAACTAGTCATGTAACCATTTGCTGTTTCTCAAGTTCACGTGAGGCACAAAGGAACAATTGCCTATCAAAACAAACCAGAGAAAATCTGGACTTAAATTTGTGCACAGTTCCTTCGAATCCTAGTTTACCTACTTGCCATAACAGGAAGAAAGCACCGAGGATGAGGAGGATGAAAAGGAGATAACACAGGGCGAAGCTATCTCCTGGCTTTTTGTATTGACTATTTGGATTTCAATTCTCTCTGGGTATCTGGTAGATGCCATACAGGTAACGAACTGTTTACATCAGGATACAAATATAATCGCTATTTTACATCAATTCATTATCTCCTGCTCGAACATGCCACTGGCCTTTGTAACAGGGGGCCTCTGAATCATTAAACATGCCACTGGCCTTTATTAGTGTTATTCTGCTTCCTATCGTGGGGAATGCTGCTGAGCATGCAAGCGCCATTATGTTTGCCATGAGAAACAAACTTGTAAGCAGCCCCTGCTTTCTGCAACTCAATTGTGTGTTTCTGTTCTCATCTTTAATTTCTTGCATGCCATAAGGACATTACATTGGGTGTCGCCATAGGGTCGTCAACACAGATATCTATGTTTGTAGTAAGTTCATTTACTCAACGAGATTCAACTTTCGTCCTGTACATTTTCATTTTTTTGCAAGGTTAAACAATTGCAACCAACACCCACGTTGCATGATTTGCAGATTCCATTCTGTGTGGTAATTGGCTGGATGATGGGGGAAGAGATGGACTTGAACTTTCAATTGTTTGAGACAGCAACTCTTTTTATAACAGTACTTGTGGTGGCATTTATGCTACAGGTCTGTTTGCAGAATGAGTCAGCATTTATAATTTATTCTGTAGTTTATACAGTTGCCACAATGTGCTCCTTTTAAATATGACGAAGTGCAACTTTAACACTCAGTCTATGCTTTTTCCAGGAAGGCACGTCAAACTATTTTAAAGGCCTTATGCTCATATTATGTTATCTCATAGTTGCCGCAAGCTTTTTTGTGCACGTTGATCCCAAATCAAGTATGTATTACTTTTCACCGTTCAACCTCCATAATTATATCGTCAATAATCCCCTTTTTAAAGTTTGACCATGTCTATAGCAAAATCCAGAGATTTACGATGCCAAATATATACAATATGACAACATATTTCATAATAAATCTAATGAAGTAATTTTGGTTTTGTAGATGTTGATATATTTTTACATAAACTTGGTCAAACTTAATGAAGTTTGACTTAGGACAATCTTGGAACCTCAATTATTTTGGAACGGAGGTAGTAAACAGTAGTCTTGGTTAACCCAAATAAAGTAGGCTGGGACATTGGTTAACCCAAATGACATGACCGTGTACTCATACATGCCATACCGAGTCACGAATGCCGTCTTCGGAATGTCTTGGGGTCTGATCTTCAACTGATAGTACCCAGATCTGAGATCGATTTTGGAAAACACCTTGGCACCATTCAACTGATCGAACATGTCTTTAATCTTGGGGAGTGGGTACTTGTTCTTTATTGTGACCTTATTGAGAGAATGGTAATCGACACAAAGTCGGATAGTCCCATCCCTCTTTGACACAAATAGACCAGGTCCCCAAGGAGAGGCACTAGGGCGGATGAATCCTTTCGTGAGCCGCTCTGCTAGTTGCTTCTTTAGTTCAGCCAACTCTTCGGATCCCATTCTGTAGGGCTTCTTATAGATGGGCATTAGCTCAATGATGAATTCTATGTAATGGTTAGGAGGCATTCCGGACAGCTCATCAGGAATGACATCTGGCTATTCACATACCACTGGCACTTGATGTAATTCAATTCCCGACAGACAATTGATCTGAGGGGCTTGAGCGACTTCAAGATGATAAGGTCTGCTAGGAAGTCTATCATGTTGATATCAATCCCAACTCCTTTACATCCTATCTTGGTCCTCAAAACTGAACCTGGGGTTTGTACCAACATATGACTATCCAGGGGTGTAGGCTTTATACTGTTAGAGTACTATATATGTAGCCATGTAGCCTTTAGTATTTACCCTACTGTATAAGGGGTTTTCTGCATATTACACACATGTACATGTATATATACTAGCCTATGGCCTCCTGGAAATACAAGTTGTATATTTCCCTAACATGGTATTAGAGCTAGGTCAATTTTTTGCACGCTGCAACTCGTGCTATTGATCTTCTCGTCGCCACTGCTTTTTTCTCCTCGTCTGGATCGAGGAGCACAGCCGCCGGGCCCTCTCTCTCTCTGGCTCGAAGACTCGCTGGGTGCCTGATCTCGCTCGAAGCCGCTGTGCCTGCGTCTCCCTCGAAGCTCTAGATCGAAGCCCCTTCACCAAAGTCGCTGAATCCCGCCGTCCTCCACCGAAGTCGCCGGATCCCGCTGTCTCTGCCGGATCTCAGTGTTCTCTGACGCCACCGTCTTCGTTCCCGTGGCCCCTGCTGGATCCCACCGACCCGTTCGTTCCCGCAGCCCCTCGCTAGATCCTGCAGCCCCTCGATCCCGCAGCTCCTCTGCCAACTGCGGGATCTCGCCGGCCCTTGCTGCCGTTGACTCGCCTGATCCTGCCCCTGCTCTCTGCTGGTTCTTGTAATCTCTGCTGCCGCCGGGAGAGCTGCATATTTCCTAAAAAAAATAAAAAAAATGTCTGCTGCATCGGGCCATGTTGTTGTTCCTCGTTGTCCTGTGATTTTTGATGGCACTAACTACACCAAGTTCGTTGGCTTCACGTGCATTCATATGCGTGGCATCCGTCTATGGGGCGTTCTTTCTGGCGAGGTCTGTTGTCCGCCACGTCCGGTTCCTCCTGTGGCCCCCACTCCGCCGACGCCACCGGTTCTTCCTGCGGATGCTAATCAGGTTGCGAAGGATGCAGCTAAGCTTGCTGATGAGGCCGTTGTTCGTGCTTATGATGAGCAGTTTTTGACTTATGATGAGGCTCTTAAGACGTATCATGGTGCTCTGTCTGTTTACACCAAGTGGTGTAAGTGGCTTGATGATGACGCTCGTGCTGCAACTATTCTCACTGCTAGTGTTCTGCCTCAGTTTGCCTCTTGAGTTTTTGGGCCTTCCGACTGTATTTGAGATGTGGACCCGTCTCCGTCTGCGCTATGAGCCCTCTGGTGATGCCTTATACCTCTCTGTGGTCCGTTAGGAGCATGCTCTTCATCAGGGTGACTCCACTGTTGATGATTTCTATGCACAGAGTTCTGCTATCTGGCGTCAGCTCGATTCTCTCCGCACTGCTGGTTGTCGGACTTGTCAGTGTTGCCAGGCTGTGCGGGCTGATCTGGAGTTTCATCGTGTCTATGAGTTCTTGTCTTGGCTTCGTAAGGAGTTTGAGCCCCGGCGTGCTCAGTTGTTTGCTCGTGGTCGTATCTCCCTCATGGAGGCGCTTTCTGAGATTCGTGCTGAGGAGATTCGCTTACGTGGCGCTGGGTTACTTGAGGTTCCTTCTGTGCTTGTTGCTCGAGTTCCTGTTATAACGCCTGTTGCACCGGCTCCGTCCCGCTCCAGTGCTCCACCGCTCTTGCCTACTCCTCCCGGTGGTCAGGGTCGCTCCCGTCCTCATTGTGGCTACTACAATATGGCTGGGCATGTTGAGTCTAAGTGCTTCCAGAAGAAGCGACACCTGCGTAAGGCGCTTTCATCATCATCAGGGAACTCTCCTTCAACATCGTCTGCCACGGTCTTGACTGAGCATGATATTCTCAGGCTTAAGCGTCTCCTTGCTGCTTCCGGTTCTTCTTCCACGGGTACTGCAGGTTCTGTGACTGATGCTTCCCGCACTGAGCAACCACCACCCTCTACACAGTCAGGTACATCCTCGTGGGTTCTGGACTCCGGAGCTTCTTTTCATATCTTCTCATTCTTCCAATTTGTCCTCTCTTCGACCACTTGATTCTCCTGTTCATGTACTCACTGCTGATGGTACTCCTCTTTCTGTTGCTAGTCGAGGCAATCATACCACGCCCTCTTATTCTGTTTCCGATGTTGCTCATGTTCCTCGACTTACCATGAATCTTTTTTCTGCTGGTCAACTTATTGATTTTGGTTGTCGCGTCATCCTTGACGCTGACTCCTGTTCTATTAAGGATCGTCGAACGCACACTTTGGTTGGGGCTGGCCCTCATCGCCATGACTCTCAGGGTCTTTGGAAGTTTGACTGGCTTCATGTTCCTTCCGTTGCCACCACCATCGCCATCCGCTTCTGTCGCTTCAGCTACCAGCTCCTTCCAACAGAGCCATCATCGACTTGGTCATCTTTGTGGTTCTCGTTTGTCGTCTTTAGTTCGCCGAGGCCTTCTGGGGTCTGTCTCAGGAAATGTCTCTTTAGAGTGTCAGGGTTGTCGTCTTGGTAAACAGATTCAGTTACCTTATCCTACCAGTGAGTCAGTGTCCCACCGTCCTTTTGATTTAGTCCACTCCGGTGTATGGGGACCGGCTCCCTTCGCTTTGAAAGGGGGTCATCGATACTATATTATTTTTATAGATGATTTCTCTCGTTACACTTGGCTATCCTTTATGACTTTTTGCAGTGAAGTTTTATCTATATATAAGCGTTTTGCCGCCATGGTTCACACTCAGTTTTCTTCGCCCATTTGTGTGTTCCGTGCCGACTCCGCTGGCGAGTATATTTCTAAGATGATGCGTGGTGTTCTTGCTGAGCAAGGGACTCTTTCTCAGTTATCTTCTCCTGGTGCTCATGCTCAGAATGGCGTGGCTGAGCGCAAGCATCGTCACCTTCTTGAGATGACTCGTGCATTGATGATTGCTGCCTCTCTCCTGCCTCATTTTTGGGCTGAGGCCGTATCCACCTCCACCTCCACCTATCTTATCAATCTACAACCTTCCGCTGCTCTACAAGGTGGTGTTCCTTTCGAGTGTCTTTTTGATCGTTCTCCCGATTATTCGATGCTTCGTTTGTTTGGTTGTGTTTGCTATGTTCTTCTTGCCCCTCGAGAACGCACCAAACTGACCGCTCTGTCTATTGAGTGTGTCTTCTTAGGCTATAATGATGAGCATAAGGGCTATTGTTGTTGGGATCCTATCGGTCGTCGGATGTGTATTTCTCGGGATGTGACTTTTGGTGAGTCTTGTCCATTCTACCCGCGCCCATCTTCCTCGACCTTTTCAGTGGAGGATATCTCTTTCTTCACTTTTCCTGACACACCTATCACCCCATCGAGCCTTTGTCTATTCGTTCCGCTAGCTCTGCTTCTCCACCTCTTGCCGATTTGCCGCCACCATCTCCCATGGTTTCCTCACCTAGCATGTCACCGGATTCTGCACCTTCATCTCTAGTGACTTCTTCGTCTCCATCCCCGATTCTACCTTGGCTTGTATTCTTCCATCTTTTCCTCAGTATTACACTTGTCGTTCACGTTATGTGGATGCCTCTACGGATGTATCGTCCTCCTCGTCTTAGCCTACCTATGGCTTGCGTTCTCGTCCTCGTCCTCGTCCGCCTGTTGATCGCTTTGGATTTCCCGCCGCTGGTGCTGCAGTTCTTGAGCCGACTTCTTATCGTGAGGCTGTTGTTCATCCTGAATGGCAGTTTGCGATGGTAGAGGAGATTGCTACTCTTGAACGCATTGGTACATGGGATCTTGTTTCTCTTCCTCCCGGTGTCCGTCCCATCACTTGTAAGTGGGTCTACAAGGTTAAGCCTCGCTCCGATGGTTCTCTTGTGCGTTACAAAGCTCGTCTTGTAGCTCGTGGCTTTCAACAGGACCATGGTCGTGATTACGACGAGACTTTTGCTCCTGTGGCCCATATGACCACTATACGTACACTTCTTGCCGTGGCCTCTGCACGCCACTGGTCTGTATCTCTGTTTGATGTTAAGAATGCCTTTCTTAATGGTGAGCTGCGTGAGGTATACATGCAGCCACCACCGGGGTATTCTGTTCCTGATGGCATGGTATGTCGTCTTCGTCGCTCTCTCTATGGCCTTAAGCAAGCCCCCCGTGCCTGGTTTGAGCGTTTTGCCTCTGTGGTGACTGCCGCTGGTTTTTCAGCAAGTGCTCATGATCCGGCATTGTTTGTCCACCTTTCTCCTCGTGGTCGGACTCTTCTTCTCCTCTATGTTGATGACATGATCATCACTGGTGACGACCCCGAGTATATTGATTTTGTAAAGGCCCGTCTTAGTAAGCAGTTTCTTATGTCCGATCTTGGACCTCTTCGCTACTTTCTTGGAATTGAAGTCTCTTCTACCTCTGATGACTTTTTTATATCCCAGGAAAAGTATATCCAGGATCTTCTTGCTCGTGCTGCTCTTACTGACGAGCGCATTGTTGAGACTCCCATGGAGCTCAATGTTCACCTCCGTGATACTGATGGTGACCTCCTGCCTGATCCGACGCGTTATCGCCATCTCGTTGGCAGTCTTGTCTATCTAGTTGTCACTCGTCCGGATATCTCTTATTCGGTTCATATTTTGAGTCAGTTTGTCTCCGCTCCCACCTCGGTTCACTATAGTCACCTCCTTCGTGTTCTCCGATATCTTCGGGGCATGATCTCTCACCGTCTATTCTTTCCTCGCTCCAGTTCTTTACAGCTTCAAGCCTATTCAGATGCTACGTGGGCTAGTGATCCGTCAGATCACCGTTCACTTTCTGCTTACTGTGTTTTTCTTGGTGGTTCTCTCATTGCTTGGAAGACGAATAAATAGACCGCAGCTTCCCGTTCGAGTGCAGAGGCCGAGTTGCGAGCTATGGCTCTTTTGACGGCAGAGGTGACTTGGTTACGGTGGTTACTTCAGGATTTTGGTGTTTCTGTCATTGCACCTACTCTGCTCTTATCTGAAAGTACAGGTGCTATTAGCATTGCGCGCGTTCCCGTGAAGCATGAGGTCACCAAGCATATTGGTGTTGATGCTTTCTATGTGCGCGCTGGTGTGCAGGACCATGTTATTGCTCTTCAGCATATGCCTTTCGAGTTATAGTTGGCGGATTTTCTAACGAAGGCCCAGACTAGAGCACAGCATGGCTTCTATCTCTCCAAACTCAGTGTTGTTCATCCACCATGAGCTTGAGGGGGGGGGGTGTTAGAGTACTATATATGTAGCTATGTAGCCTTTATTTACCCTACTGTATAAGGTGTTTTCTGCACATTACACACCTGTACATGTATATATACTGACTATGGCCTCCTGGAAATACAAGCTGCATATTTCCCTAACATATACCACTATCTAGTGCAAACTTTTGGGTAACAGAAGAATGGGAGGCTTCACAATCGAACATAAGAGTTGCTGGGGTTGAGTTGACAAGGAACGTACCTAGTATGACATTCAGGTCTTCCTGGGCTTTCCCCCGTGGTGACGTGATTCACACGACCTTTGCCATTGTTGGGTTAGTTGCAGGGAGCTTGGTTTCTTGGCGGTGCTCCACGGGCTTGACCTTGGTTCGGCGCATTGGGACGCGGTGCATCTGGCTTCTTGTTGGGGCACTGCCTAGAGATGTGTCCAGGCTGACCACATCCAAAGCAAGTGACTTGGCCTGAGCTGTTGTTGTTCTTGCCATCGTTGTTGTTATTGGGGTTGTTGTAAGCTGGTTTGTGTTGGTATACTGTTGAGGCTGGTAGCTCGGGCGAGGTGCAGGAGTCCTGGCTTGCTGAGGCTGATAGGTTGGCCTGACTGGGGTTGGCTGCCAGGGGCGAGGCTTTTGGTTGCTGGAACTACCCTTCCTGATCATCTTGCGCTTGTGAGTGTCTTCCATGGCACGACGCTTGTCCTCAAGCATGAGGGCCTTGTTCGCCAGGTGAAAAGAAGGTTCGGCAGTCGTGGACGACGAGCTGATACTGCAAGGCTTGCTGGAGTCTTTCCATGTAGCGTTTTATCTTAGCCGTCTCAGTGTTGACATCTTCGGGGGCATACCTTGACAGGAGGTTGAACTTGTGCATGTACTCCTTGACAAAACCACTTCCTTGCTTCAGCGCTCGGTATTTCCTCCTCTTGATAGCCATGATTCCAGAAGGAATGCGAGCCATGCGGAATCCTTCCTTAAAATCAGCCCAGGTGATCACACGGTCGCCTTGCATGACCTTGAATCCATCCCACCAAGCTTCTGACGGTACCTCCGAGGCAGTGAGAGGCATAAAGAACCTTCTCATGGTTCTCATTGCAGTTGACCAGTGCAAGGAGGTCCTCGATGGTGCGGATCCAGTCATCGGTATCCAGAGGTTCAACAGTCTCGGTAAAGGTTGTCGGTGAATTCCTCATGAACTCGGACAGAGTGGAGCGCTCATTATCGTTCCTTCCTTGCTGCTGGTTGTTCACAAGGACTTGAGACATTTGCTGGATAGCAGCAGAGTTGGTTTGGCGTTCCTCCCGAAGAACTTGGACAAACTGAGGTATGGTTATGTTCTCCGGTGGAGGTGGTGGCGGGGGAATGTGGCCTTGTGGCTGCTCTTGGTGATCTCCAGCCTGAGCAGACCCACCAGCTCCCTGCTGCTGGCTAGAGTTGTCGGCGCTGGGGTTGATGAAGGAGCTGCTGCGTGTTGCTGTCACCGCCCTATTTGGAGCAGCCAAGTCAAATAACTGGGACCCATGTTTGGAACAAGGCATAACAATGCATGATATAGCACTAGGTAGGTAAGTTGCAGAAGGCTAATTTTGAGTGCAATGACATGTTCAATCAATTTGTAAAAGCATGCACCATGAAGTTGCGGATATCCATATGAACAGGTTACAGATATCAATATAAGCAGTGGTTGAACATCCCATGTTCAATCATCATATCAAGTCATTCGACTTATCTTCAGCATCCCCCCCACACACACCAAGTTTTATGAAAACATCAGACGTAGTTTAAGTAGGACCACCAGTTGTCCATGACCGTGGACACGGCTATTCGATTAGTTTTACACTTTGCAGAGGCTGTACACTTTACCCATAAGACTCGGGAAACTTCCGTGTCAAGCCACGACTCGCGGTATTTTTCGTACCCGAGGTAAGTATATGAACAAAGCCTTTCCCATGACGATACTAACAGAGTCCACTCGTTGGTACCCAGCCCGCATGATGTACATCACGAGTCTCATCCATGAGAGGACCAACGGTGTGCCCAATGTCTGTGAAAACAGCCCATGGTCGTCCTTTCCGGCACGGCCCCGTATTGAGAGTGACCACGTCACTCCTGCCACTAGTAATGCGGGCTCTCTGCTAGTACCGACCAAGGTAATCAACAAAGGCCCGTTCCATAAGGGGTATTGTGGTTGTACATGTAAGGTTGGGACGGTCAGCAAATCTTAAATCTCTCCGTTTTCGAAAACACACACACGACTTGCCTCGGTACACCACTTCTTTATCAAGTGGTTACCTAACTCATCATCATCTCCCTCAGGCATTAGTGGCACCGGACAGGGTTTTCGAAAAGTCTTTGAAAACATTTTCTTTCCAACACCATGCATAATTCCGTCCCACTTGCGTAGCATCTACTAGCATCCTATCTACTTCCCACCCACACAACTCTAAGCAGGAGGTAGAGTCATGGCAATGCAAGTATCAACGAGAAAAGTAACGGAGGCAACCCACCAAGGTGGTCACCATTTCATCATGATTCGATGCAACAAGGTGAAGTGTTATATGCCATGCAAAAAGGGGTTTCTTAGACACGATCAAAGGGCTGGTTGCCTGGCTCACTATGTCTTTGGGGTCTTAAAATCCTTCTGGTCCAACTTCTTCGTCAACCACGTAATCTATCGTCACAATAAACGGGCAAAAATAAAACCATGACAAAAACAGGAAAAATATTTCACTCCTAAAAAAGTCAAATCATTTTTATAAAATACTAGGATGAAATTTAACATTGCCAAAATTATTAGGCTTTGGTTTTGAAGTGTCAAAAATGGTGAAAAGCATATTAACAGTGGTTTTAAATATTCAAAAGAGAGTTTCAAATACACACAACAAATGAAATATTTTCCAAATGGTGCACAAGTGGCACCATTGAATAGGCTGGATTATTACAGGTATTTAGGAAGTGGCACAAGTGGCACCATTAAATAGATCCGCCGCCACCTCGCGAGACGTCACTGCCGTCTCCTCAGGCTCAGCCGTCACTGGGCTCTTATACCATGTGGAAACGGGGGTGAGGGGGGAGAGAGGACTACCTCCAGACGGGACGAACCCTGATGTCTGATCGCTCGCGTGAGTTCTCCTATCTCGTGGATGTGTGGCGGCTATCTCTCACGGGAGGACTGTGAGCTCCTCCTAGGTCATCTCAACGGCTAGGCCTTGTGGGCTTAAGTGAGATGGGCCAGACAACACATACCGGTTCAACATGTGAACATAAGTGGGAGCCCACGGGGAGAAAGATGTTACGTGGGAGAGTGTAAGTCAAAGAATGACTTTGGGTAAACAAAAGAGCTCATCCTTGAGGACGAGCTGCTTGTCGAGGAAGCGAGATATGTTACGTGGGGAATCCTTATGGTAGGCGCAAGGAAGGTTACGCTACGGTTAGACAAGGGCAACTTGATGTCCTAAAGGATGCACTTGTTTTGGTAGTATCAGTTCAAGATCCTATGTTAAACATATGAGGTGTTGCATGTAGCTGGTTGCCCAGATGGGATTTGTTAGAGTATATATAATATAGCCATGTACCCTTTTGTACTTATCCCATTGTACAAGGGGTTCCTGCATATATTCCACACCTGTACATGTATATATAGGCCTATGGCCTCATGGGAATACAAGTTGCATATTTCCTAACATGGTATTAGAGCCTAGGATGAGCCTAGGTTCTTTTTCGCACGCGCAACTCGTGCTCTTCCCGATCCAATCTTCTGCACAGCCGCCGCTATCTCTTCTACCAGTGGCTGCCTTTGTTCCCCGCTGAAGGCCGCCGTGTCCGCTCCCGAGTTCTGCTCGATCCCGCTGCCCGAGTCCCGCTGGAACTCGAGGCCAGGTGCACTCGATCTCGGGCTCTCGTCATAAGAAGAGCAACCCGATCCCGTTGCCACAACCCCCTTGGATCTCGTCGCCACAACCCCGCTGGATCTAGTCGCCCTGTTCGCAGCCAACATAGCCCCGTTCGCCGCCCTCGCCATATCCCGTCGCCACGCTGCCCCCTGTCCGCCGCCCTTGCCGGATCTCGCCTGCTCCCGTTGCTACACCGCCGCCCTCGCCGGATCTCGCCCACTCCCGTAGCTACACCGCCGTCCACGTCGGAAGTCGCCGCCGCCTCGCCGGTTTTCAACTGTTGCTGGTTTGGATTTTGTGTTCTCGCTTGATTCCTATTGCCGTTGGTTCTAATGTCGCTGGATCTCGTGGTCAACTGCTGCTGCTGGTTCCCGTGACTTTCTGTTCGCTGTTGTTGTTTCTACTTTGGGCTGTTGACTAAAAAAGATGTCTGCAACATTGGGCTATGTTGCCGTTCCTCGCTGTCCGGTGATTTTTGATGGCACTAACTACACCTAGTTTGTTGGCTTTATGCGCATTCATATGCGTGGCATCCGTCTATGGGGTATTCTTTCTGGCGAGGTCCGCTGTCTGCCATGTCCGGTTCCTCCTGTCGCCCCTACTCCGCCGACGCAACCGGTTCTTCCTGCGGATGCTAATCAGGCCGCGAAGGATGCAGCTAAGCTTGCTGATGAGGTTGTTGTTCGTGCTTATGATGAGCAGGTTTTAATTTATGAGGAGACTCTTAACACGTATCATGTTGCTCTGTCAGTTTATACTCAGTGGCTTGATGATGATGCCCGTGCCGCCGCTATTCTCACTGCTAGTGTTCAGCCTCAGTTTGCTTCTGAGTTCTCGGGCCTGCCCACTGTATTTGAGTTGTGGACCCGTCTTTGTCAGCGTTATGAACCCTCTGGTGATGCCTTATACCTGTCTGTGGTCCGTCAGGAGCATGCTCTTCAGCAGGGTGACTCCACTGTTGATGATTTCTATGCACAGAGTTGTGCTATCTAGCGCCAGCTTGATTCTCTACGAAGTGCTGGTTGTCGTACTTGCCCGTGTTGCCAGGCTGTACAGGCCAATTTGGAGTTTCATCGTGTCTACGAGTTCTTGTCTTGGCTCCGTAAGGAGTTTGAGCCCCGGCGTGCTCAGTTGTTTGCTCGTGGCCGTATTTCTCTCATGGAGGCACTTTTTGAGATTCGTGCTGAGGAGACTCGTTTACGTGGTGCTGGTTTACTTGAGGTTCCCTCTGTGCTCGCTGCTAGAGCTCCTGCTATGCGACCTGTTGCACCGACTCCTTCCCGCTCGAGTGTTGTGCCGCTCTTGCCCACTCATGGCGGCTCGGGTCGCCCCCGTCCACATTGCGGCTACTGCAACTTGGATGGTCATGTCCAGTCTCAGTGCTTTCAGAAGAAGAAACACCCGCGTGAGGCGCGGTCATCATCTTCAAGGACTTCTTCTTGTACTTCGACATCTTTAGCCACCGCTTTGACTGATCAGGATATTTTGAGACTTAAGCGTCTGCTCGCCGCTTCAGGTTCTTTCTCGACGGGTACTGCTGGTTCTGTGACTGATGCTTCCCGCACTGAGCAACCACCTTCTACACAGTTAGGTACATCCCCATGGGTTGTGGACTCCGGAGCTTCTTTTCATATGTCTTCTCATTCTTTCACTTTGTCCTCTCTTAGATCACTTGATTTTCCTGTTCATGTACTCACTGCTGATGGTACTACTCTTTCTGTTGCTAGTCGAGGCAATCTTACAACTCCTTTTTATTCTGTTCCTCATGTTGCTCATGTTCCTTGACTTACCATGAATCTGTTTTCTGCTGGTCAACTTACTGGTTCTGGTTGTCGCGTCATCCTTGACGTTGACTCTTGTTCTATTCAGGACCATCGCACGCACACTCTGGTTGGGGCTGGCCTTCGCCGCCATGATTCTCAGGGTCTTTGGGAGTTAGACTGGCTTCATGTTCCTTCCGCTGCCACCACTATCGCCAGTTCCTCTGCTTCGGTCGCCTCCGCTACCGGTTCCTTCCAGCAGTGGCATTATCGACTTGGTCATCTTTGTGGTTCTCATTTGTCGTTTTTAGTTCGTCGAGGTCTTCTGTGGTCTGTCTCAGGAGATGTCTCTTTAGAATGTCAGGGCTGTCGACTTGGCAAACAGATTCGGTTACCATATTCAAATAGCGAGTCTGTGTCTCAGCGTGCTTTTGATTTAGTCCATTCCGATGTATGGGGTCCGGCTCCGTTCGCTTCGAAAGGGGGTCATCGATACTATATTATTTTCATAGACGATTTCTCTCGTTACACATGGCTTTATTTTATGACTTCTTGTAGTGAGGTGTTGTCCATTTATAAGCGTTTTGCTGTCATGGTTCACACTCAGTTCTCGTCGCCATTTGTGTGTTTCGTGCTGACTCCGGTGGCGAGTATACTTCTAAGATGTTGCGTGGTGTTCTTACTGAGCATGGGACTCTTTCTCAGTTCTCTTGTCCTGGTGCTCACGCTCATAATGGCGTGGCTGAGCGCAACCATCGTCACCTTCTTGAGACGGCTCGTGCATTGATGATTGCCGCCTCTCTCCCACCTCATTTTTCGGCTGAGGCTGTCTCCACCTCCACCTATCTCATCAATCTACAACCGTCCGCTGCCCTATAGGGTGGTGTTCCTTTCAAGAGTCTTTTTGATCGTTCTCCCGATTATTCGATGCTTCGCTTGTTTTGTTGTGTTTGCTATGTTCTTCTTGCCCCCCGCGAACGCACCAAACTGACCGCTCAGTCTGTTGAGTGTGTCTTTTTAGATTATAGTGATGAGCATAAGGGCTATCGTTGTTCGGATCTATCGGTCGTCGGATGCTTATTTCTCGGGATGTGACTTTTGATGAGTCTCGTCCCTTCTTCCCGCGCCCATCTTCCTCGACATTTTCAGTGGAGGATATCTCTTTCCTCACTTTTCCTGACACACCTATCACCCCCATCGAGCCTTTGTCTATTCGTTCTACTACCTCTGCATCTCCACTCCTTGCCGATTTGCCGCCACCATCTCCCACAGTTTCCTCACCTAGCATGTCACTGGATTCTGCACCTTCATCTCCGGTGACTTCTTCGTCTCCACCCCCCGATTCTACCTCAACGGTTCCTCCTTGTATTCTTCCATCTTTTCCTCAGTATTTCACTCGCCGTTCACATAATGTGGATGCGTCTGCGGATGTGTCATCCTCCTCGTCTTCGTCTACCTATGGCTTGCGTCCTCGTCCTCGTCCGCCTGTTGATCGTCTTGGATTGCCCACCGCTGGTGCTGCTGTTCTTGAGCCGACTTCTAATCGTGAGGCTGTTGTTCATCCTGAATGGCAGTTTGCGACGACAGAGGAGATTGCTGCTCTTGAACGCACTGGTACATGGGATCTTGTTTCTATTCCTCCCGGTGTCCGTCCCAACACTTGTAAGTGGGTCTACAAGGTTAATACTCGCTCCGATGGTTCTCTTGAGCGTTACAAAGCTCGTCTTGTGGCTCGTGGCTTTCAACAGGAGCATGGTCGTGATTATGATGAGAGTTGCTCCTGTGGCCCATATGACCATTGTTCGCACACTTCTTGTCGTGGCCTCCGTTTGCCACTTGTCTGTGTGTCAGCTTAATGTTAAGAATGCATTTCTTAATGGTGAACTACCTGAGGAGGTGTACATGCAACCACCACCTAGGTATTCTGTTCTTGATGGCATGGTATGTCGTCTTCGTCGCTCTCTATATGGCCTTAAGCAAGCTCCCCGTGCCTGGTTTGAGCGTTTTGCCTCTGTGGTGACTACCGCTGGTTTTTCAGCAAGTGCTCATGATCCGACATTATTTGTCCACCTTTCTCCTTGTGGTCGGACTCTTCTTCTTCTCTATGTTGATGACATGATCATCACTTGTGACGACCCTGAGTATATTGCCTTTGTAGAGGCCCGTCTTAGTGAGCAGTTTATTATGTCCAATCTTGGACCTTTTTGCTACTTTCTTGGGATTGAAGTCTCTTCTACCTCTGATGACTTTTTTATATCCCAGGAAAAGTATATCCAGGATCTTCTTGCTCGTACCGACGAGCGCATTGTTGAGACTCCCATGGAGCTCAATGTTCACCTCCGTGATACCGATGGTGACCCCCTGCCTGATCCGACGCGTTATCATCATCTTGTTGGCAGTCTTGTCTATCTAGCTGTCACTCGTCCGGATATCTCTTATCTGGTTCATATTCTGAGTCAGTTTGTCTCTGCTCCCACCTCGGTTCACTATAGTCATCTCCTTCGTGTTCTCCGATATCTTCGGGGCACAATCTCTCACCGTCTATTCTTTCCTCGCTCCAGTTCCTTACATTGTGTTTTTCTTGGTGGTTCTCTCATTTCCTGGAAGACGAAGAAACAGACTGCAGTTTTCCGTTCGAGTGCAGAGGCTGAGTTGCGAGCTATGACTCTTTTGACGACTGAGGTGACTTGGTTACGGTGGTTACTTCACGATTTTGGTGTTTCTGTCACTACACCTACTATGCTATTATCTGACAGTACATGTGCTATTAGCATTGCGCGCGATCCCGTGAAGCATGAGCTCACCAAGCATATTGGTGTTGATGCTTTCTATGTGCGCGCTGGTGTACAAGATCAGGTTATTGCTCTTCAGTATGTGCCTTCCGAGTTACAGTTGGTAGATTTCCTGACGAAGGCCCAGACTAGAGCGCAACATGGCTTCTATCTCTCCAAACTCAGTGTTGTTCATCCACCATGAGTTTGAGGGGGGGCGGTGTTAGAGTATACATAATATAGCCATGTACCATTTTGTATTTATCCCATTGTATAAGGGGTTTCCTGCATATATTCCACACCTGTACATGTATATATACTGGCCTATGTCCTCATGGGAATACAAGTTGCATATTTCCTAACAGGATTCACATGAGTCAAGTTTACCCAGGTTCGGGTCTTACGGTCGAGGTAATACCATACTCCTGCTTGGAAGCCATATCTTCCCCTAGAGCTTTCGCCGATCTTTGGGTAATCAATGCATGGTCTGCTTGATAGGCCGTGCCCCTTGATGACATGTAATGAGTGCTCAATAATATCCGCTAGAATGACTGGCAAGTCAGAAGGTTTTCAAGCATAGATGCTTCGGTTCTTAAGAAGGGAATCAACGAGCGTGCTTTCTTATGTCGGGCTCAGGCTGGCCCCGATCTCTGCAGTCTTGGTCGGGTCCTTGGGTGCACCTAGATCTTCTTTGTATCTTGCCTTGACTAGAAAACTGATGCCATGATGGCCTTCTTGCTCGGAGGAGCTGTTGTCCACCGCCTGTTGGAGCTAAGTCATGTTCCACATCTGCAAGTTTGGACTCGGCGACGTCGACAGTGGGCACCTCACAGTGATGATCCCATTGGGACCCGATATCTTGAGCTTTAGGTACATGTAACACAGACGGGCCATGAACTTTGCATATGCGGGGCGCCCTAGGAGAGCGCGGTAAGTACCCCTGAATGGGACGACCTTGAACGCGAGGGTTTCAGCTCGGAAGTTGTTGGTGGTGTCGAAAATTAGTTCCAAGGATATTTGGCCAAGAGGCTGGACACACTTCCCGGGCACAATGCCGTGGAAAGTAGTTGTGCTTTAGGTGTGAGAGCGGAATGTCCAACTTCAAAGTTCTGGCGTACATGATGTTTATGTTGCTTCCCGTCCATCTGCTCGGAGGCTGAGGGAGTGATGAGTGCTACTTTAGGTATCCGCCGCTCGGGGGGTGAAGGAACTACGATTGAGGCTAGCATCTGCTGCGCGGGGTTATGGAGGTACTCTCCGCATGATGGAGTATGGACAGGCTGGATCAGCTTCGCCTACAAACACAAACACCCGCAATCCAATGTACACATGGAGTGGGCTCGATTCCTGGGAAGCTGCAAAAATGCAAGCGGAAACGAGGACATGTAGCCGTGGAGGCTGCGTACTTGGCAAACCGGAATATTCCCGAAGCCGGATCCAAAAGTCGGATTGCACTTGTGGCCCATACAAAAGGAGCTTGTGTGGGTTTCTTTCCCGAAGACGCGAGACTCCAAACTCCAGACACACTCGGGGGCTACCGGTGATACAGTACACGGGGGTGACCCATCAACAAGGAAGCTGGGGTGCGCGGGGGGGGGGGGGGGGGGGGGTGGCGGCAACGCGACTTGAGGAGGCAGGGTCGTGGGCAGTCCACAGGCCTGGCTGGGAACAAGGAGTTCATCTTGGCGTGCAAGCCAAGAAGCCCTCACACAAGAGGTCGGTTAGGAGCCCAGTGAATCCTAGCTCTCATTCGCTTTAGAAGTCGAGGCTAGGGGTAGCTCATATCCATCTATTCCATACTCTCGGTAGTCATATTCACCATCCTTTTGTAACCCCCTCGCACGAGGTCTTCCCACATCAATACAAAACAAAGCGGGATGTAGATTATTACCTCATCATGAGCCCTTCGTGCGAACTCCCCACTAGTACTTCCGGCTACGCTTGGTACCCTACTGAGGGATCTGATGGTTTTCTGTACTGTCATCTGCGCCTATCAAAATGTTGACAACTACATTACATGGAGTCTTTTTGACTAGGAAACAACGGTGCCTGGCCTTCTCACTGGCACGTGGGGCCTGTGAGAGGCAGGAGGACTCGAGTGCTTGCGAGCTTGCTCGTGTCAAATGACCAATTGCCTGGCAGCAGCCACCCAAGTCAAAGATAAGGCGTGTGAGTAATTACATCCAAGTTCATTGTATATAGTTTATACGAAAGGCCAGTGTGGTCCCTCCATGCTATATAAGGGGAGAGTTGTGGCCAGGAGAAGAAAAGTCTTTTATTCACAACAAAACTAGTGGTAGAAGAGTGAAGAGAGGAAAAGGCATTCCCAGGCCAATACGCTCTGATCACTTGAGTGCTTGCGAGCTTGCTCGTGTCAAACGACCAATTGCCTGGCAGCAACCACCCAAGTCAAAGATAAGGCGTGTGAGTAATTACATCCAAGTTCATTGTATATAGTTTATACGAAAGGCCACTGTGGTCCCTCCATGCTATATAAGGGGAGAGCTGTGGCCAGGAGAAGGAAAAGTCTTTTAGACACAACAAAACTAGTGGTAGAAGAGTGAAGAGAGGAAAAGGCATTCCCGGGCCAATACGCTCTGATCACTTAGCTATCCCCGAGCACTCCCAATAGTGTGCTAGCACTTCTCAACAGTGAGCGAGCACTTGTACTCTTCATATATCCACCGTATAACGGAACAATGCAGGAGTACGATATTACACATAATTGCGGCCTGAACCTGGGTAAAAAAGAATCATGTCTCGAGATGGTGATTTAGTTAGTTGTTTGTCTTGAGCGTGTTTTAGCCCTTGGGCGAATCATAAAAGGGGGTCACTTGATCCCTGATACCGTGGGATCACACTCCGACAACCTTATATAGGGGGACAGGGCTAGGGTTAAATGTATCCGGGTCGGTAGAATCTAGCCTAATCATACGGGATGCGTATTTTCGTACGCCAAGTCTTGATGTGCCCTGATGTATGTCATTGGCTGAGCCGTGGGATTGTGTTATCCCATGGCTAATGGGCCGACTCTTGCCTTTGCTGGTACACCCTGGGGGCATGGCATCATCAAATAGTCTCCAGTTTCTGGTAAGGTAGTCTAGATTGAGTCAGATTCCAGTTAGAGTCCAAAGTATGTCAAAGTAGTACTAGTTTATATCCTATATAAAGGAGGACCTTGGTAGATGCTAGGGTTCTACCAGGTCCCGGACGTAGGTTGTAGGGGTGGAAGTGCGGGCGGCGAGGTTGGGGACGCCGGCACCAGCGGTTGGCGCCGTCGCGGCGTGAGAGAGAGAGAGAGGCGGCTAGGGTTTGGGGCTTCCTTCTCCTGAGGGAGACGACAACAGATTACTGTTTATTGTCTGATTAATATCAAAGGGGTACATGTGTTTATATAGGAGGACAGCCTCCACTAAATCCTAGATAACTTGGACTCTAAGATAGCTAAGATAACTTGGGCTAAGCCCGTAACTAACCCTGCCCATTGGGCCTCCTTCGTTGGTACGTTGTACCGGTCATAACATCTCTCCCCGCCTTCTCAAACAACTCGTCCTCGAGCTGAACATCTGGAAACTGCTGGCGGAAATCGTCGAGCTTCTCCCAAGTCGCTTCCTCCTCTAGCAGGCCGGTCCACTGTACCAAGACATGCCAGACGCCGCGATGCTGCTGCGCCTGCAGCACCTTCGCCACCTGTGCGGAAGCTGGAAGGAGGCGGCCATCTGAAGTAGGAGGAAGGGCCGGCGTCGCTGCAGGAGGGTTCCCGCGGTAGGCCTTCAGTAAGCCGACATGGAAGACGTCGTGGAGGCGAGAACCAGCTGGCAGCTCCAAGCGGTATGCGAGTGTGCCTACACGCTCCAGCACACGAAAGGGACCGGCGTAGCGAGGTCCCAATTTGCGCTTGGAGCGCGGGTCCAGAGACTGCGTGGTCCTGTGGAGGAGGCGCAGCCACACCCAATCGCCCACCGCGAACTCCGCCTCGCGATGATGAGCATCGTAGTACTCTCGGGCCAGCTGCTGTGCTTGGAGAAGACGTTGGCGCGCCTCAGCCAGAATGTCGTCGCGGATGAGGAGTAAGTCGCCCGCCGTCTCGGACCGAGCCGTCCCAGGCTTGTAAGGGAGCATCACCGGAGGTGGGCGCCCGTAGACCACCTCGAAAGGCGTCGTGCGCAGGGCGGAGTGATAGGAGGTGTTGTAGCAGTATTCCGCCCATGCCAACCAGTCCACCCAAGCTCGTGGACGATCACCAGTAACACAACGCAGGTACATGGCGATCACCTTGTTGACCACCTCGGATTGGCTGTCTGTCTGAGGGTGGAATGTCGTGCTCATGCGGAGCTTCACGCCCGCCAGTCGAAAGAGATCCCGCCAGACATGTCCCATGAACACGGGATCACGATCGCTGACGATGGACGAAGGAAAACCGTGGAGGCGGACGATGCCGTCGAAGAAGGCCCGCGCCACGGAGGTATATGGATAACCCAGGGGGATGAACTGCACGTACTTGGAGAAGCGGTCAACCATCGTGAGGATGACGGACTTGCCGCCCACCTTGGGAAGGCCCTCGATGAAGTCCATGGAAATATCCGCCCACACCTGTGAGGGTACGTCCAGCGGCTGCAGTAGACCCACGGGTCGTAGTGTCTCTGTCTTGTTCCGCTGGCACGTCACGCACGACCGCACCCATTCGCAGACCATCGCGCCATCACCGGGGATGTAAAAATCTGCCCGGAGACGATGGAGAGTCTTCTGCACGCCCTCGTGTCCTGCAAAATGCGCCAAGGTCACGACCTGGTGGCGCAGGTCGCCATAGTCGGGCACGAAGATGCGGCGGCCATGGAGGAGCAGCCCCTCGTCCAGGCGCCAGGGTGCTGCCAGCTCGCCGGCGTCAAGGCGCTGGCGCTGGCCCTGCGCGTCCGCAGCCGTCGAAGTTGCCCGGCGAATGTCGTCGATGAAGGCGAAAGATGGCCCGGAACGGATGCACATGATAGTGCCAGCCATGGCGACGTCGTCCGCGACATCCTCAGTGTCGCGGCGGGACAAGGCGTCGGCGACCGTGTTGAGACGGCCGGGGCGGTACTCAGCGGTAAAGTCGAAGCCGAAGAGCTTGCTGACCCACTGGTGCTGCGGAACGGTGGAGAGGCGCTGATCCAGCAAGAACTTGAGGCTATAGTGGTCCGTGCGCACACGAAACGACGTGCCCCAAAGATAAGGCCGCCAGTGGCGCATCGCCTGAACCAGTCCAATAAGCTCGCACTCGTAGGCCGTGAGCTTGTGACGGCGAGCGGCGAAGGGGCGGCTGAAGAAGGCGAGCGGTCCCTCGCCCTGGTGGAGGACGGCGCCGAAGCCGATGCCCGAGGCGTCGCAGTCCACCACGAACGACATATCGGAGTCCCGCATCTGGAGGACAGGTCCTGTCGTGAGCGCTCGCTGGAGAGCCTCGAATGCCGTAGTCGCCTCCTCGTCCCAGGAGAAGGCGTCGCGTCAGTGGCTCGGCGATGAGGCCGAAGTCCCGGATGTACTTCCGGTAGTAGCCGGCGAGGCCCAAGAAGCCGCGGAGCGCCCGCGGTGATTACGGAGTCGGCCACGCTGCGACGGCGGCGACCTTGTCCGCGTCCATCGCTACCCCGTCCGCCGAGATGACGTGCCCCAGGTACGCGATGGAGGTCGTGCCGAACGAGCACTTCGAGCGCTTGAGGTGAAGACGATGCGCTCGAAGCTCGTTGAAGATGATGGCCACGTGTTGTAGGTGCTCCGCCGAAGATGCACGGTAGATCAGAATGTCATCATAGAAAATAAGCATAAAGCGGCGCAAGTATGGACTGAGCACGTTGTTCATCAGGGCCTGGAAGGTCGCCGGCGCGTTGGAGAGGCCGAACGGCATCACCAGGAACTCAAAGTGGCCATGGTGAGTGCGGAACGCCGTCTTCTCGATGTCGTCAGGGTGCATGCGCACCTGATGGTAGCCCGAGCGAAGGTCGAGCTTGGTGAAGAAGCGCGCTCCGTGGAGCTCGTCCAAGAGCTCATCCACGACGGGGATGGGGAACTTGTCCTTGGACGTCAGGGCGTTGAGGGCGCGGTAGTCGATGCAGAAGCGCCATGTGCCGTCGGCCTTGCGCACAAGGAGCACTGGGGCGGAGAACGGCGATGTCGTAATCCGAATGATGCCCTGCGCGAGCATGACCGCCACCTGACGCTCGAGCTCATCTTTCTGCAGCTGAGGGTGCCGGTACGGGCGCACGGCGACAGGCGCTGTGTCCGGCAGCAGGTGGATGCGGTGGTCACAGGGCCGCGTGGGAGGGAGGCCCTATGGCTCGTCGAAGATGTCGCTGTGCTGCTGCAGGAGGTCGGCCAGGAGGGGATGCGCCTCGTCTAGTGCGGCCACCATCAACTGGAGCAGCGGGGTCGCGGCGCCGGAGCCGCCGATGCCCGTCCATTGAACGCGACGGCCGCCCTTGCGGCAGAAGATGAGGGACAACACATCGAGGTCCCAAAGGATGGGGCCGAGAGTGGACAGGAAGTCGATGCCAAGGATGAAGTCGTAGCAGCTCAGGTCGATGCCGACGCGGTCGATGGAGAACGGCTCGTCGCCGATGAGGACGAGAACCTGCCGCGCCATGCCCTGGCAAGCAGGGCGGTCCCCGTTGGCGATGGTGACGCTGAACTTCTCCGAGCCCGCCGGTTGGAGTGCGAGGCAGCGCATGGCATCCCCGGACAGGAAGTTGTGCGTCGAACCCGTGTCCACGAGCGCGGTGAGACGCTCCCCGTTGATCGTCATCGGAAGCAGCATCGTCTTTGACGTCTTGATGCCAGCCATGGCATGAAGGGAGACGACGAAGGCGGTCGCATTGACCGGCCCATAGGTCTGGCGCCGGCCTCGGAGAGTGTGGTGGCGTCGAGCTCCGCGGTGAGGGCCTCCACCTCCGCGTCGTCGACGGTCTCCAAGTAGAACAGGCGGGCGCACGTATGACCCGGCGCATAAGGCTCGTCGCAGTTGAAGCACAGGCCCTTGCGGTGCCGCTCGAGCTGCTCGGCCGACGTCAAGCGCCGGAAGGTGCGTGTCGGCGCGGGGGGAGCCGCAGTAGTGGCCGGCAGGGCGGGGCTTGTCGGGGTGGCGGCCGCCGGGGCGGGGTGGGTAGGGGGACGTGTGCCGTTGCCCGGGAACGCCTGCTGCAGGTCCTGGGGGTCGCGCATCTCGACGTCGATGCGGATGTGGTCGGGAAGACCGCCGACGAAGAGCCGTGACGTCTGGCGCATGGCAGGCCAACGTCTGTAAGCGGTCGGCGAAGTCCTGCACCAAGGTGGTGAAGGGAAGGCGACCGAGCTCGGCCAGGCGGCTCCCACGTATTGGGGGGGGGGGCGAACCGGAGGAGACACAGGTCGCGAAAGCGCTCCCACGGAGGCATCCCGCCCTCGTCCTGCTCGAGGGTGTAGTACCATGTCTGTCCGGGGCCACGGAGGTGGTAGGAGGCGATCCACGTGCGGTCGGACGCCATGGTCCGCTGCCCCGTGAAAAACTGGTCGCACTGATTCAGCCAGTTCAGGGAGTCGATGGTGCCGTCGTAGGAGGCGAACTCCAGCTTGGTGAAGCGGGGCGACTGCTGCACGTGCGGCGAGGCCGCGTAGGCGCCCTCGTGGCGACCCAGCGCGGCGGAAGGAGGGTGCTGCGGCACCACGGAGCTCTCGGCGTACGGGTCTGTATACACGCCGAACCCCCCGAAGGTGGTGGCGGGCGGCTGCAACACCGTCGGCTGTAGCGGCGCCGTCGTATAGGTCGGCGTGTCGATCCACGTCGACAGCGGGGACGACTACGGCGGCCACCTGACCTGGGTGATCGGCATGCCTTGGGGCGCGGCGGTGGCCGTGGGCAGTGGCGCGAAGGGCGCCGCCGACGGAGGCGGTGGTGGCGGGGTTGCGTATGGAGCCTGGAGGAAGGTCCGAAGGTTCGAGACCGCCAGAGTGAGGTCGCGGATCGCCGAGGACATCTCCGTCGGGAAGAGGCCGGGGGCGGCTTCGGCCCCCAGGGCCGCAATACCGGAGGCGGTCGGACCTAAGGTGTCCGGCGGCGGCGACTGTTGCGAGGTGGCGGGGAAGGCGGTGGTGGCGGCGGCGGCGGTGGTGGGAAGGTCCAACAAATTCATCGAACCCAAGCTACCTGATACCAAATTGGTAGAGGCTAGGGTTCTACCAGGTCTCGGACGTAGGTTGTAGGGGTGGAAGTGCGGGCGGCGAGGCTGGGGACGCCGGCGCCGACGGTTGGGGACGCCGGCGCCGACGGTTGGGGCCGTCGCGGCGTGAGAGAGAGAGAGGCGGCTAGGGTTTGGGGCTCCCGTCTCCTGAGGGCGACGACAACAGATTACTGTTTATTGTTTGATTAATATCGAAGGGGTACATGTGTTTATATAGGAGGACAACCCCCACTAAATCCTAGATAACTTGGACTCTAATATAACTTGGACTCTAAGATAGCTAAGATAACTTGGGCTAAGCCCGTAACTAACCCTGCCCATTGGGCCTCCTTCGTTAGTACGTTGTACTGGTCATAACAGACCTGCTCGTATAAGCTGGAGGCAAGCAATAATCAATAAAGTCTAGTTTCCTTAATCCCCGTTCTCTATCTCTAATCCCCACTACTTGAGGAAAAATACGGGATGGCTGAATATTGTGTTGTTGTTTTTTGATGTAACCCTTGTAGAAGTATATATAGGAGTACATGTGAGGGGAGAGAGACTTGGAGTAGAGAGCAAGTCATACATGATTTAAACATATTCTATCTCTAAGTCCTATCTCTATCTTAAACACAATATACTTCTGACATCCCCTCAGTCGTAGCGGAGTGAAGCGGACGCTTGCGACTGAATTTGAAGTCTTGCGCCTTTGTCATCTTCTCCACCGCGCCATCATCAACTTCGTCTCTGATGGGTCAGCACCTAGGGCGGTGACTGGGTCCCCTTCTGGTCCCTTCCTTGTCTCTCCTCTATTCCCTCCTGCAGTCACAGCGGGAGTGACGTGGACGCTAGTGACGATGGATGTTGTTGACTGGAGTTGTTGTCGATGAATTGTTGTAGCCGATCATGGTGATGTAGCCATGGTCGAGGTAGGCGTGGTCAATGTGTGATCGTCGTGGATGATGAAGCCGCACAAAGCCGGAGGCGTAAAAAAATGCGCTATGACGGAGTTGCAGACGTGGACGATGCACCTTGTGGATGTTTGAGGGTGTTGTCGGCGACGAGTCCATTGGTTTTGCCAGAACCGGAGGAAATCCATCGAGCACACATCGGTTTTGCCAGAACCGTGAGGCCGTGTAGGGGTCGTCATTATAGTGACACCATGTCGATGCAGTCGTGCTGTCGTGGATGAGGTGGTCGATGCCGACGTCGTGACCCGGTCATTGCCGTCGTCGAGGTCGCGTCTTGCAGAAAAAATCTGTCAGAGGACGCTAGGTGTCCATCTTGTGGACAAGGCAACGACGGTGTGTTGACGAAGATGTTGATGAAGACCAAGTTGATGAAGACCTTGGCGATGAAGCGTCGACGATGGCGTCGCAGCAGCGTGTCGATGATAATGTGTCGCTTGGAGGCGTACCTTGCGGCGACCAAGTGTCGATGCCATGTCGCTCTGAAGAAGTCGATGAAGAATTGCATCACTTTCCACACCGTCCTGGCATGTGGATGATGCATGTTGATGTCGCTTCTTGAAGATATGCTTGACAAAGATCTTGACTCGTAGTCAGCTTGATGAATTGGTTCGGTTTGATGTAGTTTGGTTTGATGCAGTGCAGATCGACCCGTGTAGTCGTTCGGCTCCATGATGTGCTCGGTGCAGGTTAGCCAGCTCGATGTCGTGCAACACTCGATGTCGCAGCGCTGAACCGGTGAAGATCGTTCAATGTGATGAAGTCGCTAGCCTTGTTTGGCCGGTTCGGCTCGTACGAGAGCGACTCGAAGCTGGTGCGCGACGTACGACGACAGCTGGTTGGCGCTGTAGCGTGGAAGTCTCCTGGCGAGACCGCGGCTTCGACGATGGAGGACACCGTATGTACCGGCTGGAATCAATATTGGATCGTGGATGTATACTCCACATACCACGTTTTCCTGGGTCGATGCATGTTCACGTAAGAAGAGTAGTCAATAGTAATTACTGAACAAGCACACCTGTCCATGGATGCAATCTGGTTACACACGATCTCGTCGGGTATTGGCTGTTGATCCCTCCTGTGATCCAGCCTAAGTGTGCGGCGTGGTGCTGCTGAGTCGTCGTTGATTGGTGTCGTTGTCATTGTCGCCATAGGCGTGTTCAAGCGGACGAAGTTGGTTGATGTAGAGACGTGCGTGACTGGTGTAGGAGCCACTGCACCGTACCATCGCCCGTTGGAGCCGAGGGATCGGGTGATTTGGCCGCAAAGGATAACCATATTTTTGCAGGGATTTGGTAGACCTTTTCTCACGGGATTGGGATCTTCAGAGACTAATCTAGTACGTAGAACTGATCTAATCTAATCTACAGGAGCCGATCTCATCTTTGATTTCGATCGGATGTCATACCCCAGGGAGAGGATTAATCTCCGCGGGGGCAACGCGCTGCGGAAGTGGTGAAGGAACCTAGGATCAGTGTCGTGAGACTTGTTACAGTATATGTGGATTGCACTAGCCCTTTTCATCAGTTTGGACTCTTGGTTGCATTGGCTAGTGCATGAATTTTAACATGGTATCAGAGCTAAGGTCTTGAGTTCAAGTCCTGGCTTTCGCAATTTATTTAAAAAATTACTGATAGCCCCCCTTTGTGTCCACGTAGAGGCCTCTTGAGTCATACGTGAGTTTTGCGCGCCGTCGCTCTCTTTCGGTTACACATGTTGACTTGTCTTCCCCGTCACACGTGAGGGAGTGTTACAGTATATGTGGATTGCACTAGCCCTTTCCATCAGTTTGGATTTTGGTTGCGTTGGCTAGTGCATGAAGCTTAACATGGTATCAAACATGGTATCAGAGCTAAGGTCTTGAATTCAAGTCCTGGCTTTCGCAATTTATGTAAAAAATTGCTGGTAGCCCCCCTTTGTGTCCACGTAGAGGCCTCTTTGAGTCATACGTGAGTTTGCGCGGGCGGTCTCTTCCGGTTGCACGTGTTGACTTGTCTTCCCCGTCACACATGAGAGGGGGTGTTACCGTATATGTGGATTACACTAGCCCTTTTCATCGGACTTTTGGTTGCATTGGCTAGTGCATGAAGCTTAACAAGACTAATCGCTCTAATACCTGTGGAAAAATATGGGATGACTGAATATTGTGTTGTTGTTTTTTGATCTGACCCTTGTAGGGGTATATACAGTACATGTGAGGGAAGAGACTTGAAATAGAGAGCAAGTTATACATGATTTAAACATGGGAAAATATAACTAACTGCGCCGCATCTTGTCATTACCGTGCTGCGGCTTGCGATCTTGTGTGTGCTCTCTTTGTCATGCGTGCATGCAATGATGTCATCAGATTCGCTCTAAATGACCAGAATTCAAAAACTTTTATCTCTTAAATCGTTAATTCGGTCGATAATTCGTTTTCGTTGTTGACTTTGATTCGACGAAATCTTTAAAACTAGATCCCATGTCGACATGTTTTGACAACTTTTCTTTTCTCGTACTTACCGCATTTGTTGCACTTGTCATATTAGTAAGTACTTGTCTGACAAAAAGTAACTTAATTGTCATATTTTTGGAAATTGCGTATAAATATGCCATCTCGACATAATCAAATTGGCAAGCAAAAACAACTTTTGTTAGGCGATTACGTGCAAAAATATGACAATTCAACATATTTAAAAACCGGTGACCACAAAAAAATCTTTTTTGATCATCCTTTGTAAATATGAGAACTCCGCATAGTTAAACAAAAGGCACACAAAATAGTTTTCAAAGTTGTATGTAAATATGACAAGTTGGCATATTTAAATTGGCAAACACAACTTATGCATACTTTTATATCATGTATAATAAAAACTGCTACAAGGCTTTGTACGAAATAACATTAAAAAGTGCCAATCAAGTTATTTTTCTCAAGTAAGTGGTTAATGATATGACAAGTGGGTAGAAAAATGTGGCAAGTATGAACATAAAAAAATAGTCGACGGAACATGTCGACATGGGATCTAGTTTCAAAGAACTAGTCGTGAGAAAGTCAATGATGAAAGCGGATTATTGATTGAATTAACAGTTTTGTAGATAAAACTTTTTGAATTTCAAACATCAAAAAGAATCTTTTGTGTGGCGCTGTATGCTTTTTTTAGTCACCGGATAGCTCATCCATGTGTCCGCGCGCATCGGGCCCAGCGGGAAGATGGCCCAAGGGACGTGGAATTGCGGGCTTTTAGTGCGCACTAATCAGTTACCGGCCGTTTAAGCAGTCGCCGCACGGGGGAGCACGTATGGGGCGCCGCTCTCTAGTCAATCCCTTTAAGCATGTTCTATCTGTAAGTCCTATCTCTATCTATACACAATATACTTCTAACACTACTTTCTGCTACTGCACCGGCAACGGGTTGCCTTGCCGATGGATGCCCCCTCGGCCCCCAAGCACCTCCAGGCCACTAGACAGCCCTCAGATCCAGGGGCTGTTCCACGTATGGTTATGTACATTGTCGATCTTTTAACTCTGTAAGCGCACTCAGAGATAATGTTATCTGTCACACCAACGCAATGAGAGTTTGTAATGCCATATGGTATGTACTTCAAAAGACACGTGGGCCGGAAGCAACCAGACTTATTTTCAAATTCTACATTAAGTGGTTTTACTGTTGCCGTATCCACTAACCATGTTCATTATTGGCCTAAAGCAGGTGACAACAAATGACAAGTTCCCAACAAAACTGTGAAGTGATAGGGAAGGCTACTATCAGAATTGCAGATTTAGCATGTAGCAGTGTAGCACCTGCGTATTCCTGAGTTTGAAGAACTTGCTGGTAGCAGCATCCCACATTAAGGCTTTAAGTTTCAGCTTGAAATCACAAGGCGCTGATGCGGCTTTTTTAAGATAGCAACGGCATCACCCTTTGAGAAACTGTAGCAATATGGAATAGCGCATGAGGACCACTAGTCTGTATTTGCTGTAAGCTACACCTGGTTGCAGTTTTGATGTTGTTATAGTTTGCCAAGGAACTGACTACACTTTGCAGTCCAAGGGACACTGGTAGTTATGTAAATGTTTTATCACGGGATAGAATATCAAATGGATTTGTTATGTCACGACGATCTTTGCTGCAACGCTTTCCGGTATACAGACCAATTCACTTCTATATACTGAGAAAAAGGAAACAACGTGGTCAGACTATAATTAAAGAGGTCAACTGATGTTGGCTGTCAGGTCTAGTCACTGACTAAAGGATACATTCCGTCTCAACAATGTATATGACCACAAGTTCCATTTTCTCATCACCTGGGGGTTTATTGTTGCGTCATTACTGTTTCTGAAACCTTAACTAGCTTGCCTTTGCCGGATTTCAACATGCCTACACTGAAAGAATTTTCTACATTCCTACCCTCCTAAGAGCATCTCTAGCAGACCTTGTATAAAGGCAACCCGCAAAAGTCGTTTACAGTTTGTAAAAAAAGGGTTTTGCGGGTCGGCGCGGGTGTGGACAGAATCAGACCTCACAAATTAGATCTAAAAAAGAATATTCGTAGAAGATGTTTTTTACGGGTCGACAATGCGGGGTCTGCTCGGACGTCACCGCGTCGACCCTGCAAACCGAAGACCCCGTAAGTTAGAATTACTAAAATGTGTAATATAAGTAAGATGTCAATACTACAATACAATAATCATTCATAGTATAATAATTATTCAAATCATCATAGCAAACTAAATAATTTAATACAAAACTTATCCCGTATATAAATCAGACATGAACGAAATGAAAATGAATGAAAAAATAAAATGTGTTATTGCCCAGCTCTTTGCTAATGTTGTTCAATAAGATCCTTCTGAAGTTGATAGTGGGTGTTTGCATTTTCAATCTCTCTGTAGGTCTGAAGAAAAGCTCTAATTCGGTTTGCGTCTCTAGCTGGTTTGACACGGCTACCCACATTGTCATAGAAGAACTTCAAGTTCATGCCTCTCTCATCTTTAAAAATCATATTGTCAAGAATAACACAACATGTCACGATGTTTTTCAAGGATCGCTTGTCCCAAAACCGAGCAGGACCACGAATAATGGCAAACCTAAATTGTAAAACTCCAAATGCTCTTTCAATGTCTCTTTGGGCTGCCTCTTGTGCCCTTGTGAATTCAGACTCTTTCCTACTTTGAGGGTCTTTGATGCTCTTCACAAGTGTGCATCAAGAAGGGTATATACCATCTGCAAGATAGTATCCTTTTGTGTATTCATGTCCATTGATAGTGTAGTTGCAAGCTGGAGCATCAGCACTAGCAAGCCTAGCAAGCAAATAAGACCGTTGCAACACATTGAGCATAGTTTTCACGAACTGAAAAGACGCCTGACTTCCGCACCTGTGTTGCTACCACCAGATTTTTTTAAGGACTTTGTTATCTATTGCGACGCCTCGCGACAAGGATTAGGTTGCATCCTCATGCAGGATCGTCATGTGATTGCATACGCATCTCGACAGTTGCGTCCACATGAGAATAATTATCCCACACATGATTTCGAGCTTGCAGTTGTAGTCCATGCACTTAAAACCTGGCGACATTACCTTCTTTGTAATCGTTGCGAAATATTCACTGATCACCAAAGTATGAAATATATCTTCACCCAACTGGATTTGAATCTCAGGCAAAGACGGTGGGTTGAGTTGATCACATATTACGACTTAGGGATAACTTACACCCTGGGGAAGGCCAATGTTATGGCTGATGCACTAAGTCGTAAGTCTTATTGTAATAATCTGATGCTACAACGAGGTCAACCACATCTCTATGAGGAATTTCGAAAGTTAAATCTTCACATTGTTCCTCAAGGGTTCCTTTCTAACCTGGTGGCGAAACCTACTCTTGGGGATCAAATCATAGCTGTGCAGACATATGATAAGGGTATATCCCAGATCAAGGAGAATATTGCTAGCGGAAACGCTAGGGATTTCTCTATCAATGAGCAAGGTGTCATGTTCTTTCAGAACCGTCTAGTGGTTCCCTCATGATTCTCCTCTCACCATTCATCCTTGTAGTACTAAGATGTATCAGGACCTACACCAGAGGTTTTGGTGGACTAGGATGAAGAGAGAAATTGCTGAGTTCATTGCTAACTGCGACGTTTGTCGTCGAGTTAAGGCAGAACATCAAAGGCCTGCTGGCACCCTTCAACCTTTAGATGTTCCTGAATGGAAATGGGATAAAGTCAGTATGGATTTCATCACTGGATTTCCCAAGACCAAGAAAGAAAATAATGCTATCTTTGTGGTCATTGATTGTCTTTCCAAAGTAGCTCATTTTCTTCCATTTTGTGAGAGTATAACAGCTAGCCAGCTAGCAGAGTTATATATCTTTCGAATAGTGTCTCTTCATAGTGTTCCTCTGGAGATTAACTCAGACCGTGGAAGTATTTTTACTTCTCGCTTCTGGGAAAGTTTTCAGAATGCCATGGGGACTCACCTATCTTTTAGCACTGCTTTCCATCCTCAATCAAGTGGTCAAGTAGAAAGAGTGAATGAAATCCTAAAAGATATGCTCCAAGCTTGTGTTATATCGTCCGACATGAATTGGGAGAAGTGCTTTCCATTCTCCGAATTTGCTTATAACAATAGTTATCAATCAAGCTTGGGCAAATCTCCTTTTGAAGTTCTCTATGGACGAAGATGTCGAACACCTCTTAATTGGTCAGAAACCGTAGAGAGGCAACTCTTTGGCCCGGATATGATCCAGGAAGCAGAAGAGCAAGTTCGCATTATTCGTGAAAAGTTGAAAACAGCCCAGTCTCGTCAAAAGAGCCAATATGACCGTCATCATAAGGCTGCGACCTTTGAAGTTGACGAGAAAGCTTACCTTCGGGTTACACCTCTGAAGGGTACCCATCGTTTCGGTATCAAGGGCAAGTTGGCTCCTCGTTAGATCGGTCCTTTTCACATTCTTGCCAAACGAGGAGAAGTTGCCTACGAGTTGGAACTTCCTCCGCATCTTTCCAAGGTTCATGATGTATTCCACGTCTCGCAACTCAGGCGTTGCTTTTCGGATCCTATCCGTGAAGTGGACCACGAAACGCTTGATCTCCAAGATAACCTTTCATACCAAGAATACCCTGTTCGTATTCTTGATCAAGCTAAGCGTACCACTCGACGTCGAAACCTCAAGTTTCTTAAAGTTCAATGGTCAAATCATTCTGAAAAAGAGGTAGCATGGGAAAGAGAGGATCGTCTTTGACTTGAGTATCCCGCGCTATTCCCGACAACTTCCGAATCTCGGGACGAGATTCTTTTGAGTGGGCGTGAGTTGTCACATCCCTGAATCCCTAATAGAGTTTAGCAAGATTATGCTCATGTCTTTTCCTTTGCATCCAAGAAAATGAAATCAAATCAAAAGCAAAGAAATGAAAACAAAACCAAACCCTAGCAACTCTATTTTCAAAAACAATTCAAATTTGGTGGCAAATCAATGAACCCAAAATGGCCATCATAAAAGTTCATATTTTCTAATAATTCTTGAAAACAAAATATCAAGGGTGAAATATATTTTCAAAATGCTTTTGGCATTTTATTTTAAACTTAAAAGTCACTGAAATCAATTATATATTAATTTCAAATAATTCAAATTCTCATAAAATGTTAAAACTTTTATATGTGTTTGGAAATATTCCAAATAACACCCCAACATTTATCAAACTATTTTAGAAATAGTTTGGAGCCAAAAATAAAACAAAACCAAGTCAGAAAAGATAAAACAGAAACTGGGAAAGAAAAGAAATGGGAAAAGTCTATACCTCGCGCACCTGGCCCAAACCCATTTCCCTTCTACCGTCTTCCTCCTTCGCCAGTCGGAGCACGAGCTCGTGGCCGCTTCTCCCGGCGCACCCACGCACCTACGTGCGTGCTTGGTTCGCCCTGATGCGCTGGAGAGGGAGGATAAGCCTCCCCAGAACCGTTCCCATCCTCTCCCCCTCCTCACTCGCCCTCTGCGTCTCTCTCTCTCTCTCAGCCGCCATTGCTGCGAGCTCGAGCTCGAGCTAGCCATCGCTCCGACCGTCTTCCCTCACCTCTGAGTGCGCCGTTCGCTCCGCCTCGTCGAGCTGGTCGTCCCTGACAAAGGAGAAGAGCCCCCGAGCCCTGCTTCACCCTCATCACCGTCGTCTTCCACCTTCGGCCGTCGGCAAGCCACCGTCGATTCGTCGGATCCACTGCCTCCCTGAGCAGCCTGAGCCTCCCCTCGACACCGTAGTGAGCTCCGAAGTATTTTACCCCATCTTCCCCTCTCTTTCTCAAGCTCTAGGCCCAGATTCACCGGAGCCCGACGAGGACCGTCGGTGTAGCTCGTCGCCGGTGACCCTACAGTGACCGGTTGGTCCATCCGAGGCCTCCAACAGCTCCAGCTCATCGCGTAGATGCTCTAGGAGCCCAACCCCGCGCGTTTTGCACTCAATTTCGATGACCTCGATGATGCCCGAGCTCCGGCATCCGCCGAGCTTGTCACCGGCATTGATTCCGGTCATTTCAGTCCCCGAGGCTTGCTCCATCTTGCTTGCAGTCGAGTGGCCGATCGTTTGAGCCCCTCCGTCGCTCGTTTGGTCACTGGTAACAGAATCCCGACGCCCTCCGCCGTTCTGGTGGTCGCCGGAGCCTCGCCGCCGGTGGGTTTTACCCCATCGCGGTGGGGTTGACTCCCCTGAGTCACTGGCAAGTGGGGCCAGCCCCCTGGCTAATTGAGATTAGTAAAAATAAAAATAATAATTACATTAAAAGTTAATGAGACACTGACATGTGGGTCCAGCCCTGTTAAATACCTATTTAAGTTTAAACTCAACTAATTCTGGCCAGAGTCATTGACCAGTGGGTCCGACTGGTCAGGTTTGACTTTCAAATGGCCAGCTGACCTGCTGATGTCGTGCTGATGCAATAAATTCAATTCTGGTTTTAAAATAATTCCAGAATAAGTGCAAACTTCGGAAATTCATAGAAAATTGATTATAACTCCAAATCAGACAAATAATATATGCAAATTGATTAGAAAAATTCAAAGAACACAATGGTGCTATTTTCATGCATGAAAAACAAAGTTATGAAACAGCATTAGGTCAAATCAATTAAATAATTAAGATAAATATGCCATTTCAAATAATATTTGAATTTGGGTTTCAAACCAGATGCAAACTAAGGTTTTACCAACCACACTGAATCATATCACCCTTCATTTCATGCCATGTTCATGCATCATGATTGCTATTAATTGTGGTTGTTATTCCGGTAGGCCCCGCCCCTTCGGATACGACTGAATATCCGACTGACGGATATTACCACTCTGCTGAGCAACAAGGCAAGCACCCTTTTTTATCATCCCGATATCATCCCATGTTCTTGCTCCTGCTCCCACTTATTGCATTAGGACAAACTATTTCAAATGCTTTACTTTGGTAGCTGATCCTATTCCTTTGCATGACCTGTCATTGTCACAGTAAATAGCCAAACCATGCAACCTAGCATACCTGGTAGATGCTCGAGCTGTGATGTGTTATTCCTGCTATGCTTGCTATGCCTAGAAGTTGTGTCAGGTCTGTTTCATGTGGGTGATGAACAAGAATGGATGAATGTGTTCTAGTGACAAGGAATATGTGTGGAACCTGATTTGGTAAAGGTACCGATGAAAGGCTATGTAGGAGTACATGGTAGGTTGTTTCATTGGAACCGTCCTTAAGAACTGAGTTCCGTGTATGTAATCCAAGACTAGATACTACCACACGTTGGGATAATTAATTGAACCTCTCGACTTATTAATCGCCTAGTACCCGGTCCAGGAGTTGCAAGTAGTTTCTGGTGTTTGTAGTCATGCTGGAGGCCGTGCATAGTGCTGACCTTAGAGGTGGGCTATGATGCGGTAGGTAGTGGCACGGTGTACCAAGTGGCACCCGGATGGTGGGCTTGGGAACCCTGCGCACATCGTTTGGGGCCGTGGCGGAAACCTCGGCCGGACTTCTGTGTGGGTTACTCTCAAATAGGCGATAAACCTGGACTAGGTATTAGCGTGTGAAAGGATCGATATGGTCGGCTAGAGGGGGGGGGTGAATAGACAACGACCACTTTTTAATTAATCTTAGCAAGTTAAGGTAAACACTATGTGGGTTCACAAATAATATGACAAAGAGGTGACACCGATAGAATCTAACAACGAGAGCTATTAAGCCGACTAAGATAAAGTCACAAGCAAAAGCAAATACAAAGTAAAGGATAGAAATAACCACAAGTGGAACCGATGGAGACGAGGATGTGTTACCGAAGTTCCTTCTCTTTGACAGGAAGTACGTCTCCGTTGGAGAGGTGTGGAGGCACAATGCTCCCCAAAATGCCACTAAGGCCACCGTATTCTCCTCACGCCCTCGCACGATGCAAGGTACCGTGATTCCACTGTAGGTGCCCTTGAAGGCGGCGACCGAACCTTTACAAACAAGGTTGGGGCAACTCCACACAAAGCTTGGAGGCTCCCAACAAGACCACGAAGCTTCACCACAATGGAATATGGCTTCGAGGTGACCTCAACCATCTAGGATGCTCAAACACCCAAGAGTAACAAGATCCGCAAGGGATTGGTGGGGGGAATCAACTTTTCTCTTGGTGGAAGTGTGGATCTAGGCCTTCTCAACCAATCCCTAAAGAATCAACAAGTTTGATTGGCTAGGGAGAGAGATCGGGCACTTTTAAGCTTGTGGAGCAACAATGGAGCTTGGAGAGGTAAGAGATAGGGTTCCTCAGCTAGAAGAACCCTTTATATAGTGGGGGGAAAATTCAGACCGTTTTCCCACTCTCTGCCCGAGATCCAGCGGTACTACCGCTGGATGCAGCGGTACTACCGCTGGCACCAGCGGTACTACCGCTGGCCCCTTGGTAGTGCATAAGCACTACTACCGCCGGGAAAGTCTTCGCAAAAGGGTCCGTCCACGAACTACTGCTAGGTAGGTGGAACAAGGCACCTGGAGCGGTACTACCGCTGACCAGGGGGCGGTACTACCGCTGGCTAGCGGTACTACCGCTGACAATGGGCGGTACTACCGCCAGATAGCGGTACTACCGCTGGCAGTCCAGCGGTACTACCGCTGGCACCAGCGGTACTACCGCTGGGGACCATTTTGCAGAGATGCTCAAGACGAATAGGCGAGGGCCGCTCCAAAAGATAAGGAAAGGGAGAATGCAAAGTGTGCGTGTGTAAAGATAGATTCCACCCAAACCTTTCCACTACGGATCCCCTCTTAATAGTACGGCTTTCCTATGACTCAAATAAAGAGAATCGTAGAGAGCGCCGTGCTTCCGTTCCAGAAGAGAGGAGACGAGTCGTCTTGTGCCGTTGACGAGTGTTACCTGAAACCTTGACACACACGATTAGTCCTGTACGGTACTGTCATCAATCACCAAAATTACTTAGGCATAAACTATGCCTCAACAATCTCCCCCTTTTTGGTGGATTGATGACAATACCGAATTTGCACAGATAATAATATGAGAATAAAAAGATAGAGATATATGACATATGACTCACAGCATATGATGGAAATAAATCTAATCTCACATAAGAAAGATCATGTCTCACACAAGATAGCAAACGAATCAAACCAAGTTCAAATCAAACCATACGAGATAAAGCAAAGCAATGCAAAGTTCGAAATGAAAGCAAATCCTAGACTCTCTCCCCCTTTGGCACAAGACACCAAAAAGGGGTACACCTAATGCCACAGGTAACTACTCCTCGTCTTCAGGATCACCAGACTCGTCTGTCCCCTCCTGGTCGGTCTGCTCCTCCTCTGCTGCCTCATCGCCAGACCACTGGTACCCTGAGCCTGCATCCAAGTGGCCTCCGGAGTGATGTCGTCCTCGGAGCCGCTGGAGATGTCCACATCCAAGGTCCTGAGAACACGCTTATGCCTCTGGCGGCTCTGCTTCTGAGCCACATGTGTCTGGTACTGTCCCTTGGCCTGCATACAGAAAAGTGTCTTCATCTTGTCCTGCAGTTTGATAGCCCAAGATGGCATGGCAGACGAGCGGGGCTGAGGGGCAGGTCCTCTGCCAGCAGCGGTCTCTGTATCAGTGTCCATGTGCTGAGAAGATGAAGATGGGTTGGCCCACTTGTCCTTGACGTGCAGCCTGATTGGGTCATGCACAATGTAATCAGACTGTGCGTAGAGCACCTCATCCGGAAACGCCTGTTCCCACTTATGGCAGATGTATGCGAACAGGTAAGGCCCGTAGATAGGAACCTTACGGTTGATGATGCAGTTCCAGAGCTCTGTGAACATCACATCTGCAATATCTAGTGGAGCAGACTCCTGAGACATAGCCTCCTCACAAAGTAACAACATCTCAACCAAGTAGCCATGGACCTCATCGAAGTTACCACTCCGAGGGAAGAGGGTGTTGCGAAAGATGCGATGCATGATGTCCAGGTGCTTGGGAAGCACCCCCTTCCTCAGATACAGTGACTGCAGTCTGTCCTTTGCGAGGGCCCTATCGGTGGGGGCTGGAGCATGAGGACGCAGCCCAAGAAGAGTGTCAGCACCCTGAAAGTCAATGTGAAGGAACTGCATGAACTCTGCCCAGGAACCGGTCATCTTCTTTGACCCAGTCATCCATATCATGGAGCGCTGTTCATCATGGGAGAAATGGACTGTGACATAAAACTGAGCAACTGCCGTGGGATCAAAATCCGTCTTGAAGGAGATGATATTTTTGATGCCCAGCTTGTCAATCAAAGCGAGGGCATCACCAAAGTACTCCGTGTTCCGCTGAAGATGTGCCAGATCAATCCACTGGACAGAGACAAAGTTCTTCTTGAAGTTGGCAATAACATCCCGATAGATCCTGCAATGGTCCCTTACCCAGACATGGTCAACACCATCAATCTCATCCCTCTCCTGGAGATAGTGGTTCTTGGTGCGAAATTGCAGAAAGTCCTTGGGGGACATTGTACGGACATTCACCTTCTTATCCTTGTGAGCAACCTTCTTGAAGGACTTTTTCTTGGGAGGCAGGCCAGACGTGGTAGACCCCTCGGGCGCCTCTGGGTTGCGAAACTGTTTGGATTGCGTTTCCCGTGGGGGGTTCGAACGGCGAGCAGAGCCACCTGTGACACAGACCACAAATCAAAAAGAGGCGACAAGAAGAGTCAAGGCAATGAATCTTGAGAACGCGAAACAAGTAAACACGCATTGCTAAGCAAAAACAAGCAGAAAATACACTGTGAATGCTCTGGCGGTAGTACCGCCACCCCTGGCGGTAGTACCGCTGGGGCCTAGCGGTAGTACCGCTGGGGGTCCTGGCGGTAGTACCGCTACCCCAGGCGGTAGTACCGCTGGGGTCCTAGCGGTAGTACCGCTACCCCCTGGCGGTAGTACCGCTGGGGGTTTGACTTTCAGATCTAACAAATAATACTCGTTTTCGAGGGCATGTGCTGAATGTGAACACTAAGACGTACACCCCAGCCCTACTGTCATGAGGAACACATAGCATTAAGAGATACAAGCATGCCTAGGCAAGAGAGAGCACGTTTTAGATCTAATCCAAAAATTCAAGTGATCGATCTAAGACGAATGAATCCTAGGACATGGCAGCAAACACAACAACAAATCATCGGACCTATACCCCCTTCAAATATTTCCTTCATGCCATCCAAGAACTAGCCATAGGATCAAAAATATTAGTCCAATCCCCAATGCTCCTAACCCTAGAACACGAGTAATCAAAAAGAAGAAGGGAGGAGCCTTTTTTACCGGGATTCATGGCTTTGGAGGAGGAAGAAGAAGTGAAGCAGCCCTTCCACACCAACGGGGAGAAGAAGCTCCACGAAGAGAGATCCAATCGGGGGTTTTTCGGGCTAGGGGAGGGAGGAGCCGCGAGGAAGAAGAAACAGATGAAAAATCGGGCTCCCCCTCTCTTTATATAGCCCAAGGGGTACGGGCAGCGGTAGTACCGCTGACCTGGCGGTAGTACCGCTGGGGTGTAGCGGTAGTACCGCTGGGATCCTGGCGGTAGTACCGCTCCCCTCGCGGTAGTACCGCTCCCCCTTGAAACCCTAGAAATATCCCAGCCGGCGTGTTAGATTTTGAATCCTGGCGGTAGTACCGCTACCCCTGGCGGTAGTACCGCTACCCCTGGCGGTAGTACCGCTGGGTTCCTGGCGGTAGTACCGCTACCCCTGGCGGTAGTACCGCTGTACATGTTTCAACACGGCTAGGGAAGGCGGGAAAACTTGGGCATATGACAAGTGAGTAAAAAGGGATGACTTCCAAGAAAAGTACTGACTTGTCATTGCATATCCTCTCCTTTATACGCAAGAGAGGATGGAGGGGCGGTGGCCGAGGCCACCTATGTTTGAGACAATGGTATGACACCGCGAAGAATTATCCCTGGGTTCATGACCAATGCTCGTCTTTGAAGCACAAGTACCATTTGACAATGGCTAAAGTGAAAGACTAGATTGATTTACGCATAATGGGGGGAGGGAGAGTTCATTGAGAGAACAACACTCCCCCTATGTCCATGCCTACATCTAGACTAAGATGGAATGTGAAGTGAGGTGCAATATGCCTAGTTTCAATCCACATTACTTGAATCAATGATATTTAGCTCATGCCTTAACTCCCGAAGCCTTGCTTCATCTAGTGGCTTGGTGAAAATATCTGCAAGTTGCTCTTCAGTGTGGATGAAGTGAACCTCAATATCACCTAGCTTGATATGTTCACGGATGAAGTGATGACGAATATCAATATGTTTGGTTTTGCTATGTTGCACTGGGTTGAGGGAAATCTTGATGGCGCTTTGATTGTCACATAGAAGAGGCACTTTGTCACAAGTGACACCATAATCCCTTAAAGTTTGCCTCATCCATAGCAATTGAGCACAACAACTTGCAGCCGCCACATACTCAGCCTCGGTGGATGATAAGGAGACGCAGTTCTGCTTCTTTGAAGACCAACTTACCAAAGAGCGACCAAGGAATTGGCATCCTCCAGACGTTGACTTCCTCTCCACACAATCTCCAGCCCAATCTGAGTCAGAATAGCCAACTAGATTGAAGTTTGCTCCTTTGGAATACCAGAGACCAAAGTTTGGGGTATGAGCCAAATATCGAAAGATTCGTTTGACAGCCATGTAATGACTTTCTTTTGGTGCGGATTGAAACCGTGCACATATCCCTACACTCAACATAATATCCGGTCTAGATGCACAGAGGTAAAGGAGGGATCCAATCATGGAGCGGTATACCTTTTGATCCACTGCTTTACCATTGGGATCACTGTCAAGCTTGCATCTGGTTGGCATGGGAAACTTGACCGGTTTGACATCTTCGAGCTCGAACCGCTTGAGCATGTCTTGAGTGTATTTGGCTTGTTTGATGAATGTCCCTTCTAGACCTTGTCTAATCTCGAATCCGAGGAAAAACTTCAACTCTCCCATCATGGACATCTCAAACTTCTCAGTCATTAGTGCAGCAAATTCCTCATTGAATGAAATGTTAGGAGAGCCAAAGATAATATCATCAACATATAGTTGGCATATGAACAAGTCCCCTTTAACCCTCTTAGTAAAAAGAGTGGGATCAATCTTCCCAATTTCAAACCCACGATCTTGTAACAGCTCAGTAAGGTACTCATACCACGCGCGTGGGGCTTGTTTAAGGCCATAGAGTGCCTTATTGAGTTTGTACACATGATTGGGGAGCTTGGGATGTTCGAATCCCGGGGGTTGTTTGACATATACCAACTCATTCAAAGGACCATTAAGAAATGCACTTTTCACATCCATTTGCTGTAATTTGAAGTTATGATGAGAAGCAAATGCAAGTAACATGCGAATAGATTCTAGACGAGCAACAGGGGCAAAGGTTTCACCGTAGTCGATACCCTCGACTTGGGAGTAGCCTTGAGCCACCAATCTTGCCTTGTTTCGAATCACAATTCCATTTGCATCTTGCTTGTTCTTAAATATCCAATTGGTCCCAATGACATTATGTTCCTTCGTTGGTCGAGGTACTAAATCCCAGACTTGGTTGCGCTCGAAGTTGTTGAGTTCTTCGTGCATGGCCATAAGCCAATCCTCATCATCGAGCGCTTCCTCTACCTGTTGAGGTTCACAATACGAGACAAACGCGTGATGCTCACAATAATTCCAAAGCTGTTGACGAGTAGACACTCCCTTTTTTAAACTGCCAAGAACATTCTTCATAAGGTGTGACTTGACTCTCAGCTTGTTCGCATTCTTGGCTGCTCGACGCTCCAAGAGTTCTTCATTAGATAATGGAGGAGCATCGCCTTGTTTCGCTTGTTTGCCCTTGCGTCTTGAGCCGATCGTTGGAGCTCCAGACGGGAATTGTGAGACAGTCTCCTGATCATCTTGTCCTTCGACTTGAGCAAGTTCACTGGTTTGATCTTGTATTAGTGGTTGCTCTTGATCTTGATCTCGTGCTAGTTCAGAGTCTTGTGGTAGTGCTTGAATGGGCATATCACCATTGTTAGGCAATTGATCTTGACCGAGAGCTTGATCAATTTGTTGAGAGTCTTCTCTTTGTTCATCGGAAGCATGTGGGGCTTGTGGGGGTGATGGCTCCACTTGAGTAGAGCATTGTCCTTCTCCTTCGGCCACAAGGGGTTCCTCAATGGGGAGTATTTGACCAATCCCCATTCTTCTTATGGCTTCGGGAGGAATTTCATCACCTATATCACAAAGACCACTTTGCTCCACTTGGGAGCCATTATTTTCGTCAAACTCTACGTTACACGTCTCCTCAATTAGTCCGGTGGACTTGTTGAGGACACGGTAAGCATGAGAGTTTGTAGCATAACCAACAAAGATACCCTCATGTGCTCTAGAATCAAATTTAGCTAACCGAGTACCCTTTTTAAGAATGAAACACTTACAACCGAATACCCAGAAGTACTTGAGATTGGGTTTGTTTCCAGTTAGAATCTCATATGGAGTCTTGTTCAAGCCTTTGCGAATGTAGAGCCGATTGGACGCATGACATGCTGTGTTGATGGCCTCTGCCCAGAAGTTGTATGGAGATTTGAATTCTGCCATCATTGTTCTTGCAGCGTCTATCAAGGTCTGGTTCTTCCTTTCTGCCACGCCGTTTTGCTGAGGGGTATATGGTGCAGAATATTGGTGCTTTATTCCCTCATCACCTAGAAACTCATCTAGAGTGTAGTTCTTGAACTCGGTGCCGTTGTCACTCCTAATCATCAAGATCTTTGCTTCATGTTGACGTTGCGCTTCATTAGCAAAGTTGATGACCGTTTGTTGAGTTTCACTCTTCCTTTTGAAGAAATATACCCAGGTATATCTTGAGTAATCGTCAACAATCACTAAGCAATACTTTCTGCCTCCAAGACTATCAAATGTTGGGGGACCAAACAGATCCATGTGGAGAAGTTCCAATGGCCTCTTAGTGTAGATAAGAGTCATTGGACGATGAGCAGTTTCATGAATCTTTCCTTCAATGCAAGCACTGCAAACACGATCTTTAGCAAAGCTCACATTTGTTAGTCCACAGACATGGTCCCCTGTCAGAAGACTTTGCAAAGATCTCATATTGACATGAGCTAAACGGCGATGCCAAAGCCAGCCCACGTCAACTTTAGCCATTAAACATGTCGCAGTCTTAGTGGGTCGCTTTGAAAAGTTTACCACATAGAGACCATTTTCGACATGTCCAACATAAGCTACTTTAAGAGTCTTGCTCCTTAGGAGGACCACAGTGTCAATATTAAAGAAAGTGGAAAAACCCATGATTGCAAGTTGACGAACGGAAAGTAAGTTGTAGGCAAGAGACTCAACAAGCATGACCTTCTCAATAGACAAATCTTGAGAGACGACCACCTTACCAAATCCCAATACCTTTGACGAGGATGCATCGGCGAATTGGACATGGGTGGGCATAGATGGAGAAGGATGCACATTCACCACTAAGTCCTTGCTTCCGGTCATATGATTTGTTGCTCCACTATCGAGCAACCATGACACCCCACCGGAAGCAAACTCCTGCAATAGATCAAGGCTTGATTTTAGGTACCCATTTTTTAATGGGTCCTTTCATGTTAGATACAAGGGTCTTAGGAACCCAGATAGCCCATTCAATATCTTCATCGTAGGAACCAACAAATCTGGCATAAACATGCCCATCACTAGCACAACATAACACATAAGAGGAATTGAGTTTGCCGGCTGTGTTAGTAGGAGCGGTTTTGCCCTTCTTGGGGTTCCCATAGTCCACCTTGTTCCTGTTCACCTTCTGAGTCCCCTCACCCTCTTTGACAAAGATGTCCATGAGGTTGAGAGATCGTTTGTTCTTGTTCTTCCTTTTACCTTTTGACTTGGAGGTAAGTCCAAGTCCTTCCTTTCCTACAACACCCTTTTGAGTGCTCAAGAGATCGTTCAGACTCCTCTCACCTTGTCTGCATGACACAAGGCCCTTCTCAAGTTTCTCCTTTAACTTGGCATTTTCCTCCACAAGATGAACATGCTCACAACAGGGATTAGTTGCACAAGTATTATCAATTAACACGAAGGGGGGACAAGTAGAGATCTCCTTGGTAAGCTTTGCTTGGAGTTGATCATGAGACTCTTTCAGAGAGAAATGAACACCTTTCAAGGCTTTGTGGGCCTTGTCAAGTATGTCAAACTCTTCTTTGAGTCTGTCACGGCCAACCTCAAGAGCATACTTTTCAGATTTAAGCATGCGAGTAAGAACAACATCATGATCTAGTTTCTTTTGCATTTTAGCGCAGTCATCGTTATATGACTCCTCAAGAGCCAAACGAAGAGTGCGCTCTTCTTCTAGAACACTAGCTAATTCGGCAATTTCATCGGCATAGTCACGACTATGTCCATGAAGCTCGGAGATGGTCTCCTCATGAGACTCAATGAGGTCAGTGGCCTCACCCAGTTGTTCCAAGAGAGCAACAAAATGCTTCTTGGTTTCTCCCTTAATAGTGCATAGAAACTTATCAAGATCATGCTCATTAAGTTCTCCAACATCACTATCTTCTACACAATTTAACAATGAAGGAGCAGAAGCAATGTTGGTCTTAATGATAGGAGTTACCTGATTGGTACCTTTTGCCATGAGGCACTTGGTGATGTGGTTCTCGTTGGGGGCGTTGAAGAGAGACACCTTCTGGGAAGGGGTAATGGCTATAGCAACAGTTGCCGTTGCCACTGTATCATCGTCATCATCATCATCAGAAGGATACTCCTCCAGGGCCACCATTCCTTTTGGGTGAGGTTTCTTCACAAAGTTGTTCTTGATTGGAAATGATTTGGTTTTGTCTTTGCGAATGAGCTTGCCTCCGTTGTCTTCTCTCTTATCATAGGGACATTCTGCCACGAAGTGACTCACGTTGCCACAGTTATAACATGTCCTTACTCGTTGTTTGGGTTTGAATCCACTTGAGTTGTTCTTGTTGAAGGTTGGTCTTGAGTTCCTTTTATTTCCCCAGAATTGCCTTGATGCAAGAGCCATGTGCTCATGATAGGCATACTTTGTGTCTTCCGGGCAACTCTCCTCTTCCTCATCTTCTTCTTCTTCTTCAAGCATTGCTCTTGCTTTCAACGCAAGTTTGGGTGAAGTGGTTTTTGATCGGACACGAGCAAGTGCATTGTCGGCTGTTTCGTTCATGATTGACATTGCAATGAACTCATCCAACACTTCACTGGAAGACAAGGAGTGGAAGTCTGGCCGCTGACGAATGACAGATGACATGGCTTTATTGAAAGGCATGATGGCTTTGAGAAACTTGCGCTTGACCCAAGTGTCATCCACATCCTTAGTCCCATGGTCCTTTAGTGCCACAACAATAGCAGTCACCCTCCGATAGAGATCACGAGGGTCCTCTTCTTCCTTCATCACAAACCCATCGGCCTGATCAAGTATCACTTCATAGTTGGATCGTTGAATACTAGAGCTTCCCTTATACAACACCATAATATGCTCCCAACAATCCTTGGCCAATGTGAAGGGACGTAAGTGGGGAAGATCTTCAGGTGGCACAGCAGACTGGAGAATAAACAACGCAGAGTGATTATATTGATTGTCTGCATCTTCTCTTGGAGTGAGGTTGCTTGGGTCATGGGGGTAATATCCTTGCTCGATAATTCTCCACAAGTTTGTTGAGATGTGATTCAAATGAGACTTAATAGAGAATACCCAGTTAGCAAAGTCACCTTTCACAAGTTTAGGAGGAGGACCAACAGGATTAAGACGAGGTGCGAGAACGGGTCCTCCATATGTCATGGGAGGTGGAACAGAGGCATGTGTTCCAGTCCCATCCTTTTCGTGAGGTGAAGCAGGTTACATACCTTTAGCCGCTTCCTTAGAGGAGTTGGCCTCCGAATCGGAAATGGTGGGTTTAACCACTAAAGCCGGTTCGGGTGAACTTTTAAGACCATCAATTAATTCCTTAAGCATGGTTTTGACTTCGCTCGTCAAGGACGTCTTGAGGGCTGCCATAGCCGTATTCAAGTCGTCCATTGTGACCGAAGTCAAGTCCATGTCCTCGGGTTGCCCATGGTTCACTTCCTCTCCGCCTTCCATACTCTTCGGGTGGTTAAACCCTTAATAAAGAGACGTGGCTCTGATACCAATTGAAAGGATCGATATGGTTGGCTAGAGGGGGGGGGGTGAATAGACAACGACCACTTTTTAATTAATCTTAGCAAGTTAAGGTAAACACTATGTGGGTTCACAAATAATATGACAAAGAGGTGACCCCAATAGAATCTAACAACGAGAGCTATTAAGCCGACTAAGATAAAGTCACAAGCAAAAGCAAATACAAAGTAAAGGATAGAAATAACCACAAGTGGAACCGATGGAGACGAGGATGTGTTACCGAAGTTCCTTCCCTTTGACAGGAAGTACGTCTCCGTTGGAGCTGTGTGGAGGCACAATGCTCCCCAAAATGCCACTAAGGCCACCGTATTCTCCTCACGCCCTCGCACGATGCAAGGTACCGTGATTCCACTATAGGTGCCCTTGAAGGCGGCGACCGAACCTTTACAAACAAGGTTGGGGCAACTCCACACAAAGCTTGGAGGCTCCCAACAAGACCACGAAGCTTCACCACAATGGAATATGGCTTCGAGGTGGCCTCAACCGTCTAGGATGCTCAAACACCCAAGAGTAACAAGATCCGCAAGGGATTGGTGGGGGGAATCAACTTTTCTCTTGGTGGAAGTGTGGATCTAGGCCTTCTCAACCAATCCCTAAAGAATCAACAAGTTTGATTGGCTAGGGAGAGAGATCGGCACTTTTAAGCTTGTGGAGCAACAATGGAGCTTGGAGAGGTAAGAGATAGGGTTCCTCAGCTAGAAGAACCCTTTATATAGTGGGGGAAAAATTCAGACCGTTTTCCCTCTCTCTGCCCGAGATCCAGCGGTACTACCGCTGGGAAGGAGCGGTACTACCGCTGCCTGGCGGTACTACCGCTGGATGCAGCGGTACTACCGCTGGGGCTTCCAGCGGTACTACCGCTGGCACCAGCGGTACTACCGCTGGCCCCTTGGTAGTGCATAAGCACTACTACCGCTGGGAAAGTCTTCGCAAAAGGGTCCGTCCACGAACTACCGCTAGGTAGGTGGAACAAGGCACCTGGAGCGGTACTACCGCTGACCAGGGGGCGGTACTACCGCTGGCTAGCGGTACTACCGCTGACAATGGGCGGTACTACCGCCAGACAGCGGTACTACCGCTGGCAGTCCAGCGGTACTACCGCTGGCACCAGTGGTACTACCGCTGGGGACCATTTTGCAGAGATGCTCAAGACGAATAGGCGAGGGCCGCTCCAAAAGATAAGGAAAGGGAGAATGCAAAGTGTGCGTGTGTAAAGATAGATTCCACCCAAACCTTTCCACTACGGATCCCCTCTTAATAGTACGGCTTTCCTATGACTCAAATAAAGAGAATCGTAGAGAGCGCCGTGCTTCCGTTCCAGAAGAGAGGAGACGTGTCGTCTTGTGCCGTTGACGAGTGTTACCTGAAACCTTGACACACACGATTAGTCCTGTACGGTACTGTCATCAATCACCAAAATTACTTAGGCATAAACTATGCCTCAACAGCGTGGTTAACGGTCGCGGCCGACTCCCTCGCCGGGCTTCCGCTTGAAGGTTGCCGAGGTGCATGATGTGCACATGGCGATAAGTGGCGAGAGAGTGTGTGTGAAGAAGTACACCCCTGCAGGGTTATGATCTATTTGAATAGCCGCGTCCGCGGATATGGACTACTTGGGGACATATATTGTTCATAGATAACTTTAATGGCTACTCATAAAAGTATAAAGATAAGTGTGAGTGTCATGGATGGCATTTCCATAGGAAGACGGAATGATTCCATGATGGTGTATTGTTGTGGAGTTAGTGGACTCGTATGCGAGAAAACAAAGTTGTCAAAACTATTTAAAAATGTAGCTTTGTCTAGCCAAGAGTCAAAGCTGGCTTGCTGCATGAAACACCACAACCCCCTTTATTGATACCTGAGCATGAGTAGATAGATCTGTTCTAAAGTCTTGCTGAGTACTCTTGTACTCATGTTTGGTTAATAATTGTTGCAGAGGATACCCACGAGCCAACAGGTGGGTTATTTCTAGACATCGATGATGACGAGTAGCTGGTGTCCCAGCTACAACCTGGCCCCTTTCAGAAGGGATCTGTAGATAGTCAGGCTTTATGCCTTATCCTTTCATCTGTCTGTACTCAGATAGCTTTTATGCTTCCGTTGGTTTGTATGACTTGTTTGTATGACTTTGAGTGTCGGGTCGTGTGACCCCTGCTTGTATGAACATATTATGCAAGACTCTTCCGAGTCTTCTAAATAAATGTCGTGATGTTTTATGGTTATGTTGTGATGCCATTGTTGTATCTATGCATATCTAGTGTGTCATGCGTACGTGTGATTCACTGTGATATGTATGGGATTCAACACCTAGTCGTATGCCTTAGTAGCTCTCTATACAGAGAAATGCCCCTTTGTGATTCCACCGAGCCTTGGTAGTTCGCTACTGCTCCGGACACATTGGTTGACCGGTATGTATCCTTCTTAGCTGTTGTGTCTGTCCTTTCGGGGAAATGTCACGTGGTGTAATGGAGTCCTTGTAGCTTGCTATGAGTCGTCTACACTTGCTGATGACCGACACCTGCTTTGCTGGGTTATGTATGCATGTCTCTGTACAGCCGAGCCACTTGAGTTTATGACTAGATATGTCGGCCCGGGTTCTTTGACATGGGAATGCTAGCGACACTAATGCATACGTGAGTCAAAAGGCGCAAACGGTACCGGCTAACATAAGGTGGCAGCCGTGGGGATAACCGTGCGTGAGACCGCAAAGGGATGCAACGTGTTACAGGCTGGATTCCTATGGCTTAGGATCGGGGTCCCGACAGTGCAACTCCATCACCTTACTCCCATTGTCGTTTCCTATTTGGCTGCCTTCATTTCACTTTGCGAAAACTTCCTTGGCTGTCCTCCCCATTGGGGGTTATTCAAACATCTAATTACCTGTCGAGTGATAACCATGAAGAAGTCCTCCTGTGCAGGGAGAAGACAAACGTAGTCCAGCTATGCGGGGGCTTAGGTATCCAGCTTAGGAGGAAGGGAAGCTTTCCACACATGTCGTTTCCTGATTTGGTGAAGGGATGGCAGGACTCTTGGTTCTACTACCACGACGTCCAAGCCGGTGATGGTAAGTCGGGGCACCCACCGTACTCGGCGTAGCGAGTGTAGTCGGGCCTTCCCTGGCCATGTCCAAGGAGGAGAGGACGGATGTAGATATCTTGGTGGTTGCATTGGTCGCCTTGGTACGGAAGGGTGTCAACGGAATGGACCTGCTCAAGGTCTTCTTCCACCAGAGGATTCAGCCCCTGCAGGCCAGGGCCATCCTATGTTGATGTATGAGGGGTCAAGTGACCCCACACGAACTCACTTGAAGGAGCTCAAGACGAAGGTGTTGGAGTCGAACCTCATTGTCGTCACTCCAGCACCCGATGATCCTAGGGGGACCAGGCTGGTGGCTCCTTTCTCTATGGAGAATTTGTGAGTTAAGATAATCCAGAGTTCGGTATGTCCAAGTGATTTCGTTGTTGTTACTTATTTGTTTTTTTGACTTGAATGTGTTCTTCTCAATCGGCAGAGTTTCACGACGATGATCAGTATAGTGTCGGTTGTTGACCGCGTGCCCATCGACGTGGAGAGCGCCAAGATAGCTCACGAGGCGAGGATGACGACGATAACGATGAAAGGGAATCCGAGGAAGGCAGCGACGACTCGAAGGAAGGCGATGAGGCAGGGTTGTCCCTGTGTGAGGGTGTCCCGATTGAAACTCTCGCCAAGGTGTCCAAGACACGGGGGGTGTGCTGAAAGCGCCAAGGCTGTGAGTGCTCCCAAGACGGCTGCGTCGGACATTTCGACTCACAGCTCGAAGCTAGGGCGGAGCGAGCCAGCAGCGTCACCTAAGAGGGTAGCCAAGCAACCCAAGATTCCTACTGTCAAGCCTCAGAAGGCGGTTCTGCCGCAAATCAAAGTGAGTGTGCATGTGGCCTCAACATAAATACCTTTGACACGTGTTACTTTCATCATGACTCACATTCCCGATGGTTGTCTGCATGGCTTGACTTTTCAAATGACTTTTTTCCGTGCGGATACCTCGACTGCTTCGCCTGGTCCTAGAGCTACGGAGAAGGGCCAGACAAAAGCGGATGTCGCACCTTCGAAAGGTAACCTTCAGGCTTACTTAGTATTCATTCGACTGTTACGCTTTTTATATCTGAGTGGTTGGACTGAACTTGTGCGAGTGTACTTGAGTGCTTGCAGGGCCGCGTGAGATGATTGAGTTCGATGGAGACGATAAGGTTGACAAGCCGAACCCCACGATTGGCGAGGACACCGCAATGCACGACGCTTCCCCTTCCCGAGTGGCAAGGACTTCTCGAGGCAAAGCCCAGACTCTAGTTCAAGGTACAACTCCGCGGGCCGGAGCCACACTCAGATCCCGCCTGACAGCTCCTCCATTTTCCTTCGTGATGGGCAGCATTTTCATGCTACACCATGTCCCGGAGGATCATGTGGGCACAAGCAAAGAAACTTTGATCCAGGTGGAGATGATGAATAGTCGGCTGAAGGAGATATATGATGTCAGTGATGCTCTGAAGAAGAATGTCCGAGTAAGTACTCTCGTATGTGTCGATCTCAGTTGGGAGTTTTGATCTATCTACATGCTTGTCTACATTGATGATATTATCTTAGCAAGCTCCCCCACTCGTGTTGCTCAAGAACTCATTGTTGAACTTCGCGCAGCTTTTGCAGTAAAAGATCTTGGTGAGCTCCATTATTTCTTGGGGATAGAGGTAACACGCTCCCAAGACTCAATCGCACTCAAGAAGGCTAAGTATGCCTGCGATCTACTAAACAAGGAGGCCATGATGAGCTGCAAGCCAGTTCCAACGCCCATGTGCACGTCAGAAAAATTGTGTAAAGATGAAGGAAAAAGGCTTTATGATAAAGAGATGACAAGATTCATACGTGTTGTTGGGGCACTGCAATACTTAATCTAAACCAGGTCAGACATTGATTTTCTGATGAACAAGGTGTGTGACTACATGCACTCCCCTACGGAACAACACCGGGGTGCATCCAAGCGGATCCTTCGCTCTATCAAGGGAACTATGAATGTTGGTTTGAAGAAAAACATCCTCATTCCTGTTGAGCGCCTTTTCGGACGACGACTGGAGTCTGGTAGATGATCGATGCAACACAAGTGGCTTTGTGATGTTCTATGGAGGCAACCTAGTATCCTAGAGTACAAGGAAGCATGCAACAATGTCTCGATCCTCGATTGAAGCAGAGTACAAGTCATTGGCAAATGCCACAACAAAGATCATTTAGTTTCAGTCACTGCTTCAGGAGTTGGGTGTCACTCAAAGACTGACACCAGTATTATGGTGTGACAATTTAGGAGCCACATACTTGTCAGCCAACCTTGTGTTTCATGCTCGAACAATGGATATCAAAATTTATTTTCATTTTGTTCGAGAAAGGTTGGCTGAAAAGGCATTGCTTATTAAGTTTGTATCCACCAAAGACCATCTTGCTGATGGACTAACAAAACCTATCAATGCACAACAACTCCGACGACTTTGTAGCGACCTCAATCTTGGAGGATGAGATCAAGGGGGAGTGTTAGGATTAGCGCGTGTGTTGTGCGGATAAGGATTTAAAGACTCCTGGTATTTAGCTAGACTTGTCCATCAAGTTATAAAGCTATACGATTCTGTTAGCCGTAATCCAGTTGTTAGCTCAAGATTGTGGACGCAATAACCACATCTCTACGCATATAAATACAGAGGAGACTTGGAGGCGCTTCGACGCAAGATGATGGCGGGGTTACAACTTTGTCAGTTGACCCCGGTACATCCACTCCGGAGGGTCAGTCTCACCGTTCTTCGGTGGCTCGCCTTCTTAGCGGAATTTCTCTTACTCCATTCAATCGAGTCCTAAAACTCCTCGAGGTATGGAGATTGTTCGTGAGCGGAGACAGCTGGTGAAGAAGTTGGGTGGTTGTCAGCTAGCTGCAGCAAGCTGCGATATGAACTCCCCGGTTGTCCTGGTTGGGTCTCAACCAGCTGACGTGCACGAGGTTGTGGCTTGCGGCACGGTTGCAATGGCACCTGCTGGTGCCGCTGCGGCCGGCCTGGGTGACCAGCCCCGTAGTTCGACGGGTAAGGTGCAGCCAGATACCCCACCCGTGAGCGTGGATGGAGGCTCGCATGTGCTCTGGCTTGTAGTGTCTGCTGAGAAAGCGGGCCATGCTAATGCGATTCCTCCCGTCATGGTACCGGATGAGTGCGTCCTCGTGGCGCCCCGTGTGCCTATGGTGCAATAGGAGGAAACGCCACCAATGAAAGCTACAGTGGTCGAGGGGGGTTGCTACGTCATCTTTGCCTCCTCCCGCGGTGCAGCCGGTGGTGGGGTGTCGTTCGCAGCCGGTGATGATACCAAGGCGCAACAAACGTCACCTTACCACGACCGATGGAGCTTGAGCTATGGACGAGGACGCGCTGGCGAAGGCCATGCGGCGTAAGGCGGCGATGTTCACACCCCCTCCTATTGGTACGTCTCTCGCTAGCAAATTGTTCCTTTCTTATTCTAGTTCCAAGTTATCATCAACTTTAAGGAATGTTGGAGTGTTTTAGGAAGACATGAAAAATAAATTACTGTCTCGGCTAACATGTTGAAGCATCTGGAGTATGATCGCTTAAAGACATATCCAGGTGTGTCCACTAGGCCGGTGATCACACAAGAAGATGATGATGAAGCGAATGCCTCTCTTGATGGACAACTTTTATCTCATCTTGTGGGTATGGTCACGGAGGTGGGAATGGATGAGGACGAGCTAGGATCTATATATGATATGTACGCTTCCGGTCGGAAATCCAAATCCGCCAAAGGCAAAAAAAGTAAAAAAGGGGAAAAAGCCAAAATCGCCAAATGTTTCCCAATGAATGGCATGTTCACAATAGCAGAGGTCTTGGTGATTTGGCAAAACATATGAATATTGCACAACATCTTGCGGATCATAGGTTGGAGTTTGTGGCTATTTCCGAAATGGGGAGACGTGATTTCCCAGCTAGTGTCTGCTACTTCTCGAGCTTGCGTTGGTTTTTCCCTTGAAGAGGAAAGGGTGATGCAGCACACTTCGATAGGTATCAATCCAGTAGGAGTATCAAGATGAGGCACCAATGTACCTGCGCAAAAACAAACAACTTGCACCCAACGCTAGAAAGGGGTTGTCAATCCCTTCATGATTATTTGCAAGGTGAGATCTAAAGGCGAAAAGCGCAACAAAGTAATTTTGTATATCTGAAAATATGATGTGAAGTAGACCCGGGGGGCCATAGTGTTCACTAGAGGCTTCTCTCATGATAGCAAGTATTACGCTGGGTGAACGAATTACTATCGAGCAATTGATAGAATCGCGCAAAGTCATGATGATATCTAAGGCAATGATCATACATATAGCCATCACGTCCGAGACAAGTATACCGATACTTTCTGCATCTACTACTATTACTCCACACATCGACCGCTATCCAGCATGCATCTAGTTTATTGAGTTCATAACAAACAGAGTAACGCCTTAAGCAAGATGACATGATGTAGAGGGATAAATTCATGCGATATGATATCAACCCCATCTTTTTACCCTTGATGGCAACAACACGATGCGTGCCTCGCTACCCCTTCTGTCACTAGGTGAGGACACCGCACGGTATGAACCCAAAACCAAGCACTTCTCCCATTACAAGAATTATAGATCAAGTTGGCCAAACGAAACCCACAACTCGAAGAGAATTACAAGGATGTGAAATACTGCATATAAGAGATGAGAGGAGACTCAAATAATATTCATAGATAATCTGATCATAAATCCACAATTCATCGGATCTCAACAAACTCACCGCAAAAGAAGGTTACATCGGATAGATCTCCATGAATATCATGGATAACTTTGTATTGAAGATCCAAGAGAGAGAAGAATCCATCTAGCTACTAGCTATGGACCCAAAGGTCTGTGATGAACTACTCACGCATCATCGGAGAGGCAATGGTGTTGATGAAGAAGCCCTCTGTGTCCGAATCCCCCTTCGGCAGGGCACCAGAACGGTCCCCAGATGGGATCTTGCGGAGACAGAAGCTTGCGGCGGCGGAAAAGTATTTTCGTGGCTCTCTTTGGAGGTTTTGGGATTTTTGAGAATTTATAGGCGAAAGAGGTAGGGAAAAGGAGCCACGTGGGGCCCACAAGCCTTCCAGGCCCCCCTAGGCCGCGGCTAGGGGGCTTGTGACCTCCCCCGAGGTCCCCTGCCTTGGTTCTCAAGTCCCCTGCTATCTTCTGTTATGGAAAAAATCATCCCACAGGTTTTATTCCGTTTGGACCCCGTTTAATATTCTTCTCTGAAAAAGGTCAAAAACACGGAAAAAACAGAAACTGGCACTTGCCACTGGGTTAATAGGTTAGTCCCAAAAAAGATATAAAATAGCATATTCATGCATATAAAACATCCAAAGTTGACAAGATAATAGCATCGAACCATCAAAAATTATAGATACGTTGGAGACGTATCAAGCATCCCCAAGCTTAACTCCTGCTCGTCCTCGAGTAGGGAAGTGATAAAGACCAAAATTTTGATGTGGAATGCTACCTAACATATTTGTCCTTTGTAACTTCTTTCTTGTGGCATGAATATTCAGATCCGTAAGATTCAAAACAATAGTTTACTATTGACATGAAAACAATAATACTTCAAGCATACTAGCAAAGTAATCATGAACTTTTGAAATAACAAGGCCAAAGAAAGTTATCCCTACAAAATCATATAGTCTCGCTGTGCTCCATCATCCCCACACAACGAATTTAAATCATGCACAACCCCGGTATTGGCCAAGTAATTGTTTTCGCACTCTTACTTTCTCAAACTTTTTCGACTCTCACGCAATACATGAGCGTGAGCCATGAATATAGCACTATAGGTGGAATAGAGTGTGGTGGAGGTTGTGAGGCAAAAAGGAGGAAATGGTCACATCAACTCGGCGTATCAACAGGCTATGGAGATGCCCATCAGTAGATATCAATGTGAATGAGTAGGGATTGCCATGCAACGGATGCACTAGAGCTATAAGTGTGTGAAAGCTCAAAAAGAAAACTAGTGGGTGTGCACCCAACTTGCTTGCTCACGAAGACCTAGGGTAATTTTCAGGAAGCCCATCCTTGGAATATACAAGACAAGTTATATAATGAAAATTCCCACTAGTATATGAAAGTGACGAAACGAGAGACTCTCTATCATGAAGAACATGGTGCTATTTTGAAGCACAAGTGTGGAAAAAGATAGCAGCATTGTCCCTTCTCTCTTTTTCTCTCATCATTTTTTTGGGCTCTTTGGCCTCTTTTTTTCATTTTTTTGGTGGGCATCTTTGGCCTATTTTTATTTTTATTTTTTTGTTTCCTCACATGGGACAATGCTCTAATAATGATGATCATCACACTTTTATTTACTTACAACTCAATACTTAGAACAATAATGACTCTATATGAAATGCCTCCGGCAGTGTACCGGGATGTGCAACGATCTAGCTTAGCGTATGACATTGAAACATCTCGCTAGCTATCTTACGATCATGCAATGGCAATATGAAAGTGACGGCACATCTCATGAGACAGAACGGTGGGAGTTGCATGGCAATATATCTCGGAATGGCTATGAAAATGCCATAATAGGTAGGTATGGTGGCTGTTTTGAGGAAGGTATATGGTGGGTTTGTGCACCGGCAAAATTTGCGCGACACTAGAGAGGCTAGCAATGGCGGAATGTGAGAGTGCATCTATACCATGGACTCACATTAGTCATGAAGAACTCATATACTTATTGTGAAAGTTTTATTAGTAATCGAAACAAAGTGCTAAACGCATACTCCTAGGGGAAGGGTTGGTAGGTGTTAACGATCGCGCGATCCCGACCGCCACACAAAGGATGACAATCAATAAATCAATTATGGCCCGACTTCCTAACATAGTGGTTCACCATACGTGCATTCTACGGGAATCACTAACTTCAACACAAGTATTTCTAGATTCACAACACCCTACTAACATAACTCTAATATTACCATATCCATATTTCAAAACTAATTGTGAGGAATCAGACTTCTCTTACTAATCAATGCACTTGAATATGGAAGTTTTTATTATATCCTCTTTGGATGCCTATCATATTTAGGACTAATTTCATAGAACACGCCAATTGCCAAGTTACTTAGAGAGAGTACTCTCAAAAGGATACAAGTGAAGATCGAGAGTTTTTATTTCTTCAAAATATGACACCGCCGTGCTCTAAAAAGATTTAAGTGAAGCACTAGAGCAAAATTATCTAGCTCAAAGGATATAAGTGAAGCACATGCAAGCTAAATTGCCTAACTCAAAAGATATAAGTGAAGCGCAATGAGTATTCTAACAATTTCACGATGAGTGCATGTACCTCTCAAAAAGGTGTGCAGCAAGGATGATTGTGACAAAACAAAAAGCAAAGACTACTATAATACACGACGCTCCAAGCAAAACACATATCATGTGGTGAATAAAAATATAGCTCCAAGTAACGTTACCGATGGATTGAAGACGAAAGAGGGGGTGCCTTCCCGGGGCATCCCCAAGCTTAGGCTTTTTGGTATCCTTGAATTTGGCTTGGGATGTCTTGGTCATCCCCAAGCTTAAGCTCTTTCCACTCTTTATCCCATTGTCCATGAGAACATCACCCAGAACTTGAAAACTTCACAACACAAAACTTAAACAAAAACTCGTGATATCATTAGCGTAAGAAAACAAACCACCAACTCTTTAGGTACTGTAGTAAACTTGATTTCTATTTAGATTGATGTTATATCACTGTATTCTCACTTTTCTATGGCTAGTACCCCCCCGATACTATCCATAGTTTCATCAAAATAAGCAATCAACACAACAAAAACAGAATCTGTCAAAAACAAACCAGTCTGTAGAAATCTGTATACTCCGTATACCTCTGGTATCCCAAAAATTCTGAAAAATTATGAAAATTAGGGCAATTCGCATATAAACTAGCAGCAAAAAGAATCAACTCAAAATCTCTTTCTGGATAGTAATTAAAAATAATTTCGTGAGCGCAAAGTTTCTGTCTTTTTCAGCATGATCAAACAACCATCACCAAAACTAGTCATAAAGGTTCTACTTGGCACAAACACTAAAAAACATAAAAAACACAATTATAACAGAATTATGATGGTGTGGACACAACAAAACAGAAAGCAAAAAGAAAATATAAATTCATTGGGTTTCCTCCCAACAAGCGCTATTGTTTAACGCCCTTAGCTAGGCATAAGGCGATAGAATCAAGTATCGTCATCTTTGGTGCTCAAACCATAAGTAGCCGTCATCATGGATTCATAAGGCAATCTTATTTTATTTCTAGTAAAGTTTTCCATGCCCTTCTTCAATGGAAATTGAAATCTAATATTCCCTTCCTTCATATCGATAACAGCACCAATAGTCCTAAGGAAAGGTCTACCAAGAATGATGGGACATGTCGGATTGCAATCAATATCAAGCACAATGAAATCTACGGGCACATAGTTCCTATTTGAAATAATAAGAACATCATTGATCCTTCCCATAGGTTTCTTAATAGTAGAATCCGCAAGATGCAAATTAAGAGAGCACTCATCAATCTCATTGAAGCCTAGAACATCACATAAAGACTTTGGAATAGCGGAAACACTAGCACCCAAATCACACAAAACATTGCATTCATAGTTTTTAATCTTGATTTTGATAGTAGGTTCCCACTCATCATGAAGTTTTCTAGGAATAGATATCTCGAACTCAAGTTTCTCTTCAAGAGATTTCATCATAGCATCAATGATATGATCGGTAAAAACCTTATTTTGGCTATAAGCATGTGGAGAGTTTAGCATGGATTGCATCAAGGAAATACATTCAATCAAAGAGCAACTATCATAATTGAATTCCTTGAAATCCAAAGTAGTAATTTCATCACTACTCAAAGTTTTGATATCCTGTACTCCACTTGCAGTGCTTTTAGCATCAAGATAAATAGATTCCAAATCATTGGGGCGTTTCTCAACCAAAGTGGATTCATATCCAGCCCCATCATCATTAGGATTGACATTAGAAAACAAGGATTCAATAGGAATCACACCAAGCACTTTAAGATATTCGTGATTCTCATGACGAGAACACGCCTTTTTAAGCCATTCATGTCTAGCACGAATTTGGGCGGTTCTTTCTTTACTCCCATTCATGGAAACACGCATAGCTTTCAAAGTTTCATCCATATTAATCTTGGGAGGAGCACATATCAATTTCAAAGCATCAATATCAAGAGACATTCTATCAACGGTCCTAGCCAAGTCATCAATTTTGAGAAGTTTTTCTTCTATGGACGCATTGAAAATCTTTTGCGAGTTGATACACTCTTTAATATTACTCTCAAGATGAGAGGGTAATTTATTGTAATTTCCACGAGCATTGTTGTAGGAATTGCCAAAGTTATTAGAGGGAATACTAGGAAAAGGCCTAGGATTAAAGTTACCTCTATAAGCATTGTTGTTGCCAAAATTATTCCTACCCACAAAATTAACATCCAAGCTCTCATTGCTATTCTCAATCAAGGAAGACAAAGGCATATTATTTGGATCTAAAGGAGCACTTTTACAAGCAAACAATTTCATTAACTCATCCATCTTAGCACTCAAAGAGTTAATTTCTGCTATAGCATGCAGTTTTTTACTAGTAGGTGACCTTTCAGTGTGCCATTGAGAATAGTTTGTCATGATATTATCTAGGATTTTTGTGGCTTCTACTAGTGTGATTTCCATGAAAGTTCCACCGGAGGCGGAATCCAAGATATTTCTAGAAGCAAAATTCAAACCAGCATAGAAGATTTGTATAATCATCCAAAGACTCAGGCCATGAGCGGGACAATTTCTAATCATCAATTTCATTCTCTTCCAAGATTGTGCAACATGTTCATGATCTAGTTGCTTAAAATTCATGATATCATTACGGGGAGAGATAATCTTAGCCGGTGGAAAATACTTGGAAATATAAGCATCTTTACACTTGTTCCAAGAATCAATACTATTTTTGGGTAAAGATGAAAACAAAGTTTTTGCTCGATCTCGTAATGAGAACGGAAATAGCTTCAATTTAATCATATCATTATCCACATCTTTCTTCTTTTGCATGTCGGATAACTCAATGAAGGTATTAAGATGGGATGTGGCAGCTTCACTACGAAGGCCGGAAAATTGCTCTTTCATAACAAGATTCAGCAAGGCAACATTGATTTCATATGATTCCGCACTAGTGGTGGGAGCAATCGGAGTACTAATAAAATCATTATTATTAGTATTCGAGAAGTCACACAATTTGGTGTTTTCAGTCATGGTGACTTAGCAAGCAGACAAGCACACAAGCGAACAGAAAGCAAGCGAAAGAAAGGGCTAACGAAAAAGGCAAATATTTTTGTATTTTTTTTCAAAAGTGGGGGAGAGGAAAACGAGAGGCAAAAGTCAAATAATGTAAATGCAAGAGATGAGTTTGCGATAGTTACTTGGATAAGCTTTACTTTGAATACTCCCCGGCAACGGAGCCAGAAATTCTTCTTGCTACTTCTCGAGCTTGCGTTGGTTTTTCCCTTGAAGAGGAAAGGGTGTTGCAGCACAGTAGCGGTAAGTGTTTCCCTCAGTTTGAGAACCAAGGTATCAATCCAGTAAGAGTATCAAGATGAGGCACCAATGTACCTGCGCAAAAACAAACAAACTGGCACCCAACGCTATAAAGGGGTTGTCAACCCCTTCACGATTATTTGCAAGGTGAGATCTGAAGGCGAAAAGTGCAACAAAGTAACTTTGTAGATCTGAAAATATGATGTGAAGTAGACCCGAGGGCCATAGTGTTCACTAGAGGCTTCTCTCATGATAGCAAGTATTACGGTGGGTGAACGAATTACTGTCGAGCAATTGATAGAATTGCGCAAAGTCATGATGGTATCTAAGGCAATGATCATGCATATAGGCATCACGTCTGAGACAAGTAGACCGATACTTTCTGCATCTACTACTATTACTACACACATCGACCGCTATCCAGCATGCATCTAGTGTATTGAGTTCATAACAAACAGAGTAACGCCTTAAGCAAGATGACATGATATAGAGGGATAAATTCATGCAATATGATATAAAACCCATTTTTTTACCCTTGATAGCAACAACACGATGCGTGTCTCGCTACCCCTTCTGTCACTAGGTGAGGATACCGCACGGTATGAACCCAAAACCAAGCACTTCTCCCATTGCAAGAATTATAGATCAAGTTGGCCAAACGAAACCCACAACTCGAAGAGAATTACAAGGATATGAAATCATGCATATAAGATATCAGAGGAGACTCAAATAATATTCATAGATAATCTGATCATAAATCTAGAATTCATCGGATCTCGACAAACACACTGCAAAAGAAGGTTACATCGGATAGATCTCCATGAAGATCATGGAGAACTTTGTATTGAAGATCCAAGAGAGAGAAGAAGCCATCTAGCTACTAGCTATGGATCCGAAGGTTTGTGGTGAACTACTCACGCATCATTGGAGAGGCAATGGTGTTGATGAAGAAGCCCTCCATGTCCGAATCCCCCTCTGGTAGGGCACCAGAACGGTCCCAGATGGGATCTTGCAGAGACAGAAGCTTGCGGCGGTGGAAAAGTATTTTCGTGGCTCTCTCTAGAGGTTTTGGGATTTTTGAGAATTTATAGGCGAAAGAGGTAGGGTAAAGGAGCCACGTGGGGCGCACAAGCCTGCCAGGCGCCCCCCAGGCCGCGGCTAGTGGGCTTGTGACCTCCCCCGAGGTCCCCTACCTTGGTTCTCAAGTGCCCCACGTATCTTCTGTTATGGAAAAAAAAATCATCCCGCAGGTTTTATTCCTTTTGGACGCCGTTTAATATTCTTCTCTGAAAAAGGTCAAAAACACGGAAAAAACAGAAACTGGCACTTGGCACTGGGTTAATTGGTTAGTCCCAAAAAATATATAAAATAGCATATTCATGCATATAAAACATCCAAAGTTGACAAGATAATAGCATGGAACCATGCAAAATTATAGATACGTTGGAGACGTATCAGTGTCCTAGACCGCTTGTGTGGAGGTATGGACTTTACTTGGCACTCTATCCCCCGTGCGGTAGGTCGGGTGGCATCTTACTTGGCGTTAGATCAGATTCTATGGAGATATTAACTTTTTAGGATGGTGATTTTCATATTAAATTCCACATCCTAATAAAGTTGACAACTTCGTATGGAGTTTAGTTGTTGTGTATGGTGCTGCTCAAGAAGCTCATAAGGTTGCTTTCCTATGTGAATTGGTTAACCTCGCTAATAATAATCCATATCCTATTCTAATATGTGGAGATTTCAATATGCTACGGTTTCCACATGAGAAAAGTAAGGGAAGGTTCGATAATCATTGGCCTTTTTTATTCAATGATGTCATTGATAGCTTGGATTTAAGAGAGGTCCACATGACGGGAAGGCAATTCAGTTGGGCGAATAGCCTTCCCGAGCTAACATACGAAAAGTTGGGTCGTGTACTAATAAGCACTCATTGGGAAGATAAATTCCCGATGGTAACTGCACACGCTCTCGAACGTATTGAGGCATTATCTGACCATGCCCCCATACTCTTATCGACTGGCACATTGAAACCAAATACACAACGCGCCTTCAAATTTGAGTTGGGGTGGTTGGAATGTGATGAGTTTGATGAGCTAGTTAAAAAAGTGTGGTCCAAACCAGTGGGTGGTGATTCGCCTATTCGAAGATGGAATAATAAAATGAGTAATCTACGCATATATCTTCGAGGTTGGGCTAGACAATCAACTTGCATTCTCACAAAAGAAAAATAAAACCTATGTACCATCATTGACGAGTTTGACCGTCACGCGGAACTATGTGTTCTATCACCGCAAGAGATCGAGCTTAAAAGCCAATCTAATGTGCAAGTAGCATGTATACTGCGTGAGGAAGAAACCAAATCGTACCAGAGATCGAAGGCGCTAAACTTGTTGAAAGGGGAATTGAATACGAGATATTTCAATAATGTCGCCAATGGAAGATATAGAAAAAATGTACTCACTCCCTTAATCAGGAGGAAGTCCGGATCAAAGGTAAATAACAACTCAAGGCATATATTACAAACTACTATAAAGGTATGTTCGGGGCTCCGGAAAACGGAAATATTTCCATGGATGAGTCATGAATAATTGATATCCCTCATGTTTCTGCTGAGGAGAACTCCTTCCTAAATGCTCCCTTCACTGAATAGGAGATTAGATAGACGGTCTTCCAAATGGAGCATAATAAGGCACCAGGTCCACATGGTTGCCCTGCTGAGTTTTACCAGCACTTCTGGGAAGTCATTAAGCCGGTTCTTCTAGAATTATTTGGATGCTTGCATTCCGGGCAACTAGATTTGTTTCGCCTAAACTTTGGGAAGATCATTTTGTTACCTAAAATTTCAGAGGCAGGAAGGATACACCAGTATAGACCTGTATGCTTTCTTAATGTTAGTTTCAAAATCTTTATGAAAGTTACAACTATTACGCTAAATTTGGTGGCTCATCATGTGGTTAAACCTACACAAACTGCTTTTATGCAAGGTAGGAATATCATGGACGGGGTCGTTGTTTTACACGAAACCTTACATGTGATGCACACTAAAAAACTTAATGGTGTAATTTTCAAGATAGACTTTGAAAAGGCGTATGATAAAGTTAACTGGTCGTTTCTCCAACAGACTCTGAGAATGAAAGGGTTCTCACGAGAATGGTGTGCCTTGATCCATAGCTTTGTTTCTGCTGGTAGCATTGCTGTAAAAGTCAATGATGACATATGGCACTTCTTAAAAACAAAAAACTGATTAAGACAAGGGGACTCTATATCTACCATACTATACAATTTAGTGTCACATATGTTAGCGATCATGATTGACCGTGCTAAACAAGCTAGTCAAATTGAGGGGGTGGTCCCACACCTGGTGGATGGGGGATTATCAATCCTTCAATATGCAAACATCACGATTCTATTTATGGAACACGTCCTAGATAAAGCAGTGAATCTGAATTAAATATTATCAGCATTCGAGCAGTTATCTCGACTGAAAGTTAATTTCCATAAAAGCGAATTGTATTGTTCTGGCGAGGCTTAGGACTTAGCTGCTCAATATGCCAAATTATTTGGATGTGATCAAGGGCAATTTCCTATTAAGTATTTGGGCATACCAATAAATTATAGGAGATTAACGAATGCCGAATGGAAGCAAGTCGAAGAACGTGTGCAAAAAAGACTCGCGAGTTGGAAAGGAAAATTGTTATCCCTCGGAGGAAGACTAGTTCTCATAAATTCAGTAGTAACTAATATGGTATTGTATTTGATATATTTCTTCCAGTTACCCAAAGAAGTCTTACAAAGATTAGATTATTTCTGATCGAGATTCTTTTGGCAAGGGGATAGTGAGAAAAAGAAATATCGACTAGCTAAATGGAATGTCGTGTGCCAACCAAAATACCAGGGAGGACTGGGTATCCATGACCTATAGGTTAAAAACTCGGCCCTTGTGGGTAAGTGGATTTTCAAGATACTTATGGAGGATGGTGTATGGCAAAAACTCCTCAAAACGAAAATACATTAGCACAAAACCGTTATCACACGTCCTATGGAAACCTGGATACTCACAATTTTGGGCTAGCCTAATGGCGACCAAGCAACATTTCTCTGGCTTTGGGGTATTTAAGATTAAGGATGGATCGGAAATTAGATTCTGGGAGGACAAGTGGCTAGGGAATACCACCCTTCGAGAACAATATCCGCCTCAATACAATATTGTGCGACACAAAGGTGCTACGCTTGCTTCTCTTATGCAAGCTTCGCCACCAGATGTGACATTCACAGGGGACTTAATTGGTATGAGACTATAGTCTTGGAATGCCTTGTTGGGACGCGTGGCATCGGTTCAGCTGTCACAAGGGACTAATGAGTTTCGTTGGAATCTATGTGGGAATGGAAAATTCTCGGTGGATTCTATGTATAGGGCGATGGTACAGTCTGTTGTCCCAGTCGATAATAACAAAAAAAGTATGGTGGATGAAGGTTCCACTCAAATTAAAGATATTCGCGTGGTACCTTCGCAAATGTGTCATTTTAACTAAAGATAACCTCGTCAAACGGAACTGGCATGGAAGCACGAAGTGTGTATTTTTTCCTCAATAAGGGACAATAAAACACTTATTCTTTGATTGCCAGTTCGTACGATCTATTTGGTCAGCTATCCAAATGGCTTCCAACTTGTATCCACCCACTTCAGTTGCAATGTTTTTGATAACTGGTTAATTGGGATAGATAATAAGTTTAGAACCATTTTAAGGGTAGGAGCGCTTGCTGTTATATGGTTGCTTTGGCTGAGTAGAAATGACAAGGTTTTTAATGATAAAAAAATTCTCGTTTGCAGGTTCTCTTCCGATGCACATGTATTCTTCGTTCATGGTCCACCTTACAAAGGACGGAGTTTCAAGGCCTTTCTATGGAGGCTTCTGTGCGACTCAAGAAGGTGGATAGGGATATTTTATCCCACATGGAGGCCATCTTGATATCCGTATAGGTCCTTCATAGGCGATGATGATTTACGTCTACACGATAGTATTACGTCTGTTCTTGTTTTATTTATCGTACTTTTGGTTTGTGCGATGGGGATCATAGTAATTTCAAAATTTTCCTACGCCATGCAAGGATCTATCTATCGAGAAACCAACAACGAGAGAGGTTGTAGAGCATCTTCATACATTTGAAGATCACTAAGCGGAAGCACGAGAGATGAGAGATGAGAAGTTGAGGAAGAGCTCCGACAGCACGATGGCGTGGTGACGGTGGAGCTATGTGGTTCTCCGGCACGGCTTCGCCAAGTGCTGCGGAGGAGGAAGAAGAGAGGTAGGGTTGCGCCATGGGAGAGAGATGAATAATTGTGTCTCAAAAATCCCAAAACCTCAAGTATATATAGGGGGAACGAGAGGGAGGGCTGCCTTGGCCCCTCCTCCCACAAGGGAGGTGGACTTCCTTGGAAGGACTCTTTGCCCTTTCCTTTTAAGCCTTTTTGCCTTATCCCTTTATCCCTATGCGCATGGTACTTTATGGAAGGCCTAGGCCAGCCCAATAAGTGTTGGTCCACCTCCTCTAACAACCCACACACTCCTTTGGTCGTCACACCCCTCCCGGGGGTCCTCCGGCACCCTCCCGGCACTCTCGGTACACTACCGATGAGCCCGAAACATTTCCAGTGACCAAAAAAGGACTTCCTATAAATCAATATTTACCTACGGACCATTCCGGAGCTCCTCGTGACGTTCGGGGTCTCATCTGGGACTCCGAACAACCTTCGGTAACCACATACCATTCTCTTTACAACTCTATCATCATCGAACCTTAAGTGTGTAGACCCTACGAGTTTGGGAGACATGCAGACATGACTAAGACATCTCTCCGACCAATAACCAACAACGGGATCTAGATATCCATGTTGATTCCCACATGTTCCACGATGATCTAACCGGATGAACCACGATGTCAATGATTCAATCAATCTCGTATGCAATTCCCTTTGTCTAACGGTATGATACTTGCCCGAGATTCGATCGTCGATATCCCCATACCTTGTTCAATCTCGTTACCGGCAAGTCTCTTTACTCATTCCATTACACATCATCACGTGGCTAACTCCTTAGTCACACTGAGCTTAATATGATGATGAATTACCTAGTGGGCCCAGAGATACCTCTCCGTCACACGGAGTGACAAATCCGAGTCTCAAGTCGTGCGACCCAATAGACACTTTCGGAGATGCCCGTAGTGCACCTTTATAATCACCCAGTTACGTTGTGATGTCTGATACACCCAAAGCATTCCTACGGTATCTGAGAGTTGCACAATCTCATGGTCTAAGGAAAAGATACTTGACATTATAAAAGCTTTAGCAGACGAACACCACAATCTAGTGCTATGCTTAGGATTGGGTCTTGTCCATCACATGATTCCCCAATGATGTGATCCCGTTATCAATGATATCCAATGTCCATGATCAAGAAACCATGATCATCTATTGATCAACGAGCTAGCCAACTAGAGGCTCACTAGGGACACATCGTGATCTATATATTCACACATGTATTACTGTTTCTGGTTAATACAACCAGCTAACTGTCCCATTATTCAAAACATACACGTATCCGGTTTGTGACTTAGAGTCATGTGGATCCGTGTCGAAGCTACCATCGATGTGACCCTTTACGACGAGCTCTTCGGCACCTCCATAGACGAGAAACATATCTTTAGTCCTTTTTAGGTACTTTAGGATATTCGTGACCGTTGTCCAGTGATCCACTCCTGGATCACTCTGGTACCTCCCTACCAAACTTATGGCAAGGTTCACATCAGGTCTGGTACAGAGCATGGCATACATGATAGAGCCTATCACTATAGACCTTGATGCCTAATATGTAAGGAGCTTCTCCAAGGCCCTTCATTGAAAAACTCTTATTCTAATAGGCCTTTATGCTTTCCAATAGTTCTATATCATTTCCCATCAACAATATGTCATGCACATATAATATGAGAAATGCTACAAAGCTCCCACTCACTTTCTTGTAAATACAGGCTTTTCCATAACTCTGTATAAACCCAAACGCTTTGATCACCTCATCAAAGCGAATGTTCCAACTCCGAGATGCTTGCACCAGTACATAGATGGAGCGTTGGAGCTTGCATACCTTGTTAGCATTGCTAGGATCGATAAAACCTTCCGGCTGTATCATATATAATTCTTCTTTAAGAAAGTCGTTGAGGAATGTTGTTTTGACGTCCATTTGCCAGATTTCATAATCATAGAATGCGGCAATTGCTAACATGATTCGGACCGACTTCAGCATTGCTACGGGTGAGAAGGTCTCATCGTAGTCAATCCCTCGAACTTGTCGATAACCCTTAGCGACAAGTCGAGCCTTATAGATGGTCACATTACCATCCGCGTGAGTCTTTTTCTTAAAGATCCATTTATTTTCTATGGCTCGCCGGTCATCGGGCAAGTCCACCAAAGTCCATACTTTGTTCTCATACATGGATCCTATCTCAGATTTCATGGTCTCTAGCCATTTGTTGGAATTCGGTCCCGCCATCACTTCTTCATAGTTTGAAGGTTCATTGTTGTCTAACAACATGATTTCCATGACAGGGTTGTCGTACCACCCTCGTGCGGAACGTACCCTTGTCGACCTTCGAGGTTCAATAGCAACTTGATCTGAAGTGTCATGATCATCATCATTAACTTCATCTCTAGCCGCTGCAGGCGCCTCAGAAACATTTTCTTGCGCTGCGCTACTCTCAGGTTCGAGAGGAGGTACAATTACCTCATCAAGTTCTATTTTCCTCCCACTTACTTATTTCGAGAAACTCTTTCTCTACAAAGGACCCGTTCCTAGCAACAAAGATCTTGCCTTCGGATCTAAGATAGAAGGTGTACCCAATAGTTTCCTTGGGGTATCCTATGAAGACGCATTTTTCTGCTTTGGGTTCGAGCTTTTCTGGTTGAAGTTTCTTCACATAAGCATCGCAGCCCCAAACTTCCAGAAACGAAAACTTAGGTTTCTTGCCAAACCATAATTCATACGGTGTCGTCTCAACAGATTTAGACGGTGCCCTATTGAAAGTGAATGCGGCAGTTTCCAATGCATAGCCCCAAAATGATAGCGGTAAATCGGTAGGAGACATCATATGTCGTACCATACCTAATAGTGTGTGATTACAACGTTCAGACACACCGTTACGCTGCGGTGTGCCACGCAGCGTGTATTGTGAAACAATTCCACATTTCCTTAGGTGTGTGCCAAACTCGTGACTCAAATATTCTCCTCCATGATCGGATCGTCAGAACTTTATTTTCTTGTCATGTTGATTCTCCACCTCATTTTGAAATTCGTTGAACTTTTCAAAGGTTTCAGACTTGTGCTTCATTAAGTAGACATACCCATATCCACTCAAGTCATCAGTGACGGTGAGAACATAACGATAGCCTCCGCGAGCTTCAACGCGCATCGGACTGCATGCATCGGTATGTATTATTTCCAATAAGTTGGTCGCTCGCTCCATTATTCCGTAGAATGGTGTCTTGGTCATCTTGCCCATGAGGCACGGCTCGCATGTGTCAAATGATTCAAAATCAAGAGACTCCAAAAGTCCAACGGTATGGAGTTTCTTCACGCGCTTTACGCCGATATGACCAAGGAGGCAGTGCCACAAGTATGTGGGACTATCATTATCAACCTTGCATCTTTTAGCACTCACACTATGAATATGTGTATGATCACGATCAAGATTCATTAGGAATAAACCATTAACCCAGCGGGGCATGACCATAAAACATACCACTCATATAAATAGAACAACCATTATTCTTAGACTTAAATGAGTAGCCATCTTGCATCAAACGAGACCCCGATACAATGTTCATGCTTAAAGCTGGTACTAAATAAAAATTATTAAGGTTTATAACTAATCTCAAAGGTAGATGTAGAGGTAGCGTGTCGACGGTGATCACATCGACCTTGGAACCATTCCCGACGCGCATCGTCACCTCGTCCTTAGCCAGCCTACGCTTGTTCCACAGTTCCTGCTTAGAGTTGCAAATGTGAGAAACAACACCGGTATCAAATACCCAAGAGCTACTACGAGCGCTGGTAAGGTACACATAAATAACAAGTATATCACATATACCTTTGACGTTGCCGGCCTTCTTGTCAGCTAAGTACTTGGGGCCATTTCGTTTCCAGTGACAGGTTCCCTTGAAGTAGTAGCACTCACTCTCAGGCTTAGGTCCTTTCTTTGACTTCTTCCCGGCAACTCGCTTACCGGGCGCGGCAACAGCTTTGCCATCTTTCTTTAAGCTTTTCTTACCCTTGCCCTTCTTGAAACTGGTGTCTTATTGACCATCAACACTTGATGCTCTTTCTTGATTTCTACCTCTGTAGATTTTAGCATTGAATACAACTCATGAATAGTATTTTCCATCCCTTGCATGTTGTAATTCATCACAAAGCCTTTATAGCTAGGTGGAAGTGACTGGAGGATTCTGTAAATGATCGCATCATCCGGAAGTTCAACTCCCAGTTGAGTCAAGCGGTTGTGCAACCCAGACATTCTGAGTATGTGCTCACTGATATAACTATTCTCCTCCATCTTACAAGTAAAGAACTTGTCGCAGACTTCATATCTCTCGACCCGGGCATGAGCTTGAAAAACAAGTTTCAGCTCCTCAAACATCTCATATGCTCCGTGTTGCTCAAAACGCCTTTCGAGCTACAGTTCTAAACTGTAAAGCATGCCGCACTGAACAAGAGAGTAGTCATCACTCCGCGACTGCCAGGCGTTCCTAGCGTCCTGGTCTGCCACGGGAACGGGAGGATCACCTAGCGGTGCATCAAGGACATATGCCTTCTTGGAAGCCATGAGGATGAGCTTAAAGTTACGAGCTCAGCCCGCATAGTTTCTCCCATTGTCGTTCAGCTTGGTTTTCTCTAGGAACGCGTTGAAGTTGAATGGGACATTTGCCTTGGCCATTAGATCTACAATATTTGTAAAGACAATTTTAGACTAAGTTCATGATAATTAAGTTCATTTAATCAAATTACTAATGAACTCCCACTTAGATCGACATCCCTCTAGTCATCCAATTGTTACATAATCCATGTCGACTAGCTCGTGTCCGATCATCACGTGAGACGGACTAGTCATCGATGGTGAGCATCTCTATGCTGATCGTATCAACCATACAACTCATGTTCCACCTTTCGATCTCCCGTATTCGAGGCCATGTCTGTACATGCTAGGCTCGTCGAGTCAACCTAAGTGTTCTGCGTGTGTAAACTGGCTTACACCCGTTATATGCGAACGTTAGAATCTATCACACCCGATCAACACGTGGTCCTTCGAAACAACGAACCTTCGCAACAGTGCACACTTAGGGGAATACATATCTCGAAATTTTTAATGAGGGACCATCATATCTTTGCTACCGTCGTTCTAAGCAATAAGATGTAAAACATGATAAACATCACATGCAATCATATAGTGACATGATATGGCCAATATCATCTTGCTCCTTTGATCACCATCTTCGGGGCACCATGATCATCATCGTCACCGGCATGACACCATGATCTCCATCATTGTGTCATCACGAAGTCTTCATGCCAACTATTACTTCTACTACTATAGCTAACCGTTTAGCGATAAAGTAAAGTAATCAACATGGCATTGCATCTCATACAATAAATTAAGACAACGCCTATGGCTCCTGCCGGTTGTCATACTCATCGACATGCAAGTCGTGAATCCTATTACAAGAACATGATCAATCTCATACATCACATATGTAACATCACATCCTTTTGGCCATATCACATCACATAGCATACCCTGCAAAAACAAGTTAGACGTCCTCTAATTGTTGTTGCGAGTTTTACATGGCTGGTTAGGGTTTCTAGCAAGAACATTTCTCACCTACGTGACAGCCACAACGTTGATATGCCAATGCTATTTACCCTTCATAAGGACCCTCTTCATCGAATCCGATCCGACTAAAGTGGGAGAGACAGACACCCGCTAGCCACCTTATGCAACTAGTGCATGTCAGTTGGTGGAACCAGTCTCACGTAAGAGTACGTGTAAAGTTGGTCCGGGCCGCTTCATCTCACGATGCCGCCGAATCAAGATAAGACTAGTAGCGACAAGCAATTGACAAAATCAGCGCCCACAACTTTTGTGTTCTACTCGTGCATAAAATCTACGCATATAACCTAGGCTCAGATGCCACTGATGGGGATCGTAGTAATTTCAAAATTTTCCTACGCTATGCAAGGATATATCTATGGAGAAACCAGAAACAAGAGAGGTTGTAGAGCATCTTCATACCTTCGAAGATCGCTAAGCGGAAGCGTTACTATGAACGTGGTTGATGGAGTCGTACTCGCAGCGATTCATATCGCGGTGGATTCCGATCTATGTGCTGAACCATGGCACCTCCCCGGTCAACACACGTACAGCCCGATGACGTATCCTCATTCTTGATCCAGCAAGGAGAGAGGAGAAGTTGAGGGAGAGCTCCGGCAGCACAACGACGTGGTGACGGTGGAGCTATGTGGTTCTCCGGGAGGGCTTCGCCAAGCGCTGCGGAGGAGGAAGAAGAGAGGTAGGGCTTTGCCGTGGGAGAGAGATGAATAATTGTGTCTCAAAAATCCCAAAACCTCAAGTATATATAGGGGGAAGGAGAGGGAGGGCTGCCTTGGCCCCTCCTCCAAGGAGGAGGGGTTCGGCCGAAGCTAGGGAGGAGTTCTCCTCCCACAAGGGAGGTGGACTCCCTTGGAAGGACTCTTTTCCCTTTCCTTTTAAGCCTTTTTGCCTTATCCCTTTATCCCTATGCGCATGGGCCTTTAGGGAACGCCTAGTACAGCCCAATAAAGGCTGGTCCACCTCCTCTAACAGCCCATGCACTCCTTTGGTCATCACACCCCAACCGGGGGTCCTCCGACACCTTCCCGGCACTCCTGGTACACTACTGATGAGTCCAAAACTTTTCCGGTGACCAAAATAGGACTTCCTATATATCAATATTTACCTACGGACCATTCCGAAGCTCCTCGTGACGTCCGGGATCTCATCCGGGACTTCGAACAACCTTCAGTAACCACATACCATTCTCTTAACAACTCTAGCGTCATCGAACCTTAAGTGTGTAGACCCTACGGGTTCGGGAGACATGCAGACATGACTGAGACATCTCTCCGGCTAATAACCAACAGCGTGATCTAGATATCCATGTTGATTCCCACATGTTCCATGATGATCTCATCGGATGAACCACGATGCCAAAGATTCAATCAATCGTGTATGCAATTCCCTTTGTCTACCGGTATGATACTTGCCCGAGATTCGATCGTCGGTATCCCCATACCTTGTTCAATCTCGTTGCCGGAAAGTCTCTTTACTCGTTCCGTAACACATCTTCCCGAGGCTAACTCCTTAGTCACACTAAGCTCAATATGATGATGAATTACCGAGTGGACCCAGAGATACCTCTGTGTCACACGTAGTGACAAATGCGAGTCTCGATTCGTGCAACCCAACAAACACTTTCCGAAATACATGTAGTGCACCTTTATAATCACCCGGTTACGTTGTGACGTTTGATACACCCAAAGCATTCCTACAGTATGCGGGAGTTGCACAATCTCGTGGTCTAAGGAAACGATACTTGACATTAGAAAAGCTTTACCAAACGAACAACACGATCTAGTGCTATGCTTAGGATTGGGTCTTGTCCATCACATGATTCCCCAATGATGTGATCCCGTTATCAATGACATCCAATGTCCATGATCAATAAACCATGATCATCTATTGATCAACGAGCTAGCCAACTAGAGGCTCACTAGGGACTCATCATGATCTATATATTCACACATGTATTACTGTTTCTGGTTAATACAATTATAGCATGAATAATAGACAATTACCATGAACTAGGAAGTATAATAATAACCATTTTATTATGGCCTCTAAGGCATATTTCCAACATTGTGGTTGTGTGCATCTTAGCTATGCAGAGGCCGATTGTAATGCTTAAACTGTTTACGTAATGAAAGCCCTTTATCAAAAAAATACAAAGGAGACGACACCCACTTGATGGACGGAGCAACATCCTAAACCTCTCTCAGTTTTTACATGCAACTTGCTCACCCGAGTCAGGCCACTCGTCCATCCCCTTCATCTTCGTGCAGCACCAGCTCATCGTCAGCATTGCTGTCATCTTCCCCGACCACTTCGTGTACTCCGACCACTGTGGGAGACATCGCCCCCCGCTGATATGCGTCGCAACCATCGTTGAGTCCTTCTCTGCTAGCCCCCTAGACATGGCATACAACTTATGCAAGTCCCCATCTATGCATGCTCGATGCTGACAACACGTGCCTTCGTCCCCGATATGTTACCATCCCTGGCAAGCCTAGAGTAGCACATCGTCAACATTGACTTCGTCCATCTATGCATGCCCGGTGCTGGGAACAATGATGTGTTCCTTCGTCCATGATGTGTCCCCCGGCTTGGCAAACCCTACGCGATGAGTCGTCCACAACGTCTTCTTCTCGGCGCATCACTACTTCGATACCATTGCGCCCATGACTAACTTGCGCCTCCTTGTGCCCGTGTCTCTGCGGTGACTTCCTCCACACTGGCTACCCTGACTCGACATCGATCACAACGTTTTTGGCACGGCTACCTCGACCCCGGCTACACCATCCTACGCTCTCGGCTACCTCGACATCAACACAAAGGGCTATCACCTCGCTTTAGCAACTCATTGGCTTCCTTTACAGTCCACGCATATGCGAAGTGATACCGTCCCTGACGCTCCTACTGCAACTGCGAGGGAATGTCAGCATGTCGGTTGTTATTATCTCTAGTATAATCGTTGTGACGTTCATGATGTTCACAACGCTATCGCTACTACTGGAAATCAGTTTCTTGCCATGTGCCAAATCTTTGCCGTCAACTAGCTGACGGCAAAGAGTGTCTTTGCCGTCAGCTCCCACAAAGCAGATGGCAAAGAAATGGCTGATGGCAAAGCAGGTCTTTGCCATCAGTCAATTCTTTGCCGTCAGCCGCAGACGGCAAAGATGAGGACAACAGACGACAAAGTTTTGGGCTGGTCCCTCCTAGCCGAGGAAAGGGTTGGTCAAACTAGAGTCGTTTCTTTGCCGTCTGCTAGCGGACGACAAAGAGTCTTGAGGCAGACGGCAAAGAGTCTAGACCCTTTGCCGTCCGCCAGCAGACGGCAAAGCTACTGAATTTACTAACGTCCGTCCCGATCCACCCCGACCCTCTCTCTCTCTCAAACGTCCACTATTTCCCCTCATCTCCCCGGCCCCCACCGCCGCCGCCACCGTCACGCCGCCACCCTTGCGCCCCCGATGCCACCCCGGTGCCCCACAACCCCGCCGCCACCGCCCCACCGCCCCAAGCGCCGCCGCCCCGGTTCCCCACAGCCCCTCGACGCCGCGGCCCCACCGCACCCGGCGCCGCCCCGCAGCCCCAACACCGCCGGCGCCGCCCCAACACCGCCGGCGCCGCCGCCCATGATGCCACATCCGCCCCTGCCGGTGAGCCCCCACACCCCCCATGGGAAATTAACTTGTTGTTATTTAGTTTCTTGGAGGAAGAAGAAGAAGAAGAAGAGGAGGAGGAGGAGGAGGAGCAGGAGGAGACGAAGAAGAAGAAGAAGAAGATAAGAAAAAAAAAGAAGGAGAAGAAGAGAAGAAGAAAAAAATAAGAAGGAGAAGAAGAGAAAAAAAAGAATAAGTAGAAGAAGAGGATAAAGAAAAACAGAAATAGAAATAATAGGAAGAAGAAGAAGAAGAAGAAGAAGAAGAAGAAGAGGAGAGGAGAAGAAAGAGGAAAAATGAAAAGAAGAAGAAGAGAAGAAGAAGGAGAAGGAGGAGGAGGAGCCCTCCTTCTTCTCCTTCTTCTCTCCTCCTTATTGTTTAGCTTGTTTAGCTAATTATCCTCCAAAATGACATAATAAGCTAAAAATCTTGGTTAGCTCATGAATATTATACTCTTAGCTTGTTTTTCCTAAAAATGACATAATTAGACATAATTAGAATATTTGTGTTGATCGGGTGGATTTACATGTGATAGTTGTCTCGTCGCAGTAAAGTCTGCTATGCGAAGACCTCCCCGTGCGTTGTACGAGCTCCGCCCCTGCATTCGTGGGTCAGTACAAATTTCATCTCCTCCTCGCCCCTTCATTTACTGTGGCTCGGTTTCCGGATGAAACTTTCTAGATTTAGGTAATTAAATTAATTTATCAGTATGCGTGACCAGTATGCGTCTCCCGTACGAAAGGGCGACATCTATAAATATGCATGTCTTTGCATATTTATAACCGCCATCCATTCGAATTGTCCAACATTATCCATGGACAGCCCGAGTATGTGTAGATTGGGTTCGTTTTCCCGTATGCTGTGCTCTGGATCCGATGCGGAATTTCGTCAGTGCCTCCCTGTTGTTCTCCGGATGCACATCCTCTCTGTTTATTGCGGAGACGTGTATCAGGAGAACAGCGGGGAGGTGCGGCCGAAATTTTGCGTTGGATCCGGAGCAGAGCATGGGAAAATGAACCCAATCTACACATACTCGGGTGGGATTAGGACCTATCTTTACCTATTAGCGTGTAGGTTGCCTGGACGTAATAAAAATGGCGAACCTGATTAACCGATGAATATAAATGCTAAATTATATATAAATATATTTCTTCTGTCTTTAGTAGCTAGGCAAGATGAGTGATCGTGCGTGGATGTATACCGGTCACCCTAGTCAGAAAGAGATGACGAAAGAATGGTTTGTAAAAACAAACGAATTTGTGAAAGCCGCATTCGCAAATGGCGAGGAAAGAAACTATTCCCCTCTCCTGGATGCGACAACTATAAAAAGACGACAGAGGCTGTAATGATTAAACACCTCCAGAGGAGGGGTTTTAAGCCTAATTATACGGTGTGGACATTTCATGGTGAGTCTATACAACACACAAGAGCTGAGGTGGTCCGTCGTTGCACCGACGAGCATTGTACCGGGATCGAAGACATGGTGCAAGACTTTGATGATGCTCGGGATTCGGAAGATGAGATGGAGGAACCTGCAAAGGCCTTATAAATATTTTAATCTTTATTATTCATGTACATATTATTATTCATGTTAGTTATTAATTTTTTTTATGTTGTACTAATTTCTTTTAATCTTTATTATGGCAGGTCACCAGGTGTTGAAAGATGGTGGGCGTTGGTCCAGATCGCTCAACGGGTTCTTCCCAGGCGCCCCGCACGAGGGGTGGTACTTCCCTTCCACCCCTATCTATCCATAGAGCCTTGGCACACATTCTCTCGACACCACCCGTGGGTTCTTCTTCGTCGGCGGCATTGCCCACTGGGAGAGGTGCTGGTCGGGTAGGGAAGAAGGGGAAGGGTACAGGGAGAGGTGGTGGCCGTGGAAGATCCAGGAGGACTGTTGAGCCGTCGTCGCCACCACCACCAGCTCATTCACCCGAGCATAGGACTACTATGGTCGACCCGTTTGCGGAGGAGGCTACGGGGACTCCGGTCCAGGAGCCTGGTGTTGACGGGCATTCGTCCCATGAGACTCTGGTCTAGGATCAGCCTCGGGTCGAGTTGCATTCGGCCCACTAGACTACAGTTCTGGAGGCTTTACCCGACATGGAAAGGTCCGGATGGGATGCCTGGCCGGATCAGACCGAGTTGCCGGATTGGACCGAGGGTCCGGGTGGCTCAGGGGGCGGGGATGGCGGGGATGAGTTTACGGATAGTGAGGGCGATGTGTAGGTGGACGGGGCCACCGTGTACAAGCGTGGTAGTACACGTCTCCCGGTCGTGCCGGCTACCCGCGAGCAGAGGTCGGTGACTAAACCTAAAGGAGATAGGTAAGTACATTTACTCTTTTTTTAGCTTTTGCCTTCAAGTTTGTTCAAATATCTAATGCGTTGACCTTATCATACTGCAGGGGATGGGCACACCCTCGTGGAGTCCGCAAGCCGAACTCCGTCCTTGGTGTGCTTTGCCGGACAAATTTCCCGGGGTTTGTCACGTTGCCTGGTCAGGGTCAGGTTCCTACACTAGGATTTTCCTCGGAGCACTACCAGGATGCGCAGGCCCCGCCGGAGGAGATTATAGATGGTGTCTTGTGCCACACGAGGGCCGAGATGGTGATCAAGAGCTTTTGGGTAAATTATCCTTTTACACAATCTAAAATTAACAGTATAGCTAATTATTGTACTAATCGGTGTTTTCACGTTTGATTGCAGACCTTCTATAGGTGTGAGGATGGATATGAGGGGGAGGCGTCCAAGGTTCTCGATGCTGGGTGTAGGCGGTTACTACAGAACTTACGCCACGAGGCTCGGCCGCAGGCTATTCGAGACTACTACGCCACGCATGGTATTAAGAAGCAGAAGAAGGATTGCCGCGGAAAGTTTCTCAAGAAGGAGCAATACATGAAGGTAATTACCTATTCTTAAGTCCTTCTACGTAGTTTTCTGGATTTCAATCATAGGCGTAGCGCTCAAAATTCTTTCTAATAACTTACACGTGCCCCCGAGATGGTGTGCGGATAAGATGGATTGTTGGGAGGCGTTGGTTGATGAATGGTGCACAGGCAACTAGCGAGCCGTCCACGACAATGCGAAGGATCAGCGTAGCCAAATGGTTGGTGTGCCACACCATCAAGGCAGCGCCAACTTACTTCAGTTCGAACGAAACTGGGTATGTGATTTGCTTCACGATTCATGCAATTCATTCTTCATGCTAATATTTTGTTCCTCTCTTTTAGGCGCATCACAATAAGACGGAGATGCCACACTTGTACGACCTTTATGGCATGGCCCATACTGCCTCGTACAAGAAGGCGAAGGCATTCTCTGAGTCTGACCTGGATGATCCAAATAACTTCACCAACATATCATCCCACCACAAGCTCGTGCCATACAGGGACACGGGGAAGGCTACGAATGGGGATGACTTTAACCCCAGCCAGGAACCTTTGGATCCAGAGCTGGTGATGATATCTGGTGGCGGGAGGCCCCATGGCTCGATAGCCATTGGAGATGGGATAATACGTTGTCCACTCACTCTCCCAGAGATCAAGGCGCGCAAGTCGAGCAGCTGTCCTGAGATAACGCGTCGTCATCGGCCAGTCGATCTTGCCATCGAGGTTAGTTGTACGGACTCAGAAAACTTTCATCCATTTCATTATGTGTGTCACCATAGATCATTATTGTGGTAACGAGGAATGATGTTTCAGGCTGCTCTTCAGAAAGAGAGAGCGGCAAACCAGGCTGCTCTTGAGAAAGAGAGATTGGCAAGCCAGGCTGCTCTTCAGGCTGGTCTTGATGAGAGGGACCAGACCACGGCACGATTGCTTGAGGAGGAGAGGGCCCGGAATGAGGCGGGTCAACGGGCCGTGTACGAGCTTTTTGTGGTAAGTTTTTTTTCACATTAGCCAAATCATGTGTGTAATGTCTATTTCATTACTAACAAATACGACCCACTCTTCACGGTCTGTGCGAGAAGAGCGGTCAAGTCCCTCCGTCGATGCCCGTCTTCTCTTCGATTGGCACGGTGAGTTTCATTATAAACTAGAATTAATAATTGAGTGTCATCATGCTAACTGAGACATTGCAAAATATTTTTTTTACAGAATAACTCCCGAGCGGCATCGCACGACCCTTATCCAGGGAAACCGTCTCCAAACGAAGCCGCCGCGAGCAACCGTGGTGTTTCTCCTCCTTGATGACCACTACGGTAAGTTTCTCTTCTCCTATTTCATATTCTCCTTGCCTTAATTTCCCCAACAACGACATAATTAGCCCATTTAGCTCCAAAATGCCATAATAACCTCAAAATGGCATAAGAACCTTGGTTAGCTCATGAATATTATATTCTTAGCTTGTTTTCCTCTAAAATGGCATAATTAGCCCATATAGCTCCAAAAAGACATAGTTAGCTAATTGAGCTCCAACAAGAGGAGAAGAGGAGAAGAAATAGGAAAAACGAAAATAAAGAAGAAGAAGAAGAAGAAGAGAAGAAGGACAAGGAGGAGGATGAGGAGGAGGAGGAGGAGAAGGCCAAGGACCTTCTAGTCCTTCTCCTCCTTCTCCTCCTCCTTCTTCTTGATTTCTTCTTCTCCTCCTCCTCCTCGTCCTCGTCTTTCCTCTCCTCTTTCATATTCTCCTTGCCTTAATTTCCCCAAAAATGACATAATTAGCCCATTTAGCTCCAAAAAGACATTATAAGCTCAAAATGGCATAAGAACCTTGGTTAGCTCATGAATATTATATTCTTAGCTTGTTTTCCTCTAAAATGGCATAACTAGCCCATATAGCTCCAAAAAGACATAGTTAGCTAATTGAGCTCCAAGAAGAGGAGAAGATGAGAAGGAATAGGAAAAATGAAAAGAAAGAAGAAGAATAAGAAGAAGATAAGAAGGAGGAGGAGGAGGAGAAGGAGGAGAAGGCCAAGGACCTTCCAGTCCTTCTCCTCCTCCTCCTTCTTCTTTATTTCTTCTTCTTATTCTTCTCCTCCTCCTCTTTCTTCTTATCTTTCATATTCTCCTTGCCTTAATTTCCCCAACAATGACATAATTAGCCCATTTAGCTCCAAAAAGACATTATAAGCTCAAAATGGCATAAGAACCTTGGTTAGCTCATTAATATTATATACTTAGCTTGTTTTCCTCTAAAATGGGATACTTAGCCCATATAACTCCAAAAAGACATAGTTAGATAATTGAGCTCCAAGAAGAGGAGAAGAGGAGAAGAAATAGGAAAAATGAAAAGAAAGAAGAAGAAGAAGTAGAAGAAGAGAAGAAGGAGAAGGAGGAGGAGGAGGAGGAGTAGAAGGAGGAGAAGGCCAAGGACCTTCTAGTCCTTCTCCTCCTCCTCCTTCTCCTCCTTCTTCTTTATTTCTTCTTCTTCTTCTCCTCCTCCTCTTTCTTCTCCTCTTTCGTATTCTCCTTGCCTTAATTTACCCAACAATGACATAATTAGCCCATTTAGCTCCAAAAAGACATTATAAGCTCAAAATGGCATAAGAACCTTGGTTAGCTCATTAATAATATATACTTAGCTTGTTTTCCTCTAAAATGGGAGAATTAGCCCATATAGCTCCAAAAAGACATAGTTAGCTAACTGAGCTCCAAGAAGAGGAGAAGAGGAGAAGAAATAGGAAAAATGAAAAGAAAGAAGAATAAGAAGAAGAGAAGAAGGAGAAGGAGGAGGAGCAGGAGGAGAAGGCCAAGGACCTTCTAGTCCTTCTCCTCCTCCTTCTTCTTTATTTCTTCTTCTCCTCCTCCTCCTCCTCTTTCTTCTCCTCTTTCATATTCTCCTTGCCTTAATTTCCCCAACAATGACATAATTAGCCCATTTAGGTACAAAATGCCATAATAACCTCAAAATGGCATAAGAACCTTGGTTAGCTCATGAATATTATATTCTTAGCTTGTTTTCCTCTAAAATGGCATAATTAGCCCATATAGCTCCAAAAAGACATAGTTAGCTAATTGAGCTCCAACAAGAGGAGAAGAGGAGAAGAAATAGGAAAAATGAAAAGAAAGAAGAAGAAGAAGAAGAAGAGAAGAAGGAGAAGGAGGAGGAGGAGGAGGAGGAGAAGGAGGAGAAGGCCAATGACCTTCTAGTCCTTCTCCTACTTCTCCTCCTCCTTCTCCTCGTTCTTCTTGATTTATTCTTCTCCTCCTCCTCCTCCTCTTTCTTCTCCTATTTCATATTCTCCTTGCTTTAATTTCCCCAACAATAACATATTTAGCCCATTTAGCTCCAAAAAGACATTATAAGCTCAAAATGGCATAAGAACCTTGGCTAGCTCATGAATATTATATTCTTAGCTTGTTTTCCTCTAAAATGGCATAACTATCCCATATAGCTCCAAAAAGACATAGTTAGCTAATTGAGCTCCAAGAAGAGGAGAAGAGGAGAAGAAATAGGAAAAATGAAAAGAAAGAAGAAGAAGAAGATAAGGAGGAGGAGGAGGAGGAGAAGGAGGAGAAGGCCGAGGACCTTCTAGTCCTTCTCCTCCTCCTCCTCCTTCTGCTCCTTCTTCTTTATTTCTTCTTATTATTCTCCTCCTCCTATTTCTTCTCCTCTTTAATATTCTCCTTGCCTTAATTTCCCCAACAATGACATAATTAGCCCATTTAGCTCCAAAAAGACATTATAAGCTCAAAATGGCATAAGAACCTTGGATAGCTCATTAATATTATATACTTAGCTTGTTTTCCTCTAAAATGGGATACTTAGCCCATATAGCTCCCAAAAGACATAGTTAGCTAATTGAGCTCCAAGAAGAGGAGAAGAGGAGAAGAAATAGGAAAAATGAAAAGAAAGAAGAAGAAGAAGAAGAGAAGAAGGAGAAGGTGGAGGACGAGCAGAAGGAGGAGAAGGCCAAGGACCTTCTAGTCCTTCTCCTCCTGCTCCTCCTTCTCCTCCTTCTTCTTTATTTCTTATTCTTCTTCTTGTCCTCCTCTTTCTTCTCCTCTTTCATATTCTCCTTGCCTTAATTTCCCCAACAATGACATAATTAGCCCATTTAGCTCCAAAAAGACATTATAAGCTCAAAATGGCATAAGAACCTTGGTTAGCTCATTAATATTATATACTTAGCTTGTTTTCCTCTAAAATGGGATAATTAGCCCATTTAGCTCCAAAAAGACATAGTTAGCTAATTGAGCTATCAGAAGAGGAGAAGAAATAGGAAAAATGAAAAGAAAGAAAGAAGAAGAAGAAGAAGAAGAAGAAGAAGAAGAAGAGAAGAAGGAGAAGAACGAGGAGGAGGAGGAGGAGAAGGAGGAGAAGGCCAAGGACCTTCTAGTCCTTCTCCTCCTCCTCCTCCTTCTCCTCCTTCTTCTTTATTTCTTCTTCTTCTTCTCCTCCTCCTCTTTCTTCTCCTCTTTCATATTCTCCTTGCCTTAATTTCCCCAACAATGACATAATTAGCCCATTTAGCTCCAAAAAGACATTATAAGCTCAAAATGACATAAGAACCTTGGTTAGCTCATTAATATTATATACTTAGCTTGTTTTCCTCTATAATGACATAATTGGCCCATTCAGCTCCAAAAAGACATAGTTAGCTAATTTAGCTCCAAGAAGAGGAGAAGAGGAGAAATGAAAAGGAAGAACAAAAAGAAGAAGAGAAAGAGAAGAGAAGGAGAAGGAGAAGAAGGAGGAGGAGAAGAAGAAGAGAAGAACGAGAAGGAGGAGAAGGAGCCCTCCTTATTATCCTTCTTCTTCCCACCTTCTTCTCCTCTTCTTCTCCTTCTTCTTCTCCTATTCTCCTCCTCCTTCTCCTTCTCCTTCTCCTCATCCTCCTCCCCCTCCTCCTCCTTATTCTTGTTTTTTCTTCTCCTTCTTCTCTTCTTGCTTCTTCTCTTTTTTATTCAATTTAGCTTATTTGTCATACATATGTTGTTGTTCTTCTTCTTCTCACTTTCTTATTCCCATTTTGCAGATTGGATGTACTACATGCATGGAAGCTGGCATTGGAGTGCTTTAGTTCCCGTTTTTATTTGAGTTGATAAACAATGTCGAACTATATGTATATGTATATATGGATGAACAATATATGTGCAACTATATGTATGTATATATGGATGAAACTTTGTATGTGTTGGTTCTTTTGATATATGAGATGTACGTTGATGAACAAATGGCATTGATGAGCTTTATATGTATATCATATATGTGTTGTGACCTATTTATCATATATGCGCTATGAATTATATATATATGTGCTGTGAAATAGAAAAAACAAACAAAAATGTGACAATATAGGCTCTTTGTCGTCTGCCAGCTGATGGAAAAGGCCTATTCCATCAGCTGACCGACGGCAAAGGTGCCACATGGCACCCAGCTGTGCTCCCTGGGTGTCCATATAGTCTCTTTGTCGTCTGCTTCCTGGGGGGGCAGATGGCAAAGAAGAGGGCACAGAGGAGGGGGAGGAGGGGTAGGCATACGACAAAGAGTGGAGGGGGGGAGGAGGTGGAGGCAGATGGCAAAGAAGAGGGCGAGGCAGACGACAAAGAGTGGAGGTGGGGAGGAGGTGGAGGCAGACGACAAAGAAGAGGGGGAGGCAGATGGCAAAGCCTCCGTTTGCCCCTAACGGAGGCAACACCTGTCGGCTGCCGTCTCGACCTCTTTGCCGACTGCTCTTATGAAAAGCTGACGGCAAAGCTCTTTGCCGTCCGCTTCGGTGAGGCTGACGGCAAAGAAGCTACAATGCCGTCGTAGGCTAACGCAGAATTTTTGCTGACAGGTGGCAGACGGCAAAGACCTTTGCCGTCGGTGGAGTCCTCTTTGCCGTCTGTGATGGCAGACGGCAAAGGACGTCCTTCTATGCTAGCCCCCTAGACATGGCATACAACTTATGCAAGTCCCCATCTATGCATGCTCGATGCTGACAACACGTGCCTTCGTCCCCGATATGTTACCATCTCTGGCAAGCCTAGAGTAGCACATCGTCAACATCGACTTCGTCCATCTATGCATGCCCGGTGCTGGGAACACCGATGTGTTCCTTCGTTCATGATGTGTCCCCCGGCTTGGCAAACCCGACGCGATGCGTCATCCACAACGTCTTCTTCTCAGCGCATCACTACTTCGATACCATTGCGCCCATGACTAACTTGGCGCCTCCTTGTGCCCGCGTCTCCGTGGTGACTTCCTCCACACTGGCTATCCCGACTCGACATCAACCACAACGTTTTTGGCACGGCTACCTCGACCCCGGCTACACCATCCTACGCTCTCGGCTACCTCGACATCAACACAAAGGGCTATCACCTCGCTTTAGCAACTCATTGGCTTCCTCTACAGTCCACGCATATGCGAAGTGATACCGTCCCTGACGCTCCTACTGCAACTGCGAGGGAATGTCAGCATGTCGGTTGTTATTATCTCTAGTATAATCGTTGTGACGTTCATGATGTTCACAACGCTATCGCTACGACTGTATGTGTGTGGGGGTGTTAGAGATATATTTGGTGTACATGTATTTGATAGTTTAGGATTTGTAATCCGTCCCCTACTTTATCTTTAGGAGAGGTTTCTTGCCCTCCAAGTCTGTACTTCTATATATACTCGTCCGTGAGGTTCAATACAACAACCACCGTATTACGCCAATCCTCTCCCCCTCTATTCCTTCATGAGATGCATCCACCGCCGAAGCAACGACACTTAGATTTGGACTGAATTTAGCTAGAATGGTGGGCTGCAGCAAGGTAGAAGTGGTCTGAGCTAATGAGGGGGTGGTCAATGAGCTAAATGGAGGTGGATCCGGTTCTGTGGCAAGCGTCATCGTTGACAATTGTTTCTTCTTGAACTAGATTTCAATCACGTTCTGTTTGAGTGTTGTAATAGAGATTGCAACCATGTTGCTCATGAATTAGCCACACTAAGAGCATCTCTAGTAGAACCCTCAAACCCTTAAATCTAAAACCAGTTTTAAGGGTTGAGAATTGGTCATTTTTGACACTTTTAAGGGTTGAAAAATAGGGGCAAAGACTAGAACCCTCAAACCCAACCCTTATAACGGAATATTCTGTTATAACGGAAGCGGCGGCGGCCTGGGCGGGAGGGGCCGGCGCAGGGGCGGGCGGGGCCGGCGCGGAGGCGGCGGCCAGGGGATCCATGGCGCGACGGCTGGGACGGGCGGTTTCCCTCCCGCGCTCGAGATGAAAAGGAGTGCGGGTTGGGATTGGGTTTGCCCTCCCAACCCTCACTTCTACAGGCTGCGAGGGCGTTTACAGGTTCGACCTCTAAAAGTTTTTACGGATTTAAGGGTTTAAGGGTTCTAGTCTACGTCGTTTTTTCGACGAAAACTGTAAAAAAGCGGTTATTTTCCAGAATTTAAGGGTTTGAGGGTTCTACTAGCGATGCTCTAACTAAGTTTTCTCCTCTTAGCATCTGGTTGTATTGGCCACGTGATGAATTGATCTCCTTTCTTGTAAGTGACACAATCATGGTTATGGAATAAATGAGAATTTATCCCAAAAAAAGAGAAAAATTAATTGAAGGTCCTCATACTTGTCTTGATGGTCATTTTAATCCACGTAATTGCAAATACCTGAAATATGATCCTCATACTTGTCCTAGGGGTTTACATACGGTCCAAAATACGATTTGCTCTATGTATTGGCTTACGTGGCGCTGGTCAAGTGGTACAACATGGCTTTGACCGGACAAGTCATGGAAATAGCCTGAATACATAGAAACTGGGGGGTTTCTAAAATTTCACCATAGATTGAAATAATCGCTGCCGCGTCGTCCCCTGCTAGTGCCAGTAGCCGGCGCCGCCAGGGGGTGCGCCATAGAGGAGCTCCTGCGCACCGCTGTCGTTGCTGCTTTGCCGGGCGAGGGGAGGTCGCAGCTGCTCTACTGAGCGCCGCGCCGCCCCGTCGCGTTGGAGGGGGCGACTAGGTGATCTCCCCCGACGCCATCGCCAAAGGAGGCAGCGTGTAAGTACATGGACTCGCCGCCAACAGCGGCGACGCCGGGCATTGCCATGGTGCTCAACGAGGTGTGCGCGCTGTTGTCGGGCACGGCGCAACGTCGAGCCTACGAACGAGAGCACACGCGTCGGTCTGAGTTCCAAGGCTACACGGGGCGCCCGCTCTACTTCCCGTGGCAAGGCGGGGACGCCGAGACGCGCGACATGTTTGTCCATGAGGTCGCCTGCATCGGCTGTCTAAAGTTTTCACACTGAAGAGTACAGCCAGTGTGGTCATCATGCTACGATATCTCGTCCATCTCCTCTGAACCGGGGCACCGCCTCCTCCGGTACGGCGACAAACACCTTGAAACCACCCTACCGCTGTTAAAGCAACTTCAGATCAATACAGACACATGGGGTGAATTTAGTTTGAACTCCGATGAACATAGGCCAACACGGAATAACAGAAAAGAAAGGAGTAGTTTTGGCGACGTGCTCAACCTTGCGTCATTTTCTCTTTCTTCCTTTTATTCAGCTATAAGCAACAAGTCTACTGAAAACCAGCCCACGATGCAGTCCTTTAGAGCATCTGCGATAGGCGTCCAACGCACGGTGCATAAAAAATCATTTTACAGCACACACATCTAATTTTAGCGTGCTCACGAACGCTGCCTTCAGCAATTTAACGCCCACGCGACACTTCAACAGGCGCGCAAAAACCTTCAACGCTTGCAACATGCATTTTTGATCAAACTATATATAGCATAGTTTTAAAATGATACAAACATAGTTTTTAACGATACATAGTATAGATAGCCTAGATAGATAAAAAAAAAACAATACATAGCATAACATAGATAGATAGAAGTCTACTCCTCATTGTCATCCTCGGACTCCGACGCATCGGTGTCCGATTCCTCCGTCGTGATGAATGCGTCAACCCAGCGTTCATCGTCGAAGGACCAAGACGACGATTCCTTCAACTTCACCTGAAAGAGTGCGGCTTGCTTCCGCGTACGCCTATCTTCACGATAGGCGGCTTGCTCCGTCCTCTTCTCCGCCCTCTACGTCCTCCTTTGCGCGAAGAATTCGCGCGCTCGTCAATGACGTCCTGCGGGAACTGTCGGCGCCACTCCGCCATGGCATGCTCGTCCATCTCAGCAATGCTGAGGCGGCGCTGCTGCCTCCGATTCCGGCGACCGTCCTTTTCGGTGACAACCCGTGGACGAGGCGCGAAGTTCTGCGCCCACTCCATCATCATCACCTTGGGGAAATTCATCCCCCGGCGAGGCCTATTGAGGCGCCACGCCGCTGCGACGTACGCGCGGGCGGCATCCTCGACGGTGTCGAACGTGCCGAGTCCGAGGCGCATGTCGCCAGATCGGATCTCGGCGTAGAAAATGCCGGAGGGGCGCGCGCGGACCCCGCGGTAGCCCAAAGTTTCCCGACGGAGCGGCGACGACGAGGCGAGAAAAGAGGCAAAGGGGTGCATGGCGAGACGAGGGAGGGCGCGGGGCGAGACGAGGGTGCGATGGTTTCGGTGAAATGGCACGTGGCGGGCGTCACATTTTATTGGCGCGTTGGACGCCACGCGTCAAATCTAGCGCGTCCATCTGTTGTTTTTTCCGAGCGCGTGAAACCGCCCCGCGCGCTAAAATGGAGTTCTTACGTCGGTGTTGGTGATGCTCTCGGCGTCACACCACGGATGCAATCGTGGTCAAGTCGTATCAGTTTTACAGAAAACAAACTAACTGAAAAATACTTTATTACATATAAGCATAAACTGAAACTAACATGACATGTTCAGGTCTGTTAGGATTAACACAACAGCCGCCTCTCGTCCCCGGCGCTGTACGGCAACAGGAAGCACACCTGCATGCTTCCGAGTAGCCACCACTAGAGTGGTAGCACAGCCCCAGCTGCCGCCTGTCCGTGAACGCGCTCACGCCATGCCGCCCCGCTGTGACGCCACCCTCCCTGTGCCGCAACTCATGTAGGTCGACATAGGACCGCGTCGGCAGTGAGCTGCGCCCTGAGCGCATCCACGCGCACGTCGCTGATGTGGAAGCACTCCCTCCCAGTCGCTCGACGCTCGTGCCCATGTCTGTCGCTCGCCACCCCGTACGGGCCATGCCGCGCAAATTCATTGTCGGTCGATAGGACGGCGTCGAACGGCGCCACGACCCGCGGCACGCTCTTGAGGATCAGAAGCTCCCGTCGGTCCCAGGCCGGCTCCGTCGCGGCCTCTGACTCCAACTCCCGCGTGAACCGCGCTGCGGCGACAAGGAATTTGGTGGATGCCATCGCAGAGCGTGTGTGACATCTGCATACCCAGTGTGACGCCGCCGCACGTGAACCGTGTGACCTAGAGCACAAGCGTTGCCAGTCCACCGTCGATGTCGCCCGACACGAGGTGGTCCAGCAGCGGCGAGTCCAGCCTGTCAGCATCAACGTAGGCCACTGACAGTTCCATCTCCATGAGGAAGAGGGCCACATCGTCCTCACCGGTCTCGAAGAGCGCGACGCTGTCGTTGTTGCGGAGGAGGCAGCCGACGAGCTGCGGGAAAAGGCCGAGTACATCGGCGATTGCTGCCTGGAGGACGTCGAGCGGGTCGAGGGAGACTGGGTGGACAGGGAACTACGGAAGAAGCGGATGATACAGAAGGAGATGTCGAGCACGTTACGGTCTGTAGAAGTTAGTAGCAAGGACCCGTGCGTTGCAACAGAAAAAAAAAATACCACACGTTTTTAATTGAGTTATTAAAATAATAAATCAACTAACTAATGTAGCCAGTCCTATCCTATTTTGTTGAGAAATTAACCTGTTTATTGTTAATTCCACCATGATGAGAAATTGAGCGGGACAAGCAAAGAAAACAAAGAAGCTACGTGAATTGATCAATTGACTGTTATCTTATTTCACTCATGGGATAAAGAATGTGGGATCAGATGACAAACTGAAGGTGATGTTCTATTCTCTGTCTCTACAACAATACAATCTTACATTCAATACATTCATTCATCAGCAAACAAATTCCCATAAAACAAAATTTCTTGCCGGTGCTTGACACACGGTTGGAGGCATGGGGAGGGGATCTTACCAGATGATGAGTTTCTGCTAGAGGAGGGGATACGATGAGGGGAGCAAGGGTTATGCGCCTCTATCTGCCCATAAGGAGTCGCCGTTGCCGCGCCATAACCTTGGAGTTCCCCGTGTGAGCCATGGAGGCCCGCCTCCACCTACAAGTACTTCGCTCCGCCACGCCTTATTTACGCGCCGTCGCCGTTCTGCATCGAGCAGACGCATCATCCTCAGTCACTGTAGTTGTCGCCTTGATTTGATCCAGAAGCTGTGCTCGAGCGCCGAAACGGGGGCAGCAAGCGGGCAGAGGTACGATCGCGGTGGCGGGTGGGATGAGATCGACAACTGTGGTGGTTGAGGTCGGCCGCGGCAGCGAGTGGTGTGGCAGCGGCCTAGGCACATGCGAGGGTGGACCAGAGTCGACTCGATGCGCTCGAGCGCCGCAACAGGGGTAGTGAGCGGGGAGAGGTATGGCCGCGGAGGCGGATGGTTTGAGATCGGCAACGGTGGCGATTGAGGTCGGCCGCGACAGCGAGTGGTGTGGCCGCGGCTATATGTGTTGGTTGTGATGTACCTACCAGTGCATAGCTCTCAGCGTCTCGGACGCGTGTAAGAGAGAAATCATCCTGCCTGATTTTGCGGACGTGCATACGCATGATAGCAGGCGAGCGTCATGCATCTATGTTTACGTGACAATGACGAACTGCAGGCGAGCGTCATGCATCTATGTTTACGTGACAATGACGAACTGCAAGAAAACATGAAGCACGTCTTGCGCACGAAAAATGGAGCTGTGTTATATTTCAGGCCGGCCTTCATGTTCTCCGCCAGATCATTGAGCATCATGACCTGCTAATGACGCCGGTCAGCGGGACATATGGATGTGTACGCAGGTGGTCGCCGGATAGCTGCTTACGTAGGGAGTCCCCACGACTTAGCGCTAGAGTGCTGATTATTATATGAAGGGCATGATGACCTGTTAATGGCGCTAATCATCGGATGGTCACTCGGCTACCTAGCTCATATGCAGAAGTGTCTTCGCCACCAATCGCCAGGCTCTGTACCGATGAATATTATATAACTTTTGCAGCGAATTGTTTTTTTCCTTTTGCGTTGGAGATAAATGATGGAGCGCGAGTTGAATAACAAAAATTACAGGGTCTTTTTTTATCAAAATGTCGCGGTGGGTTTTCCGACGGAAGCAATAACCGCTTTATTATTAGGTATAGAATCATGTTGCTCATGCAAGATTAGAAAAGAAAGGCAAACCGAGTTCTAATAGTATTAGGATTCCTAGTCCTAGTCTATTTTCATAGTCCCTTGTGGATGTGTATAAAAGACAACTTAGGGCTGTTGCCTGCAACACTAGGAAAAACGAAAAGCAATACAAAGCAAAGGCTCGACACGGGCCTTTAGCCATCAAATCCATCGATCGGCTTTATTCGTGTCGCTAGTTACGCAAGTTCCGTCAAGTAGCCGGCTGAAGCAAGAATCGCGTAGGCACGCCTGTACGGTTGCATACGCACGTTAAAAGCCAACACGGTCGGCGTCCAGGTCGGAGAGTGGCAGGGATGACGCTTGAGGCGGTGGCACCGGGGGGGGGGGGGGGGGGAGCCTCACGCTGTCCAGGACTCGCAGGTGCACCTGCAGCGGTGGCGGGGGCCGAGGCGCCGGCGGCTCCATGAGGGCTGTGCGTGCGTGTGACACCCTGCCGGAAGGGGAGCCCGCGCTGTCATGGTGGCAGGCGATGGGAGTAAAGGACGGAAAGAGCTCGCTCGTGGCCGGCGATGCACCTCGGCGGCAAGCCTGGGGCATGTAGGAGCGCAACTCGGATGCACTAGGGGCTGGGATTTTAGTTTTACCTATCTTGCAAATAAACCCTTGGTTTCCTGTTTATTCCAGCAACTAAGACGACATGGCGTGTCAGATGTTAGGTGGATCGAGTTGACATGTGCCAAATCAGCAAATACGTGTAAACCAGTAAGACAAACATAACGATTGTATTTCAGGTATCTCCAATTATGTGGATTAAATTGACCATTAAAACAAGTATGAGAACTTATAATGGATTTTTCTCAAAAAAATAGGAAAGGAAGACATGTGATTATGCTTATGAATTCAAGGATTATCTGACTCAGTAACTTTTAGCATTGAAGTCTGGAGTTGACTTGTTCACAAGCCAACTGTTCGTGCCCTCTAACCATGTAATTGTTTCATGTTTTCATAGAAGAGCATAATCCGTTTAGGCCCTGCTTGGAATGGTTATAAATTTCTACAACTATATTTATTTTACACGTGTAAAATATTGGCCATAGCTGATTTTTCTTTCGGAAACATAACGACCGGTCTATAACGGCTAAAAACGCTAATCCAAACGCGGCCTTAGAGCATCTCTAGCACACCCTGTATAATGCCCCGACCCATAAAATAATCGTCAAAATACAGGTCTGCGCGAAAAATGCTGGCCGATCAGACCTTGCAAACACGTCCGCCCCGTAAACGTTTTTGAGGAGCGCGACAAAATCGCATCCCCGACCCACGAAAACATAGGTTTCCACCTCGCCTATACGGTGCCCTGTATTCCAAGGAAGCGATTGGCGGGACGGACAATTCAGCCCGCGCCCTTTCCCCAGCCCCTTCCGCCGCCGCCTCACATTGGTTCCGCCAGTCCACCACCTGCGATTCCACCAAATCTGTGGGGTGAGTCGCACCGCTGGGACACTCGTGCCCTCTTTCGCCGAGCAGCTGCACCGGCTCCCCCGGATCCGCCAATCCACCGCGGCCGGAGAGCCACCGTCGGAGATGGAGTTGAGCCTGTGCGAGAAGTTTCTGCTCGAGGATTCATTCGATTCAGACGACACGGATGTTGAGATGATGCTTCTCACATTTCGCTAGCAGAGTTTGGTGATGGCTCGTGCTGCGAAGGAGCACGAAGACGAGAACCGAAAGAGGCGGCGAGGATCGACCGTCGACCGTCTTTGCATTCCTCGAAATTGCCATCTCAGAAACGAGATGCTGATGCAAGACTACTCCGCCGCCAATCCAATATATCCGCCGCACCTCTTCGCTGTAGCTTCACATGATTTATGAATTTGGCATTGCTTTTTTGATATGTCGGGTACTCTAAATGATCTTTCTTGAGGAGTTCAGTTAGAGGCTTTGCAACCTTGGAGAAATTCTCGACAAAGCGGCGACAATCGCTCGCTAGACCAATAAAACTCCTAACTTGCTTAACCGATTCAGGTTGAGTCCAATCAAGGACGGCTTGAACTCTCTCGGGATTGACATCAATACCCTTACCAGAGATTACGTGGCCTAGATAGGTCACTTTTGGTAACGAAAATTAAGATTTTTAAAACTTGGCATAAAGGCGATGCTCTCGAAGTTTCATCAATACCAGCCTTAGATGCTCGACATGTTCTTGTTCATTCTTCGAGTAGATGAGAATATCATCGACGTATACCACGACGAATTTACCCAAATACTCCATGAAGATTGAATTCATCAAGCGAGAGAAGGTGGCTGGGGCATTGGTTAAACCAAAGGACATGACGGTGTACTCGTATTGGCCATAACGAGTGACAAAGGCCATTTTTGGAATGTCCCCGTTTTTTATCTTGATTTGATGGTAACCCAACCTCAAATCCATTTTGGGGAAGACTGAGGATCCAGCGAGATGATAATACAGATCGTTGATCCTGGGGAGCGGATACGTGTTCTTTATGGTGACCAGGTTAACTGGTCGATAATCTACAACCATCCACTCCGTTCCATCCTTCTTCTTAACAAAGAGAACGGGACAAGCCCAAGGAGAAGAGCTAGGATGAATGAAACCTTTATTCAAGGCCTCATCTAGTTGCTTCTTAAGTTTGGCTAGCTCCAAGGGTGCCATCTTATAGGGTCTTCAGGCTATTGGAACAGTTCCCGGAATAAGGTCTATCACAAACTCTACATCCCTGTCAGGTGGAATTCCTGGCAGTTCTTCTGGAAAAACATCCGGAAAGTCACGGACTACCGGAATGTTTTCAGGTTCTGGAAGAGGATTGGCATTGAGGGAATAGAGTTGGCATTTGGCAACTCGAGTAGAGACATTAACTATCTCACCCGAGGGATGGGTAAGCTGAACATTTCTAGAATGAGTATCAATCTTGGCATAATGAGCTGACATCCAGTCCATACCCAAGACGATATTGATATCCGAAGATTTCAGGGCTATCAAAGATGCTAGGAAAACTAGCCTGTCTACTAGGATTTCATTGTCATAGGTTACCTGGAGGTTTGCCACTTACTACCAGGGGTTTGGACAACCAATGTGATTGGCATATCACAAAAGGACATGTTATGCAACTGTGCATAACTTTCTGAAATGAAGGAATGAGATGACCCAGTGTCAAAAAGAACAGACGCTGGGTGATGATTGACAAGGAGCATACCCAAAATGACGTCGGGATCCTGTGCAACTTCTTCTGCTGAAACATAATTCACGCGGCCACGTGCATGAGTTGGCTTCACATAGTAAGCTTTGCCTGACTTGCCTTGCCCAATAGACTTTCCATGTTGCTTGGCACCTATATTCTGGGGACACTCTCGTGAGTAGTGCCCTGGTTCTCCACACTTGTAACAGATGACCTGATTGGCACGTGGTGCAGCACTGCTAGCTGGGCCACCATAGGTCTTTGCTGGAGGGTTGGTCTGATTCGCCTTAGGCGCCACATAGGATGGCCTCGGGGTATATCTTGACGGCAGAGAGCTATTCGGAACCCACAGTCTGCGTTTTGGAAATGTAGAACCAGATGAGGGGCCACAGTCGCTGGAGTGATTCTTTGTGGCTTCATAATCGGTATGACCAGTCTCACCACTAATCGCCTTGTTGACAAGAGCTTGAAAGCTTGTACATTCGTGGAGGCGCAGGTCACGGCGAAGTTCAGGGCTCAGACCCTTGCGGAATCTTGCTTGCTTCTTGGCATCAATTGACACCTCTTCAGTTGCGTAGTGAGCGAGATTACCAAACTCGCGGCTATAAGCATCCACGGTCAACTTTCCCTGGGTGAAGGCACATAATTCCTCTCTCTTACGGTCCATCAGACCCTCTGGGATGTGGTGCAGACGGAAGGCTGCACTAAAGTCTGCCCATGTGGCTGCTGGTCCGGCAGGACGCATAGCTTCAAAATTCTCCCACCACATATTGGCGGGTCCTTCCAGAAAGTACGCCGCAAAGGTCACCTTGTCGGCCTCAGAAACATTGGGAGAGTGAATCTTGCGCGATATACTGCACAACCAATCATCAGCGTCGGGAGGATCGACGGAGTGATGGAACTTCGGGGGATTCAGCTTCACGAATTCATTGAGGGACACTGCATCATTCCTTGGCTGACGAGCCGTATTTTTCTCAATACGCTCTAGCAGACGGTTGGTCTCTCTTTTGTTTCTTTCCGCCTCAAGCATAACTTCCGCCAGAGAAGGCGGGTGAGGCAATTCTTCCTGCGATGCCTGACTACCTTCTCCCTGCTCATGGGCAGGGGCACGGTTCAGCCTGGTGAACACCATCCTGACAAACAAACTCACATCTTAGACTAATATTAACATCAATACTAGCTATGGATTAAGAATGCACTGAACACATGGAATGCGGAAATGAACATCCGAACAACATGGTAACAAGCAACTGCTATATATACACCATGGTTCATACACACCATTACATAGTTCAGTACAACCTTAACCGAAAAGCAAACTACTGAAAAGATGATACTACTCATCAGAGGCTTTCCAAGCTTCCTATACATTATTTATCTATGCCTTCGGAACTCATCTTACAACATAAGCGTACTCCACAAGACACACCGGACTGTGGAAGTACAGCGACTACCATACTACTCTTCCACTCACGGTTCAAGCATCCGCATAAAACATCTGATAAAGGTTGCCTCCATGGCCGAGGAGCTCAACCTGCAGATCAGGAAAAACTCGAGCCTGAGACCCCTGGGAACCGTAAGGACACGGGTGTGGCCTTGGTCCCCTGACTGGTGGTAGTAGAGGTCCCCGAAGAGGGGTGACTCCTCCTATAGCAGGCCAGTCAACATGAGCTGGAAGATCGGTCCTAACAGGGTTCAACATCTTTATATCTCCATACCCTGTCTGGACTACAGGTGCCAGCTGTGTCAAAGCCGTCCATAGACGGGCACGTGTAGCATAGAGATCCATACGAAGGGCACGAGCATCCCTGTCTCTATTCTCTAACATCTCAGCGGTGGACTGCAGCAGCGGATCCTCCATAGAGGAATCAAAGTAGACCCCACTGAGGTATCCTTCTTCTCCTGGCTGAGAGGCGGGAACATAGCAGAATTCTGAATTATGCAGCAGTGCATGTATGGCTCTCATGATGGTCAACATTGAAAAGGCAGCATCTTGTACCGCCATGTCAATAGTAACCCCCAATCCATAAGACCAATGGATCGGCTCCTCGGCTCCAGGGTAATCTGGGAATACCCTAATAGTGCACAGGTAATGACTCTGGTTGAAATCCCGGTACTGCTCCTCCACTGTATACTCTGGGTACCAGCGGTAACCGGCTACTGACATCATCCTGACCAGCATGGCCGTATGACCCGGCACATTAATGCACCTGGTCAGACGGACTACCTGACGAGAAGGACGGCCAGGCATATGAAAATAGAGAGTAGTGCAAAAGGCATTAGAGCTCTGGAGACAAAATTGGGCAGCATAACGGCTGTAAATGCTCAAAAACAATTTTGAGACAACCCACAAAAGATAGGATAGCATAACCACTCAACTATCAAGTTCAATTCTATGATCATCAAAACTTATTTTCTTTTCCGTGGAACAAAAGAATCTCGGAGTAACTCTCGACTCGTTGTCCTATAATCTACCGATTAGTAATACACGATCCTGAGAGAAAGATGAGTAACCTAGTTCTTAATCCCCGCAGAAAAGACGAGGATGACCAGAACAGAATGACTTGAGAAGAGAAGCAAGAATCTTATGTTCCCTTCCACAAACAATTCCCTTATATATAACTAATCAATTCTAGACTCAACTTCGACCAGTTTGGCTTGGTAATCCTACAATCAGTCAGGCTCTGATACCAACACTGTCGGGACCCGGATCCTAAGTCATAGGAATCCAGCCTGTAACACGTTGCATCCCTTTGCGGTCTCACGCACGGTTATCCCCACGGCTGCCACCTTACGTTAGCCGGGACCGTTTGTGCCTTTTGACTCACTATGCATTAGTGTCGCTAGCATTCCAATGTCCAAGAACCCGGGTATACATATCTAGTCATAAACTCAAGTGGCTCGACTGTACAGAGACATGCATACATAACCCAGCAAAGCAGGTGTCGATTATCAGCGAGTGTAGACGAGTCGTAGCAAGCTACAAGGACTCCATTACACCGCGTGACATTACCCAGAAAGGACAGACACAACAGCTAAGAAGGATACATGCCGGTCAACCAATGTGTCCGGAGCAGTAGCAAACTGCCAAGGCTCGGTGGAATCAAAAAGGGGCATTTCTCTGTATAGAGAGCTACTAAGGCATATGACTAGGTGTCGAATCCCATACATATCACACTGCATCACACGTACGCATGACATACTAGATATGCATAGATACAACAATGGCATCACACCATAACCATTCAACATCACGACATTTATTTAGAAGACTCGGAAGAGTCTTGCATAATATGTTCATACAAGCAGGGGTCACATGACCCGACACTCAAAGTCATACAAACCAACGGAAGCATAAAAGCTGTCTGAGTACAGACAGATGAAAGGATAAGGCATAAAGCCTGACTATCTACAGATCCCTTCTGAAAGGGGCTAGGTCGTAGTTGGGACACCAGCTACTCGTCGTCATCGATGTCTAGAAACAACCCACCTGTTGGCTCGTGGGTATCCTCTGCAACAATTATTAAGAAAACATGAGTACAAGAGTACTCAGCAAGACTTTAGAACAGATCTATCTACTCATGCTCAGGTATCAATAAAGGGGGTTGTGGTGTTTCATGCAGCAAGCCAACTTTGACTCTTGGCTAGACAAAACTACGTTTTTAAATAGTTTTGACAACTTTGTTTTCTCGCACACGAGTCCACTAACTCCACAACAATACACCATCATGGAATCATTCCGTCTTCCTACGGATATGCCATCCATGACACTCACACTTATCTTGATACTTTTATGGGTGGCCATTAAAGTTATCTATGAACAACATGTCTCCAAGTAGTCCATATCCGCGGACGCGACTATTCAAATAGATCATAACCCTGCAGGGGTGTACTTCTTCACACACGTCTCGCCACTTATCGCCATGTGCACGTCAAGCACCTCGGCAACCGTCAAGCGGAAGCCCAGCGAGGGAGTTGGCCACGACCGTTAACCACGCTAATACCTAGTCCAGGTTTATCGCATATTTGAGAGTAACCCGCACGGAAGTCCGGCCAAGGTTTCCACCACGGCCCCAAACAATGTGCGCAGGGTTCCCAAGCCCACCATCCGGGTGCCACTTGGTACACCGTGCCACTACCTACCGCATCATAGCCCACCTCTAAGGTTAGCACTATGCACGACCTCCAGTATGAATACAAACTCCAGAAACTACTTGCAACTCCTGGACCGGGTAATAGGCGATTAATAAGTCGAGAGGGTCAATTAAGTATCCCAACGTGTGGTAGTATCTAGTCTTCGATTACATACACGGAACTCAGTCCTTAAGGACGGTTCCAATGAAACAACCCGCCATGTACTCCTACATAGCCTTTGATCGGTACCTTTACCAAATCAGGTTCCACACTTATTCCTTGTCACTAGAACACATTAATCCATTCCTGTTCATCACCCAGAAGAAACAGACCTGACACAACTTCTACGCATAGCAAGCATAGCAGGAATAACACATGACACCTCAAGCATCTACCAGGTATGCTAGGTTGCATGGTTTGGCTATTTACTGTGACAATGACAAGTCATGCAAAGGAATAGGATCAGCTACTGAAGTAAAGCATTTGAAATAGTTTGTCCTAATGCAATAAGTGGGAGCAAGAGCAAGAACATGGGATGATATCGGGATGATCAAAAAGGGTGCTTGCCTTGTTGCTCAGCAGAGGTGTAATATCCATCAGTCGGATATTCAGTCGTATCCGGAGGGGCGGGGCCTACCGGAATAACAACCATAATTAATAGCAATCATATGCAACAATCATGATGCATGAACATGGCATGAAATGAAGGGTGATATGATTCAGTGTGGCTGGTAAAACCTTAGTTTGCATCTGGTTTGAAACCCAAATTCAAATATTATTTGAAATGGCATATTTATCTTAATAATTTAATTGATTTGACCTGATGCTGTTTCATAACTTTATTTTTCATGCATGAAAATAGCACCATTGTTTTCTTCGAATTTTTCTGATCAATTTGCATATATTATTTGTCTGATTTGGAGTTATAATCAATTTTCTATGAATTTCCAAAGTTTGCACTTATTCTAGAATTATTTTAAAACCAGAATTGAATTTATTGCATCAACATGACATCAGCAGGTCAGCTGGTCGTTTGAAAGTCAAACCTGACCAGTGGGACCCACTGGTCAATGACTCTTGCCAGAAATTAGTTGAGTTTAAACTTAAATAGGTATTTAACAGGGCTAGACCCACATGTCAGTGTTTGATTAACTTTTAATATAATTTTTTTTTTTTTTTACTAATCTCAATTAGCTAGGGGGCTGGCCCCACTTGCCAATGACTCAGGGGAGTCAACCCCACCGGCGATGGGGTCAAACCAACCGACGACGAGGCTTGGGCGACCACCAGAACAGCGGAGGGCGTCGGGATTCTGTTACCAGCGACCAAACGAGCGGCGGAGGGGCTCAAACGATCGGCCACTCGACCGCAAGCAAGATGGAGCAAGCCTCAGGGACTGAGGTGACCAAAATCGACGCCGGCGACGAGCTCGGCGGCTGCCGGAGCTCGGCCATCATCGAGGCCATCGAAATTGAGTTTAAAACGCGCGGGGTTGGGCTCCTAGAGCATTTACGCGACGAGTTGGAGCTGTTGGAGGCCTCACATGGACCAACCGGTCACCGTAGGGTCACCTGCGACGAGCTACAGCGACGGTCCTCGTCGGGCTCCGGTAAATCTGGGCCTAGAGCTCGGTAAAGAGAGGGGAAGATGGGGAAAAATACTTTCGAGCTCACTGCGGTGTCGAGGGGAGGCTCAGGCTGCTCGGGGAGGCACTGGATCCGACGAATCGACCGTGGCTTGCTGGCGGCTGAAGGTGGAAGACGGTAGTGACGAGGGTGAAGTAGGGCTCGGGGGCTCTTCTCCCTTGGCAGGGATGACCAGATCGACGAGGCGGAGCAAACGGCGCACTCAGAGGCGAGGTAAGACGGCCGGAGCGATGGTAGCTCGATCTCGAGCTCGCAGCAATGGCTCCGAGAGAGATAGAGAGACGCACATGGTGAGTGAGGAGGGGGAGAGGATGGGAACGGTTCCGGGGAGGCTTATCCTCCCTCTCCAGCGCATCAGGGCGAACCACGCACGTACGTAGGTGCATGGGCGCAATGGGAGAAGCGACGGCCAGCTCCTGCTCCGACTAGCGAAGGAGGAAGACGACATAAGGGAAATGGGCTTGGGCCACGTGACCGAGGTATAGACTTTTCGCATTTCTTTTCTTTCCCAGTTTCTGTTTTATCTTTTCTGACTTGGTTTTGTTTTATTTTTGGCTCCAAACTATTTCTAAAGTATTTCCAAACACATATAAAAGTTTCAACATTTTACGAGAAATTGAATTATTTGAAATCAATATATAATTGATTTCAATGACTTTTAAGTTTAAAATAAAATGCCAAAAGCATTTTGAAAATATATTTCACCCTTGATATTTTGTTTTCAAGAATTATTAGAAAAGACGAATTTTTATGATGGCCATTTTGGGTTCATTGATTTGCCACCAAATTTGAATTGTTTTCGAAAATAGAGTTGCTAGGGTTTGCTTTTGATTTCATTTCTTTGCTTTTGATTTGATTTCATTTTCTTGGATGCAAAGGAAAAGACATGAGCACAATCTTGTTAAACTCTATTAGGGATTGAGGGATGTGACATGCGCCCCATAAAAGTCAAGGAATGCATGGAAAAATGGGTGCAGAGGCATAGAAAAACCTCGCTCGACGTCGGTCACCAGGAGGACTCACTCGTCCCCCTACGACGAGGGCTTGAGCTCTCCCTCCTCCGACAGCCGCCAACTCCCAAAGGCCACAAGCCCTTGGCTCTCCAGCTCCAACATGTGGCTCTTGGTGATGTGCACACCATCGAGTCGCACTAGATCCGCCCTGTTGGCGCCCCAACGCTCGAGTAACCCACGTGAGCCTTTCTTCGCCCGCTCGGCCTTCACAGTCGCGCTTCTTGTCATCTTTTGTGCTGATCCCGACTCGAGCGAGAGGTGGCGAGAGGTAGAGCAACTTAGCGACCAAGTGCAATGGAGGAGGAGTCGAAGGAAGAGAAATCAAATATAGGACTCTCTCTCCCTCTGCACACTGTTCTTATAGTCCTGACCAGCATATTTGCAACTGTCAATCACCGGACAGAGGGAGATCCGCAAGATCTCGTGAACAACACTCTTGAGGCACGTGGCGGAAATCCCAATGGGACAATCGAGGCGTCGTGCCCATTTTCCGCACTAACCGCGATGCTGCCGTTTCTGCGCGCGCGCGTTGCCCATGCTTTGCAATCCGTGAAAATTCCACGGCCTTTTGGTACGAGTGGTGTCTGTGATCACTTACCCAAGATAGGATATTTCGGTCCGCCGAATACCCCCTGCAGGTCCTGGTTCACTCGATCACGTACAAGCATGGTAAAAAAAGTTCCCAAGGATGCAAGAAGGATCAATCCTCGCTCCTATATGATCATTCAGGGAACCAAGTACCCGTACGACTGAGTAACCAAGATTTATCTCCCAAGAGAAAATCGAGTGCCATCGGATGGCGCATGACTTCCTAGCTAGTCCGATCGATCGGAAATCCACAAATGTGAATCCGTTGTGTGTTCATCTTTGATCAGAGTGAAGAAGTCTCAGGCCGCTTTCGAGGCACTCCCGGAACGTTGGGAACACCCCGAAGTGTCTTTCACTCGGCCAACCAAACCTCAACCAATTCGGGGGCTAATGATGGGGTTACCTAGTAGTGGTTGGGTCATTGATCAGACATCCAGGGCCCACCTAGGGCCCCACATGGCCACTAGGGTCTCAAGACTACACACACATTCAAATCTATACACTCGATCCACTCGGACCCATGGTGTCACTCGGATGTCCTCCAATCTGTCGGTCGGACTTCAACACTTGAATAGAGGTGAACATGGACGAAGCGGTAGCTTCAACGACTGAGGGACTTAAAATCATACATGAAGTGCACACAAGGCCAACGTTACCAGTGATTACCCTAGTTAGTGGTGCAGTTTTTAGTAATGTCGGCATTTATTATCATTTAATGCCCTTGTAATGGCACTCGGCGGGTCCCGACACACTCTATATAAGCCGCCCTCGAGCTGTGTGGCAAGGGTTAAGCACTCAATGTAATCACACAACCCCTAGAGAAAACTAAGCCTCTAGGTAATCATTTCGATATGACTTCTAATGTTGGTGATGATTCTATGTCAAATGACTTGTTGCATGTTTGTTTATTTAAGCATGCTGTAGAATGTAAATTTGAAACAATGAAAGTGTATTCACTAATGTTGGGATGGTTTAATGATGAACATTCTCAATCTTTTGTTCTAAATAAGGATTTCACTTATACGTGCAAACTGAGTTGCAATATTTTCATGCCTTCTACTTCTTGTGATAATATTTTGGCTTTATATTTCATAACATATGAAAGTTACTCATGTATACATGTGTCTTATGTGCAAAAAACAAGGGAAGTAAAAAGTGGATGACATATACATATACAACATGTATTCTTTGTCTCCTTTGTTGACCATATTTCAGATTAAGCAACACCGAGGACGGCTTTGTTTTCAAGAAGGGGAGGATGATGAGGACATGACAACCTTGGATACGACCAAAAATATTTCATATTTACATATTTGTGACATGATTTCTTATAAGAATTATGCAATAATTTATTTATATTATCTGGAACAAAAATACTTCACTTATTTTTCACTCCATGCCTAAATGTAGAATTGTCGAACGCATGCACGAACCACGTGTGATGATAAAGGAAGAGGAAATGATTAGGTGTTCCTCAAGAAGTCCTCTCACATCAAAGCAAATTATTATGTGTTGTTCAAGAAATTTTCTCATGCCACTTTTAGGCCAAGAGAAGATAAAGTCCAAGTCTCTCACGTTCTGGACTCAGATTCGGACTGCACAGACACACCTGTCTCAAAACGTCAACAACATTTGCCTACGGACTCCAAATTGGGTGATTATTTTTTGTTTGAAAGTATATTTTATCTACATTTTATCACAATTGGAATCACTTTAAAATTCATCCGGATTGTCTAGATAATGATGAAACAATCTGAGGTTGCATCAGAATCCGAGTCAAACTATAACTCCAAAGGCGTTGTATCACCCCCACTTGGGCCGATGGGCCTTATACGACCAATGGTTGGTTTTAGACAGCCTTTGGACATCCTCCCGCCTCCTTGGACGCCACCCCTTGCTCCTATATAAGTAGATCAACCTAGTAGCTTTTTTTCTTGAGATTTGTTTAGTTAAAAGTTAGCCATTGCAACTTCGTGTATTTCGTTTGTGTCCAACGACCAAACCAAGACCGCTTTCGGATCCCCATCCTTATCAGTACTTAATATATATTCGCAATATTCATATTGCTTTTATCATATTCTTTTTGGTTCTTCAATTGCTTGGAGGAAGATACCTTTGTTGTCAGGTTGATGGTGCTCCGGCGTGGTCAATAACCTCTTGGAGTTGGTTTAGCGATTTCTAAGGCGCAACATCGTGCATGTTTGTAGTCGGATCGTCAAAGTCGTCTCCACAAAATCGATAGCCACCATCTCATTGAAATATCGGGACCCTCGCCTCTTTTAGCAATGATCATGTGTATATATGCATCACATCCATGGGAAAATAGGCTGACTCCTGCCTACACCTATTATTATTACTCCACCCATCAACCGCTATCCATCATGCATATAGAGTATTAGGTAAAAGATAGTAATACTTGGAGAACCATGACATGATGTAGAAAAAGTAAACTCAATTAATATGAACTAACCCCATTATTTTATTCTTAGTGGCAATAATACAAAGACGTATCTTGTCCCCTTCCTATAACTGGGATATAGAAATCTGTCAGATTGAACCCACTACAACGCACCCCTTTCAGTGAAGAAATATCAATCTACTTGGCCAAAGCAAATCAATAGATCGACGATATTTACGAAGCTATAATGATCATGCACATAATAATCATATTTAGAATTCAAAGAAGATTCAAATATTTATAACTAATAATCTAAACATAAACCCACAATTCATCGGATCCCACAAACGTACCACACAAAAGAATTACATCGGATAGATCAAAGTGAAGATGTGATGATCATTGTATTGAAGATCAAGATCAAGATCAATATCAAGATCAAGATCAAGAGAGAGAGAGAGAGCCATCTAGGTACTAACTACAGAATCATAGGTCTGTGTCACACATCACCATGGGAGCACCAAGGATGATGTAGAGGCCCTCCATGATCGATCCCCCTCTGATAGGGCACCAAGAAAGGGCTCCAGGTGGGCACACGGCGGAACAGATATTTGGGGCAACAAACAAAGTGTTTCGGGTGGCTCTCTAGGGTTTTTGGGATATTTGTGAATTTATAGGACGAAGAGGTACACCAGGAGGTAGCCAAGGGGAGCACGAGGCAACCACGCGTGCCTTACCACCCTGGCTACACCTGGTTGGCTCGTGTCTCACTTGTGAGGCTTCTAGCCTCCTCCCGAAGCTTCGATGTCTTCTTTTGGTCTAGAAAAAATCATCAATTTTTTCATGGCAATTGGACTTCGTTTGGTATTGTAAACCTGAAAAGCCAAAAACATGCATAAAACACCAACTCGCACTGGGTCAATAGTTTAGTTCTCAAAAATAATATTAAGTGGTAAATAAGCTCCCAAAAAGTGTCCTAGAATGATAATATAACAACATGGAACAATAAAAAAAATATAGATGGAGAAGTATCAGAAGGCCATTAAGGTTGTTTTCAAAGCTCTATGGCCCGAAGAAGAAAATGTGCCCGAGGGTATGTCCGAGCTCACTGAGCACCTCATAGGGGCTCGGTGCCGTATATAGGCCTGGAAAATATTGGACTTACGGGAGGGAGCGAGGGAGGCATGGGTGATGGTCAAGACCCGCTATACGAGCGTAGAGACGTAGCACTTGCCGAGGTAGTCCCAGTTGGCCCCGATGGGAAGGAGGTGCCCACTTGTTTGGTCTATGATGATGTGATGCATGCAACACATCTCTCTTAGTAGTACTTCACCCTTAAGTCTTTGATAGATGGGCTTGGTAGGGTGTAACATATGCTTATTACTCCATGTGTCTATGTACTTTACTTCAATTCAACCGTTTCTTTTGTACACACTTTATTAGCAAGCCTTTGGCTTCTACCGCCTTGACCATTGGCCAAGGAGTGCTTCCTACTTCTATATGAGCAAGCGGACCAGGTACTTCATATAGCAAGGAAATATAGCAATGGGTCTCAAAAAATAAGTTGATCCAGAGCTTATTTTATATTACATTTAGGCGTAAGGAACATCTTCCAAGAAAAATAGTTCCTCTGTCGGTTCCTTTTCTTAGGTGATCATTCATGGTCATGAGGACTTGCCTGCTCAAGGCGGGATAAGTATATCGGAGGTGAGTGGGAAGCTCACCGTTTTTTGAATAATAATAATTTCACTTCAATCGTTGCTGACCAACTATTTTCTTAAGAACGCTAGATTTCGACTTCACCCGTCTGAGGTACTGATCCATTTAATCCGACAACAACAATTGCAAGGTGCTCCCTTTACCCGCTAGCCAGACAATCAGGAAAGTAGGGTGTAAGCACACGAGCTAGGAAACCTAGTTTGGCCAAAACTTAAGTCATGTAAATGGATATGAAGGCATAAAACAATTAGATTGGAAGGAGACACCGATATTGTCTAAAATATGTTTGGTTTCGAAGAAACCGGAGAATGCAGTGTATGGGTACATTTAGCATGCGTCCGAAGAAACCATGTCACCTCGGCTACTGATCCATAACTAGAATGATTAAATAAAGAAAAATGTATAGACGTGAAATGCTGGAAACAAATTGAAAATGTAAAGAGGGGGCCTACATTTAACCGTCGAAGCGTCAGAGCACGAAGGCGTTCCGAGGATTCTGTTCCAGTTGGTTATCCGCAGGATGTCGTATGCAATATGCACCTTGGGAGAGAAATTGGTCTATTATGAAAGGTTTGTCCCATTTTGGGCGGAGATTATGCTTCTATTTTTCTGGATGAAACCTCATGACGAAGTCACCTTTGTTGAATGCCTTTGCCCAGACTTCTTGTTCTGAAAATGACGTGCGTGCTATCGGTAAAAGGTGGACCGCACCCAAGATACCTCTCGTTCCTCTTCAAGGGCATCAAGGTCATCGTGCTGATATAAATCGTCTTCCATCTGTTCATACATACACACTCTAGGCGCATCGTGAATGAGGTCACATGGTAGGACTGCCTCAGCTCCGTACACCTTAAAGAAAGATGTGTAACCTGTGGACCGATTAGGCATAGTGTATAAGCCCCAGAGTATGGAGTCAAGCTCCTCAACCCAATGATAGGCGGCCGCCTTTGTGGAGTGGACCAAGCATGGCTTGATGCCACTTAGAACATGGTCATTTGCGTGTTCGACCTATCCATTGGTCTGGGGATGATAAAAGGAGTCATAGTCGAGCTGAATGCCCATCTTTGCACACCAACTTTGAACTCTTTGGTAGTAGAATTTGTGTCATTGTCTGTGATTATACTGTGGGGGACACCATAGTGGTACACTATGCCAGAGATAAATGCAATGACATGTACAACCACGACCGTTGCCACGGGCATTGCCTCAATACATTTTTGTAAATTTATCTGTCATGACAACTACATACTTATTTTTGTCTGAACCCCCTTTGAGAGGGCCAACTATGTCAAGCCCAAAGACCGCAAAAGGACAGTGATTGGGATAGTCTGAAGAGTAGTTGCGGATATGTCGCTTTGATCGGCGAAAACCTAGCAGCCAGGCACCGTTGGACCAAGCTTTATGTTTCCTCTTAGGCAGTAGGCAATAAAAACCTGCTCGAAAAGCCTTACTAACCAGAGCCCGAGATGCAACATGATGACCACTCATGTCGGAGTGGATTTCTGCAAGGAGTAGTCACAATTCATCTTCGACTATCCACCTTTGGAGGATGCGGGTGACATTAATTTATAGAGATCACCTTCATGGACTCAATAAGCCTTTGATCGGCGAATTATTCTCCGTTTTTCAGTTTGGTTGTCAGGTAGCTCGTTACAGAGCAAGCACCCAAGGATTGATTAGTTGCATGGTGCGATTACTTCCATAACCTCATGAGCCGGGGTTGATTCTTCGAAAGTCGTGCCTCCCATTATCCCCTTATCTTCCTCGGCTGCCGGAGGGTTGATTCTATTGGAGTTTAGGGGATCCGCTACTATTTTCACATCGTGCAAAACCACATACGACTTAAAAAGACATTCTAGAAAAGTGTTTTATGGAACTAGGTCGTGCTTCGTGCCCATCCTTGCAAGGGTATCGGCTGCCTGATTACTATCCCATGGGATATGATGGAATTCAAGCACCTTGAAGCGGGCTGATATTGCTAGGTCGGTGTTTCGGTATGCCATCATTTTGGGGTCGTTTGTATCAAAGTCAACATTTACTTGTTATATACGTAGGTTGGAATCACCTCGGACTTAGGCTGGAGTCCCATGGACATGACTATTCATAGTTTATGTTGCAGAACCTCGTATTCAACTGAGTTATTTGAATCGATATACATGATTTGTATTACATATCGTATACTCTCACCAGTCTGTGAGCTGAGAACTACTCCGACTGATAATCCATCCATCATTCTAGAGTCGTCAAAGTACATTGTCCAATTGGAGTATGTACTGTATTCTCTAGGGAGTTCGGCCTCTCTCCATTCGGGCAAAAAATCGGCCAACACATGAGATTTAATAGCTCGGCATGGGCTAAACACGATTTTGAAAGGAAGGAGCTCGATTTCCCATTTGGCGATGCATGCAGTTGCATATGTGTTGTTGATGATGTCGCCTAGGTGGACGTCGGATGCCACAGTGATGGAACACTCCTGAAAGTAGTGACGTAGCTTCCGAGATGTCATTAAGACTACATAGGCAATCTTCTGGTAGTGTGGATATCTTGTTTTACACGGGGTCAATACCTTGGTAATGCAGTATACCCGCTTTTGCACCTGGAATTGTGACCTTCAACGTCGCGTTCGACTACAAGGACTGCACTGACGACTTGATTAGTGGACTAGATGTATACTAACATTGGCTCGCTACTCCAGGTGATGCAAGTATGGGAGTGGTGGTTAGGGGCATTTTAATTTCTTCAAGAGCATCGCTGCCTCGCTCGTCCATTTAAAATTCTTTGTTTCCTTCATGAGTTTGTACAATGACAAGGCCTTCTCTCCTAGTTGGGATATGGCTCGGCTGTGGGCAGAAACGCACCACGCAAGTCTTTGAACGTATTTGAGTTCAATAGGTATTGCTAATCCACCAAGGGCTCGAACTTTAGCTCGGTTAGCCTCGATTCCTCCATGGTAAATGTTGAATGCGAGCAGTTTACAAGCTGGTACCCTCAAAGGCGCATTTCTTTGGATTGAGCTTGATGTGGTATACTCAAAGACTCGTGAATATGTCAACAAGATCTTTGACTAGCTGTCAGACATCCTTGGTTTTTACAAACACGTCGTCTACGTAGGCTTCGTCTATTATTTCAATATGCTTTTCTAGCCATGTCTGAATCATATGCTGATATGTCGCACCTGCCTTTTTTAATATGAATGACATAGTGTTAAAGTAGAATGGCCCATAGGGCATTATAAAGGTTGTTGCTTCTTGACCCGATTCCAACATTTTGATTTGATGGTACCCCGGATATGTGTTACAGAAAGCATAAGGAGTCCTGTCTTGTAGTAGCATCAATGATCTGGTCTATGCACAGTAGAGGGAAGGAATCTCTGGGGGTATGCTTTGTTAACATCTTTAAAGTCGATCCAAAGCTGGCAAGATTTATCCTTCTTTGGTACCATGACCAGGTTGGCTAGCCATTCAGGATGTTTTATATCTCAGATGAATCCAGCCTCTAGTAGTTTGTCGAGCTCTTCTCCCATGGCTTATCGTTTATGTCAGAGAATCATCGTACTGTTTGCTTGACCGGTTTAGAGGCTTTGATGATGTTCAAGCTATGTTCAACTAGATTCCTTGAGATTCTTGGTATACCCGAAAGGTGCCAGCAAAAATGTCCTAATTTTCCCAAAGTCAATTCCATACGGATTCGTCAATCTGTGGTCCACATGGGCTCCAATGGACGCCATTTTATTTGGGTCCGTTGGGCGTACTTGAAATTTGACATTCCAATCTATAGGCTTAAACGAGGTCAAACTGGATCTTATCCAGAATGACGTCATCCTTTATTGACCGTGGCTCGGAGGGCCGTCAATTCTTTAATTGTTAAGGCCTCGGCCAGGGACTCTAGAGCCAGTGAGGCCATTTTATTCTCAGCCATGTGTGCTCTGTCTGGATTGTTGGCGATAGTTATCACCCTGTTGGGACCTGACATTTTGAGCTTCATGTATCTTTAACAGGGCATGGCATAAATTGTATGAATGCCTCTCTCCCTAGGAGAGCATGTTAGCCAGTTCGGAAAGGTACAACATGGAAGGTTAACTCCTTGGACCAATATTTCTTGGGAGTGCCGAAGACCACATCAAGAGTGATTTGTTCCTTGCATCGCGCTTCTCTGCCATGGATTATTTCTGATCATGATGGAGCTATGCTAGATGTGAGTTGTATCAAGTTGCATTATTTCCAGCATGCCCTCAGAGATGAGGTTTAAGATGCTCCCTCCATCCATTGGCACTTTATGTAACCAGTAATCATCCACCATCAGGTCGACCAGGGTGCGTGAGCAACGACTTAGGTCATCCACCGGCTGGTCGTCTTGTTCGAACGTGATCAGCGTGTCGAGCCATGTGGCCGGGGATTTTCTTCTCTAGGAGTGATCAAGCTACTGAAGGGTCCGCTTTCTTTGATAGGTCATTAGGAGTTCGGCTTCATCCGAGGAATTGGTTGGGTGACCAATGGCATGACTACCTGTGAAGAGGGCCTTACCACCCTTCACCACTAGTTTCACGACCAAGCAGGCTCGAAGGTTGTGTGTTAGATTTGAATTGAGGATAATAGAGTGTATGTGGCACGAGTTATCCAGCACTATGTCTAAGGAAGTACGGGGTCCCTTCTTTATCTTTTTATGTGGTGGTTCTACTAGCAAGGGGTGCTTACATGGCGTCCGTCATCATCCGGGGCTAGAGGTTTTTGAATCTCTAGACTCGATGGGTTCAAAATTTTGCTCTTCAGCCAACCATGTGTCTTCAATGGAACAAAATTTTAATACCAACTCAGGGATTTAGGAGAATGTTTGAACTCGACACTGAGCGAGGGAATTTAACACCCCCTCTTCACAGATGTGCTGAAAGGCGGCTAGTATCTTTTCATCAGGGCAATCGGTTATTCCGTTCTTGACAAACAAGAATCTGAACCATAATTGTCTTACTGTCTCCCTGGCTCTCTGTTTTATATACATTAGGTCCCCGACGTAGCCCCCCCCCGAGATACTCGAGCAGAAAGGACGTGGATGTCGCCAAGAGGGGGGGGTGAATAGGCGCTTTAAAATAATTACGGTTTAGGCTTGAACAAATGCGGAATAAAACTAACGTTTAATTTGTCAAGCACAAAACCTAAAACAACTAGGCTCACCTATGTGCACCAACAACTTATGCTAAGCAAGATAAACAACTAAGTGATAGCAAGATATATTACAAGAAACAATATGGCTATCACAAAGTAAAGTGCATAGTAAAGGGTTCGGGTAAGAGATGACCGAGGCACGCGGAGATGACGATGTATCCCGAAGTTCACACCCTTGCGGATGCTAATCCCCGTTTAGAGCGGTGTGGAGACACAATGCTCCCGAAGATGCCACTAAGGCCACCTTAATCTCCTCATGGCCCCGCAGAATGCAAGATGCCGTGATTCCACTAAGGGACCCTTGAGGGCGGTCATCGAACCCGTACAAACAAGGTTGGATCAATCTCCACAACCTAATTGGAGGCTCCCAACAACACCTCGAACCTTCACCACAATGACATATGGCTTCGAGGTGACCACAAATGCTCGGCGCAATCTCCACAACTTAATTGGAGACCCCTATGCTTGCCCGGAGCTTTACACCACAATGATTGAGCTCCGAGGCACCACCAAGCTTCTAGGGGTACCAAGTACCCAAGGGTAATAACCTTCTCAACTTCTCACTTCCACTATCACCGTGGAGAACTGAAACCGATGCAACTAATGCAATGGCAATAACACACGAAGTGGTCAAGTCCCTCACACTCAAATCCCTCCACAACAACAAAAGCTATGGAGAAATATGAGAGGAAGAACAAAGAGCTCACAAAGAACTCCAAGATCAAGATCCAAGGGGTTCCCCTCACACAGAGGAGAAATTGATTGGTGGAGATGTGGATCTAGATCTCCTCTCTCTTTTCCCTCAAGAACTAGCAAGAATCATTGGAGGGATTGAGAGTTAGCAAGCTCTAAGAAGGTCAACAATGGGGGAAGAACACGAGCTTAACACATAGATCAGGTCCAATGGGGAAGAAGACCTGCTTTATAAAGTGGGGGAAAGAATCCAACCGTTACCCCCACTCACAACCCGACCGGAGCGGTACTACCGCTGCTAGGAGCGGTACTATCGCTGCCAGAATGTCCGAGGGAGCGGCAGTAAAAAACTACTACCGCTCCAGGAGCGGTACTACCACTGGCACCTGGAGCGGTACTACCGGTGGATACTGAAAGTGCCATAACTTTCACATACGAACTCCGAATCGAGCAAACTCAAGCTTGTTGAATTCATGACGACAAGAGATATCCAAGAGCTATCTTAAGAACATGCAGTTATGAGAATGCAAATGATATAGATATGTGAGACCTCTATGAATGAAGAACCGACAAAAACTTCCAATATCGAAAATGACATAGAAGATGCATATGGACTCCGTTTTCGATGAACTCGAGCTTGTCATGAAGATGACCATAAGCTCTAAAACTCACAAGGATAAACACCAAACAAGAACCAAGATATGATGCAAGGATGAAAATGGTTTGAGCTCTCAACGAACAATACGATCAAGCTACTCACTTGAGAGCCCCCCTTGAAAGTACGACAAACTATCCTACAATAGAAAAACCTATCAATGGCAAACCTATACCTTGCACCTAGTTCTCTTGACCTAGATAATGACGATCTTGGCTTCCTCAAGATGGACCACCTTTCTTGATTGCTTCCCCATACTCACTATGGGTGAGACACTCTTCAGCACATTCTTCACAAGTCCATTGCCATCACAATGGATGGCAAGCTTCAAGCATGATATATTCATGATGCTCCACTTGAACTTGCACACCGCAATCTTGATGACGATCACCACTTGATGTCATCTTTCATAGGTTGAATGAGACCTTCCTCTTGACGCAAACCCATGGAAAGACACCTAACCCCCACATAGAACTCTCACGAAGACATGGGTTAGTACACAAAAGCGTTATGGACAATGCTTACCATACCATGGGATCACTTGATCCTTCTCGATACATCTTGTACACTTTGTGTGTTGATCATCTTGACTTACTCTCTGCTTAGTCTTCATCAACCTTGTCTATTTATGGCCAATCTTTGGATAATACTTTGAATACAACCTTGGTCATCATATGAACTCCTTGAAACCAACATATGGACTTCAAGAAGTGCCTATGGACAAATCCTTTGAATATAACTCAATGCAACCATTAGTCCATAGGGATTGTCATTAATTACCAAAACCACATACAGAGAAGTATTCTCTAACACGGGCAATACTCGACGTGGGGGTGGGTGGGATCGAATATTTCAATCCAATAGTGGGGGACTCCAATGTGCCCCCGTGTTCCTTGCGGGAGAAGTGTGCGCAGAGGGAGGAGTTTTAGTTTGACTTAACAACCAACACGCCTGCCCTTACTAACCGATCTATCTCATGTTCATCCCTCAGAGGGGAGTTCAGATTCAAGATTTCTCTAGTGGGGTTTCGTCGGCTGAGCTAATCAAAGGAGCAAAAAGCTTTGAACGAAACTCCAGGCCTTGCCTTACCACCTCAAATGGGGAGTGCGGCCTAGGGTCGATCGAGTCCTCCGATGATCTAATGGCAGGAGTTACCGATGCACGAGGGATACCATAAGGACTCACATTTTCAGTTGGCAAAGCCATCATTCCAAGGCGATCCGACTGCAATTTTGTCAATGAAATCACGAATGTTGGTGTCAAAACCGGCAAACCTTAGGTATGGGGACCCAACTGTTAGATTGGATCAATGGGTAAAAAGAGACAAGGGACATGATGTTTTCACTCAGGTGTGGGCCCTCTTTGAGGAGGTAAAACCCTACGTCCCGCTCTTGCTATATTATGGGTGTATGAAAGTACAAAGTTGATCTACCTCGAGATTGTAAGTTGCATTCTAAGCCCTAAGGATGATGATGAATGAATATGTGTCTACGGACTAACCCCATTGGCTTATATACACCTGAATTATCTCGGGTTACACATGGTCAGTTGCCTATCTAGGGATTACACGACGAATTTATTGAACATTCTTGGAGTGCACGCCAGGTCCTTGGAGAAGTCCGATATGCTTACACCATAGGTTAGGAGTCCTTCCTTCTGCAGTGGGCCATTAGTCTAGCGCATTGACTGGACCGACTAGGCGGGGACCCCCTTACCGAGGACACCGTCAATCATGCATAATAGAATTGAAAGAAGGCTAAATTACTTTCAATGAATAATCTCATCATAAAACCACAATTCATTGGATCCCAACAAACACGCATATGGAACTAGCACACGACCCACAAAGGCATGAGACCTTATATCGCTGGGCCAACAGCTTGCACTAGAGAATGCCCGTCGGGCCCTCCTCGACCACTAGCTTCTGCAAAAAACAAACACCAGGGACAAATGACAAGGCCGAGAACGAGTACGAAATGGACATCACACCTTGCCTTTGGGGCTACTAGCTATATTGTAACACTCAAAAGTAACCTGGCAGCTGACCTCCACAAGGATGTTGAGCCCATCCGTCTAGGCACTCAAGACATCCCTCTTTGTTGGTTACAACTACTTGTGATTTGCATTGGATTTTTTCGCAAAGAGGAGCGGATAATACAACACAATATTGCTGAGAACCAAGGTTATCGAACTGATAGGAGGACCACACAACTCCCGTATTCAGCGCCTACACACGAAAGAGCAAACACTTGCACCCAACACGGGCAAGAGGGTTATCAATACCCTTGAACTCGTTACTTGCAATTAAATAAGTAGTGTCTATGACAGTTGGATAAATATAAATTGCAAAGTAAATAAAGGCAGCAACAAAATAGCAGTGTTTGTAAATTTATATGTGAATAGACCTGGGGGCCATAGTGTTCTCTAGTGGCATCTCTATTGAAGAAGGCATACGGGGGTAAACAAATTACTATTGGGCAATTGATAGAAAAGTGCATGCTTATGCAATATTTATTTACGACAATGATTATGTGTATATATGCATCATGTCCACAAGAAAGTAGACCGACTCATACTAGCATTTACTAGTATTACTCCACCCATCGACCGTTATCCAACATGCATCTAGAGTATTAAGTAAAACAAAGTAATGCTTGGAGAATGATGAAATGATGTAAACAAAGTAAACACAATTAATATGAATGAACCCCATTGTTTTATACTTAGTGACAGCAATGAAAATACATTTTGTGTCCCTCTCAATTACTAGGATTGAGCACCGCAAGATCGGACCTACTACAATGCACCCCTCTCACTGAAGATAGGTCAATCTAGTTGGCCAAACAAAATCAATAGATTGGAGAGATTTACGAAGCTATAACAATCATGCAAATAAGAATCATATAGTAATTCAGAGAAGACTCAAATCTTTTATCATGAATAATTTGAAAATGAACCCACAATTCATTGGATCCCAACAAACGCACCACTCAAAGTGCTTACATCGAATAGATCATCGCAAAGATGCAATGAACTTTGTATCGAAGAACATAGCGAGAGAGCCATCTAGATACTTAGCTATAGACCCATAGGTCTATGGTATACTACTCACACATCACCATGGGATCAACAAGGTTGATGTAGAGGCCCTCCATGATCGACCCCCCCTCCGGCAGAGCACCGAAACAAGGCTTCAGATGGGCACACAACAGAACAAAGACTTGCGACGGCGGAAAAAGTGTTTCGGGAGCTCCCCTAGGGTTTGCAGATATATGAGGATTTATAAGCCAGAGAACGGGTTCGTGAGAGCCGGGGATGGCCCATAAGCTAGCAGGGCGCGACCACCCCCTAGGCACACCATGTTGGCTTGTGGGGCCCTCGTGTACCCCCAGTGTTCTCCCAAGCTTCTAGGTCTTCTTTTGGTCCAAACAAATCATCATGTTCATGGTATTTAGACTCCGCTTGATACTGTAAACCTAAAAAGCCAAAAAGATACAGAAAACAACAACTGACACTTGATACTAGGTTAATAGGGTAGTGCTTAAAAATAATATCAAATATCAAATAAATGCCCAAAGTATCCTAGAATAATAATATTATAGCATGGAACAATAAAAAAACATAGATACGTTGGAGACATATCAACATCCCCAAGCTTATTCATGCTCGTCATCGAGTAGGTAAATGATAAAAATAGAATTGTTGATGTGACGTGCTACCCAACATGTAATCTATTGCTAGTGCAGGTGTGATCACCGAGAAAAGATGAATTAACAAACAACAACGTAGTAATATCCATGAACATAAGTAACATGATCATCAATTTTCAAAATATATGATCCTTAAATAATGTTTACTCCCATTCATTTTCTCATACTAGTATGGCATGGCTCCTTCTTCACCACATATATACAAATGTCAAGCACCACGGTGTTAGGCCAAGTATTTGGATCGTACTTTTTTATGCGCTTCAACTTTTTATTACTCACTCAATACATGAGCGTGAACCATGGACATACCATATAGGTGGAATAGAATATGATGGTAGGTATCAAAGGGTAAAAGTGGAGAAGAAAGTCTCGCATCACCTTGGTGTATCAACGGGCTATGGAGATGACCATCAATAGATATCAATGTGAGGAGTAGGGATTGCCATGTTAAGGATGCACTAGAGCTATAAGTGTATGAAAGCTCGAGTGAAGATAAGTGGATGTGCATCCAACTTGCTTGCTCATGAAGACCTCGGTCATTTTAGGAAGCCGATCATCGGAATATACATGTCAAGTTCTATAATGAAAAATTCCCACTAGCATATGAAATTGACAAAATAAGAGACTCTCTATGTGAAAAACATGGTGCTCCTTTGAAGCACAAGTGTGAAAAAAGAGGTAGTAGCATTGTCCCTTCTCTCTTTTCTCTCATTTTATTTATTATTTATTTTCCTTTTCTTTTTTATTTATTTATTTATTTCTTTTTTTATTTCCTTTCCTTTTCTTTTTTTTCTTTTTTTTTTCTTCCAGAGTCTTATCCCAACTTGTGGGGGAATCATTGTCTCCATCATCCTTTCCTCACTGAGACAATATCCTAAATAATGAATATTAGCACACTTCTATTTACTTACAAGTTAATATGAAAAAAATCTACTAAATAATATGAATCTATATGAATGCCTCTGGCAGTGTACTAGGATGTATAATGATCTAGCGTAACATGTATGATAATGATGAACCGTGGTTTTGCTACAAATGCTACGTTACCTAAATGATCATGCAAAGCAATATAACAATGAGTGTACTAGTCATATGATGTGATGATGGAAGTTGCATGTCAATATATCTTGGGATGGCTATGAAAATGCCATGATAGGTAGGTATGATGGCTGTTTTGAAGAAGGTATAAGGTGGCTTATGTGCAACAAAGCGTATCTTGTCACGTGATTTGGATGCACCATCGAAGTTTGCACTCATCCTCGAGGTGAGAATGGGCAATGTACGGTTCGGAAGAGGCTAGCCAATATGAGGTGGTGAGAGTGAGTACATCCATAGATTCACATTAGTCATAAAAACTCATATACTTATCGCAAGGTTTTATTAGTTCTCCCGAAACAAAGTACTACTCTCATGCGCTAGGGGGGAGGTTGGTAGGAGCTAACCATCACGCGCCCCGACTTAAGCAACACATGTTTTCAAAGACGAAAAATAATTCTCACATGTCATCACCATGTCATAACCAATATTTAGATGAACATAAAATTAACATTCTTTAATTATCAATATTTTTACAAACCAACAATCATGCACTCAGACCATGTCATATTACTACATCGATATCATTAACCTACAATTTGTCCTTTATGTGCTATTCGTGGTTTTGATTTTTCACTCCTTGAATACCTATTATTTTTGGACTAGTCTTACAACCCATGAAAATTACTGTCGCTGTTTAGTAACCCTCAAACAAATTTAGTGAAGTATAAAATCAATATGCCACCATGCTCTAAAACATATAAGTGAAGTACTAGAGCAACTGCTTAGCTCAAAATATATAAGTGAAGAATAAAGAGTATTCTAACATATCATGGTTAACATGTGTCTATCTTATGTGGGTGTGTCCAGCAAACAATGATTGTGGAAAACTAAAACAAAAGCAAACTAGAATACACGATGCTCCAAGCAAAACTCAGATCATGTGATGAATAAAATATAGCTCCAAGTGATATACCGATGGATTGTGACGAAAGAGGGGATATATTCCAGGGCATCCTCAAGCTTAGATGCTTGAGACTTCATAGAGTATTACCTTGGGGTACCTTGGGAATCCCCAACCTTAGGCTCTTGCCGCTCCTTATTCCTTTATCCATCCCGATAACACCCAAAACTAGAATACTTGAGCAGACAAAACTATACAGAGAACTCGTGAGATCCGTTAGTAAGATAGGCGAACCATAAACTATAGGTAGTATTATAAATTTATTCATATTTTATAATTGCATAAGGTACTCTATTCTAACTTCTCCATGACTTATACCCCCCTCTATATAATCTATATCATCATCAAAACTAGCAAAAACATAATTTGTCTAAGACAGAATAGGCTGCAGTGATGAGCAAAGACACCATACTTCTGCAACTCCGAAACTTATGACAAATTAGGACAACCTGAGGGTTTTGTTTGACATACTGTGTAAAAAATTCAGATTATAAAGACATTCCAGTAAAATCATAGAAATGCCGCACCAGACGATAAAGCTCCTGTTTTGCATCGTATCAATTCTACTCATATTAAAATAATCCCAAAGGCTTTACTTGGAACAAACACTAATTTAAACATAAAAAGACAATCATTACAGTAGAAATAATCATGTTATATCACACAAACATAACATAGGACAAGAAAAACAAGATAACTATTGGGTTGCCTCCCAACTAGCGCTATTGTTTTACGCCCCTAGCTAGGCATAATGCGTATGATCAGGTGCTGGACCCTTTCATGTATTTTAGCCCAAGATCTTCCAAAATAGCACTTAGTAAATCACCTTTACCAAATATAGTTGGCGAACCCAAAGGTTCAAAGAGGTTCTTATATTTGTGACATTATTACTAGCATCATCATCATCATAGGGATCATCATATTATACATGAATTTCATGATTAATAGGTTCCCAAATAGCATTGTCATGCCAATCCTTACTAAAACCTTCATTAGTTCCCTCAGAAATCCATTCAAAGTTGTCACAAGTTTTAAGGTATAGTGCTTGCATTAATTCTTTGGCAGGGACCTTCCTCCTCATATTGTCACTAAACTTTGATAGTCAATATATTCCAACTTACAGATAGCATATCTATTATGAAGAATCACTTCTATGGGAGGATGTTCAGATTTGGTTCCATAAAAGGTAAAAATATGTCTAGCTTCCCACACTATATAATCAAATTCATGCATAAGGATATCAATAACAATTTTCTTAATATTTGGATCGTGTATGCTAGGGAGTTCCAAAAATATCTTTTGAAGCAGAGGATGAAGGTGCACAAACTTATTTTCTAACTTTAATATAAGCATGGAAATAGCAAGAATGCACGACAGCTACCAACGGCAAGCAGCTAAGCAGCGGCAACAGCACTAAACGCACCAGCAAAACAGCACATGGCAGCAGCTAGCTTGGCAGCGGCAAGCCGACGGCGGAGGGCGCAGGCGGCAACCGGGGCCCGCACGGGAGGCGTCCACGGCGAGAGGAGGCGGCCGGCGGGGCTGCGCGCTCGAGACGAGGGAGGCGAGGTCGGGCCATGGCGGGCGGCTGCGCGGTCGGCACGAGCAGCGAGCAGGCAGGAGCATGAGGGGGAGAGGCTGCATGCGGCGGCTCGGGCGCCTCGGGGCTGTAGCAGGCGGCGGCAGGGGACCTCGGGGGAGGCGGCGGCCATGACGGGGCGACGGGATCGAGGCCCTAGAGGGGAGGCGAGGAGAAGGGGGCTGCGGCTGCGCGAGAGGAACGAGGGATCGGGGGAGGATGACGGGACGAGGGGGCTGTCGAGCGCTAGGGTTGGAGGGGGGCGTGGGCCTTGGCCGGCTGGGCCTTGGCCTGGGTCCTCCCTTCTAGTTTTTTTTTCTTTAAAAACCTTTAAAACAGAAATTTTTAACTAAAGAAAGGCTTTTAACAAAGTAAAGGAAAAAAATAATAAATAATAAAATAAGGACAAAGCCTTTGCTCCTTTAAAAATAAACCCCAACTCTAAAATAGATTGTGCATTTCTTAAATGATTAAAAACTAAAACCTTTTAAATAATTAAAAATTAAAACCCTTTTCAAAAGAATAAAAAAATCAAACCCCTTTTATTTAAAGACTAAAATAAAGGCTCTTTAAAGGAGAAAAGAAATGAGACTGTTTTAGAAAATAAACAAAGGAAAAAAATAAAGGAAACCCAAGGGGTTGCCCCCACATTTAATAAAAGGATCTTTTAAAAGAAGACGAATCGGTTAAAACTGAACTTTAGCAAAAACCGCAAAAACAAATAAAAGAGGAGAGGAGGGGAGTGAAGGTTTAGGTCCGCGGTGCAACAGGGTTTCAGGTGGCTCTCACGCACGCACTCTCATCACTCCAACAAGACAACGCGACTCACAAGGCACTGACACCCAACAACACGAAGCAACAAGCAACGGCGACAAAACACAGTTGACATGATGCCATGCATGATGCCGTGATGCAAACTAAATGATGATGCAACCAACAAAATATAATCACTCGACGGAAACGGAAATAAAGGGGAATCTTCTGGGGCGTCGGCATCAGGCTGTCACAAAAGCCAATACAATTAAAAGGGGGCGAGGTAGTAAAATGAACTAATTGCTCAAATGCTCAAAGTTAGCCACCAAAACACTCAATCATTTTCCCCACATATCTACTGTGTCAAGTTCCACATTCACAAATTCGGTGTCACCAACATTGCTACATTGGACCCACCAAGTTTGAACCTAAGACAAAACCCTAGCCATTCCCACATAATCGGTGCAACCGAAACTGCACCGGTGCTACTGAGTTTGGGTGACCAACATTCTGTTGCCAAGATACGCAAAATCGGAATTTCCGAGTTTGAGTATCGGTGCCACCGAGTTTGGCCATCTGACCGTTAGTCACATTTTCGATGCCACCGAGTTCTATATATCGGTATCACCGATATTCAAAGTTCACACTTTTAGTACTACTCGGTACCACGGAGTTGTCCACTTCGGTGTCACCAAGTTTACATTTTTGTGTGTAACAGTTGGATTTTGGCTGCTGCCTATATATACCACTTCACCCACCTCTCATTCATGGGAGAAGCACTTAGAACATAAACTTCATTTCGACATCCATTTTGTGAGAGAGAACCACCTACTCATGTGTTGAGACCAAGATATTCCAATCCAATCATTTGAAACTCGATCTCTAGCCTCCCCAAACCGCTTTCCACCAAATCAACCTCTCCTACCCATGCATATTCTGTGAGAGAGAGATTTGTGTAGAGGAGACTATCTTTAGAAGCACAAGAGGAAGGAATGCATTTATCTACCCCATCTATTACCTTTTGGAGGATGGTGCCTCCTAGATTGGTTAGGTGTCGCTTGGGAGCCTCCTACTTCGTGTTGTGGAGTTGAACCAAGATGTTTGTAAGGGCAAGGAGATCGCCTACTTCGTGAAGATCTACCGTGTGTAAGGCTAGTCCTCCATGGACGGAAGCCATATTGGGATAGATAAGGCAGCTTCTTTGTGAACCCTTTGTGGGTGGAGCCGTCCGTGGACTCTCGCAGCCGTTACCCTCCGTGGGTTGAAGCCTCCACTAACATGGGCGTACGATAGCGCCACCTATCGGAATGATGCCAAAAATCGTCATGTCAACCTAATGCGTTTGATGTCCCTACCTTACTCCTCTACTTTACACTCGCATGTTTTACTTTCCGCTGTAATAATATTAGAACTGCATGTGTAGGGTGTGCTTGACCTGTTATAACCGCCGTAGCTGCCTGTCAAGTAAAATCGGGAAAAGGCAAAAGAATTATCTTGTCAAGTAGTCGAATCGCCCCTCTCTAGACATACTTTCGATCCTACAAGTGGTATCAAAGCTTTGGTCTCCATTTCATTGGTTTAGCAACCTAGGAGAGTATGGCATCTAGTGAGGGAAATTATCATCGTAGAGGTCCTTACTTCGATGGCACTAATTTTACTAGTTGGAAGCATAAAATGAAGATGCACGTTCTTGGCTTTAATCCTCATGTTTGGGTTTTCTTTGTGTTGGTGTGCAAGGTAACTTCTTTGGAGAAGGGCATGAATGAGATCGTGATGCGATAGCTGATACACTGAAGATGTTGCAACTTAATGCTCAAGCCTACGATATCATCTTCAATTGCCTTTGCCCCGAAGAATTCAACAAAATCAGTCGTCTTGAGAATGCAAAAGAGATTTGAGATACTTTGGTTCATACGCACAAAGGTACTGATTCTGTTAGAGAATCTAAGTTGGATGTGCTTCAAAGTCAAATTGACAAGTTCTATATGAAGGATGGTGAAGGAGTCGTTTAAATGTACTCTAGGCTAGCTCTCATCACCAATGAGATTGCTGGCTTAGGAAGCGAAGAGATGACCGGAAAATTCATCAGCAAGAAGATACTTAGAGCTCTTAATGGCAAGTATGACACAGTGTGCACATTGATTCAAATGATGCAATATTACAAAGATCTCAAGCCAACTGAAGTCATTGGTAGAATTGTTGCTCATGAGATGTCACTCAAAGACAAAGATGAGTTGCACAACAAGTCAAGCGGTGCTTATAAAGCTTCATGCGATGCTTCCGCTACTTCAAAACACAATCTTTTCACTTATGAACATATAAGCCTCATGGTCAGAAAATTCAGCAAGTTCTACAAGAGTAGAGGCAAAGATAGAACCTCAAGTTCAAGACATGATGAGAAGCGTTCGTCCAGTCGTGACCGAAACTGCTACAACTGTGGGAAACCCATACACTACTCAAATGAGTGCTCTGCTCCCTACAAAAGAAGAGAAGAGTCACCTCGTAGAGAGAGAATGAGTAGAGAAGATCACTATGAATGAAGACACTCACGGTGAGGCAAGGAATATGAGAAGAAGGACCAATACACCAAGAGCAGTTCAAGAAGAAGACATCAAACTCATGTTGGTGAATGGGTTTCTGGCTCCGAATCCGATCACCACTTCAGGAGAAGCTATCACTTCCACTCCAACTATAATCAAGATGAAGATGTGGCCGACATTTCACTTGTTTCCTCCAACTCCTACGACTTATTTGATTCACCAAATGAGGGAGTCGGAAACTGCTTCATTGATAAAGGCCCCATGGTATCACACCCCGAGTATCTTGATTTCAATAGTGATGAGGATGACTTGTTAGGAGAAGACGACTTGCTTCTAGATAAAACTAGTGATTGCACTGAAAATGAACTTGCTAATTACCATGATAGTCAAGAGAAATCAAATGATGACGATCAGAAAGAGATTGAACGACTAACTCAAGAATTAAAAACTCTTAAGTCAGCTCATGAGACTAATCTAGAAGATCATAGAGAGCTTGCAAGAACCCATGAGAAGCTACGCTTCGAGAAGCTCAACTTGGAGCAAGACAATGAGTTCTTAAAATCAATCAATGATGACCTTCAAAAAAAGAGTTCTTCTTATCTAGCCAAACAATTACTCTTGTTTAATTTTGTTCCACAAGTTAAGCCTAAGAACACTAGTAACAAAGACAACAAGGTTTCTTCATCTAGTAACAACAATGCTAAAGCTAAATCCAATAATGTTGTTGCTAGTAACTCTATTGATTCCACTAACGATTCTCTTAGCCAAGTTACACTTTAGCAAGAAAATGATTTATTGAAAGGGATTATAGAGAGAGGTGTCTTCAAGAGTCTTCCCGGAAGTAAACAATTCGAGGAAATTGTGCGCAAGCAAGGAGGACATCGGAAGAAACAAGGTGTTGTCTATTTCAAAGTCAACAGAGATAATTGGGAAGAAGGTCCATATCCTACTCCCAAGTTTGTTCCCCAAGAGGAGACGTCCACTCCTTCCTACGGAACAAGCTCACAAGATGACCTTCTAGCACAAGACCACAAAGGCAAGGGAAAGCTTCAAGATGACATTGACCCATTTGAGGAAGGACACCTAGCCAAGGTCAAGTGTGTTCCCAAGTATACTACTGGCTCTACTCAACAAGTGCTAGAACAACTCCAAGGATTCCCATCAATTTGGTGTGGATTCCCAAGAGGAAGAACTAGAAGTTTTTGAGGGGTGACTGTGCAAATGAAATTCACTCTAATTCATTGTGGCAAGAACTATATGCAATCAACCTCAACCTTATGCATTAGTTCAAGTAGTCACACGTTCCCTCAAAGGTAAGCAAGTAACTAGGTAATCAATGCATCTTTGGACATCATCCCATGTGTGCTTCACTCCATGTCCATAGGTATGCTTGCATATGTTCCTTTTTTTTCTTTGGGACTAACCCATGTAGGTGAGAAGAGTATGAAAACAACAAGGATTGCTCCCAAATCAAGATGAGCTTCATCAACTTTGAACATCCACCACTACTTCACCTACTTGAAGTGTTCTACGACAAAACCCAAGGTTAGTTGATCCCTCTTTGTGGGGATATGATATCAAGGGGTAGCTTTACTCTAATACTTGAGTATAATCATCTCCTAAGGATATGAACACATTAATGCTTATGTAAAAGTGGTAAACCCACTTGTGCTTAACAATGAGTATGACCTATGATCAAGTATTCTTGCTTGGCTCCTATGTCAATATACTCATATATAGATGACCTTGTCATCGCCCGAGTGCTTGATAGCTGTTAGGATGTCTGTGCATGTTCACCATGTTTCTATCATCATTCTTATTGTGTGAGCACGTTGGTATGAATGAATTTAATAATTCAAGGACATCCAATTGTTGTTATATGGCATTTGTTTTATCTTTTGCCAATTGGATGGACAAGAATGCCTACGACCCTTCTCTAGCTATATATGCTATCTCATCTCAAGTTCTATTCATGCTTCATCACAAAACTTGAACAAGCACTTGTCGATACCTGTGGGTGAAGGTGCACTCGGAGTCCAGTATCGTCAAAGGCTGCCTTCCAAAACCTCTTTGTGACCAACTCCACAAACTCAGAGGCACCGATTTTCCAAAGTTGATCAGGTTTTCTCATCTTGGTACCACCGGAATTGCCAACTCGGTTACACCGAGTTTTCCTGTCTACTAACAGTTGAGGAACTTGGTGACACCGATTTTGCCATGTCAGTGACACCGATAGCACACAGGTATATACAACTGCGGACCGGACCTTTTGATTTCACTTCGTCAAACGGTTCACTCATCAAACCCTCGCTGCCCCCCGAGACCCCAGGTCATCGCCTTGAATCCGCGAGCGGCGCCGCCGTTGGGAATCGCCGCCATGGACGAAATCTGTTCCTTCGTAATCGTCATAGCCGAACCGCTACGGAGCTAGAGTACGGTTCAATCCCCGTTGCGTTCCCCGTCTGATTCTCACGGATTGGATCCTATAATTCTTCTATCCACTTTGTGCAAACCTCCTATCCACGAGATAAAATCAGTAGATTTGGAGAAGTAGGAAATTTTGGATCTGATCTACCGCAGAATGCAACTTGGTGAGACCGAGTTTGTAAAATCAGTTCCACCGATTTATGTTTTAGGCTTCGTGAGAAGCAACTCGGTGAGACCGAGAAACTATTTTTAGTTCCACCGAAAATGACTACCAAGTTTCTATTATGACAGAGTGTGCACATTGATACAAATGATGCCAAATTACAAAGATCTCAAGCCAACTTAAGTCATTGGTAGGATTTTTTCTCATGAGATGTCACTCAAAGACAAAGATGAGTTCCACAGCAAGTCAAGCGGTGCTTATAAAGCTTCATGCGATGCTCCCGCTACTTCAAAAGACAATTTTGTCACTGAGGAAGAGCTAAGCCTCATGGTCATAAAATTCAACAAGTTCTACAAGAGTAGAGGCGAAGATAGAAGCTCAAGTTCAAGACATGATGAGAAGCGTTCGTCCAGTCGTGACGGAAACTGCTAGAATTGTGGGAAACCCAGACAATACTCAAATGAGTGCTCTGCTCCCTACAAAAGAAGAGAAGAGTCACCTCGAAGATGAAGAACAAGAGATGAGTCACCTCGCAGAGAGAGAATGAGTAGAGAAGATCACTATGAATGAAGACACTCATGGTGAGGCAAGGAATAGGAGAAGAAGGACAAATACACCAGGAGCAGTTCAAGAAGAAGACATCAACCTCATGTTGGTGAATGGCTTTCTGGCTCTGAATTTGATCACCACTCTGGGAGAAGCTATCACTCCCACTCCGACTATAATCAAGATGAAGATGTTGCCGGCATTGCACTTGTTTCCTCCAATTCCTACGACTTATTTGATTCACCAAATGAGGGAGTTGGAAACTGCTTCATGGCTAAAGGCCCCAAGGTATCACACCTCGAGTATCTTGATTTCAATAGTGATGAGGATGACTTGTTAGGAGAAGATGACTTGCCTCTAGATAAAACTAGTGATTGCACTGAAAATGAACTTGCTAATTATCATGATAGTCAAGAGAAATCAAATGATGACGATAAGAAAGTGATTGAACGACTAAATCAAGAATTAAAAACTCTTAAGTGAGCTCATGAGACTACTCTAGAAGATCATAGAGAGCTTGCAAGAACCCATGAGAAGCTACGCTTTGAGAAGCTCAACTTGGAGCAAGAGCATGAGTTCTTAAAATCAATCAATGATGACCTTCGAAAGAAGAGTTCTGCTTATCTAGCCGAACGATTACTCTTGTGTAGTTTTGTTCCACAAGTTAAGCCTAACAACTCTAGTAACATAGGCAAGAAGGTTTGTTCATCTAGTAACAACAATGCTAAAGCTAAATCCAATAGTGTTGTTGCTAGTAACTCTATTGATTCCACTAATGATTCTCTTTGCCAAGTTACACTTGAGAAAGAAAATGATTTATTGAAAGGGATTATAGAGAGAGGTGTCTTCAAGAGTCTTGCCGGAAGTAAGCAATTCGAGGAAATTGTGCGCAAGCAAGGCGGACATCGGCAGAAACAAGGTGTTGTCTATTTCAACGTCAACGAAGATGTTTGGGAAGAAGGTCCATATCCCACTCCCAAGTTTGTTCCCGAAGAGGAGAAGTCCACTCCTTCCGAAGGAACAAGCTCACAACATGACCTTCCACCACAAGACTACAAAGGCAAGGGAAAGCTTCAAGATGACATTAACCTATTTGAAGAAGAACACCAAGCCAAGGTCAAGTGGGTTCCCAAGGATACTACTAGCTCTACCAAACAAGTGCTAGAACAACTCCAAGGATTCCCATCAATTCGGTGTGGATTCCCAAGAGGAAGAACTAGAAGTTCTTGAGGGGTGACTGTGCCAATGAAATTCACTGTTATTCATTTTGGCAAGAACTACATGCAATCAACCTCAACCTTATGCATTAGTTCAAGGAGTCACACATTCCCTCAAAGGTAAGCCAGGAACTAGGTAATCAATGCATCTTTGGACATCATCCCATGTGTGCTTCACTCCATGTCCATAGATATACTTGCATATGTTCGTTTTTGCTTTGGGACTAGTCCATGTAGGTGAGAAGAGTATGAAAACAACAAGGATTGCTCTCAACTCAAGATGATCTTCATCAACTTTGAGCATCCACCACTACTTCACCTACTTGAAGTCTTCTATGACAAAACCCAAGGTTAGTTGATCCCTCTTTGTGGGGATATCATATCAAGGGAGAGCTTTACTCTAATACTTGAGTATAACCATTTCCTAAGGATATGAACACACTAATGCTTATGTAAAATTTATAACCCCACTTGTGCTTAACAATGAGTATGACCTATGATCAAGTATTCTTGCTTGGCTCCTATGTCAATATACTCATATATAGATGACTTTGTCATCGCCCAAGTGCTTGATAGCTGCTAGGATGTTTGTGCATGTTCACCATGTTTCTATCATCATTCTTATTGTGTGAGCATGTTGGTATGGATGAATCTAATCATTCAAGGACATCCAATTGTTGTTATATGGCTTTTGTTTTATCTTTTGCCAATTGGATGGACAAGAATGCCTAGGACACTTCTCTAGCTATCTATGCTAGGTCATCTCAAGTTCTATTCATGCTTCATCACAAAACTTGAACAAGCACTTGTCGATACCTCTGTATGAAGGTGCACTAGGAGTCCAGTATCGTCAAAGGCTGCCTTCCAAAATCTCTTTGCGACCAACTCCACAAACTCGGAGGCACCGATTTTCCAAAGTTGATCAGGTTTTCTCATCTTGGTACCACCGGAATCACCAACTCGGTTACACCGAGTTTTCCTGTCTACTGACAGCTGAGGAACTCAGTGACACCGATTTTGCCATCTCGGTGACACCGACAGCGCACGTGTATATATACCAGTGACTGGACCTTTTTATTTCAATTCGTCAAACGTCTCGCTCGTCAAACCCTCGCTGGCCCCCGAGACCCGAGGTCATCTCCTTGACTCCCCGAGCGGTGCCGTCGCTGGGAATCGCCGTCGTCGACGAAATCGGCTCCTTCATCATCGCCGTAGCTAAACTGCCACCGAGCTAGGGTACGGTTCAATCCCCTTTGTGTTCCCCTTTCTTATTCTCACACATTGGATCCTTTAATTCTTCTTTCCAGTTTGTGCAAACCTCCTATCCACCAGATAAAATTAGTAGATTAGGAGAAGTAGGAAATTTCGGATCTGATCTGCCGCAGAATGCAACTCGGTGAGACCGAGTTTGTAAAATCGGTTCCATCGATTTCTATTTTAGGGTTCGTGAGAAGCAATTCGGTGAGACCGAGCAACTATTTTTAGTTCCACCAAAAATGACTACCAAGTTTATGTTAAGTGAGTGTGTTTTCTCGGTTACTCCGAAAATGCCAACTCGGTGCCACTGATTTATATCGTGCAGAAGATCATACCGTGAGTTTCAGACTTCAAATTTTCAAAAAATATCTGAATTTTGTGATGCTCATCCATTTTGTCTTTCCTATATCCACTTCGCAGGTTCTCCTGTGTCGGATTTCGAGCTCCACAAAACCCTAGGACCTTACCTAGCCCGCTACTCGATGGAAACAGAGAAGGACTTTCTTGATGGTGAGGGGAACACACAACACAATAGTTTTCCCAGGTTTGGGCCGTTGCGAAGCATAAAATCCTACTCCTGCTTTTGAACCCCCCTCTCAAGAATCCTACTCTCTCTATTTATAGCAGAGGCCCGGGTCCTCTTCCCTCATAGCTTCGGCGGGAAGAGATACCACAATGGCCAATTTCGGTGGGGGACAAGGGAACATGCTTCCCATGTCGAAAGTGGTCTTCGCGTGCAAAGTAGCTGCCAGCACCACACAGGTGGGCGCAGGGATGACGCTCGTCCTGCGGGTGGGCGGCCGTGGTCTTGTTGCACCAGAAGGGAAACCTTTGGAAGATGCCTTTGGAACCCTTGTACGCTCCCACCTCCTTTGCACTAAAGTGAAAACTATCCCGTCCTGTCATCTACTGCTCGTCTGTCCTTCCCTGTCGTCACCCTTGACTCCTAAAGCCCGGCCTTGCCTCGAAATATCCGCCGCTCCGGAGGGGTCCTGAAGAGGTCCCCTACGGGTCTTGTTGTCGCTCTTCCTTGCGAGGCTAGGCCCCTCACGAGGGCCTTGTCCCTGGTGGTGCCGTTCCAGTCGATCTTGTGTTGATGAAGTGGGCCACCCCGGGCCGCAGGCAGATCTGGGTACCCCCATTCCCAGAACACCGACAGTAGCCCCCGGGCCCAAGGCGCGCCTGGGTTGGCTTCTCGGTGAAGCCTTGAAGGCGGCCCGAAGCGTCGCGGGGCCCATTTTCCTGCGGGTCAGGCGGCCCATGTGCCCCATAGATGCGCGGCGACGCTCTCGCTCCTCGAGGCGCCCAGGTGGTGCCAGCCCACGACGGTGCGATTCCCAAGAGTCGCGCAGGACATCATGTTGCTCATTGAATGGCATGGGTGTGACTTGACCACACCCAACGACCCTCACGGATGTGACCGATCAATGGAGAGGTGAGGCGACGTGGGCGACAACGCTTCCGTCGGCCCACCTCGCGGCTCTCGTGGGGCGTGCGACGGCCACGCTCCTGCGAATGTTGGTGGCTAGTGCTCGCCTATAATTTCGCCCAGCCCCCTTCGAGGGGGCACCACAACCTAGAGCTTATTCTTTGCTTCATCTGACTGCCACGAGAAAACATCTTCTCTCCTTCACCCTTCTTCTTCATGGCGTCCCCCGAAGACGGTTCTGGCTGGGGGAAGCGTGTGGCGCCTCCTGCGCCTTCATCCGCCCCCGGGGCTAGTGGCGGAGGGCCCTCACGGCCTTCACGCGTCCGCCACCGCTGGGTTATGGCTGATGAGTAAGTCCTTAATTGCGTCTCCTTTGCTTGTTGCTTCTTCCGTTGTCCTAGGGTTCATCTTCCTTCTTCTTCAGTGCGCCCTCCTCCAAGAAGCCAAAGCTCGGCGAGCTCCAAGAGGAGGTGAGGAGCTTCGGTCCCGGCTTGAGAGCGCCCAGGCCGCCCTCCGTGCCACCCACCATGGCGAGGCGAGGGCCAAGGAGGAGCTATCATCACTGCAGCAGCAGGTCCGGGAGGTGGCAGACGCCGTGCAAGTCGCTCGGGACGAGGCGTCGTATGCCCGGTTGGTGGCGTCCCAGCGTCCTCTAAAATTCGCGGACATCACCGACCGGGCGACCGCCGTGACGCGCCGGTTTGCGGGGAAGGCCCCGGCACTACCTAACGTGAGGAGCGACAGGGGCTACCTCGTCTTTTTCCAGGAGTTTGTGAAGGCGCTGGAGGCTGGCGTCCACCTCGTGGAGGAGGACAGCAACGTCCAGCGCGCGCGAGCTTCTAGGCCTTTCCCTGATGCTCATCTTCTCCAACTTGCGCCGCCTTGCTCCGGAGCTCGACCTCCGGCGCGTCGTCGAACCGGCGCCTGTTGAGTCCCGCCGTCTTCTCCGGGATGAGATCCGCCCGCATGTGGACGTCCTGGTGGGGCGGTACGTCCAGGTGCCCGCCTCGAGCGAGGATGGTGGTCCCGACATCGGGCTAGCTGGCGCCATGGGTGACGTCGGCAGCCCCTCCCCTTAGTCCCCCAAGCTCCTATTTGTGTGCTCTTGTAAAAGTAGATCAACAACTCTTCCCTACGGGGCATTAAGCTTTCGCCGTTATTACCTTCGATGTTCTCCTCTCTCCCTTTTGCTCCTGAGATGATGGCTTGCATGTTGGTGGTTGTTGCCACCGGGCTGCAAAGCTTAGGGCCCGTCGCTGCTCCTGCCGTGACTTTTGGACGACGAGGGAAGCGCGACCTTCTGGAGATCCTTCCCTTCCAAGGCACTTTTCGTGCCGCCGCGTGCTTGGGCGTTGGACTCCCTCCTTTATACTGTCGAATCCTTAGGCCCTGCATCCGTTCGTTAGTGCGCATGGTTTTAATTCAGCGTTAGTTTGTCGTAAAGCGAGAGGGTCCCGGTCGTGTCCGACGAGGCACTTAGCTCGTTGGTTTGTGTTGGTCCCTTGCATAGTCCCTCCTCTGCAGTTCCTGTTTCGTAAGTGGGACGAGGCGAAGACCCTTTCGGCACTCTATGTGTGCAGGTCCTGGTCCCGCACATTTCCCTACCGCTGTGAGGCACAACCCGTTACCAAGGCTGCTCCTCACGGGGCAAAGCCCCGGCACCCTGGGGGCCGAGTGGCTTTGCGACCAGTAAGGCTCCTGAGGCGCACTGCTTAGGAGCCCCCTTGACACTCAAGCCGCTCTGCGTCGTCAGGCCCTGGCCTTAACGGCCGGTAAGGCTCTTGAGGTGCGCCCAAGAACTCCCTTTCTGGCGCCCGAGCGATTCCGCACTTCGTTCCTTTGGTCATCGCCCCAAGGGGCCCTGAGGCCTCCCGAGACTCTTTGTGGTGGTATCAGGTTTCGGTCCGGACCCCCGAGTGGGAATGACCACTGAAAAACATTGCCTCTGAGGTGGCAAGTTCTTGCATTCATGGTCCTTGACTCCTAGGGGTGGCGCACAACGGTTGTCTCCAAACACGTCCTCCGGACGGGAGGTTTCGAAGCCACTGAAATAAGAAACGCTAGAGAAAGTCCCCCTTTTATTTTTCAAATGTAGGGCATTGAGACTAGAAAAAACCAGCTTTTGAAATCAGCCAGTTCAAACTCAGCAGAAGACAGTTCGAATCCAACAAAAAGCAAGCAAGCGCTGGGTCCCACATTAAAGCTGTCATAGTCATTAGCGGACTATATGGGTTTCCTTGCCAGCTGCGTGCATGGTCATTGGCGGACCATGCTGATTGCCTTCATCTTCTCCCCAGCGCGGAGCATAGGGCTGCCACTAGGCGTGGGATGGACCCCTTCTGCATCCTCGGGGGGCCCTGGGCGTATACAACCTCGGCTCGTTATGACGTGAGAGTGTCACGGTGGGGGTGTATATGGGAGGTCGCGTGGACGCTTTAGCCTCGTGAGTGTCCCTACCCCCGAGGCATTGGGGCCTGAGCTTCGTGAGTCATTGGTGGACTGTGTTGTACCCAGCGTGGAGCATAGGTCTTCCACTAGGCGTGGGGTAGACCCCTTCCACGTCCTCGGGGGGCCCTAGGGGTAGACAGCCTCAGCTTGTTATTATGTGAGAGTGTCATAGGGTGAAGTAGGTTCCGGAAGGATTGAAGGACGATGCAGAGGTGCGACGGGTTGATGCAGGGCTTGCGTGCTCCTTCCCGGGAGGCCAATTAAGGGCTTTTCTATGACTCTACGTTGACACGTCCCAGTCCCGCACATTTCCCAACCACCGTTGCATGGGACCGAGTGAACGGTTGTAGCTACGGGGTCGGGCCCTGCCTCCCCTGACAACGACTGGATCACCAAGGATGCTGTCATGGGAGGCAGGTGGCCTTGTGACCGGTAAGGTTCCTCAGGCGCGATGCTCAGGAACCCCCCTCTAATGTTCGATCGGCTCTACGTCGCTAGGATCCAGTCCCACACATTTCTCGTCCGCCATTACATGGGACCGAGTGAATGGATGTAGCCACGGGGTCAGGCCCTGCCTCCCCCGATAAAGATCGGATCACGAAGGACGCTATCGAGGGTGGCAGGTAGCTTTGCAACCGGTAAGACCCATGAAGTGCCATGCTCCGGAGCCCCCTTTTGACGTTCAAGAGGCTCTGCGTCGCCAGGACCCGACCACACACATTTCCCGACCGCCGCTGCTTGCGATCGAATGAACGATCTCAACTACGGGGTCAGGGCCTGCCACCCCTGATAACGAACAGATCACCGGGGACGATATCAAGGGCGGCAGGTGGCCTTGTGACCGGTATGGCTCCTGAAGCGCCATGCTCTGGACCCCCCTTGACACTCGAGCGCCTCTGATTTTATCCTGTCGATTGTGGTCTTGAGGAGCCGTGGGGCTTCCCCAATCCCCGCGTTGGGGTGATGCGTAGCGGCCGGTGCCCCCGAGCGAGGAAGGTGGATCGGGAAAAGATGCAAACAAGGATGTGTGTCAGATCGCCAAGTGGATGCAATGGAAATTGTAAAAGATTTGGCAAACAATACGTCATGCAGAAGTATGCCCCGAATAGTTGAAGTCCGTGCAGTCAGCAGACACTTCTTAAGGCAGTAAATCCAAAAAATTACCTCGAATAACCCCCTTGCGCCCGAGGAGTGCCTCGCGAGGCCTAGCCCCCGACGCCCATGCCTGCAGCATGGCTGTCGTGGGTGATCCGTGCTACTTGTGTCTCGTCGCGGCATTCGACTCGTCCTCCTCAGGCTCGTGAGTTTGTCCTTGCGTAGTTCTTCCACGGGGAAAGCCATGGGCGCCACGCCCCGCGTCTTGAGGCCGCCTCCTTGCCCGTGCCTCTTGGGCCCAGTTCAAGGAGGGCCCCCAAAATGTTCCTCACTCCTGAGGAGGATAGGCGTCGGTGGGGGGCGGACGGATGCCCGAAGCTCTTCCTCGTCGGGAGGGTGAGGCAGTGCCGCATATTCCGGCACGTACGACTCCATGTAGGCGCTCGACCATCCCTCGTGGCCGGTCAACAGTGCGTCGGTGGCGGCCCCCCTTGGTGGCGAAGGGGGGTCTCCTCGAGTGTAGTGCTCGGAGTTCTTCCTGCGAAAGGCCTCCGCGCGAAGACGCTGGTTCCTGTTGCTGCCGTCGGCTGGTCCCGGCGCCGCCCGGTGCTGACTCCCACCTTGATGTCCTGTCATGTCTCCGCTATCGTAGTTCGTCCGCGCCATCGCCTCTGCCCTCTGTTGGCTGCGCCTGAGGGAACGCTCCTGTCTAGCCACCCCGGGTTGTCGAGGGCCGACTTGGTCTAGGTGATGCGTGCCAGCATGTGCGTCGGTCGTAACGCGTTCACCTCGAGTCCTTGGTGGTTATCGGCGTGGTGTGCCTCGGGGCCGGTCGCTGGGGTCTGGAGAAGCTGGATGGCAGATGAAGCTCGTCTCTCTCGGCCCCGCCCAGAGCGGGTAGGGCCCGAAGCTTGCAGGCCCAGGGGCTGACATGTGGTGCGAGCCCCCAGCGTCTAACACCTGTGGCCTTGAGGATGCATCGGGTTGGATGGTCTTCTGGGCGATGGCGATCAACTCCATGATGTGGTCTGCCTAGGCGTCGAAGCCCCCTGGCGTCAGTCATTTGCGGAGCATCTCTCTCACCATCCGCAAGCGTCGTGTGCGCTGAGGTCTCCCAAGTTGATGCAACGCACTCCGGGTACCCGGGCCACCACCCAGCCACCATGCGCATGGGTGGCACGGGTGGCCGCCATGGTGGAGACGATGTTGACGACCTGGTACGAGCCGCCTGTTACAGCGACGCCGACATGCGAGCTTCCAGCGGCTGTGATGTGGCGGTCAGAGACCAGCTCGACAAGGCTCGGAGAAGCTGGTTGGTTGGCGGCCATCGGTGCAGCGACCTGGGAAGGAGGAACCTAGGAGAAGACCTTCACATGCCCCCTACCTGGCGCGCCAAATGTCAGATTTCGGGGTCCGCAAAACCCTAGGGATTCGAACACAGGGGTATATACGTTGATCTCTCCTGGTTCGACCTTACCGAGCCAGCTACTCGATGGAAACGGCGAAGGACTCACTCGAGGGTGAAGTGAATACATAACAGAACAGTTTACCCAGGTTCGGGCCGCTGCGAAGCGTAAAACCATACTCCTTCTTTTGGTGGATTGCCTCTCGCGAAGGTTGGTGGATGAACTAGTACAATGCTCTTGAGCCTGCGGAGGCCAAGTGGCTAGGTGTGTTGCTCGACGGTTGGAATGAACTCTCCTCGGTCTGGTCTCTGGTCTGAATGAACCCCCCTCTCAAGAATCCTACTCTCTCTATTTATAGCGAAGGCACGGGTCCTCTTCCCTCATAGCTTCGGCGGGAAGGTATCCCACAGTGGCCAATTTCGGTGGGGGACAAGGGAACATGCTTCCCATGTCAAAAGTGGTCTTCGCCTGCAAAGTAGCTGCCAACGCTGCACAGGTGGGTGCAGGGATGATGCTCGTCATGCCGGCACGCGGCCGTGGTCTTGTTGCACCGGAAGGGAAACCTTTGGAAGATGCCAATTGGAATGCTTGTACGCTCCCACCTCCTTTGCACTAGAGTGGAAAAATGTCCCGTTGTGCCATCTACTCCTCGCGTGTCCTTCCCTGGCGTCACCCTTGTCTCCTGAAGCCTGCCCTTGCCTCGAAATATCCGCCGCTCTTGAGGTTTCCTGAAGAGGTCCCCTGCGGGTCTTAATGTCGCTCTTCCTCGCGAGGCTTCACCCCTCGCAAGGGCCTTGTCCTGGGTGGTTCCGTTCCAGTCGATCTTGTGTTAATGAAGTGGGCCAGCCTCGAGCCGCAGGCACGCAGGTCTGGGTACCACCATTCCCAGAATGCCGACATGCTATTTGCTATTGTGCTTGTCTGTTAGTATGCCAGGTTTAGATGACAGTCAAAGTGATTCCAGAGAGCGGAATGTTGACTTAGAAGCTGGCACTAGTCCAGAGTGGATGGCTTCAGACCCTAGTTCTCCCAGTTCCCATGGCTTGCCCAAAGCAGTCACCACGCAAAGGAGGAAGATAGTTTCTGATGTGGAAGACTCAGACTTTTTGCCAAAAGAAACTTCAGCCCCTCCAAAGTCTCCTCCAAGGAAAGTTGTGAGGAAGATATCTGCCAGTGCTGCTGAAGAGAGAGCATGAGATTATGCCAAGAAGGGAAAAACTATTGCCAAGGATGCACTTGCAAAGAAGGTTGGTGTGAAGAAGCCCATGAAGGGAACACTTCATCTTATTGGCAGAAAGACTTCTATGTTTGAAGACCCAGAAGAAGCTGAGGAAGAAGCTCCTGAGGATATCCCAATTCCTCCCAAGAGGAAGAAGCTGATGGGTGATGCAATGAAGTCTTCTCCAAAGTCTGCTGCAAAAGCAAAGAAGGCTGTAGCTTCCAGGAAGACCACCAGAGATGTACTTGCAGCTGCTAAGAGCAAAGGCCTTGGATCTAGTGCCCATGCTGCAGAGGGTGAAGAAGATGAGAAGGCTCCAGTTCTCAGGAAGCTCAGACCATACGTACCACTCCACGGCGATGCTCATCCTGTAGCAGAGGACATGAAGAAGAGGAAGGATGTCGGATTAAGAAAGTGGAGAGCTGCTGATCCATACAGTGTCAGAAGAAGAACTACTGTTGATCCAAGGTTTCACACCAAGGAACAACAAGATTTTTATGAGACTGTCTTGTATGACAAGAGCCCTGCTGTTAGTGATATGAGGTATGTCGACTGGGCATACATCAAGGAGAATGAGAATTTCTTTCCACATGTTCAACATAACTTCAGGCTAGTTGACATAGAAGATTTTGTTGGTAAGGAGATGACCCCATGGAATGACGAGATGATCATGCAATTCCGTGCAACCGTTCATTTCTATGATGACTCTTTACTTTGGATAACTGATGGACACATATACGATGCTACAATTGCTGAATGGGCTGCTATCATTGGTGTTCCCAAGCAGGAAGAAGCAGATGTAGATGTGTATGCAGATGCTAAGCAGAATCACAACTCCATGGCCAACATGTACAAGACCATTCCACATTTGTACTTGGCCTGTCACAAGCTTGGCTCAATATACTTTCTGCAAGCTGGTATTCCCACGACAAACACTATACTACGATACACTCTTATGCCTAAGTCAGGAGATGAGAAGATGTTCAGAGGATATTCAATCAACCTCCTGCACCTACTTGATACCCATACCAGATTTAGAATGATGGACTTGATGCTATTCGAAGGACTGCTATGGATCAAAAGAGATCATGTGCATATGCACCTTATATTCAGATGCTCATCAATGCCAAGCTAGGCAAGCATGCATATCAACTTGATCATCCCCATCTACCTTATACGCCCGAGTTTGAAGATAATGAGGTTGTGATGGATGACAATGATCCCAACTCAGCTGCATCAAGAATGGCAGCAGAGGCTGAAGCTGCTAGAAATAGGCCACCTCCAGTTCCACAGCTCAGAACTCAAGCCGAGCAAATGGCATTTCTAGTAAGCACTATACAAGGCATGGAGAAGAACATTCAAGAGATCATGCAAAATCCGAAGAGCCTTGAGAGAGTTGTGGAGACAAAATTCCACAACATGGATATGAAGGTAACTGAGTTGACCACCATTGCCAGACAACTTCAACATGAAGTTGACTCTGTGGATATTCCACGCTCAGAGGATGAACATGAAGATGATGATGACGAGGATGAGTCTCTTCATCCCACTACTACACAGTAAAGCTCCAGACCCCGGTCAGTTGTTGTTCCTGCTCCGGAGACAAGACATACATCTTCGGCACAAGCTTCAACACCTTCAGCACCAGCTCCAGCTCAAGATCCTTTAGTATCAACTCCTCCAGCTCCAGGGATGTCAGCAGAAGTCTTCGCAGCCGCCGTTCTATCAACTCCATCATCAGCTTCCCAGAGAGACGAGCAGTTCTATACTTTTGAACTTTTTGGTAACTTGTTGCCAAAGGGGGAGAAATCTATAGATCATAGACTTTGTGTGAGAGAGAGCTTTTGACTTTATTTGCTCTCGTTTGGTTTTAAAAACTTTGTTTGTTGGATGACTTTATCCTATCTGTGTGTCTGATCATACGGTTTATCCTGTGTGATGCTACGATATTATCTTTTAGCTATCCTTGTGAAGATCACTCACTTATCTTGTTGGTGTCATGTTCATTGCTATTCTTTTTACGAACCACCAAGATGTATGTGACATGGAAGAGTAACCCATGATCTTAATCGATTGTGCATTTTTATTCAAACACGAATTTTAAATAATGCACAAATTTAAGGGGAGCTCTTGCTTTTCACATACTTCTCGAAGCGTCGATGCTAATCATTGATTATATCTTTTGTTGAAGCTTTGATATATATGTTGTCATCAAATACCAAAAAGGGGGAGATTGAAATCACAATTGCTCCGTATGGTGGTTTTTATAATTGATCACAACATATGCATCATTGGAATAATGTGTTTTTCAAGTATATTTCAGAAAAGTTCAAAGATGTTATGGCTTAAGGTTTATGTGGAGAGGCCCGTGGATGCAAGAAAGGAATAATATTGGCTCAAGCTTCAAGCTAGAAGACTCTTCATTTTTTATTTGTGAGAAATCACTTTTGAATCCATAGGAAAGCCAATACTATTAAAATGGGGTGACATAGTAAAATGAACTGATTGTTCAAATGCTCAAAGTTAGCCACCAAAACAGCCAGTCATTTTTCCCACATATCCACTCTGTCAAGTTCCAGATTCACAAATTCGGTGTCACCACCCACTGAGTTTGAACCTGAGACATAACCATAGCTATTCCCACCAAATTGGTGCAACCAAAACTGCATCGCTGCTACCCAGTTTGGGTGACCAACATTCTGTTGCCAAGATACACAAAATCGCAATTTCCGAGTTAGAGGATCGGTGCCACGGAGTTTGTCCATCTCACCGTTAGTTACCTTTTCGGTGCCACTGAGTTCAATATATCGGTCTCACCGATATTCAAAGTTCACACTTTTAGTACTAGTCGGTACCACCGAGTTGTCCACTTCGGTGTCACCGAGTTTGCACTTTTGTGTGTAACGTTTGGATTTCGGCTGCTGCCTATATATACCCCTTCACCCACCTCTCATTCGTGAGAGAAGCACTCAGAACATACACATCATTTCCAAATCCATTTTGTGAGAGAGAACCACCTACTCATGTGTTGGGACCAATATATTCCAACCCAATCATTTGGAACTTGATCTCTAGCCTCCCCAAACTACTTTCCACCAAATCAACCTCTCCTACCCATGCATATTCTGTGTGAGAGAGATTTGTGTTGAGGAGACTATCTTTAGAAGCACAAGAGCGAGGAGTTCATTGATCTACCCCATCTATTACCTTTTGGAGGGTGGTGCCTCCTAGATTGGTTAGGTGTCGCATGGGAGCCTCCTACTTCGTGTTGTGGAGTTGAACCAAGATGTTTGTAAGGGCAAGGAGATCGCCTACTTCGTGAAGATCTACCGTGAGTAAGGCTAGTCCCCCGTAGACGGAAGTCGTGGTGGGATAGACAAGGCTGCTTCTTTGTGGACCCTCCATGGGTGGATCCCTCCGTGGACTCTCGCACCCATTACCCTTCATGGGTTGAAGTCTCCACTAACATGGATGTACGATAGCGCCACCTATCGGAACCATGCCAGAAATTGCCGTGTCAACCTTATGCATTTGATCTCCCTACCTTACTCCTCTACTTTACACTTGCATGTTTTACTTTTCACTGCAATACTATTAGAACTGCATGTGTAGGGTGTGCTTGACCTGTTATAGTTGCCGTAGCTGCCTCTCAAGTAAAATTGGGAAAAGGCAAAAAAATTATCTTGTCAAGTAGTCTAATCACCCCCCTCTAGACATACTTTCGATCGTACATACTTGCGATGTACATTGGGTTTTTCCACGAAGAGTATAGGATGATGCAACATAGTATAGATATGTATTTACCTTAGTTATAACCAAGGTTATTGAACCAATAGGAGAACCATAGAACTCCCATATTCAGCACCTACACACAAAAGAGCAAACACTTGCACCCAACGCGCGTAAGAGGGTTGTCAATCCCCTTGGACTCGTTAGTGGCAAGGAAATAAGTAGTGTATATGATAGTTGGATAAATATAAATTACAAAATAAATAAAAAGTAAATAAAGGCAGGGAGGAATTAATAGCGTTTGTAAATTTATATGTGAATAGACCCACGGGCCACAGTGTTCTCTAGTGGCATCTCTTTCGAAGAAGGTATATGGCAGGTAAACAAATTAGTGTTGGGAAATTGATACAAAATCGCATAGTTCTGCAATATTTATTCAGGTCAATGATTATGAGTATGTAGGCATCATGTCCATAAGAAAATAGACCGACTTGTGCCATCATTTACTACTATTACTTCACCCATCGGCCGCTATCCAGGATGCATCTAGAGTATTAAGTAAAACAGGGCAATGCTTGGAGAACCATGACATGATGTAGAAAAAGTAAACTATATTAATATGAATGAACCCCATTGTTTTATCCATAGTGGCAGCAATAAAAATTTGTTTCATGTCCCGTTCTGTCATTGGAATTGAGCACCGCGAGATTGAACCCACTACAACGCATCCCTCTCACTCAAGATAGATCAATCTAGTTGGCCAAACCAAATCAATAGAGCAGAGAGATTTATAAAGCGATAATAATCATGCAAATAAAAATCATATAGTAACTCACAGAAGAATCAAATATTTTATCATTAATAATCTGAACATAAACCCACAATTCATCAAATCCCAACAAATGCACCGCACAAAGAGATTACATCGAATAGATCATCGCGAATATGCGATGAACTTTGTATTGAAGAACATAGAGAGAGAGAGCCATCTAGATACTAGCTATGGACCCGTAGGTCTGTGGTAGACTACTCACACATCTCCATGAGAGTAGCAAGGTTGATGTAGAGGACCTCCATGATCGATCCCCCTTCCGGCGGGGCACCGAAACAGGGCTTCAGATGGGCACACGATGGAACAAAGACTTGCGACGATGGAAAAAGTGTTTCGGGAGATCCCCTCGGATTTTGGGAATACATGAGGATTTATAAGCCAGAGAACGGGTTCGGGAGAGCCGGGAGTGGCCCATAAGCTAAGAGGGCGCAACCACCCTCCTAGGCACGCCATGTTGGCTTGTGGGGCCCTCGTGTTGCCCACTGTCTTCTCCCAAAGCTTCTAGGTGTTCTTTTAGTCCAAAAAAATCATCATATAGTTTCGTGGTATTTCAACTCCGCTTGATACTGTAAACCTAAAAAGCAAAAAACATGCAAAAAATAGCAACTGACACTTGGCACTAGGTTAATAGATTAGTGCTAAAAATAATATGAATCCACAAATAAATGCCCAAAAAGTATCCTAGAATGATAATATTATAACATGGAACAATAAAAAATATAGATACGTTAAAGACGTATGAGCTACCTCACCAACAAGCATAATGGAGGGCAGGGAGGGGTGCGCTAAAGAGGCAGCGGGATGGCCCGTGCTAGCCTCCCCGGTACCCCCTTCTGAGCAGACACAACTTTTGAGCTAGGGACCTCACCTGAAGTCAGCGCCGCTACAAAGTAAAAATAAAACGGCAAGAAGAGAGTTTGAATACCATGATAATCAAAGACACCCTTACCTACAACACATGGGGTGGCCTCCTGTGGGGCAACCAGAGGATCGCTGAGTGGCCCCAACACATCCATCACCACAGCATCACGAGCTCCTTGCAAAAAGAACACAAGTCAGATCTCGACAAGAAGCTGCACGAGGAACAAACATTAGTGATCTCTATGTACACATACTTTATATGCGTCGCGAGCTTTCATCTTTTAGCCGATACGCCTTGAGGATGGAGACATAGGAGATGTCGGCTCAACCTCCGACATGTCACCCCTAATGGAGGCCCATTTGACGACCACCTAAGCAGGGGCAACGGTATCTGGGCTCGATTCCCCTTGTCGGCCTCATCATCCCCTCTGAAAGTGCATGCTATGCCCCTAATTGTCTTTTGGTGTTAATGACAACACATACATAGGAAACTAATCCTATTTGTTGAGTGTATCTCAGGACGGCAAGTACTTTAGTAGATTAAGATTTATGTGCCAAAGGTTGCCTGAAAAGATTGGTGATGTATATTTCGAGAAGACTCGGGATTAAGAAGAGATGCTGTAGAATAGTCTTTTGAGTTTACTAATATTGAGTATAGGGATTCCACACTATTAAGAGGGGATCACAGGCTTTGTGATAAACTTGCTCATACCACATCTCTACAAACATATCAAACACCACATACTGTCCACCGTCTGCAATTCAATATATGTCCAATTACCTCGGACATCCGGCTCCCTCCGGACGTCCGAGGGCCGGACGTCCGGCTGGCTTTGGTAATCCGCAGCCAGACACCAGTAGTCTGTAAGGCTTATATCTCGGACATCCGGCTCCCTCCGGACGTCCGAGGGCCGGACGTCCGGCTGGCTTCGGTAATCCGCAGCCAGACACCAGTAGTCTGTAAGGCTTATATCTCGGAAATCCGGCTCCCTCCGGATGTCCGAGGGCCGGACGTCCGGCCTAGCTCCGGAAATCCGGAAGTCAACACCAGTAGAATGTGTGCACTATATCTCGGAAATCCGGCACCCTCCGGATGCCCGAGCGCCGGATGTCCGACACACATCGGCAATCCGGAAGCCACCACGAGTAGAACTTGTGCTGTATAACACGGACTTCCGGGCCACTCCGGACGTCCGTATGCTGATGAATTCAAATATGTTCAGGCACACCTACAGGCCTCGGACGACCGACCACTGTCGGACGTCCGGCCGCTGATGAATTCAGAAGAGTTCCAGTCATGCTTATAGGTCTCGGACGACCGACCCCTGTCGGATGTCCGGACCCTCACGGACGCCCGGACTTCCGACAAGTGTCGGACGTCCGGACCCTGTGTGACTTATTGCACCTCCAACGGCTGGATTTCACTCCACACTATAAATACTCTTCTCCCACCTCGTGAAAGGGTGTTCAACACAGCTAAGACACATCCAAGAACACCTTTCCTCTCACTCACTCTTGTCTACACCAAATCCTAGATCCCAAGAGCATTTGTGAGTCCTTTTGAGTGTTGTTCCAATCAATAGATAGATCGTCTCCCTCTCCTCCTTCCCACCGAAGTGATTTGTGATTTGAGCAAGTTTTGAGCAATCCCCGTGATCTTGTTACTCTTGGAGGTTGGAGACTCCTAGGCGGTAGGAGTCTTCGGAGAGGAATCAAACCATTGTGATATCCCCCGGAAAGTTTGTGAAGGTTTGGAAGCCACCTCAGGGCTTACCACTAGTGGTTGAGAAACACCTTCGTGGAGTTATCTCAAAGGGAGAATAGGGTGAGCCTTCGTGGCATTGGTGTGCCTTCGTGGTAACATCCGCCCCTCTAACGGTGACGTAGCTTCCCTCCAAGGAAGTGAACATCGGGATACATCCTTGTCTCTCTCGGAGTTTCGGTTATTCCTAACCCTAACTCTCTACTTGTGTTCATCCTTATTACATACTTGTATTTGCTTATTGTTTACCGCTTGCCTTGCTTCACTGCTAATAGCTTACTCTTTGTCATAGCAATTATTAGGCTTACACTTATATTCCACACTTTAGCCTAAAATTGCTAAGTAATTGTTAAAATTTGGATTTGTACCTATTGACCCCCCTCTAGGTCCATCTCGATCATTTTCAATTGGTATCAGAGCCTCGTGCTCTATTTGTGTGGCTTAACCGCCCTAGAGCGAGATGGACGTGGATCCAGCTGCAGTAGCTCCAGTGCAGAGGGACGGGACTTCCGCGGAAGTCAAGTCTTTCACCTCTGAGGACCTGGAACGGGCCCTTGCCAAGAAAAAAGAGGAGCATGATGCTTCTCTTGAGTCCATAATTCAAATGAGACTAGCAGCACTAACCACGGGGACAACCACGTCCCCGAGGGCCTCAGGGCCACACGTGCACGGTACTTCATTTGGCCAACCTCCTCTGGAGAGGAACCAAACCAGTGTTCCATGGCTTCATGCTAAGTCTCAAATTGAGAAACCTAAGTACAATCCTGGAGGAAAACCTCCCTTGCTTGATGACAATTCCTATTTTGCTTTGTGGAGAGTTGGTATGCAGGATCATCTTAGGTACACCAATGATGAAATGCTGGACATCCTCGAGCATGGGTACAATCCTGTTGATCCAAGATGCCTCACGCCTAGAGAAAATTATGACAAGCATCTCAATGACACTGCGATCATGTGCATAAGAAAGGGAATGAATGACAAGCAACGAAGACCTTACATTCACATCACAAGTGGCAAGGAATTGTAGGACAGCATCATAAGGACCAAGACCGGTACCTCCACTCTTCGGCTTGCCCAATATGAAATTGCCAAGGGGCAATTACAGAATTTCTGTATGGAAAAGGGTGAATCTCCCAAGCAGCTACTAGAACGGCTCATGACTCTCGCCGCAGACATTGAGTCATGTGACTGTGACAAGACGCAAGATGGTTTCAATCTGACCAAGAGATTCCTTGTGGACAAGTTACTTCACGCTCTTGCTCCATATCACCATCAAATGGTATGGGACATGAAACAACATCATGCTTTCAAAGAAATGACTCCGGATGACATCATATCCACTTTTCAATTATTTGAAGAGTCAAAGGCAAATGCAACAAAGCACCTAGCCATGCATGGCACTTCAACATCAAAGATCAATCTTGCTTTGAAAGACAAGCATGAGTATGACGAAGAAGAAAGTGAAGAAGAAGAAGGTGATGATGACTGTCAAGATGGTGATGATGTTGACTCTGATGAAAGCCCATCGTTTGAGGACATTGCTCTCTTTGTGAAGAAGTTCAGTGCAGGGAAGTTCAAGGGAAGATTTCCAAAGAAGAAGGTAAGGAAATGCTATAACTGTGAGGAAACCAACCACTTCTCCAACGACTGCCCTTATGAGAAGAGAGAAGACAAACCAAGGTTTCCAAAGACCTTTGTAAAGAAGAAGTTACCAAACCCTATGAACTCCAAGTACAAGAGGACAGATGGAAGAGCAATGGTTGCAGAAGAAGAATCAGATCTAGAAGATGTTGTTGGAGTTGCCGGAGTAGGTCAAGATACACATAGTACCTTGAGGCTAGTCAACAAAAGTGGGGATGTTGTTCACTACAACTATATGAAGGACTACAAGGGCAACACTCACAAGTGTTTGATGGCAAAGACTGCCATGGGAGATGGGGAAGACCAAAGCTCCCATGATAAGGTTAAAGTAACCCCACAGTTAAACTCTTTCAGTCTAGTTTCTAACCACTCTGATGAGTATCTTGATGCAGAAGATCATTATGAGGATGATGATTTAGATCATCCCATGTTTGCTAAAATGAACAAATTTATGTGCTCTCTTAAAGGAAAGAAGCTCACTATGTTTCGCATACTTATGGAAATGGTGAGTAAGCACACCAATACCATCAAGGAACTCGAAACCCTCGTCACTGAGGAGAAGGAGAGAAATGAACTCCTTGAGAAGAAAGTCCTTTATGAGGAAGCACAAAATGATGCATTATGTTCAAAAGTAGGTGAAAACCTTGATAAACATGCTAATGATCTTGCCTCCTTGAAAAAGGCTGAAAATGTGTGCAGAGAATTACTAAATGATAAAGACCGACTTGTGAACTCTCATGCTTCTCTTTCTAAGGACTGTGAGCGTCTATCCTTGTCTCTCAAAGACAAGGAAGAGAAACTCACTGTTCTTACAAAGAGCTTTGAGGCACTTAAGGTCACTTATCTTGACACTCTAGCTAAGGCCTACTCCTCACCTATTATCAATGTTGATACCTGCACTACTAACCCTAGTAGTGAACTGACATCTATCCTTGAGGAAAACTGTACGCTAAGGGCACAGCTAGACAGAGGTCTCATGACATGTGCACAAGGACAAAAGACTCTCAATGAGATCTTAAGTCGACACAATGGAGGTGTCGCCAAGAAAGGGCTTGGGTTCAACCCAAGCACTGCCAAGAAAAGTGCATCTCCTCTGAAGTGTACCACTCCTCTTAAGGAAATATTTGTACTAGAGGGACACACGGAGAAAGGTAAGGTTGTGAGTGGATCGGCCACTAGGGGTCCGTCTACTCACAACAAGACAACCAAATTCATGCCTCCATCCTATGTACTACGCAAATCAAAGGAAGGAGAAGTTTATGCTAAATTCGTTGGTCCCCGTAATACATTTCGATTCTATGCCATTTGGGTCCCTAAGACTCTTGTAACTAATGTGAAAGGCCCCATGACAAAATGGGTACCTCAAACCAAGTCTTAATTCGTTACAGGCTGTTTTCTCCGGTGCAGCAAAATGGGTGATCGATAGTGGATGCACCAATCATATGACCGGAGATAGTAACTTGCTCTATGACTTCATGCAAGCCATTCGACCATACATGAGCATTGTATTTGGTGGAGGGTCGAAAGGGCAGGTAACTAGGTTGGGCAAGGTGGCAATCACTAATGACATGTCTATTGCAAATGTCATGCTTGTCCAATCTCTTCAATATCATTTACTTTCAGTTCGTCAATTGGCTTCCGTCGGTTATGACACACTATTTGGACTAACGGATGTGGAAGTTTTTTAAGAGAGACACTCTTGAAGTGGCTTTTGTTGGAGAGTTGGATGGCAACCTTTACACGGTTGATTTCTCGAAAGAGAGCACTTTCCATACAACTTGTCTAATGGCCAAGGCCGACATGGGATGGCTGTGGCATCGCCGGCTCGCCCATGTTGGCATGAAAAATCTTCAAAATCTCTTAAACGGTAATCACATCCTTGGACTAACAAATGTGTATTTTAAGAAAGATCGTGTGTGCAGTGCATGCATAGCTGGGAAGCAACATCAATCAAGACATCCACCCAAGAACGTTGTATCCACTTCGAGGCCGTTAGAGCTCCTTCATGTTGATCTATTTGGGCCTCCTTCATGGGCAAGTCTTGGAGGGAAAAAGTATGGCCTAGTCATTGTTGATGATTACTCAAGATATACATGGGTGTTCTTTCTCAAGTCCACGGACGAGACGAAGGTCACTTTCATTGACTTTGCCAAACAAGCCCAGCGGAAGTTTGACAAGGACATCAAGGCAGTAAGAAGTGATAATGGCTCTGAGTTCAAGAACTACACCCTGGAAGAATTTCTTAGTGATGAGGGGATTGAACATCAGTACTCGGCACCTTACACCCCCAACAAAATGGTGTGGCAGAGAGAAAGAACCGGACACTTGTGGAAATGGCAAGGTCCATGTTAGATGAATACAAGTCACCACATAGCTTTTGGGCTGAGGCCGTCAACACAGCATGTCATGCATCAAACCGACTCTTCCTCCGATCAATATTGGAGAAAACTCCATATGAGCTCCTAACTGGGAACAAGACCAATGTTAAGTACTTTCGTGTGTTTGGATGCAAATGCTTCATCCTCAACAAACGGGAACGGTTAGGGAAATTTCAATCCAAAACAACTGAGGGGATTTTTGTTGGCTATGGGTCAAACTCTCACGCCTACAGAGTCTACAAAAAATCCACTGGATGTGTTATAGAAACCTGTGACGTGACGTTTGATGAATTTAACCGCTCCCATGGGGAGCAAGTTGATCTAAATGATGCAGGTGAAGAAGACTCTCCACAATATATCTTAAACATGGGTGTAGGTGCACTTCTGCCTATGGAACAAAGACCCCATGATGATGATGAAGATGATGAGAACATCTCGCATCCTCAAGAAAGTTCACTACCCGTACCTCCACAAGATATTAGCACACCCATCATGCCAGTTTTTGAGGATCAAGTGGGAGATGACACTCAAGAACAAGTTGATCTTCAAGAGGTAGACCAAAGCATGGGTATGCTTGATGATGAACCTCAACAGGTGCAACGCGAAGAGGAATATCTTCCTCCGCACATAAGTGATCCATATGTTGAGGACATTGATGATGGAAACGAAGTTGAACCTCGTGAAACCTTGACCTAGATCATGCCACGTGTGGCCGGTCGTGTTGATATTGATCAAATCCTCACAGGAGTATCGGAAGGTAGAGTGACTCGTAAACAATTAACAAACTTTTGTGCTCACTTTTCGTTTGTCTCTAGTACCGTGCCACACAGGGTTCAGGATGCACTATGTGACAATGACCGGCTACTTGCTTTGCAAGAAGAGCTAAACAGTTTCACACGCAATGAAGTATGGTCATTGGTAGAACGACCAACTGAGGAACATAATGTTATTGGAACTAAATGGATTTTCAAGAACAAGGAAGATGAGAATGGGACTGTTCTGCGCAACAAGGCAAGGTTAGTAGCACAGGGGTACTCCCAAGTTGAAGGTTTGGACTTTGGTGAAACTTTCGCCCCTGTTGCTTGTCTTGAGTCCATTCGCATTTTATTGGCCTATGGTGCTTTCAATGGTTTTACCTTGCATCAAATGGATGTGAAAAGTGCTTTTCTTAACGGTCCTCTAAAAGAAGAGGTATATGTATCACAACCACCTGGGTTTGTTGACCCTCATCACAAAGACCATGTATATAAACTTCACAAGGCACTTTATGGTCTTAAACAAGCACCCCGTGCTTGGTACGATCATCTTAAGAAGTTCCTACTCGATGATGGCTTTGTGATGGGGGTGATCGATCCCACTCTTTTTACTAAGAGGGAAAATGGTGATTTGATCTTATGCCAAATCTATGTAGATGACATCATTTTTGGTTCTCCTAACATCCATTTGTGCAAGAAGTTTGCGGCCTCCATGACCAAGACCTTTGAGATGTCACTCAACACGGACTTGAAGTTCTTTCTTGGTTTTCAAATACAACAATTTCAAGAAGGGATTTTCTTGTCTCAAACTAAGTATCTCAAGGACATTCTTGAGAAATTTGATATGACAAATGCTAAACCAATGAAGACACCCATGGCCACTGATGTAGTTCTAAATGAAGACTCAAATGCTATTCCTTTTGACCGATCTACTTATAGCTCCATGATTGGTTCGCTGCTTTACCTTTGCGCATCTAGACCGGACATCATGTTAAGTGTAGGAATATGTGCTAGATTTCAAGCTTCCCCTATGGAAAGCCATCACACGGCGGTTAAGCACATTCTTAGATACCTTGTTCACACCCCAAAGTTAGGCTTATGGTACCCTAAGGATGCAAAGTTTGATCTTATTGGGTATTCTGATGCGGATTGGGCCGGTGATAAAGTGGGACGGAAATCCACTTTCGGTGCATGTCATTTTCTTAGACGCTCGTTGGTAAGTTGGTCCTCGAAGAAGCAGAACTGTGTTTCTCTCTCCACAGCCGAGGCCGAATATATTGCAGCCGCAAGCTGTGCTACTCAATTGCTATGGATGAGGCAAACACTGAAGGATAATGGTATCATGTATCGACACGTTCCTCTTCTCTGTGATAATGAAAGTGCCATAAAGATCTCCGTAAACCCCATTGATCACCCTTGCACAAAACATATTGATATTAGGTATCATTTCTTGAGAGACCATGTGCAAAAGGGTGACATTGATATTACCCATGTGGGTACCGACATGCAGTTAGCCGACATTTTCACCAAGCCACTTAGCGTAGCTAGGTTCTGTCAACTTAGGCGTGAACTTGGTATCTTGGAGCTTGACAATATATCTTCAAATCTTGCACACATACATACACTCACATTATGGTTGTGTCTTGATGTGCGCATATATTTAGGGGGAGTGCGTAGTAATTCTATGTGTTTTCAAGCTTACAACGTACGCACAGATCATTTCATGCATGTAATGCTTCTAGGAAAATAGTGCTCATAGTTTGTCTTATATATATATATACCATGCAAGTCATCATCATCAAAACACTCCCCCCCTCTATCTCTCGGACGTCCGGCTCATCTCGGACGTCCGACGCCTCGGGGCCCCTATATAAAGCTGGGCGCAGGGCTGCGCCTTTTGCCCTAATCCCTAGCGCCCCATTTTCTCCCAGCCGCCGCCGCCAGCCCTGGGGGCTGCTCGGGGAGCACCTCCCCAGCGCCGCCACCCACGAGATCGAGCCGATCTCCTCCGCGGATCCCCTACTCCTCCGTTTGTACTCTTCACGGGATCCATCTCAGGTTGCTCCTCCGTCTTTTCTCGCGTTGGATTTGATTTCCCCCATGTCTCTCCTTGTTCGTTCCACATTTGGGGATTCTTCATACGCGTAGGGCTCCATGGGTAAGACCAAGCACACCGCTCGGAAGACCGTGGCCGGCTCATCCTCTCGCATCCCTATGAACACGGCGTCGGAATCGTATGAGCCACACCGTCCCTTCAAACAGGCTGCCCGGCGTTCTCCGCCCCGGCAGTCTCCGTCTCCCTCACCGTCTGATGATGCTGACCCCGACTTCGAGGAGGAGCTTGCCGCCGAGGAACTTCCTCAACCCGTCGCTTGAAGGTCCAAGATCGGTTCTCGCAGGGCATCCTACATGCCACAACCGCCTCCTGCCTAGCCTGAAGGTGAAGCTCGCCGCATCTCCTTAGAGCCTCCTGCCACGTTAGGTCGTAATATCACAAACTTCACCACACTTGGGGCTGCTTCCTATCTTACTTTCCGCCGTGACGTAAATCAGTACGAAGTCGGCAGTGATTCTACGGATTCACGTTTCCGCACAAACGTCCAGGCGGACATCTTTTCCGCTGTCATAGTTCCTAAGGGGTTATCTAATCATCTTTACATTGATGTTGAGCACATTCGCATGCACCCGGCGAAATATCTGGGTGCCATTGAGCTTATTGAGTCATCGGGGCTTGCCGCCCCGTTTGCTTTTCATTGCGACTATAATGCTGCTGCCATTCACCAGTTCTATGCCACATGCCATTTTGGCTCCGACAACACTGTCACCTGGATCACCTCTGACGTTCTCTTCAAAGCCACTTATGCTACTTTTGTTGCCGCACTGGGTTTTCCTCATTCCGGTTATAAAATACATAAGGATGATCTTAACCATGCGCCTAAGACTATTGACGTGTGTGGACACCTAATCAAAGCACTACGTGAGCTTGATGCGGATGAGCGCCTGAAGGACATTAACCAGGTTTCCATCTGGCGCTCACCTTACTTCATTATCTTTCAGTGTGTCATCCGCACCATCTATCTCAAGATGGGTGATAAGGGTTCTTGTAGTGGCTATTGTATCGACATCATGTACCACTTGTTCGAGAACCCCAAGAGCAAAATCAATGTGCCCCATTTCCTATGGCATGAGATTCGGCTTGCTAGCTTTCTGTACAAGCGAGCCTTTCCTCACGCTGCTTTCATTCAGGCACTTATTAACCACGTTGCTGATTTCTCTGTGGCTACCACTCGACTCCATCGCAAGTGGTCCATTCCCGCTCACATGGCGGATGACTTTGCTCCCAAGAACGCCCCTTCTTCCTCTACTACCACTCGCGGTACTGCTGCACGGGCCGCCACCCCTTCATCTAGCTCCGCTTCTCTCGGTCACATTGCCAAATTCCTTGGCAAAGCTCACTCTGCTTTGATGAAGGTTGTCTCTTTTCAGTGTGGTCAAACCCATGATGTGGTTTCTCGCTTAGTTTCCTCTCAGAATGCCCTCAAGGCTCGTCTGAGAGCCTCGGGCGATCTTAGTGTGAGTGATGATGAGGCCCCTCCTGCTACTCCTTCCATTGATTTTGGCTTCCCTTCTGGTCCTGAGTGGTCTGACTTCTTTGACGAGGCTGGGGGCAGTGGTTTGGCTGATGATGGTGATGCGCCTTGAGCTTGGTTGGTGCTGTTGATAGCTCCCTTTTTGGTACTTGGTGCCAAAGGGGGAGTAATGTATCATAGTTAAATTTTTATTCTCGTCATTTTTTTAGTCTTTGGAGATTTAATGTAATGGATAAAACTCATGTATGGCTACTTATGAATGGTTGTGACTTGCTATGATATCATCATAGACTATTATGTCTTGCTCCTTTATTTCTATGATGATCTATTATCCTTCCATGTTGATCCATTTGGAGCTTCGATTTCTTTATCATGCATATCTTGAGGGGGAGCTCCGTACTAAATATCTCCTAGACTATAATGTATGTTTTAATATTTTTTGAGATCTATGTATATGTTGTCATCAACTACCAAAAAGGGGGAGATTGAAAGTGCATGTTATGCCCCTAATTGTCTTTTGGTGTTAATGACAACACATACATAGGAAACTAATCCTATTTGTTGAGTGTATCTCAGGACGACAAGTACTTTAGTAGATTAAGATTTATGTGCCAAAGGTTGCCTGAAAAGATTGGTGATGTATATTTCGAGAAGACTCGGGATTAAGAAGAGATGTTGTAGAATAGTCTTTTGAGTTACTGATATTGAGTAGAGGGATCCCGCACTATTAAGAGGGGATCACAGGCTTTGCGATAAACTTGCTCATACCACATCTCTACAAACATATCAAACACTACATACTGTCCACTGTCTACAATTCAATATATGTCCAATTACCTCGCACATCTGGCTCCCTCTGGCCGTCCGAGGGCCGGACGTTCGGCTGGCTTCGGTAATCCGCAGCCAGACACCAGTAGTCTGTAAGGCTTATATCTCGGACATCCGGCTCCCTCCGGACGTCCGAGGGCCGGACGTCCGGCTGGCTTCGGTAATCCGCAGCCAGACACCAGTAGTCTGTAAGGCTTATATCTCGGAAATCCGGCTCCCTCCGGACGTCCGAGGGCCGGACGTCCGGCCTAGCTCCGGAAATCCGGAAGTCAACACCAGTAGAATGTGTGCACTATATCTCGGAAATCCGGCACCCTCCGGATGCCCGAGCGCCGGATGTCCGACACACATCGGAAATCCGGAAGCCACCACCAGTAGAACTTGTGCTGTATAACACGGACTTCCGGGCCACTCCGGACGTCCGTATGCTGATGAATTCAAATATGTTCAGGCATACCTACAGGCCTCGGACGACCGACCACCGTCGGACGTCCGACCGCTGATGAATTCAGAAGAGTTCCAGTCATGCCTACAGGTCTCGGACGACCGACCCCTGTCGGACGTCCGGACCCTCACGGACGCTCGGACTTCCGGCAAGTGTCGGACGTCCGGACCCTGTGTGACTTATTGCACCTCCAACGGCTGGATTTCACTCCACACTATAAATACTCTTCTCCCACCTCGTGAAAGGGTGTTCAACATAGCTAAGACACATCCAAGAACACCTTTCCTCTCACTCACTCTTGTCTACACAAAATCCTAGATCCCAAGAGCATTTGTGAGTCCTTTTGAGTGTTGTTCCAATCAATAGATAGATCGTCTCCCTCTCCTCCTTCCCACCAAAGTGATTTGTGATTTGAGCAAGTTTTGAGCAATCCCCGTGATCTTGTTACTCTTGGAGGTTGGAGACTCCTAGGCGGTAGGAGTCTTCGGAGAGGAATCAAACCATTGTGATATCCCCCGGAAAGTTTGTGAAGGTTTGGAAGCCACCTCAAGGCTTACCACTAGTGGTTGAGAAACGCCTTCGTGGAGTTACCTCAAAGGGATAATAGGGTGAGCCTTCGTGGCGTTGGTGTGCCTTCGTGGTAACATCCGCCCCTCTAACGGTGACGTAGCTTCCCTCCAAGGAAGTGAACATCGGGATACATCCTTGTCTCTCTCAGAGTTTCGGTTATTCCTAACCCTAACTCTCTACTTGTGTTCATCCTTATCACATACTTGTATTTGCTTATTGTTTACCGCTTGCCTTGCTTCACTCCTAATAGCTTACTCTTTGTCATAGCAATTATTAGGCTTACACTTATATTCCGCACTTTAGCCTAAAATTGCTAAGTAATTGTTAAAATTTGGATTTGTACCTATTCACCCCCCTCTAGGTCCATCTTGATCCTTTTCACCCTCCTTGAAAGATAGTGACGAGACATCGCCCAATGATGTTCCATCATTAGTCACCCTGCTATATGCCCCTCCTGGTAGAGTTAGAGATAGATACCAATTGTAATCTCAACAAACTCATTCTTTCTCTCATTTCTTTCCTCTCTTTGTATGCAAGAGATCCTGGTGATCGTTGCCTCTTCTTGTACAACAAGGCAAGTCTATCGCCTAAATCAATATAAACATACACGGCTCCCTTACGACGGAGTAGGAACACTTCCTCGATCAAATCTTACATGGTATACAGAGATAGCCTCCTCCCTATCATCTAGCAAACACAAAACCTAAAGACACCCTTCCATCGCCATGGCTACGAGCTCAAGCACCGTCGGCCTCAACCTCGGTGATCCACCAATAGAGAAGCTCGCGAGGGGGAACCACATCCTATGGAAGGAACAAGTCATGCCGGCACAGTGAGGCGCGCAAGTGACCAGTCTTATCGACGACAGTGATGTCGTACCGTCGGAGATCGTAGAAGTTACCAAGACGGACAAAACCACGACCATAGAGGCCAATCCTCTATATGGCCCATGGTTCTTGAAGGATCAACATGTTCTGAGCTACCTAATGAACTCTCTCACCCAGGAAATCCTTGCGCAGGTCATCTATAAGGACAATACCTTTGATATGTTGGCTGATTTTACCACATTTTCCATTGCAGAGTCACAATCCTGGATAACAATCTGAGGATAGCCATCGCCAGCACGAAGAAGGGTAGTATGTCTAGCAACTCCTTCATCGCCAACATGAAGAGCCTTGGAGATGAACTTGTAGTAGCGGGTCGTGAGGTAACCAATAGGGAGATGGTTGCCTATATCCTCGGCGGCCTCGATTGGGACTATAATCCTATCATTGCAGCAGTCAGCGCCATCAAGAACTCCAACACCGTTGATGTTTTTTTTGCACAGATTTCCGCCTTCGACCAAAGGATGGAGATGCTAGGCGACGGATCTACGGGCTTCCGATCAACGACCAATGTCGTGTACAGAGGGTGTGGCCAGTCCTGCACTAGAGGAGGATGCGGGCAAGGAAACAGGGTTCCTGGTCGTTCTGATCGTCGGGCCTGCCCTTTTCCTGTTCGCGCTGGTGGAAGTGGTGGCTTTCAAGGGCGTCAACGATAGCAACCACCACAGCAACATCAGCAACAACATGACGGAGACTACCCCGAGTGCAAGATATGTTACAAGTACCACGCTCGTAGTGCTAAGGCATGCTCGCATCAGTATTAGGAGGATCGTGAAGAGAAGAAGAAAGCCAATCTCATCACCAACTCCTACGGAATTGACACCAATTGGTACGCAGATTCCTGTGCTACCGAGCACATCACAGGGGAGCCCGACAAATTGACGATGCGAGAAAGGTACCACGGGGGAAACAAAGTGCATACTGCAAGTTGAACTGGTATGGATATTTCTCACATTGGTAATTCAATTGTTAAGACCCCCCAAAGAAATTTGCATCTCAATAATGTCTTACATGTTCCCCATGTATCAAAAACATCTTGTCTCCGTTCATCATTTTACACTTGAAAATAATGTTCTCATGATCTTCTTCCTTACTCTTTTGTGATTAAGGACTTGGCAACGAGGAGAGTCATCCTTAGATGGAAGTGCGAGGCAGCCCTCTACCCAATCATATCACCATCCTCTTCATCATGGTCAAATAAACAAGCCTGGAGTGTCACCAAATCATCTTCGGCACGGTGGCACGGACAATTAGGTCATCCATCTTCGGTCATTGTTCAACATGTTCTTAGTAAAAGTAATCTTCCTTACGTGTCTAGTGTTGAGTCAGTTTGTGATGCGTGTCAACAAGCTAAAAGACATCAATTACCGTATCCCATCTCTACCCGTCTATCTCCTGCTCCCTTGCAACTTATTTTTTCAGATGTTTGGGGGATAGCTCCCATGTGAGTTGGTATATTATCTTATTATGTAATCCCTCCGTTCCAAAATATAAGACCTTTTAGGAATTTCACTAGAAGACTACGTACGGAGCAAAATGAGTGAATCTATACTCTAAAATATTTCTATGTACATGTGTATGTAGTTAATAGTACAATCTCTAAAAAGTCTTATATTTAGGAACGGAGGGAGTAAGATTTATTCATGACTATGGCAAGTTTATCTCGATTTATTTGCTAAACAAACGATCGGATGTCTTCCAACTTTTCAACAATTTTCAAAGTCTTGTTGAACTCGAGCTAAACTCTAAAATCCTTGCCATGCAAACACACTAGGGTGGTGAATATGAGAAACTTAATTCCTTTTTTCAACAAATTGGAATTTCACATCATATCTCTTGCCCACATGCTCACCAAAAAGTTGGCTCTACCAAACGAAAACATCGTCATGTTGTTGAAGTAGGACTATGTAATGACTAAGATGCCACACTTTCCTTATTTGGGGGCGAGGCCTCAAAAGGGGAAAGAGTCGCATCCATACATTTCGCAAGCATGATAAACATTGCATTACACAATAGATGGAATGGTATTAATATTTTGCTTACACTCGCCACAAGCTAAATTACAAAGTCACACAGTGATGCATTATTCAAATAAAAAAAGGGCCCGTCTATGGACAAGATAAATGACAAAAGACAATGCTATCCCGCCTTGCTAGGCCCACGATCATGACCAAGTGCCTCTAATCCTCGGGATACGTCACATACAGCCTGCCACTGTCCTCGTAGAACTCCCACTTCAGCTCTTATATCCTCGGAAGCATCTGCATCTGGGGTACATGTACCTATGGGTGGTTGTAGTAATCTGTGAGCCACGAGGACTCAGCAATCTCATGACCTCGGTATCGAGTCTAACTAAGTTATTAGGTGAGATTGGGGTATGTGTTTGAGTCAGCGGCAACCTAAGCATTTATGGTGTCTAACTTATGTGAAACAAGAATTAAGACAGAGTGTTCTACGCATGACGGTCATGTACTAAGAACAATCACTAAGTGATCCTGAACACCTACTTACGTCATTCATAACCCCAAAGTGTTCTCAATAAGAGAAGGAACTTTGAAAGAAACAGTCACGGTTACATACATAGTTGGCAGGTTTTTTAGTAAGGTTATTTTAAGTTATCTAGAACGAGATGTTAACAAAATATCCATGATTGCCACCTAACCACGGGCATGGCTTTCCGAAAGCTTTAACCCTGCAGGGGTGCTCCAACTAATCCATCACAAATTACCACAGGCCGCATAGAAATCCTCGACCACCAAACTCGTGATCTCGTGGGATCCCTTAGTGGAAAACCTCAACTCTGAGAAGATCCAAATTCTCACCGAAATCCCAATGCACAAGATACATCGTTAAGGTAAGACAAGTCCAGCAAGACCACCCGACATGGCGACGACCTCGATAAGATCCGCGTATCTTATTCTCACGACATGTCGGATAAGCTACGCGTACGGTGTCCTGATAGAAATCACCCAAGTTGCCCTTGGTTGGCGCCGCGAAGTGCTCTAGTTTGGACCAACATTCATGAGGAGCACTAGCCCAGGGGGGGGGTCATTAAATTGGTCGGAGTAGCTATTCCCTATGCTTTTTATTACTAAGTTGTTAGCAAAATTAACACCAAAGTTGGGTCTTAACAGACAAGCTTTAATGCTAAACTATTTATCAAGGGGGTCCCCATAACAACCCCGAACATGTTAGGAGCGCTTGGTTATGGAATAAAACACCGGTAGCCAAAACTAAGGTGGCAAGAGCGAAACAAATCACCAGGCAAAAGGCCAGGACTTCCCCTCTTTACCAAGTATATAGGTGCATTAATTACATAGCATTTAAATAAGATCATAACAATTGCCCATGTTATCACATGGACCAGCCTGCACCTGCAACTAGCAATGCCAATAATAATGGTTGAGCAAGCCTAACTTAGCCAAACAATATTTGCTAGGAGGGGAGGTGTTTGAGGTTTCATTGGAATGTTTGATGGCCTAGATATCATGTGGTAGGCAGCGGAGAAATAACAATGGAAACGAATCAACTAAGCATAACAAAGCTAGAAACGGTGTCAAGGTCATGATCATCTTGCGTATGAAATCTTTAGAGTGGAACTGCTCCTGATCTTCCCGAATGAACTCATTAGACTCCTATAACTCATTTCCCGTACACGATGCTACCCAAAGGAATAACAGCAAATAAACACCAACAAATGATAATACAACAATCAATATGATGCATGTATGCACAACCTTCAAAATATGCACAGAAACAATTCTACTCAAACGACAAAGTGCCACCTCATCACAAAATGGCACTTTTGCAGAACTGCTCAAATCTGGAATCGAGTGCCATCTATGAATTCCTGGGGTCTCTCTACCACAAATCCATATACCATACTTCTATACTTGCATACACAAAAACACCAGAAATTAGTAAGGAAAGTCTAACCAGAATCAAAACTACTTATGCCAAGAACAGGGTTGTTCTTGATATGTCAGATTTGGTATATACCTGATTAGCAAATTCCATTTATGGAATTATTCGAAATATGGAATTACAACAACAGAAGAAATAAATAAAATACCACAATCTAATTGATAGGGGGGCCCACTGGTCATAGGTACCAGGGACCCTAGTGCATGACATGTGGGCCCTGGGCCCAATTTAAAGTGGCACCTACACACACACACAACATACCTCAAATAATAATGGGGATGGGGATGGTGGGGGTTCGAACCGACCACCTCTACCTCACACACACACTACCCCAACCACTAGGCGGAGCCTGCTTAGCTACACCAACAAGGGGAGTAAACCACCTATTCTATATCCACTACCAAGTCTACACAAAATAAAATCACCAACTAAAAGCTGGCACCGAGGGATTCGAACCCAAGACCACAGGTGCGGGACTAGACTCTGTTGCCACTGCAGTGGCTGCGGTTTGCTGCACTAGCAGGGGAAACACGCAAGATAAACATGCTCTGCTCGCTAAACTACCACGCCAAAATAAAAGGAAAAAGAGGGGGCGCTGGGTCTCCAATCCCACACCTGCCGGTCTGCGCGTGTTGACAAAGCCAGCTAAGCTCGTCCGGTGGTTCTTCCTAGAGAGGGGGAGCATGCTAGGTAAACACAAAAAAAGGGGAGGCTTGCTCTGCATTGGCAGAGAGGCACCGGCGAGGGGCCTAGCCGGAGCACCGCGCACTACGCACGGTGGTGGCGCGACTACACGGGGAAACTACCCTATGCTATGCTATGGTGCAGCGCAGGGGATCACGACCATGATGCAGAGGGGCTACGCCCATGCACATGCATGTGCAACAACACAGTACACGCAAAATTCCGGCCCAACTCCGGCAGGGCGTCGACTCACGCACGGCGATGATTAGCAGGAGGGGATGCGGAGGAGCGCGAGGAGTTGCGGCTCACCGAGGGTGCAAAGAAGAGGATCCGGTGCGATGGAGAGGCAGCAGCGCGATGAGTTGGTGCAGGAGGAAGGAGCCGGCCATCATGGACATCGAGGAAGGAGACCTTGACGTCCGATTGCTACGGGAATGGAACCCACAGCCCTCGACGAGCTCCTGGTCTAGACGGGGAAGAATACATGTGTCAATCTGCTACCGATGTCGAGCTCAACAGGAGCTGATCATGGCGACAGCGGCGTCGGGTGGCTCACCCCGACGGTGCTAGGAGGAAGGGAAGGAGCAAAAATGGGCGACGAGGAACCCTAAGCACAGGGCATGGATAAATAGGCCGGGGGTGAGGCTCTGGTGGACGTCGGATCGAGGCCAACAGAGAATCGGTGCTGGCTGAGGAGTCGTACAAAGGTGACATCAAGACTTGGAAGAGAGGGACGCGCTGGCTCGGCTTTGGGCCGGTTCCAACAGCGCGTGGATGTATCTCTCTCTCTATCTCCGTTTAAAGTTTATTTGCAAATAAAACATAACAGGCAGCTATATTAATTCAGAGGGCTAAAGGAAAACTGTATTGAAGAAGATAAAATTAGATTCAGGCTTCTAAAATCATGCACCAATTTATAAAAATAAATTGGGCATTTTTAGAAGAGTAAAAATAAAATCCTTTTATTTAAAATGTGGCTCTATTTTAAAATAAAAACAAAAGGAAAATAAATTCAAAGAAAAGAGTGTTGCACCCCAAATTAATAGGAAGACATTTTGAAGAGGTGGAACATTTTATTGAGGCAAAAAATAGAATATTGAAAAATCAACCACTAATTAAATTGGAAGAAAGGGTTTTTGAAACTATGGTGCAACAAGGGTTTTTGAGGTTGATCTTGTTGCAACCATTCATATTGCAAACACCAAGGCATATTCACACTTCATACCAAGGTGCCACAAGCAACACAAAACAAGAACAAGAACAAGAATTGATACTAAGCAAGATGCCATGATGCACATGAAATGAAGACACCATTAACTCAAACCACTTGATCATCATAACGAGGTTTCCATATAGGGAAAGATATTACAAGAGGGGCCGGGAAAGGATTCATTGGGGCTGTCACAACTCTCCCACACTACAAGAGAATCTCGACCCGAGATCTAGGACTGGAAGAACTCTGGGAATTCAGAACAGAGGTGGTCCTCGCGCCCCCAAGTGGCTTCTTAGTCAGAATGATGAGACCATTGAACTTTTAGGAACTTGATTGACTTATTGCATGTCTTGCACTCTGTCTCTTGAAGAATTGCTATAGGATGCTCATGGTAGGATAATTCGGGTTGGAGATCAATATCTTGGAGGTCAAGTATGTGCTCGGGAGTCTTGAAGCATCTCTGGAGCTAAGAGACGTGAAACACATCATGCACATTGGAGAAGTTGGATGGAAGCTTTAATTGAAATGCAAGATCACCTCTCTTGCCAACAACTTTGAAATGACCAACAAAGTGAGCAGCGAGCTTTCCTTTGATGCCGAAGTGCTGAGTTCCCTTTATGGGAGACACTTTGAGATACATAAAATCATCGAGCTAAAAAGTCATGTCCCGATACTTGCTATCGTAGTAGCTATTCTAACGAGACTGGGCTGCTTTGAGATTATCCCGAATGACACGGCACATTTCTTCTGCTTATGCAATCATGTCATTCCGAAGAATCTGACGCTCACCAGTCTCTGAACAATTAAGTGGGGTACGACACTTCTTGCAATATAGAACCTCGAATGCGTCCTTGCCCGAGCTTGCTTCAAAGCTGTTGTTGTATGAGAACTCGGCAAACAGAAGGCAGTCTTCCCACTTCATGCCAAAAGAAATCACACAAGCTCTGAGCATATCTTCAAGGATTTGATTGACTCTCTCAACTTGACCAATTGTATGAGGATGGAAAGTTGTACTAAAACAGATCTTAGTACCCATCGCAGTGTGAAAGGAATCCCACAACTTGAAAGTGAGGACACTACCATGATCTGAAGAAATGAGCATAGGAACACCGTGCAACGAGACTATCCTTGATGTATACAACTCTGCAAGCTGAGCTGCCAAGGTAGACTCTTTGACCAGGAGGAAATGAGCAACTTTGGTCAACTTGTCGATGACGACAAAGATGGCATCGTTGCCTATCTTGGACTTCGGAAACCCAGTGATAAAATCCATTTCCACATGATCGAATTTCCACTCGGGTATAGACAAGGGATGAAGGAGGCCTGCTGGTAGTTGATGCTCCGCCTTCACTATACGACACACATCACACTCGTTCACAAATTCAGCAATTTCACATTTCATGCGAGTCCACCAGAAGGTCTACTTCAGATCCTGATACATTTTGGAGCTTCTTGGATGTATCAAGATGAGGGAATTATGGGCTTCATCCATGATAAGTTTCCTAAGTTCTCCTTTTAGAATGACAAGGCGGTCCTCGAAGAACAAGGTATCTATGTCATCAACACAGAAGCACTTATATTTCAGAATGCTCTTTCCCAAGCTAATCTTCACTTTCTTCACCACCGCATCAAGAAGTTGAGCTTGGCGAACTTGGTCTTCCAAGGTAGGAGAAATCTGGACATTAGCAAGAAATCCCTGAGGTACTATCTCAAGGTTGAGCTTCCTGAAAGATTCACAAAGATTAGGCTGGAGAGGCTTCAGAATGAGATTGTTGCAGTAAGACTTTCTGCTCAAAGCATCTACAATGACATTTGCTTCGCTTGGAGTAAAGTCGATGCTCGGATTATAATCTTCGATCATTTCCACCCAACGAGTTTGCTGAAGATTGAAACTAGGTTAGGTGAAGATGTATTTGAGACTCTTATGATTGGTGTAGACTTCAACCTGTCTTGCCAACAAGAGGTGTCTCCAAGTCATCAAAGCATGGACCACTGCCGCCAACTCAAGATCATGAGTGGGGTAATTCTTATCACTTGGATTCAACTGCCTCGAGGTATAAGCTACCACTTTCTTCTCTTGCATCAGGACTGCATCAAGACCTTGGAGAGAGGCATCACAAAACAATTGATTAGGCTTGGAATCATCAGAAGGAGTCAAGACTGGAGTTGAGGTGAGCTTCTCTTTGAGTGTATCGAAAGCCAATTGACACTCTGGAGAACAGACAAACTTCACACTCTTCTGAAGAAGGTTCGACAGAGGCTTATTAATCTTGGATAAGTTCTCAATGAACCTTCTGCAATATCTTGGAAGCCCGAGAAAGCTTATGCTCTCTTAGATTATCAAGGACAAGCAGGAGATGTTCTTCATGCTCTTCCTTAGTTTCAAATAAGACACGAATATCATCAAGATACACCAAGAAAATTCATTCTTGAATGGGGAGAAGATATAATTCATCATCCGAGAGAAGGTCGGAGGAGCATTTGCGAGACCAAAAGACATCACTATGTACTCATACGAGCCAAAGCTTGTTCTGAAAGCAGTCTTTGGAATATCTTCTTCGTGAATGCGGATCTGATGATAGCCCATCCGGAGATCAAGCTTAGAGAAAATATTGGACCCTTTTAATTGCTCTAACAATTCATTGATGTTGGGAAGTGGATACTTGTTTCTGATTGTCTTCTTATTTAATGGATGGTAATTGATACATAGTCGGTTCATGCCATCCTTCTTATTGACAAACAGAACACCACAACCACAAGGAGATGAACTTGGTATGATCACACCCAGATGTGCTTGCACATCAAGCTGCTTCTTCAACTCTTTCAGCTCTTCGGGACCAAGTTTATACGGATGCTTACAGACCGGTTCAGTTACAGGTTCAATTTCAATTACAAACTCAACTCGCCGGTGCGGAGGCATTCCTGGCAATTCTTGTGGAAAGACATCTTCATACTCATAGACCACTGGAACTTGAGAAATGGGAGAGATTTCACCCTTCTCACTAAGCGAAAACAGATGGATCGTGTCATCGCGAGCAGTGCAGATAATCACGTCCTCCGAAAGATGAGTCAACTTGACTTCTTTAGCTTCACAATGAATATACGTCGTGTTCATAGCGAGCCAATCCATGCCAAGGATTAGATCAATATCCAGCTGGCCAAGGAAATTGGACAAGCCGCAAAGGAATAGCTGCCCATCTTGATAGAGACATCCGGAATGACCACATTTGAACTCATCAACATAACCGGGGAAACCACACGGAAAGGTTTCTCCGAAGTTTTTGAAAGGAAATCATGCTTCCATGAAAACGGTCTAGACATGAATGAATGAGATGCGCCAAAATCAAACAAGACCTTTGCAGGAATAGAATTAACTAAGAGATTACCCATGATCACATCTCAGGAGTTCTCTGCTTCAACTGCATTCACCATGTTTACCCTTGCTGACCTGGGGTTAAACTTCACCATTGCATTGCTTGGAGGCCTGATTGGAGGAAGAGGCAGAAGATGCTGCTGGTTGGTGCACTTGTTAGAGTAATGACCCTTCTAACCACACTTGTGACAAGTCACCTCTGATAGCGGATGGAATTGGACTTGAGGATTTCCTAGTTTCTGTTGTTGATACTTCTGTTGGAAAGCTGGTTTGGGTGGGTAGGAAGAATCACGACAACCACAGTGCTTGAACTCCTGAGGCTATCGAAGAGGAGGAGAAACCCAGTATTTATTTTGCTTCAAAACCACCTGAGTTGAGGAAGAGGAACTGGAGTCTCTGAAACGCTTCCTTGAGTTCTCAACATTGAGCAAGGCTGACTCATCCTTAAGAGCCAAATTGTAGAACTGGTCGAACTCGAGAGGATCGTGCAAGGCAAGGGTTGATACGTCCATTTTGGATCATGCTTTCATGTTGATATTTATCGCTTTATGGACTATTATTATACTTTGTGGTACCATACTTATGCCTTTTCTCTCTTATTTTGCAAGGTTTATTTGAAGAGGGAGAATACTGGCAGCTGTAATTCTGGACTGGAAAAGAAGCAAGTGTGAGTCCTCTATTCTGCGCAACTCCAAATGCCTTGAAAATCAAGGTGGAATTTTTTGGGAATATATAAAAAAATACTGGGCAAAAGAAGTGCCAGAGGGGAGCTACCAGGGGCCCATAAGCCTGGTAGCCATGGCTACAGGGCTTGTGGGCACCCTGGTGGCCGACTGGCCCCCTCTTCTGCTATATGAAGGGTTTCGTCCGGAAAAAAATCAGGGCGGAGCTTTTTCAAGGAGGCGCCGCCGCCACGCGGCGGAACTTGAGCAGAACCAATCTAGAGCTCCGGTAGGACGATCCTGCCGGGGAAACTTCCCTCCTGGAGGGGGAAATCGTCGCCATCGTCATCACCAACACTCCTCTCATCGGAGGGGACTCGTCCCCATCAACATCTTCATCAGCACCATCTCATCTCCAAACCCTAGTTCATCACTTGAAACCAATCTCCATCTCGCGACTCCGATTTGTACTTGTAAGGTTGCTAGTAGTGTTGATTACTCTTTGTAGTTGATGCTAGTTGGATTACTTGGTTGAAGAGTTTATGTTCAGATCCCTGATGCTACTCATTACACCTCTGATCATGATTATGATTATGCTTTGTGAGTAGTTACTTTGGTTCCTGAAGACATGGGATAAGTCATGCTAATAATATTTATGTGAATTTGGTATTCGTTCGGTATTTTGATATGTTGTATGTTGTTTTTCCTCTAGTGGTGTTATGTGAACGTAGACTACATAACACTTCACCATTATTAGGGCCTAGAGGAAGGCATTGGGAAGTAGTAAGTAGGTGATGGGTTGCTAGAGTGACAGAAGCTTAAACCCTAGTTTATGCGTTACTTCGTAAGGGGCTGATTTGGATCCACTAGTTTAATGCTATGGTTAGACTTTGTCTTAATTCTTATTTTGTAGTTGCGGATGCTTGCGAGAGGGGTTAATCATAAGTGGGATGCTTGTGCAAGTAAGGGTAGTACCCAAGCTCCGGTTCACCCACATGTCAAACTATCAAAGTAACGAACGCGAATCATATGAACATGATGAAAACTAGCATGACAGAAATTCCCGTGTGTCCTCGGGAGCGTTTTTCCTCCATATAAGACTTTGTTCAGGCTTGTCCCTTGCTACAAAAGGGATTGGGCCACTTTGCTGCACCGTTTCTTTTACTTGTTACTTGTTTCTTTTCACCTTCTACGTTTCACCTCACTACACCATCACTTGTTACCGCTACTTTCAGTGCTATCAGTTATTACCTTGCTAAAAACCGTTTATCAGAGCATTCTACCCCTCGTTGGGTTTGACACTCTTACTTATAGAAAGACTACGATTGATCCCCTATACTTGTGGGTCATCTAGACTCTTTTCTGGCGCCGTTGCCGGGGAGGGAAGCGCTTTTGGTAAGTGGAATTTGGTAAGGAAACATTTATATACTGTGCTGAAATTTATTGTCACTTGTCACTATGGAAACTATTCCTTTGAGGAATTTGTTCGGGGCATCTTCACCACGAACGGATGCACGAGGAGTTTCTCCTCAACTTAAGGTACCTACTGAAAATATCTTTTGTGACATTCCTTCGGGTATGCTTGATAAGCTGCTGGCTAATCCTTTTACAGGAGATGGATCATCACATCCAGACTTGCATCTAATCTATGTAGATGAAGTTTGTGGTTTATTTAAGCTTGCAGGTTTTCCCGAGGATGAGGTAAAGAAGAAAGTATTTCCTTTATCTTTTAAGGATAAGGTGTTGACATGGTATAGGCTATGTGATGATACTGGATCATGGGACTACAATCGGTTGAAATTGGAATTTCATCAAAAGTTTTATCCTTATGCATTTAGTACATCGTGATCGGAATTATATTTATAACTTTTGGCCTAGTGACAGGGAAAGCATAGCTCAAGCTTGGGGGAGGCTTAAATCAAGGCTATATTCATGCCCCAATCATGTGCTCTCGTGAGAAATTATCACTCAAAACTTTTATGCTCGACTTTCTCATGAAGATCGTACCATGCTTGACACTTCTTGTACCGGTTCTTTTATGAAGAAGGATACCGACCACAAGTGGAATTTATTGGAAAGAATCAAACGTAACTCTGAAGATTGGGAGCTTGAAGAAGGTAAGGAGTCAGGTATGAATTTCCAGTTTGATTGCATTAAATCTTTTGTTGAAAGAAACACTTCTAGAGATTTTAGCGCTAAGTATGGACTTGACTCTAAGATAGTAGCTTCTCTATGTGAATCTTCTGCTGCTCATATTGATCTTCCCAAAGAGAAGTGATTAAAGTATCATCCTCCTGTAGAAGTCAACATAGTTAAACCCAATCTAGTTGAAGAGAAAGTCATTGCCTATAATGATCCTATTGTTCCTTGTGCCTACACTGAGAAACCACTTACCCTGCTAGGAAAAAGGATTATTCTAAAGCTCCAACTGTGATACGTAGGGGTTACATTAGACCACTTGCACCCCCTAAGGAAATTAGAGTTGAACGTAGTGTTTCTATTGTCAAAGATCTCTTACACGAAGACATAGACGGGCATGTTATCAAATTCTATTAGGACTCTGCTAGAATTGCTAAACCTCACGCAAAACACAAATACGGACCCGTAGTTGGCCTGCTCGTTGTTTCTATCAAGGTAGGAGATCGCTGTTATCATGGTTTATGTGATATGGGTGCTAGTGTTAGTGCAATACCCCGGTCCCTATATGATGAAATCAAAGATGAGATTGCACCTGCTGAGTTAGAACCTATTGATGTCACTATTACGCTAGCTAATAGAGACACTATCTGCCCTGTGGGAATTGTGAGAGACGTAGAAGTCATGTGTGGTAAGACGAAGTATCCTACTGATTTCCTCATCCTTGCTACTGCACAAGCTAGCTTTTGTCCCATCATATTTGGTAGACCCTTTCTCAACAGTGTCAATGCTCATATTGATTGCATTAAACAGACTGTCACTGTTAGTTTCGAGGGTGTGTCTCATGAATTTAACTTCTCCAAGTTTGGAAGACAACCCCATGAAAAAGAGCATCTGGTAGGGATGAAATCATTGCTCTTGCCTCTATTGTCGTGCCTCCTACGAACCGTTTAGAGCAATATCTGCTTGAGCATGAAAATGATATGCATATGGATGAAAGAGATCAGATAGATAAAAATGTTTTAGAACAATATCCTATTCTTAAGAATAATCTGCCTGTTGAACTCCTTGGGGATCCTCCCCCACCAAAGGGTGATCCTGTGTTCGAGCTTAAACAGTTACCAGATACACTTACGTATGCCTATCTTGATGAGAAGGAGATATATCCTGTTATTATTAGTGCTCACCTCTCGAATCACGAAGAGAATAAGTTATTAAAAACTTTGAGGAAGCACCGTGCTGCTATTGGATATACACTTGATGATCATAAGGATATTAGTCCCACTCTATGTCAGCACAAGATTAAAACCGATCCTGATTTTAAGCCAGTTGTTGATCATCAACAGAGGTTAAATCCTAGGATGAAAGAGGTCGTGAGAAAAGAAATATTAAAGCTTCTGGAAGCAGGAATCATTTATCCTGTTGCTCATAGTCATTGGGCAAGTCCAGTACATTGCGTACCCAAGAAGGGAGGTATTACCGTCGCTCCTAATGATAAGAATGAACTAATCCCACAGAGGATTATTACTGGCTATAGGATGGTGATAGACCATTATCCTTTGCCGTTTATCGACCAAATGCTAGAAAGGCTATCTAAACACACACACTTCTACTTTCTAGATGGTTATTCAGGTTTCTCGCAAACACCTGTTGCACAATCTGATCAAGAGATAACCACTTTCACCAGCCCCTTCGGTACCTTTGCTTATAGACATATGCCTTTTGTCTTATGGAATACACCTGCCACATTTCAAAGATGTATGATGGCAATATTCTCTGACTTTTGTGAAAAGATTGTTGAGGTTTTCATGGATGATTTATCCGTTTATGGTTCTTCCTTTGACAATTGCCTCAGCAACCTTGATCGAGTCTTACAGAGATGCAAAGATACCAACCTCATCTTTTACTGGGAGAAGTGCCACTTCATGGTTAATGAAGGCATCGTCTTAGGACACAAAATCTCTGAGAAAGGCTTTGAAGTTGATAAGGCTAAGGTTGATGCAATTGAGAAAATTCCTTGCCCCACAGATATCAGAGGTATACGAAGTTTCCTAGGTCATGCTGGTTTCTATAAAAGGTTCATTAAAGACTTCTTTAAGATTTCTAGGCCTCTTACCAACCTCTTGCAGAAGGATGTTCCTTTTGTTTTTGATGAGAATTGTGAGGAAGCTTTCGAAATACTTAAGAATGCCTTGATAACCGCGCCTATTGTTCAACCACCTAATTGGAACTTGTCCTTTGAAATCATGTGCGACGCTAGTGATTATGTTGTTGGTGTTTTTCTAGGACAAAGAGTTGACAAGAAGTTGAATGTTATTCACTACGCTAGTAAAACTCTAGACAGTGCCCAAAGAAACTATGCCACTACGGAGAAGGAATTTTTAGCAGCCGTGTTTGCATGTGAAAAGTTCAGATCTTATATAGTTGACTCCAAAGTCATTATTCACTCTGATCATGCTGCTATTAAGTACCTTATGGAGAAGAAGGACGCTAAGCCTAGGCTAATCAGATGGGTTCTCCTGTTGCAGGAATTTGATTTGCACGTTGTTGACCGAAAGGGTGCCGATAACCCTGTAGCAGATAACTTGTCTAGGCTAGAGAATGTTCTTGATGACCCACGACCTATTTATGACAGCTTTCCTGATGAGCAATTGAATGTCGTCCGTACTTCACATAGTGCACCGTGGTATGCTGATTACGCAAACTATATCGTAGCCAAATACATACCACCCAGTTTCACCTACCAGGAAAAGAAGAAATTCTTCTTTGATTTGAGACACTACTTTTGGGATGATCCTCACCTTTATAAGGAAGGAGTAGATGGTGTTATTAGACGTTGTGTGCCTGAGATTGAACAGGGACAGATCCTGCAGAAGTGTCATTCCGAAGCCTACGGAGGACACCATGCTGGATATAGAACTGCTCATAAGGTATTGCAGTCAGGTTTCTTTTAGCCCACTCTCTTCAAGGATGCCCGTAAGTTTGTCTTGTCTTGTGACGAATGCCAAAGAATAGGGAACATCAGTAAACGTCAGGAAATGCCTATGAACTATTCACTTGTCATTGAACCATTTGATGTCTGGGGCTTTGATTATATGTGACCCTTCCCGAGTTCCAATGGGTATACTCACGTCTTAGTTGCTGTTGATTACGTCACTAAGTGGGTAGAAGCTATCCCCACTAGAAATGCTGATCACCACACCTCTATTAAGATGCTTAAAGAAGTCATTTTCCCAAGATTTGGAGTCCCTAGATATCTGATGACTGGTGGCGGTTCACACTTCATTCATGGTGTTTTCCGCAAGATGCTCGCTAAGTATGATGTCAACTATAGAGTTGCATCTCCTTATCATCCCCAGTCTAGTGGTCAATTGGAGTTGAGTAATAGGGAGATCAAATTGATCTTACAAAAGACTGTCAATAGATCTCGAAAGAATTGGTCTAGCAAACTTGACGATGCACTATGGGCTTATAGGACTGCTTATAAGAATCCCATGGGCATGTCGCCGTATAAAATGGTTTACGGTAAGGCTTGTCATTTACCTCTGGAGCTAGAACACAAAGCTTATTGGGCAATCAAAGAGCTCAACTTCGATTTCAAACTTGCCGGTGAGAAGCGGTTGTTTGATATCAGCTCATTAGATGAATGGAGGGCCCAGGCATATGAGAATGCCAAGTTGTTCAAGGAAAATGTTAAGAGATGGCACGATAAAAGAATACAAAAACGTGAGTGCAATGTAGGTGATTATGTCCTGCTATACAATTCTCGCTTAAAATTCTTCGCAGACAAGCTTCTCTCTAAATGGGAAGGTCCCTACGTTGTTGAGGAAGTATATCGTTCCGGTGCCATCAAAATCAATAACACGGAAGCTAATTTTCCGAGAGTGGTAAATGGGCAAAGAGTCAAGCATTATATATCTAGTACTCCCTTAAATGTTGAGACCAATATCATCAATATCATAATTCCAGAGGAGTACATAAGGGATGTTTATCAGCCTGTCTCAGACTCTGAAAACGAAGAGGTACGTGTTTCGGTAAGTAATTGGACTCCAAAACTTTTCCAGTAGGAAATTTTCTCCGTTTTGGAATTTATGGAAAAATAGAAAAATAAAAAAGCAGTCCGGAGAGCGCACGAGGCGGCCACAAGCTTGGTAGCCGCGGCCTCCCCCCTGGCCGCGGCTACATGGCTTGTGGGCACCTCCTGTGCCTCCCGGACTCCATTTTCTTGCGGAGCACTCCTTCTAGTCCAGAAAAAAATCATTATATATACGCCCAAGGGTTTTGATCTCCGTATCACGCAGTTTTCCTCTATTTTCGTTTCGAGCCAGTTTTTGCTGCAGATGTAGACTGCTATAGCTTCCCCAAAATCTCCGAAGGACAAGGTCTTTGAGAAGGTTATCAATCCTTACCTCGCGGAAGTGTTGCAGCACCCTCAATCTATCAAGATGAGTGAGGGGATGTTGCACATCCGTGATGTTGAGGGGCCTAAGAAGATCGGAAGCGTGGAGACGAGGCTCGAAGCAATGGAGCAACAAGTCTTCAAGTGCCAAGGGATGGAGGAGCGTGGACTCAACGCCAACCACATGATGATCACGGAGTTCACCAACAAGCACAAGATGGATGCCAATGACATCGGGAAACACCTCTCCAGGCTCTATGATAGGGTTGATCAACTCCAGGGCCAGATCTATGACCTGCAGAACCAAAAGGGTGAGTATGAGTATAGATTTAAATCAATACGGTTGGCTGTAGATTTGAGGATTCCGGCGACTCATTCATCCTGCCATGATGGAGCACCTATGCCTTGGAAGATGGAGGATCAAACTCATGTTGCAACTCCTCCACCATCACCGCCAAAGGAAGACAACTGAGCATTGGTATGGGCAATCCCCTTGGCTTTTGCCAAGCTTGGGGGAGTTGCCCTCGTATCGTATCACCTTTATATCTTTTGCTTTTACCTTTGTTTTAGTTCTTTTTTTTCAGTTTTTACTTTCTTCTCTTAGTGGGATAAGTCTTTAGTGTTTAGTTTGAGTCTTTTGCCTTGTGTCTCCCCCGATGTATTCGAGCTTGCGAGCTATATAATAAAGAGTATCTTAGTCAAGGGCTTTGTTTTGTGCCGTGATCAAAAGTATGAAAAGAACGATAGCATGAAAGATCATGAGATGATCTTATGGAAAGTGATAGCTTCACATATAACAAGTATGATGATTGAAACTTGTTGAGAATAGACCAAAATAGACCCCAGTCATTGTTGCAATGAATAATAAGTAATAAGGAAAGAGAGGTTCACATATAAATATATCATCTTAGACACTTTCTATAATTGTGAGCACTCACCAAACTATTACATGCTTAGAAGTAGATGTTGGACAAGGAAGACAACATAATGAATTGTGTTTGCTTGGTTCCAAACAATGTTATATGATTAGAGATCCCTTAGCATGTGACGGTTGCTTCCACCTCATATTAGCCAAAACTCCCGCACCAAGTAGAGATACTACTTGTGCATCCATAAACCTTCAACCCAGTTTTGTCATGAGTGTCCACGATACCTACCTAGGATTGAATAAGATCCCTCAAGTAAGTTGTGATCGGTGCAAGCAATAAAAATTGCTCTCTAATATGTATGATCTATTAATGTGTGGAAAATAAGTTTTATACGAACCTGTGATGAGGAAGACATAAAAGCGACAGACTGCATAATAAAGTTCTTTATCACAGGAGGCAATATAAAGTGAAGTTCCTCCGCACTAAGAGGACACACATCCAAACCTCAAAAGCGCATGACAACCTCTGCTTCCCTCTGTGAAGGGCCTATCTTGTACCTTTACCTTTTGTCCTTGTGAAAGTCATGGTGATCAACACCAATTCCCTATTCCGTCTTCATCTTGGTGAATGTCATATGCTAGGGAAAGATCTATATTCATATATCAACTCGGAGATGAGTACTTATGCTTAATTATTGTTGACTTTACCCTTCAGGTAAATGGTTGGGAGGCAAAATTATAAGCCCCTATATTTCTCTGTGTCCAACTGAAACTTTGATACCTTGAGTACCACGTGAGTTGTAACAATTGTGGAAAACAAAAGAGATGATTGAGTATGTGGATTTGCTTTACAAGCTCTTATTTGACTCTTTCTAATGTTATGATAAATTGCAATTGCTTCAATGACTATGGACTGTTGTTGGCTACTTCTCGGTAAGGTTTTTGATTCATACTTTGCTTTGTGAAGGAATTGTTACTTTCCCATAAGAATCTTTATGATGTATTGTTGTTCTATGTGTGATCATGATGCCCTCATGTCCGTATTATGTTTTATCGACACCTTCATCCCTAAACATGTGGACATGTTTATGGATCTAGGTTTTCACTTGAGGACAAGCGAGGTCTAAGCTTGGGGGAGTTGATACGTCCATTTTGCATCATGCTTTCATGTTGATATTTATCGCTTTATGGACTGTTATTATACTTTGTGGTACCATACTTATGCCTTTTATCTCTTATTTTGCAAGGTTTATTTGAAGAGGGAGAATATCGGCAGCTGGAATTCTGGACTGGAAAAGGAGCAAGTCTGAGTCCTCTATTCTGCGCAACTCCAAATGCCCTGAAAATCAAGGTGGAATTTTTTGGGAATATATAAAAAATACTGGGCGAAAGAAGTGCCAGAGGGGAGCTGTCAGGGGCCCACAAGCCTGGTAGCCGCGGCCTGCCCCCCTAGCCGGGGCTACAGGGCTTGTGGGCACCCTGGTGGCCCACTGCCCCCCTCTTCTGCTATATGAAGGGTTTCGTCCGGAAAAAAAATCAGGGCGGAGCTTTTTCGAGGAGGCGCCGCCGCCACGAGGCGGAACTTGAGTAGAACCAATCTAGAGCTCCGGCAGGACGATCCTGTCGGGGAAACTTCCCTCCCGGAGGGGGAAATCGTCGCCATCGTCATCACCAACACTCCTCTCATCGGAGGGGACTCGTCTCCATCAACATGTTCATCAACACCATCTCATCTCCAAACTCTAGTTCATCACTTGTAACCAATCTCCGTCTCGCGACTCCGATTGGTACTTGTAAGGTTGCTAGTAGTGTTGATTACCCTTTGTAGTTGATGCTAGTTGGATTACTTGGTGGAAGAGTTTATGTTCAGATCCTTGATGCTACTCATTACACCTCTGATCATGATTATGATTATTCTTTGTGATTATTTACTTTTGTTCCTGAGGACATGGGATAAGTCATGCTAATTATAGTCATGTGAATTTGGTTTTCGTTCGGTATTTTGATATGTTGTATGTTGTTTTTGCTCTAGTGGTGTTATGTGAACGTCGACTACATAACAGTTCACCATTATTAGGGCCTAGAGGAAGGCATTGGGAAGTAGTAAGTAGATGATGGGTTGCTAGAGTGACAGAAGCTTAAAGCCTAGTTTATGCGTTACTTCCTAAGGGGCTGATTTGGATCCACTAGTTTAATGCTATGGTTCGACTTTGTCTTAATTCTTCTTTCGTAGTTGCGTATGCTTGCGAGAGGGGTTAATCATAAGTGGGATGCTTGTCCAAGTAAGGGCAGTACCCAAGCGCCGGTCCACCCACATGTCAAACTATCGAAGTAACGAACGCGAATCATATGAACATGATGAAAACTAGCATGACAGAAATTCCCGTGTGTCCTCAGGAGCGTTTTTCCTCCTATAAGACTTTGTTCAGGCTTGTCCCTTGCTACAAAAGGGATTGGGCCACTTTGCTGCACCCTTGCTATTACTTGTTACTTGTTACTTTTCACCTACTACGTTTCACTTCACTACACCATCACTTGTTACCGCTACTTTCAGTGCTTGCAATTATTACCTTGCTGAAAACCGTTTATCAGAGCCTTCTGCTCCTCGTTGGGTTCGACACTCTTACTTATCGAAAGGACTACGATTGATCCCCTATACTTGTGGGTCATCAAGGGTCAGCTGCAAGCCTTCCTTGAGGCCTCCACGGAGCTAATAAATCTTGCTCTTATGATCTGGAATGTCTTGTTTAGCATAACGAGCGAGCTCCTGGAACTCCATGTTGTAGTTGTACACAGACGAACTCCCTTGCTTCAAGCGTAACCAAAATCTACCCCTCTAGTGTATCACTCAACTCCTAGCATCTACCCCTCTAGTGTATCACATCCGTCAAAACATAACCAAAATCTGGAACCTCATCTATCTCAGACCCTCGTAATATCAACGATACTAAGTATGGCGGTACCCCCGAACTCTCTGCACCAGTACTGGGGATGTCGGGCTTATCGCGCCATTACTAATATTGAAGCAATTTCGAACATCCTTCGTCCTGAGATACTAAGAAATCTGAATGATAATGATGTGCTCAAGAATCCCCTAGAGCTGAACTCCCCGAAATAAAATCAATACAACACGAGGCACCAAGACAGAACTACGTCACGTCGGCATCATATAGATTCCAAAATATCTGCGTGATCCTAATTTTTTTTGAGCGACAAGAGGAGTAGAATTAAAATTTCCTAAGTCATGAACCTCACCAGAGCATAGAAGAGGATAAAAAATAAACCTACTCTTCTATATAACCAAGACTCAAAATAGTTTTCACTACACTCGACTCGGCCAAGTTCGAACAATCAAAGGCTCCTATGGTCGTATGGCGGTGATACCAACTTGTAACGACTAAGATGCGACACTTTCCTTATTTGGGGCGAGGCCTCAAAAGGGGAAAGAGTCACATCTAAACATTTTGCAATCACGATAAACATTGCATTACATAATAGATGGAAGAGTAATAAGATTAGGCTTACACTCGCCACAAGCAAGATTACAAAGTCACACAGCCATGCATTATTCAAATAAAAAACTAGGTCCGTCTACAGACAAGATAAACGACAAAAGCCAATGCTATCCCGCCTTGCTAGGCCCACGATCATGACCAAGTGCCTCTAGTCTTCGGGATACGTCACGTAAAGCCTGCTACTGTCCTCGTCGAACTCCCACTTCAGCTGGGTATCCTTGGAAGCATCTGCATCTGGGGTACCTATACCTGTGGGTGGTTGTAATAATCTGTGAGCCACGAGGACTCAGAAATCTCATGACCTTGGTATCGAGTCTAACTAAGTTATTAGGTGAGATTTGTGTATGTGTTTGAGCCTGCAGCAACCTAAGCATTTATGGTGGCTAACTTACTTTAATAAAGAATTAAGATATAGTGGTCTATGCATGATGGTCGTGTACTAAGAATAATCACTAAGTGATCCTGAACACCTACTAACGTCATTCATAAACCCACCGTGTTCTCAAACAGAGAAGAAACTCTGAAACAAGCAGTCACGGTTACGCACACAGTTGGCAGGTTTTTTAGTTAAGTTACTTTAAGTTATCTAGAACCGGATGTTAACAAAATATCCATGATTGCCACATAACCGCGGGCACGGCTTTCCGAAAGCTTTAACCCTACAGGGGTGCTCCAACTAATTCATCACAAATTACAACAGGCCACATAGAAATCCTCGACCACGAAACTCGCGATCTCGTCGGATCCCTTGGTGGAAAACCTCAACTCTGAGAAGACCCAAAGTCTCACCGGAATTCCAATGCACAAGATACATCGTTAAGGTAAGACAAGTCCAGCCAGATGAGCCGACGTGGCGACGACCCCGATAAGAGTCGCGTATCTCAGTCTCAGGACACGTCAGATAAGCTACGCATACGGTGTCCCGATAGAAATCACCCAAGTTGCCCTGGGTTGGCCCCGCACAGTGCTCTAGTTTGGACCAACACTCATGAGGAGCACTGTCCCGGGGGGGGGAGGGGGTTGATTAAGTTCCTCGGGGTAGCTATTCTCTATGCTTTTTATTATTAAGTTGTTAGCAAAATTAACACCAAAGTTGGGTCTTGCCAGACAAGCCTTAACGCTTAACGATTTACCAAGGGGGTCCCCATAACTACCCCGAATGTGTTAGGAGCGCTCAGTTGTGGAATAAAACACCGGTAGCTGAAACTAAGGTGGCAAGAGCGGAACATATCACCCGACAAAAGGCCAGGTCTTCCGATCTTTACCAAGTATATTGGTGCATTAATTAAATAGCATTTAAATAAGATGTTAACATTTTCCCATGTTATCACATGGACCAACCTGCACCTACAACTAGCAACACTAATAAGAATGGTTGAGCAAGTCTAACTTAGCCAAACAATATTTGCTTGGAGGGGAGGTGTTTGAGGTTTCATGGCAATGTTTGATGTCCTATATATCATGTGCTAGGCAGCGGAGAAATAACGATGGAAACGAATTTAGTAAGCATGTTAAGGTCACGATCATCTTGCCTATGCAATCTTCACAGTGTAACTTCTCGTGATCTTCCTGAATGAACTGATCGGACTCCTCAAACTCGTTTCCCGTACCCGATGCTACCCAAAGAAATAACAGAAAGTAAACACCAACAAATGATAATGCGACAATCAATATGATGTATGTATCCACAACCTTCGAAATATGCACAGAAACAATCCTACTCGAAGGACAAAGAGCCACCTCATCACAAAATGACACTTTTGCACAACTACCAAATCTGGAATCCAGTGGCACCATTGGATTCCTAGGGTCTTTCTAACCCAAATCCATATATCATACTCCTATACTTGCATACAGAAAAACACCACAAAACGGTAAGGAAAATCTAACCAGAATCAAAACTACTTATGCCAAGAACAGGGTTGTTCTTGATATGCCAGATTTGGTATATACCAGATTAGCAAATGCCATTTAGGGAATTATTCCAAAAATGGAGTTATCACAACAGACAGAAATAAAGAAAATACCACAGTCTAATTGATAGTGGGGTAGTGGTCATAGGTACGAGGGACCCCTAGTGCATGACATCTGGCTCCCGGGCCCACTTGAAAGTGGCACCTACACACACACTACACACCTGAAAAAATAATGGGGATGGCGGGGGTTCGAACCCACCACCTCTGCTTCACACACACACTACCCCAACCACTAGGATGAGCCTACTTAGCTGCACCAACAGGGGGAGTAAACCAGCTATTCTATATCCACTGCCAAGTCTACAGAGAATAAAAATCTGTTGGGGAACGTGCGTGGGAAATAAAAAATTTCCTACGCGCACGAAGACCTATCATGGTGATGTCCATCTATGAGAGGAGATTTCGATCTACGTACCCTTGTAGATGGCACAACAGGAAGCGTTAAGAAACGCGGTTGATGTAGTGGAACGTCCTCACGTCCCTCGATCCGCCTCGCGAACCGTCCCACGAACCGTCCCGCGATCCGTCCCACAATCGACTCCGATCTAGTGCCGAACGGACGACACCTCCGCGATCAGCACACGTACAACTCGACGATGATCTCGGCCTTCTTGATCTAGCAAGCAAGACGGAGAAGTATATGAGTTCTCCGGCAGCATGATGACGACGAGGAAAAACCGTGATGTTTTGTGGTCGGGCTGTCGTGGCAAAGTTGTCACAAATCAGCCCTATACCTTCACTATATATAGGAGGAGGGGTAGGGAGACTTGCCTTGGGGTCCAAGACCCCAAGAGCCCACTGTCCAAGGAGGTGGAGGAGTCCACCTCCAATCCTAGTCCAACTAGGATTGGAAGGTGGAGTCCTTCCCTTCCTTCCCACCTCTTTTTTTCTTTCTTTTTTCCTTTGATTTCTTATCTCCTGCGCATAGGGCGTCTTGGGCTGTCCCACCAGCCCACTAAGGGCTGGTGCGGCACCCCTAAGGCCTATGGGCTTCCCCCGGGTGGGCTGGCCCCCCCGGTGAATATCCGGAACCCATTCGTCACTCCCGGTACATTCCTGGTAATGCCCGAAAACTTTCATGTAATCAAATGAGGTCATCCTATATATCAATCTTTGTCTCCGGACCATTCCGGAAACCCTCATGGCATCCGTGATTTCATATGCGACTCCGAACAACATTCGGTAACCACACATGTACCTCAACTATACTAAAACATCGCCAAACCTTAAGTGTGCAGACCCTTCGGGTTCGAGAACTATGCACACCTTCCCTGAGGTACTCCTCGGTCAATATCCAATAGCGGGACCTGGATGCCCATATTGGATCCTACATATTCTCCGAATAACTTATCGGTTGAACCTCAGTGCCAAGGATTCAGGTAATCCCGTATGTAATTCCCTTTGTCCTTCGGTATGTTACTTGCGCAAGATTCGATCGTCGGTATCCGCCAACCAACACAACAAAAATAGAATCTGTTAACAGCAGACCAGTCTGTAGCAATCTGTATACTTCATATACTTTTGGTACTTCACAAATTCTGAAAAATTACGACAGTCTGAAGAATTTGCGTAGAAATCAGCAACAAAAAGAATCAACTCTAATGCTCTCACATAAAAAAATGAAAATTCTTTTCATGAGCAGAAAGTTTCTGTCTTTTCCAGCATGATCAAACGATCATCCCCAAGACTAATCATAATGGTTTCACTTGGCACAAACGCAAAAGAAACACAAAAAACACAATCATAACAGAATTGTGAAAGTGTGAAAAACACAAAACAGAAAGAAAAAGGATAGATTCGTTGGGTTGCCTCCCAACAAGCGCTATTGTTTAACGCCCTTAGCTAGGCATAGATAATTCAATGATGCTCACACAAAAGACAAGAATTGAAGCACAATGAGAGCATCATAAAGCATGTGAAAATCACATCTAAGTCTAACATACTTCCTATGCATAGGCATTTTATAGGAAAACAGATTGTCAAGACAACCAATAGTTGCCAAATGCAAGGAAGAAGAAAGAGACAATACCAATCTCAACATAACGAGAGGTAATTTGGTAACATGAAAGTTTCTACCAAAATATTTTCCTCTCTCATAGCAATTACATGTGGGATCATATTCAAATTCAACAATATAGCTATCCCATAGGATATACTTTTCATGATCCACATGCATGCAAAGTTGACGCTTTTCAAGAATAGTGGGATTATCATCAACTAAAGTCATGACTTCTCCAAACCCACTTTCAATATTATTGCAAAAATCATATTCATCATGAGGTTTAAACAAATTTTTAAGATAATAAGAAATATCATCACTCCAATCATGATTATTGCAATAAGTAGTGGTCATAGCAAGACTAGCATCCCCAAGCTTAGGGTTTTGCATAATTTTAGCATGATTGTCACTAATAGAATTTATAGTGAAACCATTGCAATCAAGCTTTTCATCCAAGGAGCCCTCATGAATCACTTCATAAATTTCTTCCTCACAATTTTCAGATTCACGCATCTCAAGCAAAACTCCATAAAGATAGTCAAGTGCACTCAACTCACTATGAATTGGATCAACATAATTGGATCTCTTAAAGAGATTAGCAAGTGGATGAGGATCCATATCACTAGCTTTTCAGCAAGCGAAGATGCAAGTATATTGAAGGCACATGGCACACAAGCGAACATAAAGCAAGCGAGAGAAAAGGGCGAATGAAAAAGGCAAACAGAAAAAGGCAAACAAAAAAGGCAAATTGGTGAAGTGGGGGAGAGGAAAACGAGAGGCAACTCGCAAAAAAGGTAAATGCAAGAGATGAGTTTGTGACACCTACTTGGATAGATCTTGACTTGATCTCTCCTCCCCGGCAACGGCGCCAGAAATTCTTCTACTACTGCGTCAACAGACCTTCCCTGGCAAAGGCGCCAGGAATCCTTCTGCTATGGGCTACGCCTATAGGGACTTCCTTGGCAAATATGCAAAGGATTTCCCCGCGGCCTTGGAGCCTTGCGTTGTTGTTCCCGTGAAGATGAAAGGGTGATGTAGCATAGCAGTGGTAAGTATTTCCCTTAGTTTGAGAACCAAGGTATCAATCCAGTAGGAGGATCGCGTCAAGTCACAAGTACCTGCACAAACACAAAGATCTTGCACCCAACACTATGAAGGGGTTGTCAATCCCTTATAGATTGTTTGCAAAGTGAGAACTGAAAGCAAAAAGAAAACAATGCAAAGTAAAAGTAAAAGTGGAGACGATAGTTGTGAATAGACCCGGGGGCCGTAGTGTTCACTAGTGGCTTCTCTCATGAAAGCAAGTAGACGGTGGGTGAACGAATTACTGTCGAGCTATTGATAGAACCGCGCAAAGTCATGACGTTATTTAAGGCAATGATTATATCTATAGGCATCACGTCCAAAACAAGTAGACCGATACTTTATGCATCTACTACTATTACTCCACACGTCGACCGCTATCGAGCATGCATCTAGTGGATTAAGTTCAAAAGAACAGAGTAACGCCTTAAGCAAGATGACATGATGTAGATGGACAATCTGAAATTTATGATAAAAGCCCATCTTGTTACCCTTGATGGAAACAACATGATGCGTGCCTTGTTGCCCCTTCTGTCACAGGGAAAGGTCACCGCACGGTATGAACCCAAAACCAAGCACTTCTCCCATTGCAAGAATCATAGATCTAGTTGGAGAAACAAAACCCAAGACTCTGAGAGACTTCCAAGGATATCAAATCATGCATATAAGAAATCAACAAAGACTCAAATATAGTTCATAGATAATCTGATCACAAATCCACAATTCATCAGATCTCGACAAAAAGACCGCCAAAGAGGATTACATCGGATAGATCTCCATGAAGATCATGGAGAACTTTGTATTGAAGATCCAAGAGAGAGAAGAAGCCATCTAGCTACTAACTATGGACCCGTAGGTCTGAAGTGGACTACTCATGAGTCATTGGAGAGGCGATGAAGTTGATGTAGAAGCCCTCCAGCTCCAAAGTCCCCTCCGGCAGGGCACCGGGAAGGGTCTCCAGATGAGATCTCGCGGAAACGGAAGCTTGCGGTGGCGGAAAAGTGTTTTCGTGGATGCCCTGATTTTTTCTGGGATTTTAGAGAATATATAGGCGAAAGAGCTAGGACTGGGGAGCTCCAGGGGGGCCACAAGCCTGGTAGGCGCGGGCCCCCCTGGTGGTGGCTACAGGGCTTGTGGGCCCCATGTGGCTCTCGTGCCTTGGCCCTCAAGTCCCCCGATCTTCTTCTGTTCTGGAAAATTTTATTACGGGGATTTTATTCCGTTTGGACTCCGTTCCAAAATCAGATCTGAAAAGAGTCAAAAACACAGAAAAACAGGAACTGGCACTTGGCACTGAATTAATAAGTTAGTCCCAAAAAATATATATAAGGTACATAAAACATCCAAAGTTTTCAAGATAACAGCGTGAAACCATCAAAAATTATAGATACGTTTGAGACGTATCATGCCTCCACACTCATCGGACCACACACATCGGTGTGTATGATTTCCAACAAGTCACTTGCACGCTCCATTGTTCCGGAGAATAGAGTTTTAGTTATCTTGCCCATGAGGGATGATTCGCACGTGTCAAGTGAATCAAAGTCAAGTGACTCCAAAAGTCTATCGGTATGGAGTTTCTTCATGCGCTTTACACCAATATGACCTAAGTGGCAGTGTCATAAAAACATGGCGCTATCATTGTTAACTCTAACTCTTTTGGTCTCAATGTTATGTATATGTGTATTATCACTATCAAGATTCAATATGAACAATCCTCTCACATTGGGTGCATGACCATAAAATATATTACTCATAGAAATAGAACAACGAGTATTCTCTGACTTAAACGAGTAACCTTCTCGCAATAAACAAGATCCATATATAATGTTCATGCTTAACGCAGGCACTAAATAACATTTATTTAAGTTCATAACTAATCCTGATGGTAACTGAAGTGAAACTGTGCTGACGGCGATTGCATCAACCTTGGAACCATTTCCCACGCGCATCGTCACTTCATCCTTCGCCAGCCTTCGCTTATTCCGCAGTTCGTGTTTCGAGTTGCTAATATGAGCAACAGAACCAGTATCGAATACCCAGGCACTACTACGAGAGTTGGTTAAGTACACATCAATAACATGTATATCGAATATATATGATTTTTCCTTGTCCGCCTTCTTATCAGCCAGATACTTGGGGCAGTTGCACTTCCAGTGACCCATACCCTTGCAATAATAGCATTCCGTTTCAGGCTTAGGTCCAGCTTTGGGTTTCTTCGTCGGATTGGCAACAGGCTTGCCGCTCTTCTTTGAATTACCCTTCTTTCCTTTGCCGTTTCTCTTGAAACTAGTGGTCTTACTCACCATTAACACTTGATGCTCTTTACGGAGTTCTGACTCTGTGACTTTCAGCATCGCGAATAACTTGTCGGGTGACTTGTTCATCCCTTGCATGTTATAGTTCAACACAAATCCCTTATAGCTTGGTGGCAGTGATTGAAGAATTCTGTCAGTGATAGCCTCTTGCGGGAGTTCAATCCCCAGCTCAGCTAGACGGTTTAAGTACCCAGACATTTTGAGCACATGTTCACTGACAGACGAATTCTCCTCCACCTTGCAAGCATAGAATTTATCGGAGGTCTCATACCTCTCGATCCGGGCGTTATTCTGAAAGATAAACTTCAACTCTTGGAACATCTCATATGCTCCATGACACTGAAAGCGACGTTGAAGCCCCGGCTCTAAGCGAGACAAGACTGCACATTGAACTACTGAGTAGTCCTCCGTGCGTGTTAACCAAGCGTTATTAACATCTTGGTCAGCTGCGGCGGGTGGTTCATCTCCTAGCATAGCATTAAGGACATAATCCTTCTTCCCAGCTTGCAGGAGGAACTTAAGATTACGAGCCCAGTCTACAAAGTTGCTTCCATCATCTTTCAACCTAGCTTTCTCTAGGAACGTATTAAAATTCAGGGTGACTGTCGCGTGATCCATTGATCTACAACACAAATGTTTTCAAAGTGGACTTAGACTATGTTCAATATAATTAGAGTTTAACAAATCAAATTACTTGCTAAACTCCCACTCAAAAAGTACATCTCTCTAGTAATTTGAGTGGTTCATGATCCAATTCCACTAGCTCAAGTCCGACCATCACGTGAGTTGAGGATAGTTTCAGTGGTAAGCATCCCTATGCTAATCATATCAACTATATGATTCATGATCGACCTTTCGGTCTCATGTGTTCCGAGGCCATGTCTGCACAAGCTGTTTTGCACCCGTTGTATGTGAACGTTGAGTCTATCACACCCGATCATCACGTGGTGTCTCGAAACGACGAACTGTAGCAACGGTGCAAAGTCGGGGAGAACACAATTTCGTCTTGAAATTTTAGTGAGAGATCACCTCATAATGCTACAGTCGTTCTAAGAAAAATAAGGTGCATAAAAGGATTAACATCACATGCAATTCATAAGTGACATGATATGGCCATCATCATCTGCTTCTTGATCTCCATCACCAAAGCACCGGCACGATCTTCTTGTCACCCGCACCACACCATGATCTCCATCAATGTGTTGCCATTGGGGTCATCGTGCTACTCATGCTATTACTACTAAAGCTACGTCCTAGAAATATAGTAAACGCATCTGCAAGCACAAACGTTAGTTTAAAAGACAACCCTATGGCTCATGCCGGTTGCCGTACCATCGACGTGCAAGTCGATATTAGCTATTACAACATGATCATCTCATACATCTAATATATCACATCACGTCATTGGCCATATCATATCACAAGCATACCCTGCAAAAACAAGTTAGACGTCCTCTAATTGTTGTTGCATATTTTACGTGGTTGCTATGGGTATCTAGTAGATCGCATCTTACTTACACAAAAACCACAACGGAGATGTGCAAATTGCTATTTAACCTCTCCAAGGATCGCCTCGGTCAAAACCTATTCAACTAAAGTTGAAGAAACAGACACCCGCCAGTCATCTTTATGCAATGAAGTTGCATGTCAAGCGATGAAACCAGTCTTTCGTAAGCGTACGAATAGTGTCGGTCTGGGCATCTTCAATCCAACAATACCGCCGAACCGAGAAAAGACAAAGGATGGCAGCAAATCGAACATCACCGTCCACAAAACCCTTTGTGTTCTACTCGATATAACATCTATGCATGAAACTAGCTCATGATTCCACTGTTGGGGAATGTCGCATGGGAAACAAAAAATTTCGTACACGCACTAAGACCTATCATGGTGATGTCCATCTACGAGAGGAGATTTGGATCTACGTACCCTTGTAGATCGCACATCAGGAAGCGCTAAGAAATGCGGTTGGTGTAGTGGAACGTCCTCACGTCCCTCGATCCGTCCCGCGAACCGTCCCACGAACCGTCCCGCGATCCGTCCCATGATCCGCTCCGATCTAGTGCCGAACGGACGGCACCTCTGCGTTCAGCACACGTAAAGCTCGACGATGATCTCGGCCTTCTTGATCCAGCAAGCAAGACGGAGAAGTAGATGAGTTCTCCGGCAGCATGATGGCGCTCCGGTGGTGGTGAAGGATCTACTCCTGCAAGGCTCCGCCCGAGCTCCGCAGAAATACGATCTAGAGGAAAAACCGTGATGTTTTGTGGTCGGGCTGCGGTGGCAAAGTTGTCTCAAATCAGCCCTAGACCTTCACGATATACAGGAGGAGGGTTGGGGAGACTTTCCTTGGGGTCCAAGAGCCCAAGAGCCCGCCGGCCAAGGAGGTGGAGGAGTCCACCTCCAATCCTAGTCCAGCTAGGATTGGAAGGTGGAGTCCTTCCCTTCCTTCGCACCTCTTTTTTCTTTCTTTTTCCTTTGATGTCTTATCTCCTGTGCATAGGGCGTCTTGGGCTGTCCCACCATCCCACTAAGGGTTGGTGCGGCACCCCTAAGGCCTATGGGCTTCCCCCGGGTGGGCTGCCCCCTCCCCCCCGGTGAACATCCGGAACCCATTCGTCACTCCTCGTACATTCCCGGTAATGCCCGAAAACTTTCCGGTAATCAAATGAGGTCATCCTATATATCAATCTTCGTCTCCGGACCATTCCGAAAATCCTCGTGACGTCCGTGATGTCATCCGAGACTCCAAACAACATTCGGTAACCACACATATAACTCAACTGTACTAAAACATCGCTGAACCTTAAGTGTGCAGATCCTGTGGGTTCAAGAACTATGCAGATATGCTCTGAGGTACTCCTCGGTGAATATCCAATAGCGGGACCTGGATGCCCATATTGGATCCTACATATTCTCCGAATAACTTATCGGTTGAACCTCAGTGTCAAGGATTCAGGTAATCCCGTATGTCATTCCCTTTGTCCTTCGGTATGTTACTTGCCCGAGATTCGATCGTCGGTATACGCATACCTATTTCAATCTCGTTACCGGCAAGTCTCTTTTCTCATTCCGTAATACAAGATCCCGTGACTTACACTTAGTCACATTGCTTGCAAGGCTTGTGTGTGATGTTGTATTACCGAGTGGGCCCCGAGATACCTCTCCGTCACATGGAGTGACAAATCCCAGTCTTGATCCATACTAACCCAACGGACACCTTCGGAGATACCTGTAGAACACCTTTATAGTCACCCAATTACGTTGTGACGTTTTATACACACAAGGCATCCCTCCGGTGTCAGTGGGTTATATGATCTCATGGTCATAGGAACAAATACCTGACACGCCGAGAATAATAGCAATAAAATAACACGATCAATATGCTACGTTCATAGTTTGGGTCTAGTCCATCACATGATTCTCCCAATGATGTGACCCAGTTATCAAGCAACAACACTTTGCACATAGTCAGAAAACCTTGACTATCCTTGATCAACTGGCTAGCCAACTAGAGGCTTGCTAGGGACATTGTTGTGTCTATTTATCCACACATGTATCTATGTTTTCATTCAATATAATTATAGCATGGATAATAAGCGATTATCTTTAAACAGGAAATATAATAATAACTATTTATCATTGCCTCTAGGGCATATTTCCAACAAAATCACCAACTAAAAGGTGGCGTCGAGGGAGTCGAACCCAAGACCACAGGCGTGGGACTAGACTTTGTTGCCACTACACTGGCTGCGGTTTGCTGCACTAGCAGGGGCAACAAGCAAGATAAACCTGCTCTGCTCGCTAATATACCACGCCAAAACAAAAGGAAGAAGGGAGGGCGCTAGGTCTCGAATCCCGGACGTGCCGGTCTGCATGCGGGGACAAATCCAGTTGAGCTGGTGTGGTGGTTCTGGCTAGAGAGGGGGAGCGAAACTAGGTAAACACAAAAAACGGGGCGCTTGCTCTGCTTTGGTAGAGAGGCGCCGGCGATGGGCCTCACCGGAGCAATGCACACTACGCACGGCGGCAGCGCGACTACGTGGGAAAACTACCCTATGCTACGCTATGGTGCGGCGCAGGGGATAACGACCACACTTTAGAGGGGCTACGTCCATGCACACGCGTATGCATGTGTAGCAACACACCACCTGCAAGCTACCGGTGCAACTCCGGCATGGCGTGGACTCACGCACGATGGCGCCTAGCAGGAGGGACTGCGGAGGAGAGCGAGGAGCTGTGGCTCACCGAGGGTGCACAGAAGAGCAGCCGGTGCGATGGAGAGGAAGCAGCACGACGAGTTGGTGCAGGAGGTGCTCGCCGGAGGTGAGGAAGGAGCCGGCCTTCATGGACATCGGGGAAGGAGACCTTGAGGTCTGGTTGTCCTGGGAATGGAACCCCACCACCCTCCGCGAGCTCCTGGTCCAGACGGTGAAGAATAAGGATGTCGATCTGCTGCTGGCATCGAGCTCACCAGGAGCTGATCATGGCGACGATAGCGTCAGGTGGCTTACCCTGACGGTGCTAGGAGGAAGGGGAGGAGGAAAAATGGGCGAGGAGGAACCCTAGGTGGAGGGCATGGCTAAATAGGCCGGGGGTGAGGCTCTGGTGGCCGTGTTATCGAGGCCAAGAGAGAATCGGTGGTGGTTGAGGAGTCGTATAGAGGTGACGTCGAGAGGTGGAAGAGAGGTACGCGTTGGCTGGGCTCTGGGCTGGTTCCAACAGTGCCTGGGCCTAGCTCTCTCTCTCTGGTTAAAGTTTTTTTGCAAATAAAACATAACATGCAGCTACATTAATTCATAGGGCTAAAAGGAAAACTGTTTTGAAGAAGAGTAAAAATAAAACCCTTTTATTTAAAATGAGGCTCTATTTTAAAATAAAAACAAAAGGAAAATAAATTCAAAGAAAAGAGTGTTTCACCCCACAATTAATAGGAAGACATTTTGAAGAGGAGGAACATTTTATTGAGGCAAAAAATAGAATCTTGAAAAATCAGCCATTAATTAAATTGTAAGAAAGGGTTTTTGTAACTATGGTGCAACAAGGGTTTTTGAGGTTGATCTTGTTGCACCCAATCATATTGCAAACACCAAGTCACATTCACACTTCATACCATGTTGCCACAAGTAACACAAAACAAGAACAAGAACAAGAATTGATGCTATGCAAGATGCCATGATGTACATGAAATGAAGACACCATTAAATCAAACCACTTGATCATCATAACAAGGTTGCCATATAGGGAAAGATATTACAAGAGGGGGAAGGGATGCATTGGGGCTGTCACAGACTAGCATTTCTAGCCCATGCATCCATGCCTCTCAAATTCTAGGATGAAGCCTTCCTCAGTGCCACATATCTTATCAATATCCGTCCCTATAAAGTAATAAAATTTGAGGGTCCAATAACTCGTCTTATTGGTATAGCCCTAGATTTTACATCTCTTTGCATCTTTGGCTATGCATGTTGGCCAAATCTTAGACCATATAACACACGCAAACTTGCATTTTGTTCCAAAAGATGTATCTTTTTAGGCTATAACTCTATGCACAAAGGGGTTGAAAGTCTTGATGTATCCATTGGCACGCTTTAGATGTCTCGGTATGTTGTTTCCAATGAAACAGTTTTCCCTTCCGAGTCACTTCATCCAAACGCTAGGGCTCTTCTCCGTAAAGAAATTATTATTGTTCCGGACTTTGATCAAGGGGGCGATAACAATTGTACTAACCAATGTGCTAAAATTCCTTCTAGTTCTACTCCTCGCGTTGTGTCTATGCAGGTGCCTGAAGAACCCAGGGTTCAAAACGGTCTAAATAATCGAAATCTCACACAAAATGAAGCTATATTTCATGTGTATGAGCAAGAGGGAGCGAAAGCAGCAGGCATGGAACTTGAGGAGGTTTGGGCGGCTTCTTCCATGCCTGTTCACTGATCTATCTTGAGTCGCACGCCCACCAGTCGACAGAGAATCCAAGCATCCCCGGCCCACTTAGCATCCGCCTAGCGAGCACGCACGCAGGGAGCAAAAGAAGACGCGGGATCACCTAGGGTTTCCTCACACATGCATTCAGCTTTGCGAGCTGATTTCGATGCCCCAAGCAATTTTGGTTCAGATCCAAACACACCAGAATTCAATGGATCCTCTGTGACAAGCCAACCTATGCAGTCTTGTCACGCCCAAGATGCGACCCTATCCTCAATTTGGCATGAAGACCTCGTCAGGGATAGAAGCGCATCTCGTCATGTCGCAAGAATGGATATCGATACAAGTACATGTACTGAAAAGATGAGATATATATATATATATATAGAATTGGCTTACACTCGCCACAAGCTACATCAGAGTCACAGCAGTACAATACATAATCATCATGAAGAATAGCAGGGTCCGACTACGGACGAAAACAAACGAGAAAAGAAGAACGACGTCCATCCTTGCTATCCCAGGCTGCCGGCATGGAACCCATCCTAGATCGATGAAGAAGAAGAAGAAGCAACTCCAAATGATAAAATCAACGCGCTCGCGTCAAGTAACCTTTACCTGTACCTACAACTGGTGTTGTAGTAATCTGTGAGCCACAGAGGACTCAGCAATCTCATTTCCAAAGGTATCAAGACTAGCAAAGCTTAATGGGTGAGGCATAGTTAAGTGGTGAGGTTGCAGCAGCGGCTAAGCATATATTTGGTGGCTAACTTACGAGTACAAGAAATAAGAGGGGGAAGATCTACGCATAACGGACGTGAACTACTGATAATCAAATGAATGATCCTGAACACCTACCTACGTCAGACATAACCCCACCATGTCCTCGATCAGAGAAAGAACTCACGAAAGAGACAATCACAGTTGGCATATTTTAATTAAGTTAACTTCGAGTTATCTAGAACCAGTGTTAAAGAAAGTTTCCACGTTGCCACATAACCGCGGGCATGGTTTTCCGAAAAGATTTAACCCTGCAGGGGAGCTCCAACTAGTCCATCACAAATTACCACAAGCCGCATAGAAATCCTCAATCACGAAGCTCACGATCTCGTCGGATTCCCTAGTGGAAAACCTCAACTCTGAGATTACCCCAAGCATCACCGGAATGCCCATGCACAAGATATCTCGTCAAAGGTAAAACTAATCCAGCAAGGTCGCCCGGCGTATCGACGATCCCGATAGGAGCCGCGTATCTCGTTCTCAGGACACGACGGATAAGATACGCGTACGAGTGCCAAACCTCGAGTTTCCTCACGGTGGCCCCGCACAGTGCTCTGTTTTGGACCAGCACCATCAGCACTGGCCCTACCTATATTATGTAGAATTACTCCTCGGGTAGGGCTAACTCCCTATGCATTTCAATATTATCAAATTATTATGTTGGGCAAAATAGTACCAATGTTAGGCCTTGCCGGACCAGCTTTAATCTAAAACGAATTATCAAGGGGGTCCCCATAACAACCCCGGTCGTGTTAGGAGCACTCAATTATGGAACATAACACCGGTAGCCAAAACTAAGGGGGCAAAGGTGGAACAAAACACCAGGCTAGAAGGGCCAAGCCTTCCACCTTTTACCAAGTATATAGGTGCATTAAATTAAATAACATTTAATAGGGTGATATAACAAGGAACCCATGTTAACACATGGAAACAACTGCACCTGCAACTAGCAACGCTAACAACAAGGTTAAGCAAGCGGTAATATAGCCAATCAGTGGTTTGCTAGATCGAACAGGTTGAAGGTTTTCATGGCATTGTTAAGAGGCTGATATTTAACATGTGGTAGACAACGAAACATAACGATAGCATTGAAATAACTAGCATGGCAATGATAGTAATGGTATCTGGGGAAATGGTCATCTTTCCTGAGATCCTGCTTGGAAGAAGAATCACTCCGTGAAGCAGACGAACCGATGTAGTCGAACGAGTCCTCACTTTCCGACACGCTTGCGGAACTCTACCGAGACAGAGCAAACCGGAGAAGAATCAACACACGATATTCATCACTCACATGCATTATATGATGCATGATCAGTTAAAATATGCAAGGCATGGCATGGCATGGCAAATCACATCACGCAACCACTACACATTAAGTGAAGCTCAATATGCAACAACGAGTTGCATATTGACGAAACTCCACATACGAACTATTTAGTTCCCTCTTGATTAGGTACACGGCAATATTAAAAGTTGTTAACATGGAAAGGGGTGAAGCACAAATTAATCTACTTATCTAGGCATTTTAAATGAGGCCGGAAACAACTTATAGCATCTCCGAAATGACCTCGCGTGTTAAAATCTAATTCTGTCCAGATTCATCCTAATCACATTTTTTGTTTGTTAAACAACGAAACAAAGTGGAGCATGAGATTCTACACGTCGTTCTACTCGATTTACATATATAGAACATCTCCAAAGGAGCTACGGTTAAATAGTTACGACCTAAACCGTTTTCAACATGTCGACACGCAAACTGACACAAACAGCACGCTAACAGCCTTAAACATGCATGAGAGTTGGAAATTGTTAATCTACGCGAAATTCTAGTCAAGTTTCATATACAACTTGTCTCGATCCGGTGCACGGTCTAAAAGCTAGCAAATAAGCACTAGGCTACGGAGCTATTGTTAAACAAATAGAGTGGCGACACTAATTATGCTGTTGAACCAGAACAGATCTAGGAAAAAAAACGCTAAATATTCAGTTCCAGCGCTCACAAGGATACAGAGACCTGCGGTCATGGCAATTCCAAGGGAGGATGGCGCCGATTCGGCGGGGCTGACGAAGGCCGGGAATGGGCTGATCTATCAAGGGCCTACCGGATCCGCTGGGGAACGACGCGAGACGGCGAGCTGCAGGGCGGAGAAGGCATCCATGACGGGGCTGCAGCGCCTTCGTTCAGTCCTGACATGGGGAAAACAACAGAGAGGAGAAGGATTAGAGGAGAGGGAAGGAGGGGTCACGAGGGAGGAGCACTGGGCACGGACGCTGAGCCGGAATCATGTCGGATCTCGCCGGCGGCACGACGAAGGACTCCCGGGCCGACGCGGGCGAAGCTCCCCTCGGGCTACCATGCTGCCGACGAGAAGAACAGAGGGAAGGGGAGGTTAGGGAGAGAGGGAGAAGAAGGGAAGGAAGGAACAGAGGAGGAGGACGGTAACGAGGCCAACTTGGGATTCTCCAGCGGCGTGCTCGCCGGCCGATGGCTATCGGTGGCTGTACGGGCAAGGGGACGAGGCTCACGAAGACCACGGGGATGACTGGAATCTGTGGCTGGCTCGGATTGTTGGTTTGGACCGGAAGGAGATCCTGAGGTGGGACAAAATGCCTAGGAATTAGGGTTGGACTAAATTTGGTTAGGGGTGGCCTTTAAATAGGAAAAACGGGTTTGGTTCGGACCCTCTGATTTTGATCGGACGGTCGAGAAATAGGTTAGGAGAGTTCAATGGACAAAGCGATGATGGTTTAGGGTAAAACGAGGTTGATCCGGACCCAACGGTCACGAGCGCCCGGTTTGGGTTTCGGAAGGTTTCGGACTGGGCTGCGCGTAGGGTCGGTGCACTGTGCAGAGGGGCTAGGCGGAGATGAGAGGGAAAACGGGCAGCCCGGCAACGAGATTTAAAAATATCAGAAAACGTTCGACGATAGACCGAATACGATGCCGCTACGGTCGACTGTTCGTGTACCAGACGGACTCCGATCGCAACAAAATTCGACAGGCGGCCTACCTATATTAAAATAACACCGCACGTCAAATATCACCCCAATCAGAGAAAGTTTTCAACACACTTCTAAAAAACAAGATTCGAACGATGCCGCGGGCGCGTGCGTGTGCGGTCGGACTCGGAACGAACAACGACGATAACCGGCAACTAACAACGGATGCAATTTTTGAAAACCGGCGGCAATAGGGTGCCGATGCAATGCTGATGATGCGCATGATGCGACAAAAGAAAATAGACACACAACGAAAACAGAATAAAGGGGGGAATCTTCTGGAACGTCGGCATCGGGCTGTCACAACTCTCCTACACTACAAGAGGATCTCGCTCCGAGATCCAAGAATGAAAGGGGGAGAGGATGAGAAAGAACAAGAGGTAAAAATTTAGTCGCTTCTTTGACAAACGAGTGAAACCAACGATTCTTGAAGGTTGCAAAGAGATAAGGAATGATACGAGAAAGAAGCAAGAATTGACGGAAAATTTCGGCAGCACTTCGGTAGGAAAGTGGGACAAAAAAATTCGATAAGAAGAGAGAATTAGACAAGATTCACGATCAACTAAATATAACAAGGGAACACCATGATCTTGATAGAGCAACTTGATAGACCCAAAAGAGCAATAACACAATTCCTCCGGAACAATAGAATTGGAATTAGCTCATATGGAAGAAGAGAATGAAGAAAAGAATGACAACTATTATCTCAAATGAACTTGGCAAGCACCCTTGCGAGAAGAATTGGACGGAGTTGTTGGAAAACAACAACGAAAGAACAAGATAGTAGTGGGCTTATGGAAATCATCTCACATTTATAAGGTGACAACCAACCACTAAAAGAAACAAGGAAGATTGGGAGAAACAAGATATGAACAATTTCTTACACCAAGAGGGTACATTGCGAACTGGGATTAATGACAAGCACCATGATAGCACAATCCATAGGAAAAGCTTTAGGTGAAATCCAGCCCAAAATAGCTCAATGAAGAAATCATGGGTTGAAAATATCCCATGAACATAGAATTGGTGGATTTAATTATCTCATTCTTGAAAGGAAAACTCTTCGAGGCTCCTACACTAACAAGAATGCTATAATACCACCTCAAAGGACAAAGGAAGAACAATTGCACATATAAATGCAAGAGAAAGGATACTTGAGGTTCCCCAACAAGAATCTTGAAGAATACTTAAGAATGGATTGATATGATGATGAACCACCAAGAAGGACCTCCGTATACAAATAAATGATGCAAAGATATGAAGGTAGAAAAGAATAAGATTAAAGGCCTTGCAATGATTTAGATGAAGCTTCACAAAGAGATACTTGAGAAAACTTGGAACTCCGGAAAAGAAAAGATAAGAACACTTGAGAAAAAGGAATTGATATCATGAGCCACTCCGGAAGAAGAATTCAAAATACTACGAGCAAGAATAAGAATTATGTTAAGCTTATCCTTCATCAAGTTTAATTGATAACAAGCAACGGATTTAGGATACAACTTATTCCTCTAGAAATGATTGAGCAGAGATATGAGCACAAACTAGAAGAATTGTTGCAAAAAAAACCCGGTGATAATTGAAATGAATGAGGCAACCACGAATGACTGGAGATACAAGAGAATGATGAGATCATGATCCACCTAACAGAAAACTTGAATAAGGCACCGGAATAACTGAGAGACGAACGAAGAGACAACAATTGAGAAGAATTGAGGATGAAAGCTCAAAGCTGAGAACGAAGAAGTCTTCTGAAATGAGGGCCTTCGGAGGAACGAGAAATAAAAAACAACTTAGAAATGCACCGGATAGCAAGAAAGGTATTACTCACGATAGAAACAATTGAGAGGATAACACGAAGCTGAGATGACAATCTTCACAAAAATGGAACAAGGCTTAGAGAAACACTCCTTCGGTCTTCAAATTTGAAAATGATGAGAAGAACACCACCAAGAATAATTGAGACACTCCGGAATAATGAAGAATGAAATGTTGAGCCAATAAGAGAATTAATTCAAATAGATTTTGAAGAAGTAATATGACTGATGGAAATCATACTTACGTCATAGTTGAACTAATTAGAGATATCCGGAAAAAGATTACAAGAGTTATAAGATCCTGGGAAAAACCTGTGGGTTATGGGCCCACTCAAAGAAACCACCGTTAGAAAGGATTGCCAGAAAGATTGATATTGCACCGGTACGAAGAGAACTAGATGAGGTTAGCACCTCGAAATAATTAAAAGAATTGAAAACGAGAAACTACTGAAATATCTTCAACGCTCCGGATAGACTAGAGAGAAATGATAACAACATAGGCTAGCAAGAATTCCCAACATAGGAAAGAATTTAATGGTTGAAAAGGATATGATGACCATGGATAACAGAACTGAATTCACCGGTAAGGATGACAAGAATGAATAAAGATGAACATTAAGCTCCATAGAATCTTCACAACGAATTATTGGGTAAGAGAGAAAAGAACACACAGCGGAAGCACAATGAAAAGAAAACTCTTGGATGAAAATTGAATCACTGAAGAAAAGAGTTGGAGGGCGGGGAAAAACAAAGACAACATGGGACAGATGAGATGAACTACAGAATAAAATGAGATAATGATCTGCAATATTGGAGAGGGTAGACTACAGTTGAAGAGAAGCACACCGGTTGAAAAAGAATTGACATAACAACTCCGGTTGACAGAACTGATAAGACAATTGATTGAGAAAAAGAATTAGCATTCACATAAAAACTATGAGAACACCTCTTGGAAATATCTGAAAGCACCACTTGACATCGAAGCAACACGAATTACCATATTCCAACAAAACAAAGGGTGCGGCTTGCAATTAGCCAGAACAAACTCATGAGAAAGGTTTCGTCCGATATTCTCGTGGACAGGAATCGACTAGATGTCGAACCCGAACCTAACATCATGCATTTATTGGAAGATTGTCCTATAAGAACCTACTTGAATTCCCACCTAAGAATTCCCGAAATATCTGGTCATGCAATCTGGTACACGGATACAAGGAGTAATATCACACAACTCCTATACTAACCCGTCACCTGTATCACATCCGTCAACACACAACCAGAATCTTGGACCTTCATCTACAACAGACCCTCGTGATCACAACGATACAAAGTATTGCAGTACTCCCGAACAATTTGCACCAGTACTGGGAAATCGGGGTTATCTCGTCACTACTAGTATTGAAGCAATTACGAACATCCTTCGTTCTGAGATATTAAGAAATCTGAATGGTAACAATGTGCTCAAGAATCCCCTGGAGCTCAACTCCCCTGAAACTCAAAGCAGATAGGAGGCACCAAGACAGAACTCCGTCACATCGGCATCATATAGATTCCAAAAATATCTGCGTGATCCTAAAAAAAATTGAAGTGAGAAGAGGAGTAGAATAAATTATTACGTCAAGATTCCTCACGAGAACATAGAAGAGGAGAAAAAAGAATCCTACTCTCCGATATATAACTAGACTCAACACAGTTTTTCACTAGACTCGACTCGGCCAAGTTCGATCAATCAAGGGGGCTCCTAGGTCGGTACTGCTCTGATACCAACTTGTCACGCCCAAGATGCGACCCTATCCTCAATTTGGCACGAAGACCTCGTCAGGGATAGAAGCGCATCTCGTCGTGTCGCAAGAATGGATATCATTACAAGTACATGTACTGAAAAGAAGATATATATATATATATATAATTGGCTTACACTCGCCACAAGCTACATCAGAGTCACAGCAGTACAATACATAATCATCATGAAGAATAGCAGGGTCCGACTACGGACGAAAACAAACGAGAAAAGAAGAACGACGTCCATCCTTGCTATCCCAGGCTGCCGGCCTGGAACCCATCCTAGATCGATGATGAAGAAGAAGAAGCAACTCCAAATGAACAATCAACGCGCTCACGTCAAGTAACCTTTACCTGTACCTGCAACTGGTGTTGTAGTAACCTGTGAGCCACAGGGGACTCAGCAATCTCATTTCCAAAGGAATCAAGACTAGCAAAGCTTAATGGGTGAGGCATGTTTAAGTGGTGAGGTTGCAGCAGCGGCTAAGCATATATTTGGTGGCTAACTTACGGGTACAAGAAATAAGAGGGGGAAGATCTACGCATAACGGACGTGAATTACCGATGATCAAATGAATGATCCTGAACACCTACCAACGTGAGACATAACCCCATCATGTCCTCGATCGGAGAAAGAACTCACGAAAGAGACAGTCACAGTTACGCACACAGTTGGCATATTTTAATTAAGTTAACTTCAAGTTATCTAGAACCAGTGTTAAAAAAAGTTTCCACGTTGCCACATAACCGCGGGCATGGCTTTCCGAAAAGATTTAACCCTGCAGGGGAGCTCCAACTAGTCCATCACAAATTACCACAAGCCGCATAGAAATCCTCAATCACGAAGCTCGCGATCTCGTCGGATTCCCTAGTGGAAAACCTCAACTCTGAGATTACCCCAAGCATCATCGGAATCCCGATGCACAAGATATCTCGTCAAAGGTAAAACTAATCCAGCAAGGTCGCCCGGCGTGTCGACGAACCCGATAGGAGCCGCGTATCTCGTTCTCAGGACACGACGGATAAGCTACGCGTACGAGTGCCAAACCTCGAGTTTCCTCACGGTGGCCCCGCACAGTGCTCTGTTTTGGACCATCACCATCAGCACTGGCCCTACCTGTATAATGTAGAATTACTCCTCGGGTAGCGCTAACTCCCTATGCATTTTAATATTATCAAATTATTATGTTGGGCAAAATAGTACCAATGTTGGGCCTTGCCGGACCATCTTTAATCTAAAATAAATTATCAAGGGGTTCCCCATAACAACCCCGATCGTGTTAGGAGCACTCAATTATGGAACATAACACCGGTAGCCGAAACTAAGGGGGCAAAGGTGGAACAAAACACCAGGCTAGAAGGGCCGAGCCTTCCACCTTTTACCAAGTATATAGGTGCATTAAATTAAATAACATTTAATAGGGTGATATAACAAGGAACCCATGTTAACACATGGAAACAACTGCACCTGCAACTAGCAACGCTAACAACAAGGTTAAGCAAGCGGTAACATAGCCAATCAGTGGTTTGCTAGATCGAACAGGTTGAAGGTTTTCATGGCATTGTTAAGAGGCTGATATTTAACATGTGGTAGGCAACGAAACATAACGATAGCATTGAAATATCTAGCATGGCAATGATAGTAATGGTATCTTGGGAAATGGTCATCTTGCTTGAGATCCTGCTTGGAAGAAGAATGACTCCGTGAAGCAGACGAACCGATGTAGTCGAACGAGTCCTCACTTTCTGGCACGCTTGCGGAACTCTACCCAGACGGAGCAAACCGGAAAAGAATCAACACACGATATTCATCAGTCACATGCATGATATGATGCACACCCTAATATGATGCATGATCAGTTAAAATATGCAAGGCATGGCATGGCATGGCAAATCACATCACGCAACCACTACACATTAAGTGAAGCTCAATATGCAACAACGAGTTGCATATTGACGAAACTCCACATACGAACTATTTAGTTCCCTCTTGATTAGGTACATGGCAATATTAAATGTTGTTAACATGGCAAGGGGTGAAGCACAAATTAATCTACTTATCTAGGCATTCTAAATGAGGCCGGAAACAACTTATAGCATCTCCGAAATGACCTCACGTGTTAAAATCTAATTCTGTCCATATTCATCCTAATCACATTTTTTGTTTGTTAAACAACGAAACAAAGTGTATCATGAGATTCTACACGTTGTTCTACTCGATTTACATATATAGAACATCTCCAAAGGAGCTACGGTTAAATAGTTACGACTTAAACCGTTTTCAATATGTCGACACGCAAACCGACACAAACAGCACGCTAACAGCCTTAAACATGCATGAGAGTTGGAAAATGTTAATCTACGCGAAATTGTAGTCAAGTTTCATATATAACTTGTCTCGATCCGGTGCACGGTCTAAAAGCTAGCAAACAACCACTGGGCTACGGAGCTATTGTTAAACAAATAGAGTGGCAACACTAATTATGCTGTTGAACCAGAACGGATCTAGGAAAAACGCTAAATATTCAGTTCCAGCGCTCACAAGGATACAGAGACCTGCGGCCATGGAAATGCCAAGGGAGGATGGCGCCGATTCGGCGGGGCTTGGGGTTTCGGCGGGGCTGACGAAGGCCAGGAATGGGCTGATCTATCAAGGGCCTACCGGATCCGCTAGGGAACGACGCGAGACGACGAGCTGCAGGGCGGAGAAGGCATCCATGACGGGGCTGCATCGCCTGCGTTTAGTCCTGACATGGGGAAAACAACAGAGAGGAGAAGGATTAGAGGAGAGGGAAGGAGGGGTCACGAGGGAGGAGCGCTGGGCAACGGCGCTGAGCCGGAATCATGCCGGATCTCACCGGCGGCGCGATGAAGGACTCCCGGGCCGACGCGGGCGAAGCTCCCCTCGGGCTACCATGCTGCCAGCGAGAAGAACAGAGGGAAGGGGATGTTAGGGAGAGAGGGAGAAGAAGGGAAGGAAGGAAGAGAGGAGGAGGACGGTGACGAGGCCGACTTGGGATTCTCCAGCAGCGAGCTCGCCGGCCGACGGCTGTAGGTGGCTGTACGGGAAAGGGGACGAGGCTCACGAAGACCACGGGGATGACTGGAATCTGTGGCTGGCTCGGATTGTTGGTTTGGATCGGAAGGAGATCCCGAGGTGGAACAAGCATGGTGGTGGCGGCAGCGATGGGACAAAATGCCTATGAATTAGGGTTGGACTAAATTTGGTTAGGGGTGGCCTTTAAATAGGAAAAACGGGTTTGGTTCGGACCCTCTGATTTTGATCGGACGGTCGAGAAATAGGTTAGGAGAGTTCAACGGACAAACCGATGATGGTTTAGGGTAAAACGGGGTTGATCCGAACCCAACGGTCATGAGCACCCGGTTTGGGTTTCGGAAGGTTTCGGACTGGGCTGCGCGTAGGGTCGGTGCACTGTGCAGAGGGGCTAGGCGGAGATGAGAGGGGAAACAGGCAGCCCGGCAACGAGATTTAAAAATACTGGAAAACGTCCGACGATAGACCGAATACGGTGCAGCTACGGTCGATCGTTCGGGTACCAGACGGACTCCGATTGCAACAAAATTCGACAGGCGGCCTTCTTATATTAAAATAACACCGCACGTCAAATCTCACCCCAATCAGAGAAAGTTTTCAACACACTTTTAAAAAACAAGATTCGAACGATGCCGCGGGCGCGTGCGTGTGCGGTCGGACTCGGAACGAACAACGATGATAACCGGCAACTAACAACGGATGCAATTTTTGAAAACCGGTGGCAACAGGGTGCCGATGCAATGCTGATGATGCGCATGATGCGACAAAAGAAAATAGACACACAACAAAAACGGAATAAAGGGGGGAATCTTCTAGAACGTCCGCATCAGGCTGTCACAAGTCTCTTGTGCAGCCATGACAACAACCTTTTGCTACTTCAAGGGTTATGACTCGGTTAGAGAAAGGTATTAGAAATCCAAAAGTCATAACTGATGGCACTATAAGATATGGCAGGCCATGTATTTCAAGTGAACTAATCAGATTGAGTGATGCATTTGGAGATCCTAAGTGGAAAAAGGCCATGGATGAAGAGTACGGTGCACTCATGAAGAATAAAACATGGGGCTTGGTACCAAGTAAGAAAGGTAAAAATATTAGTGACTGCAAGTGGGTCTATAGAATCAAAAGAAAGGCACATGGCTCCATTGATAGGTATAAAACACGTCTAGTTGCAAAAGGGTTCAAGCAACGATATGGTGTTGACTATGAGGATACCATTAGCCCTATTGTAAAAGCTACCACTATAAGACTTGTGCTAGCCATTGTTGTTTCCAGAGGATGGAGACTTAGATAACTAGATGTTCAGAACACGTTTTTGCATGCTGTTCTGAAAGAGGAGGTCTATATTAGGCAACCACGAGGCTATGAAAACCAACAAACACCTCACTATGTTTGCAAACTCGACAAGTCCCTTTATGGACTAAAGCAGTCACCTAGAGCATGGTTCTCAAGGTTAAGTTCATAGTTGAAGCATCTTGGGTATGTTCCACCCAAAGCAGATACATCTCTTTTTATTTATAATAAGGCAAACACAGTGATTTTTGTGCTCCTATATGTTGATGACATCATACTTGCAAGATCCTCGGAACATGCCACTAATGCTGTCTTGCATGATTTGAGTTTAGAGTTTGCTTTGAAGGACCTTGGTGATCTACACATTTTCTTAGGCATGGAAGTTAGGAAGACTCCAGATGGCATAGTATTGAATCAAGAAAAATATGCAACCGAACTTCTAACTCATATGGGAATGAAGGATTGCAAACCTTCACCTACACCATTTTCTTCTTCAGAACAACTTTCAGCATATCAAGAAGAACCACTTCATGAAGAGGAGAGCACAAAATATAGGAGTTCTGTTGGAGCTCTACAGTACTTGACCTTGACACGTCGAGACATATCATTCGTTGTAAACAAGGTTTGCCAATATTTGCATGCCCCTACCTCCATTCATTGGACATCTGTCAAAAGGATTGTACGTTATACCAAACACATTGTGAGTTTGGGACTTCAGTTGAGACGTTATAGTTCCACACTTGTTAGTGGCTTCTCTAATGCCGAATGAGCAGGTTATAGTGATGACAGAAAGTCAACTCAAGGATTTGCAGTGTTCTTTGGTTCAAACCTCATTTATTGGAGTGCTAGAAAACGAGCAACAATATCAAGTACATAGGCCGAGTACAAATCACTAGCAAATATAACTGCTGAGATTATTTGGTTGTAGTCATTGCTTCATGAATTAGGAATCAAGCAACATCATACATCATGTCTGTGGTGTGGCAACTTGGGACCATCCTATCTTTCTACTAATCCAGTGTCTCATGGTAGAACCAAACACATCGAGATTGACTTTCATTTTGTGCGTGAATGAGTTGCAGAAAAGAAATTAGGCATACGATTCATTCCTTCTAGAGATCAGGTAGCAAATGGATTTACTACAACCTTGTCAATCAAGCCATTTGAAGAGTTCAAGAAGAATATTAATATATGATAGTTGAGATTAAGAGAGGATGTTATAGTTAGAGATAGATACCAATTGTAATCTCAACAAACTCCTACTTTCTCTAATATCTTTCCTCTCTTTGTACGCAACATATCTTGAGGATCGTTGTGTGTTCTTGTACGCCAAGGCAAGGATATCGCCTCAATCAATATAAACATACGCGGCTCCCTTACGAGGGAGTAGGAACGCTTCCTTGAGCCAATCTTACAACTCCCCTAGTGGAGAAAGCAACCCTTTTCCCCTTCACAGAATGGGGAAGGGGCGCTCCAGGGAGGGCTATAGGAGCACCTGCATTTCTGGGCTCAGCGTTTGTCGTGGGAGTATGGGCTTCAAGAGTAACACCATGAACCCTATAAAATATTGCAACAATTAAAATATTGAAGGTCACATACAAAGACTGACCTCCTTACTCATCCATAACAAGATTGCCAATCTTACCTTCTTCGGCGGGGCCGCATGGCTGAAGGTATCTACCACAATGTTCATGGTTTCCTTGTCAGCCACCAGCCCCGACAACAAAGCAAGACAACCATGGAGATCGTCCTCATAAGAGTCGATGCGGGAGAACCGAGAAGGGTCAGAAGATCGGCGGTAATCTCTTAAGAGTGAGCCATGAGCATGTAGAGGGGAAAAACAGTGTTCCCCCTAGGTCTGTGCGATCTCAAGATCTGTTAAGAGCATCTGTACTCACCGCCGCCCCAACCAACAGCCTCGAGGGTGCCTTTTTTAGTATTGGCGGTGCAAAATTGGCCAGTCGCGCCCCAACTCCTCGTTTAGCGCCGGTTTCGGCCAAAATATTAGCCGGCGAACCCGAGCAAAACCCAGCCCCCGGGGGTGCCTGGGAGCGCCAATCGAAGCAAAATGCCAAGCGGGCCCGCTTTGTCGGCGGCAGCCGGGCCATTCCCGCTGTTTTCTCCACCTTCCTCTTCCCTTTCCCTCTATTTCCCCGCCTCCTCCTGCCATTTTTCTCCCACTCCCGCCATCCGGCCGCCATGCCGCCGAAGAAGAAGTATACCTTCCCTCGCCCCGTCATTGCTACCGATTCTAGCGGTCGAAGCACAGGAAGCCGAGGAAGCCGATGCCTAGGCCGGTGGGCATTTCAGACGTCGAGTGCAGAGCGGATGGCCAGCACCGGGAGGCAGTCACGATAGCCCAGCGAAGGAGAATCGATGCCAAGAGGATCAGGTACGTAGCGGAGGAGGTGGAGGCGGTGGTCGCGGCCACGGTTGATCAGGAAGAGGCATCCCACGCGGGGATGATGAATCCGCCTGGCCGCAACCCGTAGGCTGCATGGAGGGATTCTCAGGGCCTTGCGTTGGCCACCCTCTCATCGATGATGCTGCCCTATGGGTACATACCCTTGTGTGGCTACTCCGATGGTGATGCGCATCATGGATTCAATCCCAACACCACCTTCTTGCATGGCGCGCCGCAACGTTCCTCCCCCACCGGTTTCGGCCACGACCAGCACGCTCCCTCACCCGGGTTCAACGCCGGCCTCAACACCCAGTATAGCCACTCGCCGCTAGCGTACTCGTCAGCAGCCCCGCATGCACCGTCACTATGCCAAGGTGTCCTTCCATTCGCGCCCACTTCATCGTGGTAGTTTAACTACACCAATGCCGACATGCACGAGATCATCACAAGTGGCTCCATTGCTATCGCGTTGCACCCAGAGTTCGGCGTGGAGCATGAAACAACGAACACCGTCGGGGACATTGACGACATGCTCGACGATGCTGAGGAGGAGGGAGAGGAAGAAGTGGTGGAGGTGGAACCGGAACCAGTGCTGAAGAAGAAGGGAAGGGAGAGAAAGCGGGCGATGAATGCCAAGCCAGCTGAACCACGTGTCAAGTGGACGTCAAAGGAAGACGAGTGCCTTGCTGAAGCGTGGAAGACCGTCAGCATCGACCCGATCATCAACGCGAACCAGAACACCAACACATCCTGGTGGATAATCAAAACGGCTTTCGATGAACACAAGTTGGTCGACCCTGACTTCGCCAACATCCACATGGCTTGCAGCGAGAAGGCCATGGCGAACAGCTGGTCGACAATCCAGACGGCCTGCAACAAGTGGCATGGGATCGTCGAGGAGGTCGCTGCTCGCCCGAAAAGTGGTGCCAATGTCGAGGGTCTGGTTTGGACAAAGTTCGCCGAACCTAGTTCGTCGTGTCGCTGTGTACTTTGCCGACATGTTTTGTCCGCGGTTTTGTGCAGATGATTTGGATGTTCGCCATGTATCGTGTCGACAACGAGGATCAAGAGTTCTGGTTCCTTCACGTGTTCTCCAGAATCAAGTCATGTGAGAAGTGGAGGGAAGTTCGGCTCGCTCTCGACAAGGCCAAGGGGACCTACAACCCATATGGCACCAAAAAGGGGACCTACAACCCGTTCGGCTCGCTCCCGACAAGGCCAAGTGGACGCAGCGCCCCTGCCGAACGGCTGCAAGCTTTGATCGAGCAATGCATCGCGGACACCAAGAGCCGTTGCCAAGATGGAGGAGAAATCCGACACGCGGCGTTGAAGGCAAACCAGCATGTCAAGCTCGACCTTCTCAGGACCAACGTTGAAGCGAAGAAGAGGAACACCGAGCTGACATTCTTGAGGGGGCAGACACGTCGACGATGGACGAGCAGGTGAAGGCGTGGTACTTTGCGGGGCGCGTCCAAATCTTAAACCAGATGCTAGTGCCACCGGCGAGTGCAGCATCGACCGCGACAACGACGACCCCAAAAGAAACCACGCGGACGACCCCGACAGAAACCAGGCCGACGACCCCACAGGAACCACGCTGACGACATCGACAGAAACCACGCCAAGGACCCCGATAGAAACCACGCCGCCGACGAGCCCGACAACCCCTACCCAGTCCCACGGCATAGGATCTGCAATGCGCCGAGCCATCCGTTTGATTCCTTCCATCCTTTCCTTTTGATCACTAAAGTAGTTGGTGTGTTGATCGTTGAACTATGGCATGCTGATCGCTGACTTGTGGCATGAAGATCTCTGAACTTGAGACATCTTTTGGGCAGCGGGAAAGACAAATTTGAAAACATTGGCGTGTGGGGGCGGAAACCTGGGGGCGCGGTCGGAAACTCGCTTGCCCCTAGGGCAAAAAAGCGTCGGTGCAACGCCAAAAAGGCTTTCGTCAGGTGTGCTGGGGACCTAACGAGTGGAGATGCTCTAAGACATCATCTTTCAGGAGCAGAGTGGCCTTCAGAAGCGGCTCTCTATTGTCGTCGAGTCCGATGGCGACTCCCTAGAATTCATATGAAGTGGGGGCTCACCAGAGAATGCCTTCAAGTCAGCTTCAAGGCCGAACACCTAGAACCATTTCTTGTGCTAGGCCCCCATTGATCTTGGGAGGTTCATGGGGAAGAAGGGTGAGTGTGGATGGAGAAGCTCGTTTTTCCAACTAGTTTCTTCAACACTCCAGGAAACACCCATTAGTACATCAAGGACCCCACCTCCTCTGCTAGGCTCCCGCTAGGGTTCCCCTCGCCTCCACCCCGCCGTCGCCGGCCGCCCTCGCTCGGGGCTCTGCCCCCTCCTTCCCCTGCCCCCTCCCCCATCTTCACCTCCTGCCCTAGCACCACGTCCCCGGGAGGCGGCCAGGCGGCCCGTGCGCCTCCTTCTGTCGGCCCCCTCCTGCCTCCTCCCCTACCCGTCGCCACCGGTAGGCGCCCTCAACCCTGGCCCGGGTGGTGTTGGTAGTAGCGAGTTATCCTTTCCCCGCGCGCATGTTCCCTCTTCTTGGGGCAGAGGGCGACGACGGTGCAGCTCGACCTGGCTGTAGTACGGCGACTCGGTTGTGGTGGCGGGCGGCCGGTGAGGTGGCGACGCAGCTTATTGGCGATAGGGCGGCCTGGTGGTCCAGCGTGGCCGGCGACGTGCCCTAGGCCTAGATCTGGGCCCTGTGGGCCCATTTGTGTCCTAGCGGGTGGGCACTCTGTGTGGCTGCGTTTTCTTCTGCGTGGTGGTCAGGAGGAGAAGCTTGGACAGCGGGCTGCGTCGTCAACGGCGTGCGTGTTGCAGCGCGATGGCGGGAGCTTTACGGGCGGGGATCCCAGCCGGGCGTGTGGGCCCACGAGCCTGGTATGCTCGTCCTATCGTGTCCGGTCAGCTAGCGTCATGGACGGTGGAAGTCGAACCCTCCCACGTGACGACGGTGATGCTGCTCCTAGTAACTGTGCAGGTCTTTCCTTATGGTGCCGTGGTGAGACGGCGTGGGGGTTTCAAGACCGTGTTGGTGCAAGGTGAAGGTCGGTTTGGTGGCAGGTTCCGGAGTGTCCGAGGTGGAGGTTGGGATCGGGGGAAACCCGTGTTGGCCCGGCCGACACTGACGCGGTGACGCCTTTGGTTGTCGCCTAACCTTCCTGGAGGGCGTCGGGGCCTACACTTCCTTGCACCCCTCGTGAACCGAGGAAAACCCTTGGCAGCAGCGTCGTCATCGTCGCAATTCTTTTTGGAGGTGTTGATGGTACCGGCGCTTTGTAGTCCTGGAGCTTGCTGGGAGATCCTTGGTGGGCGCAACAGTCGCGAGTCTTTTGCATTTTTGTTGATTTGTCGGTGTCCGCATTTGTTTCCTTTTCTTTTCTTTTGGGCATGATTGTGTTGTTTTCGCCCCAGCACCTATTGTTCGATGTTTCAGCTGGTTGCTTTGTAATACAAAGCATGGGAAACCCTTTTTCGTCAGTGTGGATGCAACTGAAGATTGGCCCCGCCGATATCACCAACGGAGCCACCACTCATTTGGCCCTTGACGCTGCTTTGTAATACAAAGCGGGGAAAACCCTTTTTCGTCAGTGTGGATGCAACTGAAGATTGATCCCAGCGATATCCCGAATGGAGCTAGCACTCATCTAGCCCTTAACGCAGAAGAAGCATCAAAATAGGTAGATGTGCGGAGCAGTCCCGAAAAAGCACTCGCATATAGTTATGAAGTTCGCGAGGTGCAAAATGTTGCTGGAGTTGAGGTGGTGAAGTTGGATGCCAAATAAGGTTGTGTTTGGTTGGACTTTTGGAACGAACTTCCAACTTTTTAACGCTAGAAGCTAACAAAAAAGGTAAAACTTAAAACCAGATTTTGACAATCTACAACTTCCACGTAGTACAAAACCCGCACGTGCCAAACCCCCAACTTCTCCAGCTTCTAAACTAACCATTTCAACTGTCCCCCACAAGTTCAAAGTTATTTACCCACCAATGCCACTCCCAAGCGAGAGTACCACTTCGTTCTGTTTCATGCCCGCAGGACCGAACGCCCTGAGGGACTCCAGCTGCACGCAGGCCTAGGGTTCCCTGGCGCCGTAGCTGCCGCCGCCCGGCCCCGCCGCTGGCCACATCATCGCCGACCCCTCCGGCGACCGTCCATGCTAGGTTCATGGCCTCCCAAGTATCTTTCCTCCTTTCTCCTACCTCCCTCTCCCTCCTTCCTCCCTATCCCCCCCCCCTTCTGCCACTGTCGCACGTGGCCTTGGTCCGGCCGCCTGGCTAGCCGGCATCGCTGGTGCACCGACTCCCTTTCTCCACCCCTCCCCCTCCCTCCTCCCTTTCACCTCCCTCCTCCCACCACCTTGAATGGACGCATCGGGCTGTAGGTCATGTTCTATTGAATCTGTATTTTCACACGACCCTTGACTCTTGTGCTCGACAATTGCAGGTAAAAGTTTGCCTTCAAGATTGTTAATTCAGCATGATTGTTGGCTTGCTGCATATATGTAATAGCTACATTATATACCATGCTTTGCATGCAAATAAATCACACGTATAGTGATCTCATGTTTGTACATGCTTGTATGCACTCTTTATATTTGTCATCATTTTGCAAAGCAAAATGGTCGTTCAATTACCTATCAATGTACATATTATTTTTTTGCGGTCAATTAGCATATAAATATATTCACTCAGGCTTAGGGGCATTACACACAACTCATAGCCAAATCTACAGTTTCCCAGTTGTCTCAATCAAACAGATTTCAGTTTTTTCACACCTGAAAGTTCATAGCAGCTTTCTCATAGCAGTTTTTTCACAGAAGCTTTTTCAGAATCTGCAGCTCAACCAAACACAACCTAAGAAGAGAAGTCCCCGCATGAACGGATGCAGGAGAACCAAGGCCCCGCTTGTAGAAATGGACACGCGGGCTGTCCGATGGTGCGATAAATTCCTCCCAAGATAAAGGAATATGATATTTAAGGCTGGATAGGAACGACCCCTCCACCTTGAGCTTCTACGCATCCCCATCACACAAGATAGATCGGGCCTACCGGCTAACGAAGACATCGGCGACCTGTTCAATGGTCTCACCAAAGCTTGCTGCTTTTCACTTCTTCTCTACCTCCTTGGTCGCCTTCATCTCACGGGCCCCAGTCAAAGCACCCGAGCAGCCCATCTCTTGTTGCTCAAGGGATGGAACGGCGGGTCCAAGACGATGAACATCATTGTGGCAATAGAGCAAAGCGAGTGGGAGCAGACAATCATTGGGAAGTACAGGCGCAAGAAGGCATGCGAAGGTGAAATAGCTCTTGTTCACCCCACCGCTCTTGTGACCCACTATGGGTGAGGCAAAAATCAAGACGTCCCTGCATGCCACGTTTCCCACGACATGCGGGTGAATCTCATTTATGCCTTATGGGCACAGGAATCGAGGAAAATTTACCATGAGGCTGCTCACAGCATGGCTAATAGAAGGGCCCATCGCCGGCTCTATAACAGTGCCATGTCACTTAAAGCCTTCATGAATGTAGACTCATACAATAGATTGGTTTAGGGCATCTTCAATGGTTGTAAGATAGTTGTTGGTAATTTTGACACATAGGATTTTTGATGATGTGTCATGCAATAAATGAGGAAAGAGAGCAAGGTTGTATGTAAATTAACCAACACCCTTGCACAAGCTCCAATGTAGAATGAGAGAGCACCTTATTTATTACATCACATCTTATTGGGCAAACTAGATACAACCCATTGAAGTAGTTGTATGTTAAGGTGTTGGTTGATGACATGGTATATTTTACCAACAATCTAACCAACAAACTGTTGGAGATGCCCTTAGATTAACTGCAAAGTTGAGTATAACATTAACTACTTGCATGTAGAAAAAGGTAGAAAGAGCTAACGTGATTGGATGGGACAAGGAAACGCCGGCCTAAAGCTATCATTCGGGCTGCATGCAAGCTCTTACTTCTTACTTCTTGTTTACCGTGTTGTAGCCGGGCTGTATGTGAAGCGCCCGTTGGCTTCTCTCTCCTCCCTTCTCTTCCTTCCAGCTAAGATTTCAATGACGTGGAATAGCTTACAGCGAGCTGACTAGGACCTATTGTACATACTCTCATAGTGGGGAGTAACATATAGTAGTATAATGCACATGTTATTATTGTATAATACTACCTTCATAGTGCATAATATCATAAACTAGTATCATAGGTGATCTCATTTATTGAGATGCATGACATATAGTAGCATAGCATTGAACATGATACCGTATCTACCTTTGTTACTCTAACCCCTCTCTCTTCTTTAATTACGTGCCACATCACCATGTTTGCTAGTCCCAAGACTATGCTACTAGCTATGATACCCCCACTATGGCCAGCCTGATGAGGGAAACATCCACTCGTTTCAATCTCCATGCCGACGTGATGGTTCTAATAAAAAATACAGTCCCCTTTCCAAGTTAATTCGAAGATAGGGTAATGAGACTTACGATTATGACATCATTTACTAGACGACGTCCCCAAAGGACAGACACCGAGGTCCCCATAAGCCATTGAGATACAAATACCGTGCACAGTCTCTAGGGAACACGTAAAGAAGAGGAGCCCGCCGGAGGTCCAACGACCTTCACTGCAACCTCCGTCATGCTCTTCAACTACTAACGGGGTTATGCACCAGGGGTGACTAACACCCACGATCCTAGCATCATGAGCACAAAGGGGTCCCATCAGGACCAAGACGTGATGCAAACTATCGGATTTCGGGCTAAGCAAAACCCTAAGGATTCGAACACATTGGCGTGTACGGCGATCTCTCTTGGCTCGGCCTTACCTAGCACGCTACTCGATTGAGACGGCGAAGAACTCACTCGATTGTGAGAGGAACACAGAACACAACAGTTGACCCAGGTTGGGGCTGCTGCGAAGCGTAAAACCCTACTCCTGCTTTTGGTGGATTGCCTCTCACGGAGGATGGTGGATGAATTGGTACAGTGCTCTCGAGCCTCCGAAGGCCAAGTGTCTAGGCGTGTTGTTCTAGGGTTTGAATGATCCGATATCTTTGCCAATTATCCTACCCTCTGTATTTAGAGTGGGGCCCCGGGTCCTCTTCTCTTATCGTAGGCGGGAAGGGATCCACAATGGCCAGTTTCGGTGAGGGACAAGGGAACATGCTTCCCCTGTCAAAAGTGGTCTTCGTCTGTAAAGCAGCTGTCAGCGCCATAGAGATGGGCGCAGGGATGACGCTCGTCCTGCCGGCGGGCGGTCATGGCCTTGTTGCACCGGAAGGGAAACTTTTGGGAGAGGCCTTTGGGTCCCTGATACGCTCCTTCCTCTTTTGCACTAAAGGGGAAACTGCCCCGTCTTGCCATCTACTGCTCGCATGTCCTTCCATGGCGTGACCCTTGACTCCTGAGGCCCGGACTTTCCTTAAAATATCTGCCACTCCGGAGGGGTCCTAAGGAGGCTCCCTACGGGTCTTGATGTTGCTCTTCCTCGCGAGGCTTGGCCCCTCGCGAGGGCCTTGTTCAAGGTGGTGGTGTTCCTTGCCGATCTTGCGTTCATGAAGTGGGCAGCGCTGAGCCGCATGTAGGCAGGTCTGGGTACCCCGTTCCCAGAATGCCGACAATAGCCCCCAGACCCGAGGCGCGCCTGGGTTGGTTTCTCGGCAAAGCATTAAAGACGCCGTGGGTCCCATTTGCCTGCGGGTCAGGCGACCCACGTGCCTCGAAGCTGCGCGGAGACGCTCTCGCTCCTCGAGGTGTCCGGGTGGTGCCATGCCATGATGATGTGATTCCCAAGAGTAGCGCATGTAATCATGTTGCTCATTGAATGTGACCATACCCAACGGCCCTCGCGGATGTGACCGATCGGTGGACAGGTGAGGTGACGTGGGCGGCAGCGCTTCCGTCGACCCACATCGCGGCCCTCATGGGGCGTGCAACGCCCACGCTCCCGCGACGGTTGGTGGCCAGGGTTTGCCTCTAAATTCGGCCAGCCCCCTCGGGGGGGGGACCGCTACCTCGAGCTTCTTCTCTGCTTTATCCGTCCACCACGAGAAAGCTCTTCTCTCCCTCGCCCTTCGTCTTCATGGCGTCCCCCGGAGACGGATCTGCCCGGGGGATGCGCTCAGCACCCCGTGCGCCTTCGTACACCCCCGAAGGTAGCGGCGGAGGGCCCTCAGGGCCTACGCATGTCCGCCAACGTTGGGTAATGGCTGACGAGCAAGTCCTTCGTAGCGTATCCCCAACTTGCGGATGCCGAAACCGCCCTTCGGGACGCCCGTGTGGACGAGGCGGAGGCTGTGGCAGAGTTGGCGTCGCTGCGGAAGCAGGTCCAGGAGGCGACCGACACTATCCTGGCCTCCAAGGGTGAGGCGTCGAACTCCCGAATGATGGCACACTAGCGGGCGAGGCAGTTCGCTGGTATTGCTAGCCGGGAGGTCGATGCGATGCACCGATTTGTGGGGGAGGCCCCAGAACTGCCCAATGTGACGAGCGATGGGGCATACCTCACATTCTTCGAGAGGGTGGTAGAGATGCTAGAGACCAGCGTCTCCCATGTGGAGGAGGACAACGTGGTCGACGCACGCGAGCTTCTGGGCCTTGCCTTGACGCTTGTCTTCTCCAACCTGCATCGCCTTGCTCCGGAGCTTGACCTTCGGTGCATCGTCGAGCTGGCGCCTGCCGAGTCCCATCGTCTCCCCTGGGGCGAAGTCTACCCTCACGTGGCCTCTCTGGTGGAGCGATGCACTCAGGTGCCCGTCTCCAGTGAGGAGGAGGACTCCGACACCGAGCCCGTGGTCATCAAGGACGTTGCCGGCGGTTCCTCCCCCTAGACGTCCCCCATCTTCTGCTTACCGGTTCATGCGATGTCAAAAACACCCTACCCCGTTGGGCGTTGAACCTTTGTCATTATTACCATTGCTGCTCTCCTCTTTTCTTTTGCTACTGAGGTGATGGCTTGCATGTTGGTGGTCGTTGTAGCTGGGCTGATAAGCTTAGGGCCAGTTGCTGCACCTGCCGTGGCTTGGGGCAACAAGGGGAGCACGACCTTCTGGAAGTTCTGCCCTCCCGGTGCACCTCTCGTGCCGCCGCGTGCTTGGGTGTTGGACTCGCTTCCTACTGCCGTCAAATCCTTAGGCCCTGCATTCCTTCGTTAATGCACAAGTTTTTAATTCACCGTTAGTTTTCCGTAAAGCGAGACGGTCCCGGTTGGGGCCTGTGAGGCACTTAGCTCGTGGGTTTGTGTCGGTCCCTTGCGTAGCTCCTCTGGTGCAGCTCCTGTTTCGTAAGCGGAACGAGGTGAAGACCCTTTGAGAATTCTATGTCTACATGTCTCGGTCCTGCACATTTCCCTACCGCCGTGAGGTTCAACCCGTTACCAAGGCTACTCCTTACGGGGCAACACTCCAGCACCATGGGGCGACGAGTGGCTTTGCGACCAGTAAGGCTCCTAAGGCGCACTACTAAGTAGCCCCCTTTGACACTCAAGCCGCTCTACATCCTCAGGCCCCGGCCTTATCAGCCGGTAAGGCTCCTGAGGCACGCTCAGGAACCCCCCTTTCTGGCTCCCGAGCGATTCCGCACTTCATTCCTTAGGTCATCGCCCCACGGGGCCCTGAGGCCTCCCGAGACTCTTTATGGTGGTATCAAGTTTCGGTCCGGACCCCCGAGCGGGGGTTGACCAATGAAAAACATTGCCCCTGAGGTGGAAAGTCCTTGCATTCAGGATCCTTGACTCCTAGGGGTGGCGCGGAGCGGTTGTCTCCAAACACGTCCTCCGGACAGAAGGTTTCAAAGCCAGTGAAATAAGAAACGCCAGAGAAAGTTTTCCCCCTTTTTATTTTTCGAACGTCGTACATTGAGATTGGGAAAAACCAACTTTTGAATTCGGCTAGTTCAAACTCAGCAGAAGATAGTTCAAATCCAAGAAAAAGCAAGCAAGCGCCGCGTCCAGCATTAAAGCTGACATAGTCGTTGGCGGACTATATGGGTTTCCTTGCCAGCTGCGAGCATGGTCATTGGCAGACTATATGGGTTTCCTTGCCAGCTGCGAGCATGGTCATTGGCGGACCATACTGATTGCCTTCGTCATTTACCCAGCGCGGAGCATAGGTCTTCCACTAGGCGTGGGGTGGACCCCTTCCGCGTCCTCGGGCGGGGGGGGGGGGGTGCTAGGCGTATATAGCCTTGGCTCGTTATTACGTGAGAGTGTGACGATGGGGGTATATATGGGAGATCACGAGGACACTTTGGCCTCGCGAGTGTCCCTACCCCCGAGGCATTAGGGCCTGAGCTTCTAGATTCATTGGTGGACTGTGTTGTACCCAACGCGGAGCATAGGTCTTCCACTAGGAGTGGGGTGAGGCCCTTCCGCGTCCTCCGAGGGCCCTGGGCGTATACACCCTTGGCTCTTTAATATGTGAGAGTGTCACGGAATGAAGTAGGTTCCGGAAGGATTGAAGGACGATGCAGAGGTGCGATGGGTTGATCCAGGTCTTGCGTGCTCCCACCCGGGAGGCCAGTTTAGTGCTTTTTATGACTGTACGTTGACAGGTCCCAGTCCCGCACATTTCCCGACCACCGTTGCGTGGGACCGAGTGAATGGATGTAGCCACGGGGTCAGGCCCTTCCTCCCCTAACAGCGACCGGATCCAAGGACGTTGTTAAGGGCGGCAGGTGGCCTTGTGACTGGTAAGGTCCCTGAGGCGCGATGCTAAGGAGCCCCCTCTAACGTTCGAGTGGCTCTACGTCACTAGGATCTAGTCCCGCACATTTTCCGACCGCCGTTGCATGGGACCAAGTGAACGGATGTAGCCACGGGGTCAGGCCCTGCCTCCCCCGACAACGACGAGATCACCAAGGACACTGTCGGGGGCGGTAGGAGGCCTTGTTACCGGTAAGGCCCCTGAAGCGCCATGCTCCGGAGCCCCCTTTTGACGTTCAAGCGGCTCTGCATCGCCATGACCCGGCCCCGCACATTTCCTGACCGCCGCTGCTTGCGACCGAATGAACAATCTCAGCTACGGGTTCAGGCCCTGCCACCCCTGATAACGACCGAATCCGAGGACGATATCAAGGGCGGCATGTGGCCTTGTGAGTACTAAGACCCCTGGAGCGCCATGCTCTGGAGCCCCCTTGGACGCTCAGGCGACTCTGATTTTATCCTATTGATTGTGGTCCTGAGGAGCCGTGGGGCTCCCCAATCCCCGCGTTGGTGCGATGCGTAGCAGCCGGTGCCCCCGGGCGAGGAAGCTGGATCGCCGAAGGATGCAAGCAAGGCAGTGCGTCGGGTCACCAAGTGGATACAATGAAAATTGTAAAGGATACGACTTGCAGAAGTATGCCTCGAGTAGTTGAAGTTCCTACGGTCAACAAACACTTCTTAAGGCAGTAAATCCGAAAAATTACCTCGCCGAATAGTTGAAGCCTTGCGCCTGAGAAGAGCCTCGCGAGGCCAGGCCCCCGACGCCCACGCTTGCATCGTGGTCGTCAAGGGTGGTCCTTGCCACTTGTGTCTAGTCGCGGCCTTCGACTCGTCCTCCTGAGGCCCGTGGGTTTGGCCTTATATAGTCCTTCCACGGGGAAGGCGGCTAGCACCGCGCCCCGCGGCTTGAGGGCGCCTCCCTTCCCACGCCGCTTTGGCCCGGCTCCAGGATGAGCCCCCAAGCGTTCCTAGGTCCTAAGAAGGATAGGCACCTTGGGGGGACGCTCGAAGCTCTTATTCGTCGGGAGGGTCAGGTAGTGCCGCATACTCTGGCACGTGCGGCTCCATGTAGTCGCTCGACCGTCCTCCATGGCCGGTCCGCAGCGCGACGGTAGCGGTCCCCCTCGGTGGCGGAGGGGGATCCCCCCGGCTATGCTGCTCGTAGATCTTCCTGCGATAAGCTTCCACGCGAAGTCGCTTGTCCCAGTTGCTACCGCTGTCTGCTCCCGACGCCGCCCGATGCTGGCTCCCTCCTTGGTGTCTGCCATGTCTCCGTTGTCGTAGTTCATCTGCGCCATTGCCTATGCCCTATGTTGGCTGTGCCGGAGGGAGCGCTCTTGTCGAGCCACCCCAGGTCTTGGTGATGCGCACCTGCACGTGCATCGTTTGTCTCGCTGTTCTCCTCACGTCCCTGGTGGTTGTCGGTGTGGTGTGCCTCAAGGCCGGTTGCTGGGGTTTAGAGAAGGTGGAGGGCAGCGTGAAGCGCGTCTCTCTCGGCCCCGCCCAGGGCGGGTAGGGCCCCGAAGCTTGCAGGCCCAGGGACCGGCCCACGGTGCGAGCCCCCGGCGCCCGACGCCTGCGGCCTTGAGGGTGCACCGGGTTGGATGGTCTTCTGGGCGATGGTGATCAGCTCGATGATGTGGTCCGCCCAGGCTTCGAAGCCCCGTGGTGTTGGTCGTGGGCGGAGTATCTCTCTTGCCATCCGCAACACGTCGTGTGCGCTGAGGTCTCCCAAGTTGATGTGGCGCACTGCGGGTGCCTGGGCCACCGCCCAGCCACCATGCGCCTGGGTGTCACGGGTGGCCGTCACGATGGAGATGATGTTGACGGCCTCGTACGATCCGCCTGGTCCCGCGACGCCGGCATGCGAGCTTCCGGTCGCCGTGACGTGACTGTCGGAGACCAGCTCGACGTGGCTCGGAGAAGCTGGTTCGTCGCCGGCCATCGGTGCAGCTACCTGGGAAGGAGGAAGCTAGGACAAGGCGTTCACATGCCTCCTACCTGGCACGCCAAATGTCAGATTTCGGGCTCCGAACCCTAAGGATTCGAACACAGGGGCGTGTACGGCGATGTCTCTCGGCTCTACCTTACCTACCCGCTACTCGATGGAGACGACGAAGAACTCACTCGATGGTGAGGGGAACACGGAACACAACTGTTGACCCATGTTCAGGCCGCTTCAAAGCATAAAACCCTACTCCTGATTTTGGTGGATTGCCTCTCACGGAGGTTGGTGGATGAACTGGTACAGTGCTCTCGATCCTCCGGAGGCCAAGTGTCTAGGCATGTTGTTTTAGGGTTTCATTGATCCGATCCCTTTGCCAAGTATCCTACCCTCTCTATTTACAGTGAAGGCCAGGGTCCTCTTCCCTTATCGTAAGCGGGAAGGGATCCCACAATGACTAGTTTCGGTGGGGGACAAGGGAACATGCTTCCCCTATCAAAAGTGGTCTTCGCCTGCAAAGCAGTTGCTAGCGCCGCAGAGGTGGGCGCAGGGATGAAGCTCGTCCTTTCAGCGGGCGGCCATAGCCTTGGTGCAACAGAAGGGAAACCTTTGGGAGATGCCTTTGGGGCCCTGATACACTCCTTCCTCTTTTGAACTAAAGGGGAAACTGCCACGTCCTGCCATCTGTTGCTCGCCTGTCCTTCCATTCTGTCACCCTTGACTCTTGAGGCCAGACCTTGCCTGGAAATATCCGTCACTCTGGAGGGGTTCTCAGGAGGCCCCCTGCGGGACTTGACATTGCTCTTCCTCGCGAGGCTTGGCCCCTCGCAAGGGCCTTGTTCAAGGTGGTGTTGTTCCTTGCCGATCTTGGGTTGTTGAAGTGGTCCAGCCCCGAGCGCAGGTAGGAAGGTCTGGGTACCCCCGTTCCCAGGATGCCGACACAAACCTTGGGAGGCCAGATGACCTTCTTGACGCCCAAGAGTAGAGGGCAACAACACCCAAGATCGCATCTCACATGTAAACCCAAGACCCCTCCTGCCTATATAAAGGCTGATCTAGGGTCCCTCCTGATGATCTATCCTTAGATATGAGAACTCTCGGTAGCAATGTCATACACCATTGTAACCTCTCACACCTCCACTTTGAATTACCAAAACGAGCATGACATAGGGAGTTACTCTTAGGAGGCGTAAATCTGGATAGCCCCTCGTGTGACCTCCGATCCATGACTTCTAGCTGGGCTTGGACCCCCACCGAGGGATTTGAGGGAAATCTACTCCATCAACCTCCAGTCGTGTCCCTATGGATGTTGTTTTATTTGGGTCTGTTGGCTGCACGTGAAACTTGACAATTTCGTTAGCTGTCTTGAATTAAGTAGATTTAGGTATTTTATCTAGGATGATGTCGCCCTTGTCGACCGTAGCATGAAGTGATGTCAATTCTTCAACTGTGAAGACCTCGAACAATAATTCTGGGGTGAGCGATGTCGTTTTGTTTTCTGCTCTAAGTGCTCTATCTGGACTACTTATTAAGGTGATTACTTTCTTTGGTCCCGACATCTTGAGTTTCATGTACCCACAATGCGGGATGACGTGTGATACGTCTCCAACGTATCTATATTTTTTGCTTGTTCCAAGTTGTTATATTATCACTCTTAGATGTTTTACAATCATTTTACTACAACTTCATATTATTTTTTGGAACTAACCTATTAATCGTTGCAAAATTTCACAAGTTCTTGTTTCACAATTTGATTTGTAGGAATTATATCGAAATCGTCGAAAAAACGCAAAATGAGCCTTGTTGGAGGAGGACTCTGACTCTTCTGAAATCTGTCCACAAACGGTTTTTAGTGATCGTGAGTTCTACCCTCAAAGACGGCGCCAAATGGAAGAATATAAAACTAGGAAAGTGTGGGGAAATTTAGGGCAATGATTCCGGACTACAAATTCGTCCAAAACAGAGTTCGTATGTGATCTGGAGACCCATTTTACTGAAAAAAAATATCTGATTACGGGATCACGAGAATTGTTGACGTGCTTGAGTCCAACTCTTAACATATCTGATATATTCGTCCATGCCAAGACTTGGGAGACTCATGAGGGATGTGAGGATCCCTGGGAAGGTTCTAGAGGTGCCCGAGAGCCATTGGATCAAGGGTTCATCCGTCGGAGGGCCATAGAACACCACAGAGGCACATATAAGGAGAGAAAAACTCTAATTTTGGTAGAGCCACTAAGAGCCAAAAATTGCCTCTCCCTTGACAGCCACCAGGAAGGGGAGAGGCTCCTCCATTGCAGCACCAAGACCAAGGAAGAAAGAGGGGAAAGCCATGATAATGTGTGAGTAATCCTCCTCGAGTCTCCTCCCATTGTACCACCGCCGCCCGTCGCCGGTGTCGTGGCCGCCATCGCCTCCATCTCTTCGGGGTTGCACCTCTCCATAAACAAATCTCTCTTTCTCACCATGATAATGTGTGAGTAACCCTCCTCGGGGTTGAGGGTATGTACTAGTATCTATGTGTTCAATCTCTCTCTCTCGTGTTCTTGAGATGGCACGATCTTGATGTATCGTGAGCTTTATTAATATTGATGAATCATATGGAGTTTTCCCCTCTCTGTCTTCTTGTGATGAATTGAGTTTTTCCTTTGAAGTTTTCTTATTGGATTGGGTCTTTAAGGATTTGAGAACACTTGATGTATGTCTTGTGATGGGATATATATGTCGACAATGGGATGTTTTATTGATCCACTTGTTGTATGTTTTGGTGATCAACTTGCGGGTTCCGTGACCTTGGGAATCTATGCATAGGGGTTGGCACATGTTTTCGTCTTGACTTTTCGGTAGAAACTTTGGGGCACTCTTTGAAGGTCTTTGTGCTGGATTGAACATGATGAATATGAAATTATGTGATGCATATCGTATAATCATGTCCATGGATACTTGTGGTGACATTGGAGTATCTAGGTGACATTAGGGTTTTGGTCGATGTGTATCTTAAGGTGTTATTTTAGTATGAACTCTAGGGCTGTTCGTGACACTTATAGGGATAGCTCATAAGATTGATCAGAAAATATCACATTGAGGTGATTTCATACCCTGCAATAATTTCTTCGTTTGTTCTCCGCTATTTGTGATTTTGGAGTGAACTCTTTATCGCACGTGAGGGATTTATATATGATTCAACTATGTTAGTATTGTTGAGAGAACTTGCACTAGTGAAAGTATGGACCCTAGGCCTTGTTTCCAAGCATTTATATAATGTCTTTCTCGTTGTTTACTATTTGTTACCTTGCTGTTTTTATATTTTTAGATTACAAAAACATATATCTACCATCCATATTACACTTGTATTCTCTTCGCCGAACTAGTGCACCTATACAATTTACCATTGTATTGGGTGTGTTGGGGACATAAGAGACTCTTTGTTATTTGTTTGCAGGGCTGCTTGAGAGAGACCATCTTAATCCTACGCCTCCCACGGATTGATAAACCTTAGGTCATCCACTTGAGGGAAACTTGCTATTGTCCTACAACACTCTGCGCTTGGAGGCCCAACACGACTCTAGAAAAATAAGGTTGTGTAGTAGACATCAAGCTCTTTTTACTTGCACCGTTGCCGGGGAGGTTAGGTAAGCGACACTCACATCCCGTCAACGAAGCTCTTTTCTGGCGCCCTTGCTAGGGAGGTTAGTGCTTGAAGGTATATCTTTAGATCTTGCAATTAAATCTTTTAGTTTCTTGTTTTTCACTAGTTTGGTTTTATAAGAGAAAACTACAAAAAAATGGAATTGAGGTTGCCTCATATGATTCATATTTTCAATGTCTTTCGTGAAAATGATGGAAAGGAAAATTATACTCAACTGTTAGAAGAAGGAGTTATTAAATGTTTGGCACTAAATATTTGTAATGTGAGCATGATTGCAACGTTGTTAGTATGAATTCCTTGAATATTCATGATGCTAATGATATGCAAAGCCACAATCTTGGGGATTCTATGTTTGATGAAGATGATATGTTTAGTCCCCCAAGTTTTGATGAGAAAATTTATTATGACGAAAACATGCCTCCTATTTATAATGATTATTGTGATGACATGTATGCTATAAAGAATAATGATAACCATGAAACTTGTCATCATGATTTTAATTTTCAATTGGATTATGCTTCACATGATAGTTATTTTGTTGAGTTTTCTCCCACTACTATTGATGTGAATAAATTTGCTTATGTGGTGAGTAGTAAAATTTCTATGCTTGTAGATAATGAAAAGAATACTTTGTGTGCTAGCTATATTCTGTAATTACTTCATGATGCTACTGAAAATTATTATGAGGGAGGAATATATGCTTGTAGGAATTGCAATAATATCAAGTTTCCTTTGTATGTGTTCAATGTTTTAAAGTTATGCTTGATTTGCCTTCCTATGCTAGTTGATTCTTGATCCCATAAATTGTTTGTTCACAAAATTCCAATGCATAGGAAGTGTGTTAGACTTAAATGTGCTTGTCATGAGATTCATGATACTCTTTTGCATGTTATAATTATTATTCCTATGTGAGCATCATTGAAATCATCATGCCTAGCTAAAAGGCTTTAAAGAAAAGCAATTGTTGGGAGACAACCCAGCACTTTTACTTTCTGTTTTTATGTGTTCACATGTTTAAGCTACTGTATTAATTATGTTTTATAGCTTTTATTTCAATAAAGTGCCAAGTAAAGCCTTTGGGATAGTGTGGATGATAGTTGAGTTGATTCTGTGCAAAAACAGAAACTTTTGCTCTTAGTCCAGGAATTTTGAAAAATCACTGGAACATGCTTTTGGTCTGAATTTTTACACATCATCGATATAAAAATTGCCTGGGTTGTCCTAATTTGTCAGAATGTTTAGAGACACGGAACTACGGTTACACTACAGATCTTCACAAACTATTCTGTTTTTGGTAGATTTTGTTTTGCATGCATAGTTTGCTTGTTTTAGTGTTCCCATAGATTATATTCAGTGATAGAAATTATGGGAATGATAGAATACAGTATTTATTATGTGAGAACAATTATGAATATTGTCTTGATAGTACGTAAGTGAATGATCTATCTTTATTACACTAACCGTTCTCACAAAGTTCCGTTAAGTTTTGTGTGGTCGAATTTTTCATGTTTTGGGTGAGACACCGATATGAGGAGAATATGGAGTGACAAGAACCAAAGCTTGGGGATTCCCAAGGCAACCCCAAGTTAATATCCAAGGAATACTCAAGCGCCTAAGTTTGGTGATGCCCCGGAAGGTATCCCCTCTTTCGTCTTCAACATTATCAGTATATCTTACTTGGAGCTATATTTTTATTCGTCACATAATATGAGTTTTGCTTGGAGCGTCATTTTATTTTGTTGTTCCCTATTAGCTGTTATTTATCATCTTGTTTTTCATTAAAAAGTTCCAAGAATTGCATTAGGATGCTTGCATTGCATGCTTTGATTAGTGTTGTGTAAAAACAGAAACTGGTCTTGTATTTTTTGAATTTTCATATTTTACTCGAACGTGCAAACTTTCTGAATTTTTTTACACACGGTTATCATATAAATTTCATAGCATGTATAAATTTTCATAATTTGTTGAGTTACAAAATCACACTGTTTTCATAAAATTCTACATACTATTCTGTTTGGACGGATTGCTGTCATAGTTTTATTATCTACTTATCGAAGTTTCCATAGCCTATATTGATAGATATAAATTGTGGAAATGATAGTAAACAGTAGATGATGTTTGCAATTATTATGCAACTTGTCTTGGCAGTACATAAAGAGTTGATTTATTATTATGTGCACTAACTTATCTTACGAGTTCTTTTCAATTTTTGTGTGGATGTAGTTTTTGAGAATAGGTGAAACCGAGATACGAGAGGATTGGAAAAGATACGAAAGCTCAAGCTTGGGGATGCCCAAGGCAGCCCAAGTAAATATTTCAAGAACTCTCAAGCATCTAAGGTTGGGGATGCTACGCATCCCACCTCTCTTCGTCAATTATTAGTTAGCCTATGCTGAGACTAAATTTTTATTCGTTCACATGATGCGTCCTATTCTTGGAGTGCTATTTTTCTTTTGTTTGTTGTTTAAATATAATACACAGATCTGAAAATATATTTTTTGAGGGAGAGAGAGTGCTCACATTGTTTGAGTACTCATTGACTTTCACTTATATCTTTTGTGAGTAGCTTGTCATTTCGTGTAATGCTTCACTTATACCTTTTTGATGGATGAAATCTTTATGCTCTTGCACTTCCTTTAAATTTGTTTGAGCATGTAGAAAGGGCAATATCAACATATGAAACTTGTCCCGAAGTAATAGATATCCAAGAGGGATATAATAATAACTTTCATGAAGATTATGGGACAAATTAAACTTCATTCTTTGTAATAGTTTTGAAACATGATGATAGTAATATGTGAGTCATGTTAGTGAGTAATTATGCTTTAAGTAGGAATGTTGGTGTTAAGGTTTGTGATTCCCTATGCTTGCGCAAAAGTCAATAATTATGCAATGAAGTTACATCCTACTTTGGTGCATTATTCGGTGTTAGTTATGACTCAATGCTCACTTAAGTGAATTTTCGTTTTTTGGTTTGATTGCTTCTTGATCTATTTGCTAGCCTTCATTTGTACTAAGTAGAAATACTACTTGTGCATCCAAATTCCTTAAACCAAGTTTTGCCTCACGAGTCCACCATACCTACCTATACGCGGTATTTCCATGCCGTTCCAAGCAAATTTGTACGTATCGTCTCTAAATTTTCAAAATAATTGTTCTCTTTTGTGTGCCCGTACCGCTCATGAAACGGTAGGGAGTATCCAATATGTTTCCATGCTATGATGGTTATTCGCATGATATGTGTTGATTCACTATCGTTCACGAGAAAGTGGCTGGTATTTGGGATGCCGAGTTCCATGCTCAAAAATCAAATCAAAAATAATGAAACAAAACTCCCCCAGGAATGTTGTTGGTATGGACGATACCCATGGATTCGGCTCACCGTGGAGTGTGATTGATTGGTGGAGGGGGAGTACAAACTTTACCATTCGGTTTGGGAACCGCCTATAATGTATCTAGCATGGAAAGTATTGTGAGCTACTTTGTCGTTTCCGTTGACACGAAAAGAAGACTACTCATAATAAATTTTTTTATCAATTTAAACCATGAGCTCTGGCACCTCTACAAATCCCTACTTCCCTCTGCGAAGGCCTATCTATTTACTTTATGCAATTTTTATTTTCGCTTTGAGCCTCCATCTTCTCTTATAAGCACCAACTAGGGAACACTATGATTGTACTTGAGCGTTGACCATAGCTAATATTTGAATGTGTTTCATGAAGGATCAATGATTGAGCATGATGGGTTAGGGATAACTTCCTTTAGTGTTGATATTTTGAAAGACATGGTTGCTTGTTGACATGCTTGAGTATTGAATTCATTATGTTAAAACTAGACTATTACTTTGAATCTCTTACAAGTCCAAATGTCCATGCTATACAAAGAAGAAAAGAATTAGATGAACATGTTACACAGCATTCCATATCAAAAATTCTGTATTTATCATTTACCTACTTGAGGACGAGCAGGAATTAAGCTTGGGGATGTTGATACGTCTCCAACATTTCTAATTTTTTTGCTTGTTCCATGCTGTTATATTATCATTCTTGGATGTTTTACAATCATTTTACCACAACTTTATATTATTTCTTGGGATTAAGATATTTATGGCTTCAAAATTGTACAGGTTCTTCTTTCACACTTTGATTTGTAGGATTTAATTAGAAATTGTCGAAAAAACGCAAAAGGAGCCTTGTTGGAGAAGGACTCTGACTCTCCTGAAATCTGTCCACAAATAATTTTTAGAGATCGTCAGTTTAACCCCCGAAGACGGCGTCAAAGGAAACAAGCTAAAACAAGGAAAGTGCGGGGAATTTTATGGCAATGATTCTGGAGTACTAATTCGTCAAAATTTGAGTTCTTATGCGATATGGAGACCCGTTTTACTGAAGGAAAAATTTGATTACGGGATCACGAGAATTGTTGATGTGATTGAGTCCAACTCTTAACATATCTGATATATTCGGCCAAGCCACGACTTTCGGGACTCATGAGGGTTGTGAGGAGCCCCTAGGAAGGTTCTAGAGGTGCCCGATAGCCATTGGATCAAGGATCCATCCATCGGAGGGCCATAGAGCACCACAAAGGCACATATAAGGAGAGAAAAACCCTAATTTTGGTAGAGCCACCAAGAGCCACAAATTTGCCTCTCCCTTGGCAGCCGCCAAGAAGGGGAGAGGCTCCTCCATTACAGCACCAAGACCAAGGAATAAGGAGGGGTAAGGGGCCGCCGCCTGTCGCTGGTGCCGTGCCCGCCATTGCCTCCATCTCTTCGGGGTTGCACCTCTCCATCAACAAATCTCTCTTTCTCACCATGATAATGTGTGAGTAATCCTCCTGGGGGCTGAGGGTATGTACTAGTAGCTATGTGTTTAATCTCTGTCTTTCGTGTTCTTCATATGGCACGATCTTGATGTATCGCGAGCTTTATTAATATAGATGAATCATATGGAGTTTTCCTCTCTCTATCTTGTTGTGATGAATTGAGTTTTCCCTTTGAAGTTTTCTTATTGGATTGGGTCTTTAAGGATTTGAGAACACTTGATGTATGTCTTGCGATGGGATATTTGTATAGACAATGGGATGCTCTTTTGATCCACTTGATGTATGTTTTGGTGATCAACTTGCGGGTTCCGTGACCTTGAGAATTTATGCATAGGGGTCGGCACATGTTTTCATCTTGACTTTCCGGTAGAATCTTTGGGGAACTCTTTGAAGTTCTTTGTGTTTGATTGAACATGATGAATCTGAAATTATGTGATGCATATCGTATAATCATGGCCATGGATACTTGTGGTGGTATTGGATTATCTAGTACAAACTCTAGGGCTGTTCGTGACACTTATAGTGATAGCTCATAAGGTTGATCACAAAAGATAACTTTGGGGTGGTTTCGTACCCTACAAGAATTTCTTCGTTTGTTCTCTGCGATTTGTGACTTTGGAGTGAACTCTTTGTCGCACCTGAGGGATTTATATATGATTCAACTATGTTAGTATTGTTGAGAGAACTTGCACTACTAAAAGTATGGACCCTAGGCCTTGTTTCCAAGCATTTATACAACATTTTGCTCGATGTTTACTATTTTTTACCTTGCTATTTTTATATTTTTTCAGATTACAAAAACCTATATCTACCATCCATATTACACTTGTATCACCATCTCTTCGCCAAACTAGTGCACCTATACAATTTACCATTGTATTGGGTGTGTTAGGGACACAAGAGACTCTTTGTTATTTGATTGCAGGGTTGCTTGAGAGAGACCATCTTCATCCTACGCATCCCACGGATTGATAAACCTTAGGCCATCCACTTGAGGGAAACTTGCTATTGTCCTACAAAACTCTGCGCTTGGAGGCCCAACATGAGTCTGGAAGAAGGTTGCGTAGTAGACATTAGCATGGAACTTTGTTTATGACTCACGTCCAAAATAGGGTGTGGTAGCCACTTTGGAAGGGCACACCATGGCAGGTCAACTCCTCAGATCGGTAGTTCTCACGAGTTTTGAAGACCATGCCGAGGGCGAATTTTCCACTACATCGCGCCTTTATTCCGGGGATGGTCTCCTTAAAAGTGGTATAACTCTATGCGATTCGCGACCTGGCAAATTGTTGTTTTTCCAGAGTGTCCTCATATATAAGACTAAAGATGCTACCAGCATCCATCAATACTTTTTGCATCCAACATCCTATGGGGTTGAGGACTAATGTTGTTCGGTATTGGCTTTGGCCGGTCCTCGCATGGTCCTATTGTCCAAATGTGGTCGATGTGACCGACAATGTATCGGAAGTAGTGATACGTCTCAAATGTATATACTTTTCCAAACACTTTTGCTTTGGTTTTCCCTCTAATTTGCATGATTTGACTGGAACTAACCCCGACTGACGTTGTTTTCAGCAGAATTACCATGGTGTTATTTTTGTGCAGAAATAGAAGTTCTCAGAATCAAACAAATTTTTTTGTGAATTATTTCTGGAATATATGAGGAATTATGGAGAGAAGAAGTGCGAGAGGGGGACTCCTTGTGGTCCAACACACATCAGAGCGCACCTAGAGGGCGCGCCCTGATAGCTTGTAGGTCCACGTTGCTCCCCCAACCCTAATTCCAATCGTGTAAATTCACAACTTTGTAGAGAAAAATAGAGAGAAGATTTCATCAAGTTTTACGATACGGAGCCGTTGCTACCTCCAGTTCTTCCTCCAAAGGGCGGGTCTGGGGTCTGTTTTGGACTCCAAAGAGAGGGATTCGTCGTCGTCGTCATCACCAACCCTTGTCCATAAACAATTCCCTGATGTTCATCACATGCAGTGAGTAATTCCTTTGTAGGCTCTGTGGATGGTGATGGGGTATTATGACATTGATCATGTAATCAAGTGAAGTTGATAGGGTTTGATCCCTAGTATCCATTATGTTATGAGATTGATGTTGCTATGACTTTGCTATGCTCAATGCTTGTCACTAGGGCCCGAGTTCCATGACTTCACACCTAAACTTATTATGTTCCCTCTGAATATGAAAGTGACTAAATCCTATCTTGCATGTTTTATGCACCTATTACGTGTTATGATCCGCATCCCCCAAGGTGAGTATAATTGTGACTCTTTCCGGTGATTGTCATAGTATGAGGAGTTCATGTATTCACTATGTGTTAATGCTTTGTTTAAGTTACTACTGTTACTGTTACTGTCACAACTGCTACAAAATTACTACTACTACTTCTACAAAATTGGTGCTACCACTATTACAGTTACTACTACTTGTTGTGCTACTAAAATCTTCATTGTAGAGAGATATCCTAGGTGTGATTGGATTGACAACTCAACTCCTAAGGCCGATAAATATTATTTGGCTCCCCTTGTGTCAAATCAATAAATCAGGGTGAAATACTACGAGCGAAGACTGTTGCGACCCCCTAGACTTGTGGGTTATCAAGTAGTCACATGTTGGACCTGGCTTATCTCTCAGAGGGCTCTTTTCCGCTGATTTCTTGGTGTCCATGTTTCGTAGGTTATCAGAATTTCACATTCATCCGAAGACATTCCTAGACTCTTATGTGCATTTGTGCTATGGAGGAGGGATTCCCCTCCTTATCCAACAGTTTGACCACGTAGCAAGCTTGAAAGCAATGAGAGTGGCTGGCCTTTAAAAAGGTAGAGTGGATTCGGCACGGTTTATCCAGTAGACCATCAAGGGCGGTTTTAGGTCCTCTTAGAGGATTCTTTCTTTTTCTTGATGTCTCGTTTGGCGTGGAACAACAAGATTGCTCCCTAGGGCACTTAGTCTTGTAACATCTTGAGTCTTGGGCACATATCGAATCTCTTTGCTCTTTTTGTGACACCCAAGCATCCTCCATGGGGCAACACTTTCGCACCATCTATGATAATTTGAAAAATGTTTGAACTCGGCGTTGCACAAGGTCATTTTAAGAGGCCTTCATCTTGGCAGTTATGTAGAAAATCTTCCAAGACTTCTGAATCATAGCAGTCCATTATCTTGTCCTTGACGAAGAAGAATCTGGTCAAGAATTCTTGGACTGTCTCGTTGGCCTATTGTTTTACAAAAATTAGATCAAAGAAATTGAGTGGATTTGAATTACTTGGGCATTATTCGATGTGGGGGCGGGTGGGATAATTTTTTTGACCCTAGTCAAATTCGGTCTCAATGCTTTGGTGTGTTTATCCTCAACCATATGTATGGATGTATATCCTTCAAAATTGGGACTCACGTCTAAGATCTCACCCCTTCTAATTTGCTAGGCTCGCGATCCTCCATCGAACTACACTTTGTCTCTTGGGTATCTTTGGACAAGTCCGCAGAAAAAGCGTGCAGCTTAGGAATAAGTTCAATATCATCAGACCTCTACTCTTGAGGGAAAAGGTGCATTCACGGTGCCTCCCTCCTCCGATTGATTCGATGATGAGGAATTTTAGCATAAAGAGTACATGAGTGGGATTTTGATCGTGGATCGATGCTTCCATTGCTCCAGATCAATGATACAATGGGACCTATATGGTCCACCAATGTCGGTGCTCAAAGCAGGTGATCTCGGGAAGGGGGTCCCGAGTTGTAGATCAGGGATCAATGGGTAATAAGAGACAAGGAAGATGATGTTTACCTAGGTTGAGGCCCTCTCGAGGAGGTAAGACTCTACGCCGTGCTTTGATTATATTGTTTGTGCTCTAAACCCTAAGATGAGTAATTGTGTCTCGACGGACTAAAACCGTTGGCTTATATAGATGCAAAGGGTACCTAGGTTTACACATAAGGTCCGATGCCAACTAGAGATAAACATGACAGATATAGGAGTTGTCCTTGACGTACACGCGAGGTCTTTGGTTGCTTCCATCTTGCACACGATGATGCCTACAATTTCGGTTGTCCTCCATGCGGTTGTCATTGGATCTCAATCCGGTCCCAATGTATCAAACCGGATGGGCTAATACCCCATAGTGAGGGACACCCTAGAGATTTGCGGCGTTTCAAGGAAGCAACCGACGATGGTGTCTAATGCCTCTAAGGGGGCACGACGGGTGCAAACGCGTGCACGGACACATGTGTGGTGGGTGTAGGTACACGCACGGGAACTAACACTTGCACGAGCACGAGATCGTGTCGGTCCCCGAGGACGTCGCCGACGCCTGCGGATTGCAGTGTTGCCGTGCTGCTCGGCCACTATCTTATCAATGCCAGGGGAATGGTCGCTAGCGCGAGCGTGAGGTGGGGAGCTAGGACGAACGCGTGGGAGCATCCCCCTATTCTATCTCATCAAAGGCCATGTTCATGACGTCCCATTCTTCCTTATGTTCTATCTCCTTCATCTCTAGGTCGGCTTAACAAAATCGGAAGACTAGTGGCATATGATCCTTGTGCGCCATGTCATGGGTGGAGGTTTGGATGATAGGAGGTGGATAATACTTCCTTTTTATTGATTCTATATTAGAACATAAAAGAGTATCCCGCACCTATTTCCCCATAGGTGACCCTGAGTCATCGAACCCAAGAGAGGAAGACACCCTTGAAGCACTGGTCTCTAGCAAGATTTTGTCAAAGTGTCCAATCCATCTTTTGACCGGATCAACAAGCAAATAGTGATTCAAACACTTACAATAAAAAGAGGTATGATTATGAGGTCTCTTCATAATTACAACCTTGTATTTGCATTGGGATCAAATAAGATATTAATTTGTGCTCTCGAAGTCACCCATCGAGATTTGCTTGTTTCAGATTGGAGGGGGGATGTGTCCAAATAACATCTTGACTTGCACCAGTCCTGCATAAAGAATCAATTGTCCTACCACATGCCCTATCCATCGCATGAGGTTGCCTCAATATTTAAGGTAATAAAATCATAAAAGAGCATTGTGTGTTTAATGGCTACACCTCACCTATCCCCAAGGATATAATCAAGGTTACCCCATTGAACCTTACTGTCGTCAGTGTTCGGTATAACACTTCTCAGTCCCCTTGCTCCTAGCCTCACCGGTGCTCGATCTCCATGATCTTGGGTACCTGTAGGGATGAAGATCACAAACAAGACATCACAAAACAATTTTATTTCACACATACGAGACGTTATATCAAAGTGTTCCATTGACCCCCTCAACAAATACCTTAGTTTGTATGGCTTACACATAGAGATGTCATCAGATCGAGCTAATCACACATGGACATCAGATCATGAGAAGAAATCATTGGAGAACACATCTTGATATCGATTGGTTACAATATGCCTTACACTGGATGCCTTGTGCGATGCACGATTACAAGTATGAGCTAGATGAGATAGCACTATTGTGGTGGAGATGGCTATGGAGATGGAAATGGTGGTGGATAGGGTTTCTGGATGAAGAGGATTATGAAGAGGTTCTTACTTCTGTGCACGTCGTCTTGTTGACATTTAATGGGGTCCCTTTATAAAATTTGTGTAGGTAGATGACCTGCCTCGAAATTCATGCCAAACGGGTGCTCATACACGCGCGTGCACCCGTATGGAGAGTCATCTCTTGCACTAACTTTGCAGGAATGCCTCCTGTTAATTATTTCTTCCTCCAATTTCCTTCCTTTACATTCTCACACGTTTTTTCTTCCCTTTTTAGCTCATTTATAGTGGAAATTGATCAAAGAGAGAATTCGTGGAATCCTTGCATCCATCAATCATTAGTAGTAATACTAGAGCAAATATATGTTTTTGAATGAAATATATGAGTTTAAACAAAGGTTAAATGAGTATAAAAATATCATCCATCAACTCCCTCATGCTTAAACTTGATCTTCCTCGATAAACATAAATAGAAATCTGAATCACAAGGAACTCAGTAGTTTATACCGAAATAACGAGAAGGTTTTGGTTCACTTGCGATCGGTACGCCTACATAGCTCTCTTCTTATTGACCTAAAAACTTAGCATAGATGTAGCAGTGGCATGGTTATAGTGCAAGTCTAAAAAAGTTTTTGATGTCCTAGATAAAACAACTTTGCAACACTCTATTCTATTTATTCTAGACGACATTTGCTTGTGTGAATGCATGGTACAACTTTCTTTTGGTAGAGCCATAAAAACGTAAGTTACGGAGTAAGAAGCATGTAGTAAAATATGATGCTTAAGTGCTCATAAGCACACCCACAATTATTTCCTCATCTAGGCTCTCAATCATTTAACTTCAACCATTGTTTGCTGGAACTTTGATTGTCACTTGAAGGGATTATGCCAAATAAGTGATCATGGATAGGTTTTTGCTGGGACTTAATGGGAACAGTGGACATTAGCAGCATGTCTCTTTCGAGCTCTTTTGACCAGTCCTCTTTATTTACCACATACACACTAATTGAATAGAAAGACGAATAATATCCGTCTGTAGTGTTACCACTACGTATGGTAACAAACTCGCAACCGAAATCCGATCTATTTCTCTTGGTGGATCGTTCATTGGCTAACGGAGTCCTCGGCATAACATCAAGAAAGGCAAGGAAGCCATATTTACAAACGTACAGATGCATATAGTAGTTGGGCCGTGGCACTCGCAAGGATCCGACGCACTATATAACAGACACAACACAAAATTTTGGCATAGTTTCTTTCACCCTCCAACTAAGTTTCTCTAGATAATTTAATCCACAAGTGCTATTAAGTTTAATACAATTAACAACATTGGGTTGAGCATTTCAAACATCCCTTCCACTACAATTTTTCTTAACTCCCAATTCTTTCAATACTTTCTCTTGTACAATGTTATCCTTGTTAATATCATTTTATTTTCAAAAAAGTCCCACGAAAAGTCTTGGTGGCCCAAACTAAACAGAACAAATGCTACACAATTATTTTAGATAATAGAAAAAAACATTTGTCTCAATTATCAAGACTTACTCCCATCTACACATATCACATATATAACTACTATATGTACTCTTAAGTATTTCAAGTGCAAAAGGCGGGGGTCGTAGGACATACCTTCACAATTGCGAATTCACAATTCTCTTGCTTACTCTTGCATTCGTCATTTGTCCGACGTTGATCAACTTCCCATAAATCAAAATGTAAATGGACTCCATGTAGCTAAATAAATAACAAGACCAAAGCAAAGTGGTGGAAAAAACCAACACGCGAGTTTTGAAGCTCTTCGAGCTTTAGTAAAACCCCATTAAAATTTATGCAAATACCGCCAATCTTGATGTAGAAGTGGCGATGATCTCCCCCAAGCTTAGGCATTTTCAAGCCCAAACTAGCTGGATCATTGTGGCAGTTGGTTAGGACTCCAGTCTATTGGGGAACGTTGCGTGAGAAACAAAAAATTTCTTACGCACACGAAGAACTATCATGGTGGGAAGCGTTGTAGATCGGATCAACATATCCTTGTAGATCGCTCAGTCGGAAGCGTTAAGAAACGCGGTTTATGTAGTGGAACATCTTCACGATCCAAATCACCGTCGTCCCACGATCCGTCCAGATCTAGTACCGAACGGACGGAACCTCTGCCTTCAGCATGGTACAACTCGATGGCGATCTCTGCCTTCTTGATCCAGCAAGAGAGACGAAGAGGTAGCTGAATTCTCCGGCAGCACGACGACGTAGAGGTGATGGTGGTGGAGCTAGTCCGACAAGGCTTCGCCGTGCCGTACCGATATAGCTACGATATGTCAGGAAGTAGTGGAGGGAGAGAGGTTTGCACAAAGGCTTGAGGTGCAAAAACCCTTTCAAACTTCCACTATATATAGGAGGAACCAAGGGGTGGTGGCCTTGCCTCCTACTCCAAGTAGGAGGGGTCGGCCGAGACAAGGAGGAAGGAATCCTCCTCCAATTCGGTTTGGAGGAGGAGTGCTTTCCTTCTTTCCCACCTCCTCTCTTTTTTTTCTTTCTTTTTCCTTTATTGTTGTCTTAGACGAAATAGCCCTACTGGACTGGCCTCACCAGACCACTAAGGGCTGGTGCGCCACCCATGGGCCTATTAGGTTCTCTCCCGGGTGGGTGCCCCCTCCCGGAAAAACCCCGAAACCCATTCGTCACTCCGGTACTTCACCGGTAATGCCCGAAATCTTTCCGGAGGCCAAATGCAACAAACCTGTATATCAATCTTCATTTCTGGACGAATCCGGAGACACCCATGACGTCCGGGATCTCATCCGGGACTCCAAACAACATTTGGTTACCAACATCAATAATTCAACTATACCGAAAATGTCACCGAACCTTAAGTGTGCACACCCTGCGGGTTCCAGAACTATGTAGACATGACCGAGACACTTTGTGGCCAATATCCAATAGCGGGACCTGGACGTCCATATTGGATCCTACATATTAGACGAAGATCTTATCGGTTGAACCTCTATGTCAAGGATTTACACAATCCCGTATATCATTCCCTTTGTCCTTCGGTATGTTACTTGCCCAAGATTCGATCGTCGGTATCTCCATACCTATTTCAATCTCGTTACCGGCAAGTCCCTTTACTCGTTCCCTAATAGAAGACCCCACGACTAACACTTTAGTCACATTGCTTGCAAGACTTGTTTGTCATGTTGTATTACAGAGTGGGCCCCGAGATACCTCTCCGTCACACGGAGTGACAAATCCCTGTCTTGATCCATGCTAACTCAACGGACACCTTCGGAGATGCCCGTAGAGTACCTTTATAGTTAGCCAGTAACATTGCGACGTTTGATACACACAAGGCATTCCTCCGGTGTCAGTGAGGTACATGATCGCATGGTCATAGGAATGAATACTTGACATGCAGAAAACAATAGAAACAAAATGACATGATCATATGCTACGTTTATAGTTTGGGTCTTGTCCATCACATCATTCTCCTAATGATTTGATCCCAGCATCAAGTGACAACACTTGTGTACGGCTAGGAAACCTTAACCATCCTTGATCAACAGGCTACTCAACTAGAGACTTACTAGGGACATTGTTTTATCTATATATCCACACATGCATTTATGTTTCCATTCAATACAGTTATAGCATGGATAATAAATGATTATCTTGAATCAAGAAATATAATAATATCTATTTTATTATTGCCTCGAGGGCATATTTCCAACAGTCTCCCACTTGCACTAGAGTCCCTTCATGTGATTTACAATGTAATGAATCTAACACCCATACAGTTCTGGTGTTCTTCATGCTTTTCTCGTGGAACAAGTTTAGTCAGCGGATCTTCAACATTCAAATCTATGTCCTCTTTGCAAATATTTATGTTTTCCTCCTTGATGTAATCGCAGATGGCGTTGAAGCCTCGCTTTATGTGTCTGGTCCTCTTATGAAACCTTGGTTCCTTGGCTAGAGCAATGGCACCAGTGCACTTGGCACTACTGCAAAATCTGACATGAACTGCTTCATCGAGACACCCTCCTTAGCCGTCTCTGAGGCAGCTATGTACTTCGCTTCTCATGTAGAATCATCTACGACGCTTTGCTTGGAATTGCACCAGCTTACCGCACCCCCGTTAAGAATAAATACATATCCGGTTTGTGACTTAGAGTCATCCGCAGTGTCAAAGCTTGCATCGACGTTACCCTTTACGACTATCTCTTTGTCACCTCCATAAACGTACTTAGAAACATTTCCTTAGTCCTTTTCAAGTACTTCAGAATATTCTTGACCGCCGCCCAGTGTTCCACTCCTGGATCACTTTGAAACCTGCCTGCCATACTTATGGTCAGGCTGACATCTGGTCTTGTGCACAACATCGCATACATGATTGACCCTATGGCTGAAGCATAGGGGACGACACTCATCTTTTCTCTATCTTCTGCAGTTACTGGCCATTGGGTCTTACTCAACTTTATACCTTGTAACACAGGCAAGAACCCCTTCTTGGATTGTTCCATTTTGAACTTCTTCAAAACTTTATCAAGGTATGTGCTTTGTGAAAGAGATATTAGCCATCTCGACCTATCTCTATAGATCTTTATGCCCAATATGTAAGCAGCTTCTCCTAGGTCTTTCATTGGAAAACTTTTATTCAAGTAATCCTTTACGCTTTCCAAAAACTGCACATTGTTTCCAATCAGCAATATTTCATCCACATATAATATTAGAAATGCTATAGAGCTCCCACTCACTTTCTTGTAAATACAACCTTCTCCAAAAACTTGTACAAACCCAAACGCCTTGATCACCTCATCAAAGCACTGATTCCAAGTCTGAGATGCTTGCACCAGTCCATAAATGGATCGCTGGAGCTTGCACACCTTGTCAGCATTCTCTGGATCGACAAAACCTTCTGGTTGCATCATATACAACTCTTCCTTAAGAAACCCATTAAGGAACGCCGTTTTGACATCCATCTGCCAGATTTCATAATCAAAAAATGCAGCTATTGCTAACATGATTCGGCGGACTTCAGCATCGCAGCGGGTGAGAATGTCTCATCGTAGTAAGCTCCTTGAACTTGTGAAAAAACCTTTGCCACAAGTCGAGCTTTATAAATGGTCACATTACCGTCCGCGTTCGTCTTCTTCTTAAAGATCCATTTGTTCTGGATGGCCTTGCGACTTTCAGGTAATACTTCCAAAGTCCATACTTTGTTTTCATACATAGATCCTATCTCGGATTTCATGGTGTCGGTGCACTACGGACTGGGGTCCCTAGTGCCCCAGACTTTTGAACGGGCGCAAAGAGCCCCTGATGGCAAGGTGTGGTGGGATCCAGACAAGATGCACCCCCAAGATTACCAAGGCCTCGGCAAGCCTGCCTTGCCGGAAGATATCCAAGGGCGCGCCCGCTTAGTGGGTGTGATGAACTCACCAGGAACGAGGCCTCGACAAACCTCCTTTGCTGAGAAGAAAACCGAAGCCCCCGGCAAGCTTCCTTGCCAGGACGGAGATCCAAGGCCCCGGCAAGCTCCCTTGCCGGGATGGCGAGGCTAGGCACTGGTGGGCTACCACCCTTGCTACAATGCCACCTCCCCCCCCGAGTTCCAGCGCATTCCGCATGCGCCAACCGGGTGTCTAGGTGTCGAAACACCTGCACACATGTCTCCACCAACACTTAGCTGACAAGGACAAGACGTGCATTTAATGCACCTGATAGCGGTAGATGGATAAGCACCGCTCTAGGTTCATTGTATGTTTTCGTGAACCTACCACCGAGCACTGTAGGTGACCCCTTTGCCTATAAAAGGAGGCCCTTCGCTCATTCACAAGGGGTTATGCCTTTTGGAGATTAGCCAAGAAGACGGTTATCATCATTGTAACGAAGAACAAAAATGCTTAATACGTCAGACGAGCAGGACATAGGGTTTTACGCGTAAGCGGCCCGAACCTGGGTAAAAAGTCTTGACGGGTGTTGATCGTGAGATCTTCTCTTGACGTCATCTTTCCCCACCCTACGATCACAAGGGTATCACGTTAATCCCCATAGGTGTCGAAATAGCATCATCGGTATCTTCGGCGCACCAGGTAGGGGGCGGGGGAGATATGCGTGAATTGGAGCAAACTCCGCACCGGCTCCATCAAAGTTTGGGTGCTATGTCGCGTTCCCCCGGAAACGGGGTACCGCGGCGGGCGCCTTGTTCTGCTACGGCTTCCCGAGGCCTGCGCGAGCGCGTTTCTACACGCGCGCGCGCGGCGGGGAGGCGGAGACTCCAAGAGCAGCGTCGCTCGGGGGCCAATGCGCAGCTATCGAGGGCGTGCCTGGGCGCTTCAGAGAGGCCCCGGCGCATACTCCGGCGGACGCACCTCCATGGAGCGATGCATAATCGTTGAGGATGCGCCACACGGTCCCGAAGCCCCAGCGCGCGCTTCAGTGCGAGTGTTGCGCCCCTCAGAGCGTCACATCATAGCCCAAGGATGCGCTCGGGGGCTCCGCAAGCACAACCCAGCAAGATAGAAGCAAATGGGTTACACCCTGACTGGCTCTTTCTCCAAGCGGCGGTCACGGACTATCGGCAAGAAATCCTTGTCGGAGAAAAGACCACCACGACCGGTGATTTCCTGCTTGCCGAAGGCTCCGATGCCCTGGCAAAAGAATCAAGCGCCTCGCAACCACGGCGCGGACAGATAAGTTTTTAAGATTCAGATTCAGATCTGAAGTAGATAGATCCTTTGCTTTTTCCCTTTGAAAACTTCCAGTCTTTGTGTGTGGAGTTTGCGTGTACTGGGACCTTCCCAAAGTTCGGTGCACCTTGTCTTTGTTTCAAACTCGTTCAAACGACCTGAATGGCCAGAGAGCGCCTTCAAATAGTTGCGAACCTGATCAACACAGCAAGCGACTACCTAGCATCCGATTTCATCTCAAGCTGCGCATGGCGATTTCCATGGTTGCACCGAACACGGCAAGGAGCCTTGATGGTAGTCGCCGGCAAGCTCCCATAATATGCAAAAACAAATCTTACAAAGAACGGGATCGAAGAAGGAAAAAACAGTCTTTTTCATTCATATGAATGGATACATTTATCTTCACTTACAAAGCGTGGTTGTCCTAACCTAAAGACTATGTCTTTTGACGAGGACTTACCTGCGCAGAGGAGTGAAGTTCAAAAATACAAAAAGGTAGAGCCCACGGTGCTGTCAGGGCCGGCCCCCCAGGGCCGGCACTGAGCCAGCGAGAATGAGACCGCCCCCGACGGGCGTCGCCTGGACCCCTCTGGCCGAGGTGCGGAGGGCGGGGCACAGGAAGGGGCGAAGGATCCGGAGCCAGCGGGCGCGCCTCCTCCTGGAGCCGGGGAAGCAATACCAGCTCCGGTGAGGTGGCCCAAGAAGAGGACATGGAGAACTCAGAGCTAGTGGAGGTGTCTCCTACTCAAACACGAGGCACCAACGCCAGCTCCGGCAAGGCGCTCCCGCCGGGCAAGGGTGAGCCGCGAGCTAGCCACGGCGGTGCAGTCTATGTCCAGTGGGGGCCTGGGGAGTCGACATCCAGTTTGACACCCCGTGGCCCTAACCCAACAAAGACCTCGCCGCCACCACTGTCCTCCTCGTCGCTATCGCTCGAGGCACGACAACCGGTGTCGTTCGGGCTCTCTCCGCAACAGTCAAGAAGCACACGTGGGGCCCCGTAAAGCAACATGGAGGGCGACCACAGGAGCAAGCCCCGGGGAGGACGGAGGCGTTGGAGTAGCGCTCCGCCTCCCCCGGCCTCGACCTCCGCGGCGACCTCGGCCCCGCGCCCTTCCTCCACCACAGGCGTTCGGGTCGTCTTCTGCCGTGGCACCCCTGGAAGTTGTGGCATGATCCTAACGGGATCCCCTCGCTGCCCTCACGGCCGACGGTGGACGACCTCGTCCCCTAACCATGGTTAGGGGAAAGTGCCACCATTAGACAAAAGAAGATTCCGAAGGACAAGATCAAGGAGTTGGTGGATTCAGAAGGAGTTCGGTGAGCAAAATCCCTCGCAAACCCTCCCAATTTATGGGACGGGGCGCGGGGGCTAGCCTCCCTTGCTCTAGAAGCCACCACCCTCCTCGCCCAATCGCTCGAGCTCACGGGCGAACAGAGAACGCCCTGATGCGGGAATGCATGCACGGGCGGGTCCAGCCAGTACCGCGCCTTTCAAGGCCTCGTGTGCCATCTGTCCTTCGATGACTACGCATGCCACGCGCGTGGCAGAGGTGTTTCAAGAGACGGAGACGCCACTCCGCGCACGACCTCCCACTTTGCGCATCCGATGCATGGCGTGGGGAAACGCAATGCCAGAAGATCCAGCCACGAAGGCACGTGCACCTCTTTGGGCCTGGCCCAACAACGCTCTGCACGCGTTTGTGGCCCAGGCCCGGGGGCTCCTGTTGGTGCACTAAGGACTGGGGTCCCTAGTTCCCCAGACTTGTGCACGGGCGCAAAGAGCCCCTGAGGGCAAGGTGTGGCGGGATCCAGACAAGATGCACCCCCAAGATTACCAAGGCCTCGGAAAGCCTGCCTTCCCGGGAAGATATCCAAGGCCACACCCGCTTAGTGGGCGTGATGAACTCACCAGGCACGAGGACCCGACAAACCTCCTTTGCCCAGAAGACAACCGAAGCCCCTGGCAAGCTTCCTTGCCGGGACGGTGATCCAAGGCCCCGACAAGCTCCCTTGCCGGGATGACGAGGCTAGGCACTGGAGGGCGACCGCCCTTGCCACAGTGCCACCGCCCCCCACCAAGTTCCACCGCATTCCTCATGCACCAGCGGGGCGTCCAGGTGTCGAAACACCTGGACACATGTCTTCACCAACACTTAGCTCACAAGGACAAGACGTGCATTTAATGAACCTGACAGCGGTAGATGGATAAGCACCGCTCTAGGTTCACTGTAAATTTTCGTGAACCTACCACCGAGCACTGTAGGTGAACCCTTTGCCTATAAAAGGAGGCCCTTCGATCATTCACAAGGGGTTACACCTTTTGGAGATTAGCCAAGAAGAGGATTATCATCATTGTAACGAAGAACACAAATGCTTAATACGATCAAACGAGCAGGACGTAGGATTTAACGCGCGGCCCGAACCTGGGTAAAAAGGCTTGTCGGGTGTTGATCGTTAGATCTTCCCTTGACGTTGTCTTTCCCCATCCTACGATCACAAGGGTATCACGTTGATCCCCATAGGTGTCGACCTAGCAGCGCCGATACATGGCTTCTAACCATCTATTGGAATGTGCACCCACCATTGCTTCTCCATAATTTGTAGGCTCATTGTTGTCCAACAACATGATAGACAAGACATGATTCCCGTACCATTCAAGAGCAGTACGTGCTCTTGTTGACCTGCAAGGTCCAACAATAACTTGTTTTGAAGCTTCATGATCATCATCATTAGCTTCCTCTTCAACTCGTGTTTCCTCAACAAAAAGTTATGTTTCCCCTGCGCCACCATCTTGTTGAAACAGAGGTTCCACAACCTCATCAAGTTCTATCTTCCTCCCACTCAATTCTTTCGAGAGAAACTCTTTCTCGAGAAAATATCCATTCTTAGTTACAAATACTTTGCCCTCGGATCTGAGATAGAAGGGATACCCAACTGTCTCTTTTGGGTAACCTATGAAGACGCACTTTTCCACTTTGGGTTCCAGCTTTTCAGGCTGAAGCTTTTTGACATAAGCATCACATAACCAAACTTTAAGAAATGACAACTTTGGCTTCTTGCTATACCATAGCTCATGTGGTGTCGTCTCAACGGATTTTGATGGTGCCCTATTTAAAGTGAATGTAGCTGTTTCTAATGCATAGCCCCAAAATGATAATGGCAAATCGGTAAGAGACATCATAGATCGCACCGCATCTAACAAAGTACGATTATGATGTTCGGACACACCATTACGATGTGGTGTTCCAGGTGGTGTCAACTGTGAAACAATTCCACATTGTCTTAAGTGAGCACCAAACTCGTAACTGAGATGTTCTCCTCCTCGATCAGATCATAGGAATTTGGTATTCTTGCTATAATGATTTTCAACTTCACTCTGAAATTGTTTAAACTTTTCAAACATTTCAGATTTGTGCTTCATCAAGTAGATATAGCCATACCAACTCAAATCGTCAGTCATGGTGAGAAAATAAGGATATCCGTCGCATGCCTCTATGCTCATTTGTCCGCACACATCAGTATATATGATCTCCAACAAGTCACTTGCACGCTCCATTGTTCCAGAAAATGGAGTCTTAGTCATCTTGCCCATGAGGCATGGTTCGCATATGTCAAGTGATCCAAAATCAAGTGACTCCAAAAGTTCATCAGCATGGAGTTTCTTCATGCGCTGAATACCAATATGACCTAAGCGGCAGTGCCACAAGAAAGTGGCCCTATCATTGTTAACTCTACAACTTTTGGTCTCAATCTTATGGATATGAGTGTCATCACAATCAAGATTCAATATGAAAAACCCCTCACATTGGGTGCATGACCATAAAATATATTACTCATATAAATAGAACAACCATTATTCTTGGACTTAAATGAGTAACCATCTCGCAATAAACAAGATCTAGATATAATGTTCATGCTCAACGCACGCACTAAATAACAATTATTTAAGTTCATAACTAATCCCGATGGTAACTGAAATGAGACCGTGCCGACGACGATCACATCAACCTTGGAACCATTTCCCACGCGCATCGTCACTTCATCCTTCGCCATCCTTCGTTTATTCCGCAGTTCTTGTTTCAAGTTGCAAATGTGAGCAACAGAACCAGTATCAAATACACATGCACTACTACGAGAGTTGATGAGTTACACATCAATAACATGTATATCATATATACCTTGTTTGGCGTTGGCCGCCTTCTTATCGGCCAGATACTTGGGGCAGTTGCGCTTCCAGTGACCAGTCCCCTTGCAATAATAGCACTCAGTTTCTCGCTTAAGTCCAGCCTTGGGTTTCTGCGTTGAAGGGGCAACAGCTTTGCCACTCTTCTTGGAGTTACCCTTCTTGCCTTTGCCTTTTTCTTGAAACTAGTGGTCTTATTGACCATCAACACATGATGTTCTTTTTGGATTTCTGACTCAACGACTTTCAGCATCGCAAATAACTCGTCGGGTAACTTATTCATCCCTTGCATGTTATAGTTCAACACGAAGCTCTTGTAGCTAGGTGGTAGTGACTGAAGAGTTCTGTCAGTGATACCTTCTTGCGGGAGAGCGATCCCCACCTCAGCCAGACGGTTTGAGTACCCATACATTTTGAGCACATGTTCACTCAAAAACGAATTCTCCTCCATTTTGCAAGCATAAAATTTATTGGAGGTCTCATACCTCTCGATCCGGGCATTCTTCTCAAAGATAAACTTCAACTCCTGGAACGTCTCATATGCTCCATGACGTTCAAAACGTCTTTGAAGTCCCGGTTCTAAGCCATACAAAATTGCACATTGAACCAGTGAGTAGTCATCCTTACGTGCTTTCCAAGCGTTCAAAACGTCTTGGTCAGCCGTAGCGGGTGGTTCATCTCCTAGCCCTACATCAAGGGTACATAATTCTTTTGCCCAGCTTGGAGGATAAGCCTCGGATTTCGAGCCCAGTCTACAAAGTTGCTACCATCATCTTTCAGCTTAGCTTTCTCTAGGAACGTATTGAAATTTAGGGTTGCTACTGCGCGAGCCATTGATCTACAACGCAAAGATTTCTTAGACTATGTTCAATAAAATTGAGTTTAGCTAATCATATTACTAATAAACTCCCAATCAAATAGACATCCCTCTAGTCATTCGAGTGTCGCATGATCCAAATTCCCTAACTCAAGTCCGATCATCACGTGAGTTGAGTATAGTTTCAGTGGTGAACATATCCATGTTGATCATATCAACTATATGATTCATGCTCGATCTTTCGGTCTCTTGTGTTCCGAGGCCATGTCTGTACATGCTAGGCTTGTCAACTTTAACCCGAGTGTTCCGCGTGTGCAACTGTTTTGCACCCGTTGTATGTGGACGTTGAGTCTATCACATCTGATCATCATGTGGTGTCTCGAAACGACGAACTATCGCAACGGTGCATAGTCGGGGAGAGCACAGCTTTATCTTGAAATTTTAGTGAGGGATCACCTTATAATGCTACCGTCATTCTAAGCAAAATAAGGTGCATAAAAGGATTAACATCACATGCAAATCATAAGTGACATGATATGGCCATGATCTTGTGCTTCTTGATCTCCAACATGATCTTCATCATCACCGGCACCTCACCATGATCTCCATCATTGTGCCGCCATCGAGGTTGCTGTGCTATCTATGCTATTACTACTAAAGCTACTACCTAGCAATATAGTAAACGCATCTACAAGCACAAACGTTAGTTTAAGGACAACCCTATGGCTCCGGTCGGTTGTCATATCAACGACGTGCAAGTCGATATTTATGTATTACAACATGATCATCTCATACATCCATCATATAAAATCTTGTCTTTGGCCATATCACATGACATGCATACCCTGCAAAAACATGTTAGACGTCCTGTAGTTTGTTGTTGCATGTTTTACGTGGCTGCTATGGGTATCTAATTTGATTGCATCTTACTTACACAAAGCCACAACGATGATCTGCAAATTTCTATTTAACCTTCTCCAAGGACCGCCTCGATCAAATCAGATTCAACTAAAGTTGAAGAAAAGGACACCCGCCAGTCATCTTTATGCAACAAGTTGCATGTCAGTCGATGAAACCGGTCTTTTGTAAGCGTACGAGTAAGGTTAGTCCGGGCCGCTTCAATCCAACAATACTGCTGAATCAAGAAAAGACTAAGGAGGGCAGCAAATTGAACATCAACACCCACAAACTCTTTTGTGTTCTACTCGAGATTTCATGCACGCATGAACCTAGCTCATGATGCCACTGTTGGGGAACGTTGCACGGGAAACAAAAAATTTCCTACGCACACGAAGACCTATCATGGTGATGATCATCTACGAGAGGTAGATATGATCTACATACCCTTGTAGATTGCTAAGAAGGAAGTGTTAAGAAATGCGGTTGATGTAGTGGAACGTCTTTGCGATCCAAATCGCCACCGTCCCGCGATTCGTTCCGATCTAGTACCAAACGGACGGCACCTCTGCGTTCAACACACGTAAAGCTCGATGACGATCTCTGACTTCTTGATCTGGCAAGAGAGACAAAGAGGTAGCTGAATTCTCCGACAGCACGACGGTGTGGCAGTGATGGTGGTGGAGCTACTCCGGCAGGGCTTTGCCGTGCCGTACCGATATAGCTTGAGGTGCACAAAACCCTCTCAGACCTCCACTATATATAGGAGGAACTTAGGTCTGGTGGCCTTGCCTCCTACTCCAAGTAGGAGGGGTCAGCCGAGCCAAAGAGGAAGGAATCCTCCTCCAATTCAGTTTTGAGGAGGAGTCCTTTCCTTCTTTCCCACCTCCTCTCTTTTTTTCTTTTTTTTCCTTTTTTTTGCCTTAGCCAAAATAGCCCTATTGGGCTGGCCTCACCAGCCCACTAAGGGTTGGTGTGCCACCCATGGGACTATTAGGTTCTCTCCCGGGTGGGTGGCCCCTCCCGGTAAAACCCCGAAACCCATTTGTCACTCCCGGCAATTTACCGGTAATGCCCGAAATCTTTTCAGAGGCCAAATGCAACAATCCTATTGTAAATCTTCATTTCCGGACCATTCCGGAGACCCTCGTGATGTCCAGGATCTCATTCGGGACTCTGAACAACATTCGGTTACCAACATCAATAATTCAAGTATACCTAAAACGTCACCGAAACTTAAGTGTGCACACCGTGCGGGTTCGAGAACTATGTAGACATGACCGAGACACTCTGTGGCTAATATCCGATAGCGGGACCTGGACGTCCATATTGGATCCTACATATTCTACGAAGATCTTATCGGTTGAACCTCTATGTCAAGGATCCACGCAATCCCATATATCATTCCCTTTGTCCCTCGGTATGTTACTTGCCTGAGTTTCGATCATCGGTATTTCCATACCTATTTCAATCTCATTACCGGCAAGTCTATTTACTCGTTCCGTAATAAAATACCCCGTGAGTAACTCTTTAGTCACATTGCTTGCGAGGCTTGTTTGTGATGTTGTATTACTGAGTGGGCCCCGAGATACCTCTCCGTCACACGGAGTGACAAATCCCACTCTTGATCCATGCTAACTCAACGGACACCTTCGGAGATGCTTGTAGGGTACCTTTATAGTCACCCAGTAACGTTGCGACGTTTGATACACGTAAGGCATTCCTCCGGTGTCAATCAGTTACATGATCTCATGGTCGTAGGAATGAATACTTGACATGCGGAAAACAATAGCAACAAAATGACACGTTTATAGTTTGGGTCTTGCCCATCACATCATTCTCCTAATGATGTCATCTCGTAATCAAGTGAAAACACTTGTCTATGGCTAGGAAACTTTAACAATCCTTGAACAACAGGATAGTCAACTGGAAACCTTCTAGGGACAATGTTTTTTATATATATCCACACATGCATTTATGTTTCCATTCAATACAGTTATAGCATGGATAATAAATGATTATCTTGAAACAAGAAATATAATTGTAACTATTTTAGTTTTGCCTCTAGGGCATATTTCCAAGACAGTCCTCGCTCTAGTTGAAGAATTTCATGTTCTTGTAGGCGGTTGTGTCTCGAAGGGGCATGGCGATGTTGCTCATACCATGAAAAGAGCCCTCCAGGCTGTTGAGGTCAGCAAAGGTGTAGTTTTATTGTTGTTGCTCTTGGGGCTTCTCCTCTTCTTCGTCGGTGGCGAGATCTTCTTGTTTTGGTTCTGTACTTTCTTGGTCAAAAGCTACATCTCCTTCTAGTGCAACATACAACAATTTTCCATTCGTGATGGAGAAATGGTTATACATAGGAGTGGACAACAAGTGTGCCACTCTAGAAATTTTAATGTAATGACGGCCATTACGAACTACAACCATTCCAGCGCTTGTGAGAACACGATTACTAATAAGGGTGTTACCAACAATTGGGTGAAGATAATTGTACCTGATACCAAGGGAGTTGGACAACGTGGTGTTCACTCATCCACACACGGTATTTCCTCGTGCATGATTTTCTTGATGCATGAGGCGTAACAAAAGTAGTTCCCCTAGGTTGGGTGAATAATCAATCTCAGGGTTTGTTGCTTTCCCAAGAACTATCATGTTCTCATTATTCACCTTAGAATCTTGTCCTTGTGCCTACAATGAGTTAGTTATAACATAATAGAAATAATGTACAACAGGACTTTCAGGACAACTGGCTCTTTGGCTTGATCCATAACGACTCATCTAGTAGAAGGATTGCCTCGGGTGTGTGTTAGTGAAACCATAAATATAACTAAGATCATCATAATTGTTGGTGAAGCCAACATGATTGCACCACTCCTAAAGAGTTGTGTTCAAGTCTTGGTCTATGACACAGAGAGTGATATTCTCCTCCGCATATGTATTTAGCATCAAACTAACATTATACGAGAGAGTACTAAGAAACTCAAGCGTCAAGTATTCATAAGTCTCACATCCCTGATAAATAAAATGGGGCAACCCAGAATTATGACAAAGCAAAAAATCATTAGTAATACCTAGCTTGGCGAGTTGTTTGCACAAACCCATTTGGTTGCTTTGATCTTCCTTCCACAATTCTTCCTTGCTTCATGGTCAGTGAAGACGACGCCCTAAATAAAAAAAATTCGTGGCACGGTTCATGAACTTGAAGCACAATGTATGTGAGAAGACCTCCTTGTAAACATCTATGACCCAATTTTTCAGTCCAATACAATTAAAAAATCCTATGATAGTAACCATATCATACTCCTCTAAAAGTATCAATGAATCCATGCCAAACCCACAATTGGATCAAAATATGCTTCTCTTAGTCATGGCAATACTAAGTATGTAGAACATGGATTCACGAAAAATAACTTGGGTATTGAAGGAAAAAAAGTTATGTAGATCGATCACACTGATGGACTGGAACTGAAATTTAGTGAGCACAGAGATTGGGCGAAGTTTTGCTAGGGTTTGGAGAGGTTTGGAGGAAGAAAAGGGGGGGACGGGTTACCTCCTTTACCGGGCTTATTGGAGCCAGGAGGGTCGGAACAACCACTTATACGAGGCGAGCTCCCGCCTGGAACACCGTCGTTCTCTCTCATGACTTACATCTGTTTGTGCATTGGATGAAACAACCACTTGAATGGTCCTGCGCATCCATTTGGAACGTTGTCTTTCATTTTGTTTATTTTTGTGTCCTGGTCGATGAAGTTAAACAATTGCTCTAATGGACGTGTGCGCCCGTTTGGAACACCATCGAACAGTCTGGACTCCTCTTTGTTTTCAAAGACATTTGAAATGGTCGCGCCAAGGATTGCTTGTGCACATTCGATATGCCGCCATTATATCTGGTGTCTATGTCTGTTTTGCATTGGAACCTCCCGTGGGCCATACCACCGCTCGAACGACCGCTTGCGGTCATTTCAAAGGTTGTATTTTGTGTTGTTTCTTCTGAACCTTATCTTTCTCTTTGTTTTCCCATGGGTTTAGTTCCAAAACATTACAAAGACATATTTCCAAGCATCCAAACATCAGTACAACATATAATTCATCTTATACGTAACAAATCCTCCATTAGAAGAACTCTTCAAACTTGCTTATTCACATGCAACTTCAATCACACCTTTATTGAAACAAAACTAACTTGCTTGTTGACCTTATTCGCGTGGGTTGCCTCCCATGAAGAGCTTGTTTTTTGTCGGTTAGGTCAACCTATAGTGATGATCAAGGCGGGGCAAGGACACCAAGATCATAGCTTGTGGCATTCAAAATGATGACATCTCTTCTATAGGTCTTAATTTTTTCCTAGGAAAATGTCTAACAAATGGATCTTTAGAAAATAAGTCAAATTGTACGTTCCCTTCAAACACATTTGTCTCAGCTTTGATAGTCCTTAGAAAAGGTCTACCGAAAATTATACGAGCTATTGGGTACTCGGGTATATCTACTATCACAAGATCAATCATGATAAGTAAATCATTAGTTTGAACTATAATTGCATGCTTAACGCCTAGTTCCTAAATAAAAGTAGATTTAGACATATTCAATATAATTTCAACACTAGCATTAGGACTAAGATTGAGACTATCATAAACTGATATGGGGATAGTTGAGACAGTTGCCCTTAGATCACATAAAGCACAGAATTTATTTAATCCTATCTTAATATCTATATGTTGGGGCAACGACGCGTAACACCTATGGGATCGCGTGGATCCCTTTACGGTTCGACGGGGGGACAGGATTGCACCAAGAGCAGAACCAACAATTGAGCGCAAGGGGAGTTTTACCCAGGTTCGAGCCACTCAGAAGCGTAAAACCCTACTTCTGCTTGGTGTGTATTGTATGTGTTCTAGGGTTCGGGCTACACGAACGTTATGCCATGCAAGGCAGCTACTACTATGTGTCTAAACCCGAGAGATTTGAGAGTCTGGCTCCCCTTCTAAGCTGCACCTTGGGCCTCCTTTTATAGGTCAAAAAGGGTCACCAACAGTGGCGGAATAGGGCACCCATGGGGTGCATAGTAGTATAGTGCACATACGGGGTGTATGACTTGTACAGTGTTACTCGCGTCTAAAGACAAACACATTAAATGTTTCATCATGTGTCCATGACATGGGACAGGGACGTGTTCCATCTGCATTGTTCACCCCCAGATGTCACTCGACACGTATCGTGGAGGATCGACGCATATCAAGGGGAAAAGTAGCAGCTGGTCGCTGTGCTGGAGCGGTGGCGAACTGGGACCTTGCCAGGAGTGCGTCTTGCCGGGGCCTTAGCCTTCGGTCTTCAGCCTTCTGGGTGTGCTGATTTGGACTTCTTTGTGTTTGTCTTTCACAGTCACCCGACAAGCCTTGTCGAGGGTGTCGATACAACTGCCCGTACACAAGTAAGGGGCACTAAAGGGCCCAAACTTTAGTGCACCGATAGGAGCCCCCGGGCCTAGGACATACACATGTGCGAGGCGTTATTGGGCTAGTCCGAAACAGTGCACGGTCACGCGTGGCCGGGATCTGCGAGTGCGAATTTTACAGTTACTATGCCTCTGCCCCCCCCCACGACATGCGTTGAATGCGCGATGTGGGGGACGTGGGCGGAGTGGCCAAAACGCTCGCGTATGTACAGGGGCGGTTTCTGGCTTACCAAGAGGCGGCCCCACGTTCTCCACATAAAGGGCAAAACCGCAGAGGCACTTACCCATCTCGCAACTGTCGTCTCCTTCCTCTCTTGATCGCAAAACAGAGCTCCTCCACTCCTCCGCCGCTTCCAAGCAGCCACCATCTCCGGCCTCTGCTCCCACTATCGCCATGGCGCGAAGCCAAGCAAGGGGAAGGGGGTCATCATGGAGAGCGATCTGCAAAAGGAGCTTGCTTTCTTCCCCCCAGGACTTGATGTAGTGACCCTGATGGATCGATACTTGATCATGTGGGCGAGGAAGACGAAGGCGCACCCCGCCACCCGTGTGCATCCAAGTTCCACCGATGGCGGCCCAAATAAGTACCCTTTCTTCACATATTATTTTTACTACGGTCTCTGTCCTCCTTTCTCTGATTTCTTCATTGATATCATGTACACGTACGGCTTCCCGCTCTTGGATTTCACGCCGAATGACGTAACGTGCATGGTTGTCTTCACCCACCTGTGCGAGAACTTCGGCAGAATCACCCCCAGCATAGATCTCTTCTGCCACTACTTCATCCCCCGGATTCAAAGGGGATATGCCCTATGTGGTCCCATCATCTGGATCCCCAGGACAGGGAGCAAGGAGATTTACCCAGATGGAGCCTACCGTGAGAAGTAGGAGGAACGGCGAGAGAAGTGGTGCTGGATTGTGGAGGAAGACCCCCAACCTATCTGCCTGCCCTGGACAACCAAGATGATGTGCAGCGAGGACTGGAGCGCTCTCAATCCTCAGGGCGAGAGGCTCACAGTCACAATCACCAGGATCATGCGCCTTAGGGCTGCCGGTCTCACCATAGAGATGGTGGGCGTGGATTTCTTTCGCCGGCGCATTGCCCCTCTGCAGAACAGAGGGAGGCCGGCTCGGGATTTCAAGAGTGCGGCAGACATCATGAGGTTGCGTCCTAGGTTGAGCAGCAACCTCCCGGTCATGCAGCACACATGCCTCTGCCACAAGTTGTTCAAGGCTCACGGGAAGTTCAAGCTGCCGACAGGAATTGTTCCATTGTGCAACAACTCCACTGTGAGCTCAGTCATCGCCATGATGCCGGTGTGCAATGCCTACAACCTCGACGAGACCTGGACTGAGCCGGCTGCAGAGCAGGCACATCAGTTCTTCGACAACTTGACGGAGATAGCCATCCGAGAAGAGACGCAAGTCATCCGCCCCACCACTAATGAAGAGGTGGCGTACATCGCGAGCAGGGTCAGGGAGGCAGCTCTTGCCACGGACGCCGGCGACATTGGCTTCATGGCGAGTAGTCCAGCGAAGAGGAGATGGTGACGGAGGGACCGCTTGCTGGGAGAGACGAGGTTGCCAGGGAGAAAAGTGGCGCGGCTGCCGGGGGTCCTTCTACCGAAGAAGCATCCGAAGAGCATCCACACAAGGAGCCTCCAGTTCAGAAGAAGAAACACATCCTTAGGAAAGTGACCTCTAGTGTCACAGTCCAGCGGCCTTCCTCGCCTGCCGCCGCTGTCAAGTACTGCAGGGCCACCCCTCCGCCTCCTCCCGTGAGCACTGTGGCAGAGGTCGACTTTGACCTCTCCGCCTTCAGCTTGGAAGGAGAAGAAGAGTAAGAGCCCTGCCGCATCTTTTCACTTTCGCATATCCGGCTTTGTTTGGTTTGTTTATGCCTCTCCGGCTTGTCTTTGCAGGGATCCGCAGCCGTTGGTGCGGAGGGTGAAGACCTCGACAGGCGATGTTCCCCTAGCAAGCACCTCGGGTGCGCCAGAGGTCACTCCCATCATCCCAGAGCCCAGCCCACGACGAATTCTTCAACGCAGCCCCCCAATGTGGGTCTTCTACTCATTTACCACTAGCGAGTGTTGGGATAGTTCTCTTCGCCACTGACATCGTCGGGCTTGCAGGGGAAGATCAGCGGCAAGGAGAGCCATTGGAGGCTGCCCCCTACGTGCCACATCCATCGACCATGCCGCCCAGGGATGGATCTCCGGGAAGGGCTACCGCGAGCGAATGCATCCTTATCGAGGATGATCCGGCAAGTTCAAGGGCCAACAGCCCTATACCGGCAACCAACGTTGCCGGGGAAAGGGTAACCACTTCGCAGCAGCCTGGCGCGGGTAAGCCGTTTGCTCGTGAGTACTTGTTATATTGTCTCTTTATTTTTTGTCTTCTTGAACTTCTTTCTTGGACTCATCATGTTCTCCTTCTCATGGCTTTCATATCCACTTCCGAGGGAGGACATGGATGTCGACACCGTCGTCAAGGAGATCACCATGGATGCTGCCGCCGAGGCCGACATCGTTGCCGCTGAGGAGGCCGCCAAGGCTGCGTAGGATGAGCCGCCAAGGAGTCCGCGGAGAGGGCTGGAAACGAGCTCAGTAACCGTACTGACGACATTCTTGCCGCAGGAGCAGCAGGCGGTACGCCGACCATTGAGCCCTTAGCTGCCGGAGGGGTGGATACTAAGGATTTTCCGCCAATGTCCAAACCCTTCTCTCCATGAAGGTACCTCGAAGCAGGCGAGAACCAGTTCGTCAGCATGCCGGGGGTGGCAAGCACCAGGGAGCCCATCGAAGGAGAGGTATTTGATGGGGAGATCACCACTCCTGCCGGGCTTAAGCTTTTTGGCGACTCAATGGACGGCAACAGCGAGTCTAAGGAGGAACGGCTCCTCCAAATTATGAGCGATAACTTCAACCAGCTCTAGGCGCTCCATCGTGCCCGGAAGGAGAAGCTGGACTCTAGGGCAGGAATCATCGACGCAGCGGAGGCGGACTTCTAGAAGCGCTTCAAGGAGACACATGCCTAGTTTACCGAGGCTCATCAAGAGGTGCAAGCTAGCCGGGTTCAGCTGAATGAAGACCGGAACAAGCTCCTCTTGAAGCGGTCAGATATGGAGCAGGTGCAAGAGGAGGCTTAGAAAAGGGTTGCTGCGGAGGAAGCTCGCCTGACGCAGCTCCGCGTCGCACTGGATGCCTAGGAAGAGGACCTTGCCGCCCGCAAGGAGGCATTCGCCGGCAAGCTTCGCCGCAAGGACGAAGAAGTCGTTAGGCTCGTCGTGCAGCAGGCCCAGGAGCTGGAGTAGAAGCATTAGGAAGTCCTCGCGGCTCAGGCCGCATATCATGCCGACAAGCTAAAGGATGCCACCAATGCCGCCGCTGCTACAGAGGCCGCCAGGAACGAGCTTGTCGGCAAGGTGGCAAGGTTGGAAATGGATCTTGAAGGCTTCTGTAAGGAGATCTCGACACTCAGGGCTGAGAGGGAGAAAACTATCTCCAGCTTGACGGAGATGCAGACTGTCGTCTCTCACAAGACCACCCAACTTGACGTTGCCAACGCCTCCCTTTCCGATTTGAAGTTGAAGCTGGCTAATTTGGAGGAGGCCCTCGAGAGCGGTAGGGCTTGCGAGAGGACCTTGACAAAAGAACTCCAGGACGAGAAGGCCAAGCTTGACGGTGCTTCCGCTCCCCATGATGACTATGTGGTGGGCGTGCACACCTCGACTGAACGTCTTGCCGATGTCGCAGCAAGGCTCACGACGCAGCTATCCACCAAGGATCTGCACAACTTCCGCTACTCCTCCGACGCACGGATGTCTCAGAGCACTAGGTTGACCCTGTTCTTCGATGGCCTGGTTCACGCCTTGGGGCAGCTCCATGCTAGCCAAGCAACCCGTCTGATGGACGAGTCCCACAAGCTCTGACGGGCCGTCCTCCTTAAGGTGCTCATCAATGTGGCGCACAATAATCACGGTACCAACTTCACCAACGTTATTGAGCGCTTGCCGAAGGACATGGACCTCAAGGCGCTCGAGGAGCTGGTCATGCCCATCGTCGAAAAGGTGAGCCAAGTCAATAGGGTTGAAGGCCAGCGTAGAGACTAGCCGCTCCATTTTGTTTTGGTGCTGCCCATTCATGTAAAAGATGGATTTATCTGAAGTTAGAACTGTGGCCACTATCAATGTAATATACTTTGCTATGTTTTGAATGGATGTATGATATTTCCCTTGCTTGATTTCTTCCTGTGTGTTATATGCCCTACACTATATTGGAAACTTGCCAGAGTGCACAACCCTGTAACGAGCGCTTCAGGGAACGTATCCTTAGAAGCCTGCTGGAGGGGCCGCTGCCAGCAAGATACCTTGGTGCAATCAAACTTGTCGATGCACAACCTTGCCGCGAGCGCTTCGAGGACTAAGCAGCCTGCAGGAGGTGTAGCTACCGACAATGTATCTTGGCTCAATCAGTGCAGCCACTTAGGTTGTAGAGCAATCTCAAAACAAAGTAAGGGCACAACCGATTTTGTCAACGTTCCTTCGCGTGCATGTTTTCCACATAAAAATCGAAATCATTCAAGGAAAATAACTTTACAATCCAAAATTTATTCACAGTTTTTGCAACTTAGCTTTCTGTTTTCCGTACTCCTTTCTGCAATCGCCTATAGGTGTCCATACCATCACCCCGTGGCAAATTTGTGCGTGAGGGAACCTTCTGTCCTTTGAGAAAAAGAAAGAAGAGAAATGGGGGTATGGAACCTTGGCGGTCCGTTAGCACTTGCTGGGAAATAAGTGTAAGACAAAACTTCATACGAACATGCATATAAATGAACATGGAAATCGACAAGAATTGTGAAACTGTAAACTTTATTCAACTACGCACAGGGTCTACACGTGGCTTTGTACAAAGGATTGCATGCCTTGCGGGCAAGACTTGTACAGAAGGTGGTTGCCGGGACGACCGGAAACCGCGCTTTATGGGTATAACTTGCGAAGATGTTTAATGTTCCAGGAGTTCCTCACCGGAATGACATCCTCAATCTCCATGCACACTGCGCCAGGCCTAGTGACTCGAACTACCCGATAAGGGCCTTCCCACTTCGGCGTTAACTTGTTGGAATTCTTGGTTGACTGAACGTGGCAAAGAACAACGTCGCTTTCCTCAAGGCTTCGGTCTTGGACCTGGCGGCTATGGTAGCAGCGCAAGACTTCTCGTAGCGAGCAACTCGCACAGCAGCCCAAAGACGATCTTTTTCAAGGAGTGTTGCATCGTCTTTGCCGGAACTGCTCTTGCTCGAGCTCATCGTAGGCGAGAACTCGAGGTGATCCGTATATGAGTTCTATGGGGAGAACTGCCTCCGCCCCATTGACTAGGGAGAAGGGTGTCTGGCCGGTGGCTCAATTTGGTGTCATTCTGAGTGACCAAACAACCGCTGGCAGCTGATCAATTCAGCGTCTTCCGCACTTGCGCGGCCTGTCAGAAGTTCTCATCTTGAGGCCTCGCAGCATTTCAGTGTTTTCCCTTTCCACCTGGTCGTTCCTCCTTGGATGAGCAACAGAAGCAAAACAGATCTTGCGCCAAGGTCTTGGACATATTGCATGAAGGTGCGACTCGTGAACTGTGTGTCGTTGTTAGTGATGATCCTGTTTGGAACACCAATGCGGCAAACTAGTCCCTTGAAGAACTTGACGACTGATTGTGCTGTCACCTTCCTTACTGGTTCCACTTCTGGCCACTTTTTGAACTTGTCGATTGCAACATACAAGTACTCAAAGCCCCCCGCAACGGGGGCAAAGGGGCCAAGAATGTCGAGCTCCCAGACCGAAAATGGCCAGCAGAGAGGGATTGTCTAAAGAGCTTGGACTGGTTGGTGTGCTTTCTTTGAATGGAAATGGCACGCTTCACATTGGGTTACTAATGCCATTGCATCCTGGAGGGCGGTAGACCAAAAGAAACCTTGCTGGAATAACTTGCTGAAAAGGGCTCTTGACCCTATGTGGGAGCCACATATGCTTCCATGTATCTCCGCCAACAGCTGTAGTCCATCTTCCCGGGGAATGCACTTCAATTTCACAACGTTTGGTTGCTTTATGTACAGGACGTTGTCCACGAAATGATACATACTAGACCGATATGCTACTTTCTCCGCTTCTTCCTGCTCTTTTGGGAGCTCTCCTGTCTGGGGAAACTGAACTATGTGTTGCGCCCATGCTGGAGCCCGAGGCTCGACGACAAGGACAAAATGCATGTATTCTGCCGCGGGAGCATTTTTCTCTACAACAAGGACTCGAGGTCCTGCCGGAGCCTCTTCCCCCCGGCAGGCTGGGTGTTGACCTCGGCAACTTCCTTGCCGGCAACTTCCTTGCCAGCAACTTCTGGCATCTCTGTAGGAAAGTATTGGCCGGAATTCAACTTCCTTATCTTGTCTGGCGTTGCAGGTGGTGCCATGGATGGTTGAGTTAGCCGAAGCACAAAAGTCCCTGGTTCCAGAGGCAACTTGAGGGCAACACGCTTTTCTAGGTCGTCGGCAATGCTATTTTCAGCACGAGGGACATGCTCTGTTTGCAGTCCATCAAAGCATTCCTCAATCTTCCTCACTTCATCAATTTAGGCTTCCATGAAGGGGCTCAGGTAATCTTTATTGACTTGCCGCACAACTAGCTGCGAATTACCTCTGACGATGAGCTTTTTTATTCCGACGTCTTTCGCGATCCTTAGACCGGCAAGCAGCCCTTCATACTCGGTAGTGTTGTTTGTTGACTTTTCTCGAGGAAAGTGCATCTGGACTACATACTTGAGGTGCTCTCCGGTGGGCACAACAAGTAGTACGCCAGCACCGACACCTTGAAATGAGAAAGCTCCATTGAAGTACATGACCCATTCCTGACTCGTTTTCTTGCCGGGGAGAGTCGTTTCTCGAATTTCTTCGTCTCGCATCGGGGTCCATTCTGCAACGAACTCCGCCAAGGATCTGCTTTGAATAGTTGCAGTGCTTTCAAATCTGATATCAAAGCTCGATAGCTCCATAGCCCACTCCACGATCATGCCAGTTGCTTCTGGGTTCCGCAGAATCCGTTGCAGCGTAAAGCGGGTGACGACGGTGATCTCATGTGCGTGGAAATAATGGTGCAACTTCCTTGAGGCCATAAGGAGGCCGAAGAGCAACATTTGCACGCCAGAGTATCTCGACCTAGCCCCATGCAGAAGGGAGCTGACAAAATAGACTCGGCGCCGCACCATCTTCTTCTTCTGCATTGCTTTACATGGCGGCGCAGACTGTGCCTTGCAAGCTTCAGACTCTACTGGGGAGTATCTTGGCTTGCCGCTTGGCTGTCCTGCGCTTGACTGTGCTGCCCCTGCTGCTGCCTGTTCGCCATCTTCTCCCTACACCACTAACGTATCACTAGACACTTGATTCGTTGCCGCCAAGTATAGCAGCAACGGCTCTTGCGGCTTAGGTGCGACTAGTGTTAGCGTAGAGGAGAGGTACCTCTTCAAATCTTGCAGCGCTTCCTCCGCTTCCGGAGTCCACTTCATGGGACCTACCTTTTTCAAGATTTTAAAAAGGGCAGGGCGCGCTCAGCAGATATGGAGATGAACCTACCCAGAGCAGCAACGCAGCCCGCAAGGCGACATACATCCTTGACGTGCTTGGGTGCCTCGATCTGCTCAATGACCTTGATCTTGTCGGGGTTCGCTTCAATCCGGCGCCGAGACACACAGAACCCGGGAAGCTTGCCGGATGGGACGCCAAACACACACTTCTTTGGATTGAGTTTCAAGTTGATCTTGCGTAGATGGGCAAACGTTTCTTACAGGTCTTGTATGAGTGTTGCCTTGTCCTTGGTTTTGACCACTATGTCATCCATGTAAGCTTCCATATTTTAAGTAGTTGTGGCTCAAAACTAATTTGTATTGCTCTGGAAAATTTTGAAATAGCATTCTTCAACCCGAAAGTCTTACGTATGAAAAAGTATGTGCCGTACGGGGTGATAAATGCGGTCTTTTCTTCGTCTTCCTTGGCCATGAAGATCTCGTGATACCCTGAATAGGCATCAAGGAACGGGAGCAGATCACGGCCGGCAGTGGAGTCTACAATCTAGTTGATGCATGGCAAGGTAAAAGGGTCTTTTGTACAAGCTTTATTGACATCTGTAAATTCGATACATAGCCTCCATTTATCATTTTCCTTGCGCACTACAACTGGATTGGCCAACCATGTTGGATGGATGACTCACCTAACCAAACCTGCGTCTTCTAACTTCTTGATTTCTTCGGTGATGAATTCTTGCCGCTCCAGAGCTTGCTTCCTGACCTTCTGTTTGACAGGCCGCACATGAGGGCAGACATCAAGGTGGGTGCTCAATCGCCTTCCTAGGAACTCTGGGGATATCAGATGGTTGCCATGTAAACACATCGAGATTCGACCGTAGGAAGGCAATGAGCGCGCTTTCCTATTTGTTGTCGAGAGTGGAACTTATGGTGAAAGTTCCTCCCATACCATCCTCCTTGGTGGACATCTTCTTGGTCTCTGGTGGGGCTGCCTTGGACTTCTTTCTCCTGGCGTTGGAGCTCTCTGGCACATCGTCAACAGTAGCGCAACACTCTGAGGAGGTGCGCTTGCCGGAGTGTGCATTAGAGGTCTTCTTGCCGGTCTTCTTCCCCCGAGCTCCAGCGGCAGGGGCGGGTGCCTTGGTGGCAAGCGCTACAACCGCTTCCCGGTAAAGCCGATTGGTGCAGATGAGCTCATCCTTCTTGTCGGAGTTGATGGTGATGACGCTCATCGGCCCGGGCATATTCAACGTTTTGTAGGCATAGTGCGGTGCCGCTAATGAACTTGGCCATTGTCGGGCGGCCAAGGATCCCATTATATCTCAATGGGATCTTGGCGACGTCGAAGACAACCTTCTCCGTCCGGTAGTTCAGGTTGCTACCAAACTTCACCGATAGCGCAATCTTCCCTTTCGGCTAGACTTCCCTGGAGCGATCCCTTGAAACGTGCCCGTTTTTTCGAGATCCTCATCCAGAATTTTCATCCTCTTGATCATGTCGGGCGAGATCATGTTCACGTTGGCCCCACCGTCAACTAACATGTTTCTCACCTTGAAGTTGCAAATTGTTGGTGAAACCAACAACGACAGGCACCCGACCGCAGTTGTGCGATCAGGGTGATCCTCAGCATCAAAGATGATAGGCGTGTGGGACCACTTCAGTGGTTTGCAGGCATCGACAGATGGCTCTGCTACATTCACTTCCCATGCCCACTTTTTGAGTCGGTTGTGGGAAGAATGCAGCGAGGCGGCCCCGTCAATGCACATCATGTCTGTGGCCTTCTACAACTCTTGGTCGTGAGATCCGTCGTCCTCCCCGCTACCATCGTCTTCACCGCCCTCTTCCTTGTCGCGGCCTCAGGCGGGTTTCTCCTTCTTCTGCTTGGCCTTGCCGCGGCGGCCACCACGTTTCTTGCCGGAACTGTCAGTACCTTCCTGGGCCTTCTCCATATCTCGCTTCTCGTACCAGCTTTCTTCTTCTCGACAAGCTGCTCAACTTGCTGACAGTGTTGGAGATCATGGCCCATGGTGCGATGGATCTTGTAGTATTGTTCGCCGGAGCCCACCGGCTTGTTGGCAGCCGCCAAGGCCTGACAGGGGCGCAGCCGGCAACATCCTTGTAGGGGTGTCCACATTGACCTTCTTGGCGGTGTCGGGGTTGCCGGACCCCTGAACAACAAACACGACCTTGCTCTTGCGCTTCTTGCGTCGGCTTTTCCTTGCCGGGGTGGTGGCGCCTTCTTCTTCAGAGTTGGTCCTTGCGCCAGCATCCTCTCCGGGAAGCATTCGCCCTTCTTCAGCCCGCACACATTTGTCAGCCAGAGCATAGAGCTCGGTGACATCCCGGATCTTGTTCATTGCCAACTCTTCGTGCATCTTGCGGTTACGCATGTTCTGGTGGAACGCGCTGATAACAGCGGCAGGATGAACATCTGGGATGTTGTGCTGTATGCGGCTAAACCTCTATATGTATTTTCGCAAGGTCGTGGCTGAGGTGGCCACCGGTAAAGGCGCCAACGAACTCATGGCACAGGTCTGCCTAGGAAGAAATGGAATCCTTCGGCACGTGCATCAGCCACGACCTGGCGTTAGGCTTAGGCACCTACGGGAAGTAGTTGGCGAGTATCTTGTCGTTGCGAGCCCCGGCAGACTCCACCGCAATGGTGTAGATGCTCAGGAACTCGGACGGGTGAGTCTTGTCATTATATTTATCCAGAATCTCCAACTTGAACGTGTGGGAACTGGGCCACTGAACTAGCCACAGCTCATGAGTAAACGCTAGACAACCCACCTTGTAAGGTCAGCCGCCAGGATACCTTGGCGTGGGTGTGTCGAGAGTTGGCCCTGCGCGCTTATCAGACTGATGGCATGCTTCCCACTGCTGCTCTATTCTCGTCCGGACGTCTTCATGGCGTCGTTCCTTAAGGACTTGACGCTGATCGCGGCGGGTCCATGGATTGGACGTTGTCGTCAAATCAACAGAGAAGTTGATTCGTCGGGGCAGCGACCACCGCTGTCGCTGTGGAGAAGAGTGCACGGTGGTCGTGCCGCCCCGAGCCTTCTCGCCATGGGTGTGCGCCGGCACGGCGGATGGACCCTTTGAAGGCCCCGCATGCGGTGGCTCATTGCCATTACCGAGGGCGATGAGGCTCTGAATGGTAGCCCTCCATTCTTCATCCTTCTCCTCCATAGGAGGGAAGTCCAGGAGCATCTGGGCTCGCGCTAGCGCTTCTGCTGGTGTAGGCGTCGGTGTGTGGTGCATGGAACATGAGGTGCTCTTACTCATAACCACGTTAGAAAGAGCACCGTCACGGTCCCACGACCGCATGCCTCTACCACTAGCTTCTTGACGTGGACATCGGCCCTACGCATCTAGAGAGTGATGCGCAGGAGACTTTCCTCGGTGCCGCCGCTGGTCACGCGCGGTTTGGGAAGGCCGCGGTGTATGTGCCAGAGTGGCTCCCTGGAAGGCACCCTTCCATCCTTGGAGTTCGCCACACCGCCCGTAGTCTGCGCAGCTCCGTCCCTAGACCCACCGGTGCGCGGGTTCTCGTTATGGCTATGAACAATGCCCCTTGCTTGAGTGTGATCACCAGAGTGTCGTGGAGGCTCACGACCTCAGCCTCCTCCGCCAGTGCCCATGTCATGGCCTGTCTATGCAATCACAGACGCACTGGATGCGGGTGGATCAGCCACCGTTGCCCCCCACTTCTTGGGAGCCATGGCGATGAAGAAACTGATGCGCTGACTGCTAGGTCAGGTTAGTGCACCCTTGATCCCTCTACGTGGCGCGCCAAAAATGTTGGGGCAAAGAAGCACGACACCTATGGGATCACGTGGATCCCTTTATAGTTCGACAGGGGTAGAGGATTGTGCCAAGAGCAGAACCAACAATCGAGCGCAAGGGGAGTTTTACCCAGGTTCAGTCCGCTGAGAACCGTAAAACCCCACTCCTCCTTGGAGTGTATTGTATGTGTTCTAGGGTTCGGGCTACAGGAGCATTATGCCATGCAAGGCAGCTACGTACTGTGCGTCTAAACCCGAGATATTCGAGAGTCTGGCTCCCCTTCTAAGTTGGGCCTTGGGCCTCCTTTTATAGGTCAAAAAGAGTCACCAACAGTGGCGGTATAGGGCGCCCACAGGGAGCACAGTAGTACAGTGCACACACGGGGTGTACGGCTAGTACAGTGTTACTGGCGTCTTAAGAGAGACACATTAAATATTTCGTCACGCATCCCTAACATGGGACATGGACGCGTTCCATCGGTGTTGTTCACCCCCAGATGTCGCTCGACACGTATCCTTGAGGATCGACGCGTATCAAGAGAAAAAGGGGCAGCTGGTCGTTCTGCTGGAGCGGTGGCCGACTGGGTCCTTGCCGGGAGCGCATCTTGCCGGGGGTTCGCTGGCTTCCACCGGCAAGGATCTTGCTGGGGCCTCAGCCTTCGGTCTTCAGCCTTTTGGGTGTGTTGATGTAATGCCCCAAGAGTGTATCTTTTCCTTTTTGGAACCTTCCCCATGTGGGTCCACCTTGTCATTGATATGAGAGAGTTATATGCATATGATTCCATGTGATGTCACTTTATTTACTCTTCCTTTGCATGCATGCATGCCATATTATTTCATGTCCATTTCTTTGTGTTGTTGCATTGTGATCATATGAGGTGATGTGAGGTCATAGCTTGTGTGGAGAATGCATGTGATAGTGGGAATAACCTTGTGATTTGCATAGGTTTCAAAACCATCTCCCCCCTCTCTATTTCATCTCAAGGTCAAGATTCACTTGATCCTTTCCTGATTTTAAAATGCCCAAGGTTTGGCATATTGTTGTGGTGAATTTTAGACGTGAAATTGCTGTCTTGAATAGGTGTGCAAGTGGTGCAAATATTCACAAAATAGTTCAAACAATTCATGTTTTGTAAATATTTAGTTGCCCCAAATATTCATTTTATAATTTATTCAAATAGGTCATACCTTTTCATGACTAGGGGCATTTTTGTTTTATTTTAACCCCATTAGTTTTTGTTGTGCTTTCTTTTCTTCTCTGGCCTTTTTCTGTAAATAGAAAACCCCCAGGGTTTTATTTTCATCTATACTGCACCACTGGTGGGCTCCCTCCCTCTCTAGCGGCCCAGTTCCCTCTCTCCTCGCGCGGTGGCCTAGTCGTGCGTCCCTCCTTCCACCTTCACACGGCTTTACCTCCCCGCGCACTTTCCGTCAGGCATCAGTGAGAGAGAGCGTGTCGCCGTGAGGGCACAGACGTCGAGGCCCCCATCAAACGTGGGCGTCCGTGCCCCCTCTCCCCTAGGGTTCCTCCTCTTCACATCCGCCGCCGCCACTCCTTCACCATCTCTCTTCTACCCCCTTGATAGGCTCTGTAGCTGGGTTGCAGAGAGAGAGAAGGACCTCGCCAGCGTCTACCCCGCTCCCGTCGTCGTCCGGCGCCCCCGCCATGTCCACGGGCTTGGGGATGCATCCCGCGCTCCATTCACGCGGTCGCTGAGGTCGAGGAGCGACCTCACCGACGGGCAGGAGCTCGCCATTGGCTCGGTCCCGGTGGTCTCCGTCCTTCTTCTTCGGTTCGGCACAGCAACATCTTCTTCCCCTGCAGATCGACTCCAGGGCGCCCCTTCTCTTCGGTCGGTCCTCTTCTTCCTTCTCCGAGGTGAGCAAGCATCTCCGTCGGGTAGAGGCGCAGTAGGAGCTCCGGCCGGTGATCTTTCATGCTTTTGTTCGAAGAGGGGGACGTCAGATCCCGTGTGGTATAGCGGTTGGTGATGGTGTGGTGTGCTCGTTGGTTTCGGTATCAGAGAGAGGTTCCTCCTCGTAGCCGTAGTGATTCGCCCCTCGCGGCGTAGCAGCATGGCATGGTAGAGCTAGCTCCGGTGATGATTCCCTGTCGCCGGCGACTCTGCGTGCAGACCAGAGCACTATGTGCTCGTGGTAGTTTACCTTGCATCAGTCCCTTTCTCTGTCGAGATCCCGTGCATAGCCTAGTGGTAGAGCAGTGCTTGTGTTGTTCACAGGTCGTGGGTTCAATTCCCCCTCGACCCTCTTTTGTTTTAATTCGGGCAGTGGCAGATACAGTAGAAGCAGAGCAGTTAACCTGCTTAGTTCCTTCTCTTTCGAGCAGATATGCAGTATCCCACTGGTGTAGCTACAGTGTTGTGGTTCCAGGGGTACAGGGTTCGAACCCTCACCCCATATCTTTTATTTTTTTTGTTCTTTTATTTTGTTTTACTCTCTTGTTTGCATAAGCATGTTTGTATTTTGGCTGTAGCTACTAGGATAATTTATGTGGAATTTATTCATGCCCTTAAACAGCATGTGTTGCAAGTCATTGCTAGCTTGTAGTTTTTATTTGCATGTGTAAGTTGTGTAGTGTGTGTATGTGAGTTTGTTTCCATGCAAGTGTGTGTATATACTTGTTTGTCTTGCTTCGGCTAGAGATTATGTGGTTTTCTGGTCATCCTCATGGTGGTGACCTTGTGCAAGTGTGTTTATGTGTGTGGATGGGTTTTCCCCTCCCCACATACCTTGGGAGATGGGTGTGGTAGATAGTTGATCATGATGTGAGTGTGTGTGTGCTTATGTAAGTATATCTCACACATGTTATGGAAAGGTGTGCCATGATAAGAACATGTGCTTGTATGTGTAGGGCATAGAGGCTAGATGATGTGTGTGTAGATGGGGTGTCCATGTGGTGCAAGTGAGTCGCAAATGTGGGTGTTTTTCCCATGAGCATGTTAGATGTGATGCATGTGAGTGTGTGGTGGTGTGCCAAGGCACATGGGCCTGAGGTCTCCACCTCATATGCACCATTGATGTTGTGGCCATATGCATATGCTAGTGTATGTGTGTTCTAGTGAATAGCATATGTGATGATGCAATATTCACTACATATGATTCTATGTAGTTTTTCTCTTCTAGTTTGTGCTCATTTGTTCCAAGCAAGTGCATAGGTATTATATATGTTTTTGGGGTAGAATCGTCCGAGAAATCCATTGGTGAAGTCAGTTTTGCCATTGGAACACTTTCTGGAGATGACTTATTTCAGATTTGTTCTATGTTTGGAGCTTGGTTCCAAGAGATGTGGTGAGCCCAAGAGTTTGGTTCTTGGTTGTGGTAGTTAAGGGTGACCCCCTCTACCCCATGTTGGTTTTGTTTCATGTTTAGGAACCCATATGTGAAAGTTGTGCCCAATCAAGTAGGCATGTGGCTGAAATTCCAGATTAGTGAAAATCTGTGATTTTCACTAAATCCAAGAATCTGTTTATATTTTCTTCTTCTGTTGATGAGCTTGTACAGGTCCATGTGTTTTGATTCAACCTTAGCTTTCAACTGGAAAGTTGAAGCTTATGTGTTTGTCTAGCTCCCTATAATTTTTCATTCCATTTGATGTCCTGTAGATATTGTTTTGGGGGCTGTCAAAATGCTTCAGAGCATAAACAACTAGTGAGAATCTGGAATTTTCACTAAGTCCTTGAAATCTTTTTTTTTTGGCCAAGTTAGCAGCTGTGTAACTTTCTGTGTGAAACTCCTTTGTGTGATCTTTTTTGCTTGTGCTTGTAGTACTCTTGGATAGCTTCTGCCACATATCTTATTTGTCATGTTTGGGTGGCTGTAGGTGCTTTGCATGTAGCTCTCAAAGTGCTATGATGTTGTTTGTGGCAGATTGTGTAGTTTTGGTGTTTTGATGATTGTGAGTGCTTAGATGATGTTGTGGTGTTATTCTTTGCACCACCACATCCATGTTGGTTTGTTTGATGTCTTCGCAACCTGGAAATGCCAGAGTTATGCCATGGGAGTGTGTTGTGATGTATTTGACACGTAGCACTTCATTTCTAGTTTCGTTGTTTCCCTTTGATCCGTAGCTCCGTTCGTAATGTTCTTTATATGCTTTTGCATCGTTTACACGTGACGCATCTGATCATGTCAGTCTTATGCATGTCAAGATAGCTTAGAGTGCATTTCTGTCCAGGAACATGTATTTACTTCTCGTGCTTGTGCTAGTGATAGAAATAGAGATGCATGTTCATATTCATCTCATGCGTCATGTGCTTGTTGCATCTTGAGGTGCTGTTGTTCATTTGATGTTATTTTTATGTTGGGTAGCACCGGGATCGGAGAACGAGTACGTGGATTCGGGAGAGTACGTGCAGGACGAACAAGAGCAGTTCCAAGCTGAGGATATCACAGGCAAGATGATAGGACCTTGATTCCATCTCTAGACTTGTTATGCTAGATTACGTTTCCTTTGTCATATGCTCGCTGCCTACCACTGAAATAATTGCCTCCTGAATCGCCATGAAACCCAAACACTTACCCCTTCCTAGCGAATCTTGAATGGCTAAGTAGGCTTGCTCGGCTACTAATGTTAGCGTTGCTAGTTGCAGGTGCTTTGTCTCATGTGATAACATGAGTTGATATCATTATGTTAAATCTGTTATTTAATTAATGGACCTATATACTTGGTAAATAACGGAAGTCCTAGCCTTTTGTTGGGTGTTTTGTTCCGTTATTGCCTCCATAGTTACTGGCTAACAGTGTTTGGTTCCATAATGATCGCTCCTAACACGTTCGGGGTTGTCATGGGGACCCCCTCGATAAAGATTCCATAATGATCGCTCCTAACACGTTCAGGGTTGTCATGGGGACCCCCTCGATAAATCCCGTAGTGCTAAGACTTGTCCGGCAGGACCCAACATTGGTGTTAATTTGCTAATCACTTAATAATCTGCATAGGGAATGGCCTACCCGAGGAATTTAATCAACAACCCGGGCCAGTGCTCCTCATGAGTGTTGGTCCAAACTAGAGCACCGTGCGGGGCCGTCCCGGGGAAACTCGGAAGATTTCTCTGGCCACTGTACGCTTCGCTTATCCGGCGTGTCCTGAGACTGATATACGCAACTCTTATCAGGGTCGTCGACACGTCGGGAGGTCCTCCTACTCTTGTCTTACCTTAGCGATATATCTTGCGTATATGAATCCCGATGAAGCTTTGGTTCTCCCCAGAGTTGAGGTTTTCCTCTAAGGAATCCAACGAGATCACGAGATTCGTGATAGAGGATTACTTTGCGGCCCGTGTCCGTTTGTGATGGACTAGTTGGAGCACCCCTGCAGGGTTTTATCTTTCGAAAAGCCATGCCCGCGGTTATGTGGCAACTTGGAATATTTGTTAACATCCGGTTATAGATAACTTAAACATAACTCTAATAAAATTGCCAATTGTGTGCGTAACCGTGATTGTCCCCTTCGAAGAACTCTCTTCGATCGGGAACACGGTGGGGTTATGATTGACGTAAGTAGGTGTTCAGGATCACTTAGTGAGCATGTATTCATCGATCACAAGTATAGACCACCTTCATACATTTTCTACGTAAGTTAGCCACAATATAAAGCTTAGGATGCTACAACCTAAATACTCCACCTTCCAACCTAATAACTTGACTAGATCTGGCACCGAGGTCATAGATTGCTCAGTCCCCGTGGCTCACAGATTCCTTCACAACACCAACAGGTTCAGGTACCCCCAAGACAGGTGATCCCGACGGCACACAACTTGCGTGGCAGTACGATGAGGAGAACGACCGCCTGTACGTGAACTATCCAGAAGACTTAGGCGTGGTCGTGATCATGGGCGAGCATGCAGGGTAGCATAGTCATTTCCCTTGTTTTGTAGTCCATAGCGGAACTACCTTGTTTGGATGAGTGATGTAACTCTGATATATTTATGAGATGACAGTTGAATCCCTTATTGTCATTCCTCTATTATTATGTATGTGCTACGTTACCATGTTTGCGAAACACTTAGATGCGCTTCTTTCCAATTAGGGGCCTCGTTCCCCAAATCGGAAAGGATCGCATCTTAGTCGTTACAAGTTGGTAATCAGACCCTTACAACCATAGGAGCCTTTGTGTGATCGTACTTGGCCGAGTCGAGTCTATTAAAATGTTTTGAGTCTTAGTTATATCGGAGAGTAGGATTCTTTTTTCTCCTCTTCCATGCTTTGGTGAGGTTCCCGACTTAGGAAATCTTAATTCTACTCCTCTTCTCGCTCAAAAAATTTTTAGGATCACGCGGGTATTTGTGAAATCTATATGATTTCGATGTGACGGAGTTCTGTCTTGGTGCCTCCTTTCTGCCTTGATTTCTTCTGGGGAGTTGAACTCCAGGGGATTCTTGCGCACATCGCCATCATTCAGATTTCTAAGTACCTAAGAACGAAGGCTGTTCGTAATTGCTTCAATACTAGCAGTGGGGAGATAACCCCGATGTCCCCACTACTGGTGCAGATTGTTCGGGAGTACTTCCATACTTTGTATCGTTGTGATCACGAGGGTCTGTTGTAGATGAAGGTCCGAGATTCTGGTTGTGCGTTGACGGATGTGATACAGGTGACGGGTTAGTATAGGAGTTGTGTGATATTACTCCTTGTATCCGTGTACCAGATTGCATGACCAGATATTTCGGGAATTCATAGTTGGGATATCAATAGTATCTTATAGGACTATCTTCCTAGAGATGCATGATTTGAGGTTGGGATTCGATGTTGAGTGGGTATGTTTGTTCACGGTCGTCTTACAGCTATTCTCGTTGTGTCTTAAAGAGTCCTTGTAGCTCGCTACGACTCGGCGATACTTTGTAAGTCCTGTGCACTACCTTGCATAGGATGGCTACTATAAATTCGAGCCCGTGCGATCTTATCCATTAAGCTATCGGATGAAATCTCGATCATATGTTTGTTACGAGGAGTTCTAGCTCATACTTGTTTGAAGTGGTCTTAATCAGAATTTTGCCGACCGTCACTTTGAGGAAGCATTCTTACTATTTTGTTCGAATGCAATTGCTATATTACTGTTCAGGTATTCCTGTCATTTTGATTCAGCTATATCTTCATCTATTCTGTGGGCTAATGTGTTGTCCGTCTTCAGGATGGCTCCACCGACTCGTTAGAATCCAGGGCGTGAGGATGTGCTGCCACCACCTCCTCCTCTTCCATAGAATCCTCCTCCGCCGCCGCCTCCTCCTGCAGAGGCTTGGTAAGCGGTGATGGCTTCTACAAATACAAACACTCAGATGCTGCTACAGTTGTTGCAAGAGAGGGGTAATCAGCAGCAAGGCAATTTCCAGGATGGTGGCAATCAGTTTGCTAATCTGAGTCAGTTCCTGTCGAATCAGCCAAAGACTTTCACTTCATGTGACCAGCCATTTGATGCCGAGGATTGGATCCATGATATGCACAAGCATATCGAGTGTAGCAATGTTTTTCCTGAGGATTTCGTCAAATTTGCAACTTTCCAGTTGAAGGGGCAAGCATCTATCTGGTGGCAATAGTTGAAGGATTCCAGAGGCGCTAGAGTGATCACTTGGGATTAGTTCTGCCATGACTTCACATCCCACTACATTCCTTCCAGCTTCGTAGAGGAAATGCGTGAGAAGTTCAGGCGCTTGAAGCAGGGTGGTAACTCCGTGTACAAGTACAACATTGAGTTCCACGAGCTAGCCCGATACGCCTTGCAGGATATCCCTGATCAGAAGAGCAAGATTTATCAGTTCAGAGGTGGCTTGAAAGAAGATTTGCAGTTAGCTCTTGCTTTGCACGATCCCGAGGAGTTCGACAAGTTCTAAAACTTAGCTCTTAGGGCAGAGGCAGCCTTGCTCAGGGTGGAGAATTCTAAGAAGCGCTTCAGAGATTCCAGCTCTTCTTCTACTCAGGTGGTTTAGAAGCAACATAAGTTTTGGGTGTCTCCTCCTCCTCCCCGGCGCTCGCAGAAGCTCAAGCATTCTGGTGGCTGTTGTTCTTCCCACCCACCCAACCCAGTCTTTCATGAGAGATTCCAGCATCAGAAGCAAGGGCCTCCTCAATCACAGTACCGGCAGCCAGCAGAGGTTACTTGTCACAAGTGTGGGCAGAAGGGTCATTATGCCAACAAGTGCACTTCTCAGCTCCGTCTGTCGCCTCCTCCTCCAGGCAAACCTCCAAGTAATGCTCTTGTCAAGTTCAACCCTAGGTTAGCTCGAGTCAACATGGTGAACGCAGCTGAAGTAGAAAACTCCTCTGATGTGATCATGGGTAACCTTTCAGTCAATAATTTTCCTGCTAAAGTCTTGTTCCATTCTGGTGCTTCGCATTGCTTTATGTCAAAGTCATTTTTCATCAAGCATGATTTTCCCTCGACAAGTTTGCATAGACCTTTGGGTGTTGTTTATCTGGGTGCACAGATGAGGTCAAATTCTAGAGTTCGTGATGTCAATGTCAAGATAGGAAGTTATTCTTTTCTGGCTTCTCCGTATGTCTTAGGCAATTCCGACATTGATTTGATCCTTGGTATGGACTGGTTGGCCATGAAAAAGGCATCGATTGATTGTGAAGCTAAAGAAGTAAAGCTTACCCACTCTTTGGAGGACGTGATTATATTTGCGGTGCACGATGATACAATCCGTTTGTTCTCTTTGAATGAAAAGGGTGAGACTAATCCTATTTCGCAAGTCCCAGTGGTCTGCGAATATGAAAATGTGTTTCCAGAAGAGCTGCCAGGCATGCCTCCGCACCGAGAAGTTGAATTTGTCATTGAGCTTGAGCCAGGTACTGAGCCAGTGTGCAAACGGCGGTACAAATTGGATCTAGAAGAGTTGAAAGAACTTAAGAGGCAACTCGATGAGTAGGAGCGTTTGGGTCTCATCAGACCGAGCTCGTCTCCGTGGGGCTGTGGAGTTCTGTTTGTCAAGACGAAGAATGGCACGGACCCGTTGTGTGTCGATTACCGTCCATTGAACAAGAAGACAATCAGGAACAAATATCCACTTCCGAACATAACTTAGTTGTTCGAACAGTTGAATGGTGCTAAGGTCTTCTCCAAGCTCGATCTCAGAATGGGCTATCATCAAATTCGCATTCGCGTAGAAGATATGCCGAAGAATGCATTTAGGACTAGTTTTGGTTCGTATGAGTATACGGTCATGTCTTTTGGTCTGGCAAATGCTCCTCCGACATTTTGTCGATTGATGAACTACATATTCTCTCCGTTCAAGAATGACTTTGTCTTGCTCTATCTCGATGACATTCTGGTCTTTTCTGAAACTGAGGAAGAACATGAAGAACATATCAGATTGGTGCTTGATAAGCTAAGAGAGTACAAATTGTATGCCAAGTTTTCCAAGTGTGAGTTCTGGTTGAAAGAAGTCGTCTATCTTGGTCACATTATCTCTGCCAAGGGCATTAAAGTTGATCCGTCCAAGGTGCAGGCCATTGTTGAATGGGAGCCTCCGCAGAATGTGAAGCAGCTTCAAAGCTTTCTCGGGCTTGCAAGCTATTGCAGAAGGTTCGTTGAGAACTTCTCCAAGATTGCTAAGCCGCTCTCAAGTCTTCTTCAGAAAGGTGTGAAGTATGGTTGGTCTCTAGAGTGTCAGTTGGCCTTCGACACACTCAAAGAGAAGCTCACCTCTACTCCAGTCTTGGATCCTCCGGATGATTCCAAGCTTTACCAGGTGTTCTGCGACGCTTCTCTCCAGGGTATTGGTGCAGTTCTGATGCAAGAGAAGAAAGTGGTTGCTTATACCTCCAGGAAGTTGAAGCCAGCGGAGAAGACCTATCATGTGCATGATGTTGAGCTAGCAGTTGTGGTGCACGCCCTGATGACTTGGAGACACCTCTTGTTGGAACGTAAGGTTGAAGTGTTCACCAATCATAAGAGTCTCAAGTACATCTTCACGCAGCCTAACCTGAATCTTCGTCAAACACGTTCGGTGGAAATGCTCCAAGATTTTAATCCGATTGTTGTGTACACGCCAGGCAAAGCTAATGTCGTGGCAGATGCCTTGAGCAGGAAGGCATACTGCAACAGTCTCATTCTGCAACATATCCAGCCTGGCCGTTGTGAGTCTTTCAGGAAGCTCAACCTTCAGTTAGTACCTCAAAGATTTCTTGCAAACCTTCAAATCTCTCCTACCTTGGAAGATCAGGTCCGAGCAGCACAACTTCTTGATGCAATGGTGAAGAAAGTCAAGATTGGTGTGGCAAAGAGTCTTCCCAAGTATAAGTGCTTCAGCGTTGATTGCAGAGACACGTTGTTCTTTGAGGATCGTCTTGTCGTCCCGAAAGGTGATATCAGAAAGGTAATCATGGAAGAATCTCATAACTCTCTGCTCTCTATTCATCCTAGAAGCTCCAAGATGTATCAGGACTTGAAACAGACCTTCTGGTGGACTCGAATGAAGCGTGAGATTGCTCAGTTCGTAAATGAATGTGATGTATATCGAAGAGTGGAAGCAGGCCATCAACGTCCAGCAGGTCTTTTGCATCCCTTGCTATTCCCGAGTGGAAGTTCGATCTTATTGAGATGGATTTCGTCAACGGGTTTCCGAAGTCCAAGAAGGGTAATCATGCCATCTTCGTCGTCATCGACAAGTTGAGTAAAGTGGCTCATTTTCTTCGAGTCAAGGAATCCATTTCCGCAGCTCAGCTTGCAGAGTTGTACACTTCCAGGATTGTGTCTTTGCACAGCGTGCCTATGATGATCTCTTTGGATCGCGGAAGTATCTTGACTTCCAATTTCTGGGACTCTTTTCAGTCTGCAATGGGCACGAAGATTCGCTTCAGCATAGCTTTTCGTCCTCAGACTACTGGTTAAGTGGAGCGAGTCAATCAAGTTCTTGAGGATATGTTGAGAGCCTGTGTTATCTCTTTTGGTTTGAAGTGGGAGGATTGTCTGCCTTTTGCGGAGTTCTCGTATAGCAACAGTTATCAAGCTAGTTCTGGCAAGGCTCCGTTTGAAATTCTCTATGGAAGGAAGTGTCGTACCCCGCTCAACTGGTCCGAGACCGGCGAGCGTCCGATCCTTGGGAATCACTTGATAGAAGAAGCTCAGGAGATGTGTCGGGTCAGTCGCGACAACCTGAGAGCAGCCCAGTCCCGTCAGATGAGCTATTATGATAGCAAACATCGTGACATGTCTTATGAGCTTGATGACTTCGTCTATCTCAAGGTGTCGCCTATGAAGGGTCACTACAAGAAATATGTCAACTAACGACCTTCAATATTGGTCACTGAATGGTCATTGATTTCCGTTTGTGACCTTTTTATGACCAAAAACAGAAGTTCTAAAGCTGAGGGTCTTTCATGAACTATAACGACCTTTTTTCTGGATTGGTCGTAGGATTTTATGACCAAACAGAAGGTCGTAGGTTTAACGACCAAATGATTTGGTCACTAACAATCTACCCGCACCACGTCAAGTCCATCGTGGCAGGCTGACGTGGCAGAATTATGACCGAAGGAAAAGGTCGTAAATAAGATTCAGCCCGGTCCATTCCGGTCGTCTACATGGGCATGGGCCGGGCCCAATAATTTGGCCTTTTATTTTCTGGGATAGAATCTTTTACTGAGCAGGTTTTTTATTAGTCCAGTTTTCTTTTGGGCCTTGGCCTACTCTTTTTAGTCCAGTTCTTGTTTGGGCCTTGGCCTACTCTTTTTTTTGTCCAATCCTTTTTAGACAAATTCTAATTTGGGCCTTGGCCTACTCTTTTTTTAGGCCCAAGCCTTCTTAGTCTATTTCTTGTTTGGGCCTCGGCCTTTTTGCTGTCCAAACTAACTTTAGTGCCCAAACAAAATGGTCCAAACAAAACTTAAATAATTGACAACTTCATAGGTGCACAGGTTCACAAAATACTTCATCAGGTTCATAGGTTCAAATAGAGCAAGACATTGTTTCATCACCAGAACGACCAATCAAGTGGGCTACAACTTCACAGCCGCCATAGTTGCTTTCTGCCTTGTGACTCTATTAGGTTCATCAGGTTCTAGGATCCTCTTTGTTTGTCCTGGAGGTGGGGCCATCACCCTTCCTGTAGGCATTGCAGCAGATGCTTCTGAGATCTTCCTCTTCTTGTTGGTTGTCTTCTTAACACCAGGCCTCTTCGTTCTAGATTCCTTCAGTGCCTTGTATAAATAGCACAGAAAAAATTTAGATCACAAGATAAATATGTGAGCACAAGGAAACACAGAGCATACAAGAACCCGAACCGTCCAAGCAAGACAGAGTTTGCACCTTAACAGTCTTGTGCACTACAACTTCATCCTCCTTAGGATTGTACTCTGGGTCATCACTGATAACTCCACTACCTTCTTGAACCCCATTAGTTGTACCTTCTTCTACATCATTTGTTTTCCTAATCATTGACGCTATTGCATCAATGCCAAGGGACTGGAATATCCGATTGTTCCTCATTATATTTCTAGCCCTAACCTTCTCGTACTCGGTGAGAGGATGCTCATCTTTGCAAGGCAAAGTAAACATAATTATTAGGTTAATTGTTGGAATGCATGGACAGACAGCCAAACATATCTTATGATATTTTATTATCATTTAATCCTACTTATTCAGCTAAGGAAGAGTAACAACACACATGCACAGCTAAGCCAACTTATTCAGATTACAACAATACATTTGCATAATAAAATCTAACAGTATTTTACATCACCAGCCTCCAAGATATTTTACTTAGCATATTACATTTTACTTAGCATATTAAGACACATTTTATAAATCTGACAATATAACCACAAGGAGCAACTTGCATACCACTGGTTGCCCTCGGGTTTGACCTTGTCATCCTTGACATGGATGATCTTGAGGTGGTGCTTGCAGAATAGAATAAACAACAATCAGATACAATAGGGCTAAAGTAAAATCATGCACTTATATCAATAAAGGAAAGCATTTAGATCAGCATGCACATACATGTAATACATGTGAAGCAAACTTGTTGGATCAACAATATAGTGATGTAGTTAATGCATCAGTACTAATACATGTAAAACACTTGGACCAGCATGCACATACACGTGTAGCAATGCACATACAGTTAATGCATCACTACTAAACTGACAGTTGAAGCAAGCAACTAAATTGAAGCACTTGGACTAGCATGCACATACAAGTGTAGCAATGCATCAGTATTAAAACATGTGAAACAGGAGGTAGTAATGTACTAAACTGATAGTTGAAGAAAACTATATATGTGAAGCATTGCATTAACTATTTACAACAATTACTTTTATGTTTTAACTTGCAATTTTATCCATGTACCGACAATCATCTATAAGCAAAGTAATTACTCAATTGTATCCCTGATGGAGGCAAACATATGCATTCATAGCAACTGGTTGCCCAACATTTGGTGAATAAAGAAGCAAGCAGTGTGCAAGCAAACAAGCAAAGTGCATAAGTGCTACTAATACAAGCAAGCAAGCAAGAAAAGTGCATAAGTGCTACTAATACAAGCAAGCAAGCAAAAGAAGTGCTACTGATAGAAACAAGCATAGTGATACTAATAGAAACAAGCAAGAAAGGAAGAAAATTGAAGAGGAGCAAGCAAGCAAGTACTGTTGATACCAACCCTAGTAGCTTCTTCTCCAAGTGCTAGTGATGCAAGCAAGTATTGCTGATGGAAACTCTAATTAACCATGTATGCCAGCAAGCAAGCCATAGTAGTCAAGCAACATGAACATGAACCCTAACCCCATGAAGCAGACTACCAGAGGGGGATAGAACGAACCACTAGGAATAAATCCCATGAACATGAACAAGAACCTCCAGGAGCTCCTAGATTGATTGAACCCTAACCCTAGATCGACCAGGTGGGGGATGTACCCCCATTTGTTACCCATCACAAATGCAGGACCCCGTGATCCAGCCCCATTGATCCAGCCCCATGACAACTACAACCCTAACCCCATGAATCTACAGAACCACATCAGCGGACATATTTACCCCATGAACCCTAACCCTAACCCCATGAATGTATCGAACCATCCCCATTGATCTAGCCCCATGAACCCTAGAAGAACACATGAGGGGGATCTATCAAACCCTAGAAGATCTACTAGAAGAACACATGAGGGGATCTATTAACGGGAGATGGGTCATGGGGAGAGCTACCTATCATCGTCGACAGTTGATTATGTAGATGTACCCGCTGTCATCGTCGATGTAGTCGTAGCCGTCAACGTCGACGTAGATGTAGCCGTCGTCGTCGATGTAGATGTAGCCGTCGACGTCGTCGATCTAGTCGTCGTCGATGTAGATGTAGTCGTCGTCGGGGAGAGGGGCCGAGGGGCGGCGCGGAGCACGGGAGGGGCGGCGGGGCGGCATGGAGAAGGGGAGGGGCGGCGGAGTGGGGAGTGGAATGGATCCCGCGTGGGTAGTGGCGAGTGGAATGGGGAGGGGAGAGGGAGAGGGAGTGGTGCATCCCGCGTGGTAGTGGGAGAGGGAGTGGAGGGAAATTTTGGTGGGGTGAGAGGGAAAATTTGGTGGGGTGGGAGGGAAAATTTTCACTAGTTTTTTGGGGTTTGGAGGCAGACTTTTTCTTTTTCTTTTTTATAAACATTGTAGAATTGTTTTTTAATTTTTCATGGCCATTTCGAAATGCGATCGAAACGACGGGCATGACCGTTCCTACCTAGTGGTTGAATCTTGTAAAGCTTTTGGTGTTTCTATGATTAAATAGATACTTCTGTACCTAGAAATGATTTTTGGAAAAAATAAAGAGCAAACTATAAGGCAGCCGCAGTTCAAATTTGACCCGCGTCCACCCGATTCGACATAGATTTGTCTTTTTCATGAGAGATGGATAAAAGCTTTTGACACCCAACCATTTTCTCAATTGTACATTAAATATGTCCTAGTATGTTAGAAAAATGATTTGGACCAATTTTGAAACAAATATATGGTAGGTCCTTCACAAAAATACTTATTTCGGGCACTTGACAAAGGAAAAAAATGATTTTTTCATACAAGGAACATGAAAACATCCTTAATCAACATTGTTTGTCATTCCAACATGCACCATTATGAAAAATATGATACCATTTCAACAAACTATGCCATGAATATGGCCATAAGATTGATCATGGGGATTGAAAGCCATGAATCTTCACACATGATAGCTCATTTGTGTGAACACTTTTTAAAAATAATTGCCGTATTACAAGTTTATTATTTTACATGGTAACTTGATCACATATGATGACATAATGCAAAGGTTTCCCATTTTTTGATTTTTTATATTTTTCATGCCCGTTTCAAAATGGGGTCGAAACGGCAGGCATGACCGTTTCTACCTAGTGGTTGAATCTTGGAAAGCTTTTGGTGTTTCTATGATTAAATAGATACTTGTGTACCTATAAATGATTTTTGGAAAAAATAAAGAGCAAACTATAAGGCAGCCGCAGTTCAAATTTGACCCGCTTGCAACTGATTCGACATAGATTTTTCTTTTTCACGAGAGATGGGTAAAATATTTTGACACCCAACCATTTTGTCAATTGTACATTAAATATGGCCTAGTATGTTAGAAAAATGATTTGGACCAATTTTGAAACAAATATATGGTAGGTCCTTCACAAAATAACTCATTTCGGGCACTTGAAATGGAAGCTGAAAACTTCCTTAATCAACATTGTTTTTCATTCCAACATGCACCATTATGCAAAATATGAGACCATTTCAACAAAACTATGCCATGAATATGGCCATGAGATTGTTCATGTGGCTTGAAAGCCGTGAATCTTCACACATGATAGCTCATTTGTGTGAACACTTTTTAAAAATAATTGTCGTATTACAAGTTTATTATTTTACATGGTAACTTTATCACATATGATGACATCATGCAAAGGTTTCCCATTTTTTTGATTTTTTTTAATTTTTCATGCCCGTTTCAAAATGCGGCCGAATTGGCACGCATGACCATTCCTACCTAGTGGTTGAATCTTGGAAACCTTTTGGTGTTTCTATGATTAAGTAGATACTTGTGTACCTAGAAATGATTTTTGGAAAAAATAAAGAGAAAACTATAAGGCAGTCGCAGTTCAAATTTGACCCGCTTCCAACTGATTCGACATAGATTTGTCTTTTTCACTAGAGATGGATAAAAGATTTTGACACCCAACCATTTTGTCAATCGTACATTAAATATGCCCTAGTATGTTAGAAAAATGATTTGGACCAATTTTGAAACAAATATATGATAGGTCCTTCACAAAATAACTCATTTCGGGCACTTGAAATAGGAAAAATGAATTTGTCATACAAGGAAGCTGAAAATTTCCCTAATCAACATTGTTTTTCATTCAACATGCACCATTATGCAAAATATGAGACCATTTCAACAAACTTTGCCACGAATATAACCATGAGATTGTTCATGTGTCTTGAAAGCCATGAATCTTCAGACATGACAGCTCATTTGTGTGAACACTTTTTAAAAATAATTGTCATATTACAAGTTTATCATTTTACATGGTAACTTTATCACATATGATGACATCATGGAAAGGTTTCCCATTTTTTTGATTTTTTTTGAATTTTTCATGCCCGTTTCAAAATGCGGTCGAAACGGCAGGCATGACCGTTCCTACCTAGTGGTTGAATCTTGGAAACCTTTTGGTGTTTCTATGATTAAATAGATACTTCTGTACCTAGAAATGATTTTTGGAAAAAATAAAGAGCAAACTATAAGGCAGCCGCAGTTCAAATTTGACCCGCGTCCACCCGATTCGACATAGATTTGTCTTTTTCATGAGAGATGGATAAAAGATTTTGACACCCAACCATTTTCTCAATTGTACATTAAATATGTCCTAGTAAGTTAGAAAAATGATTTGGACCAATTTTGAAACAAATATATGGTAGGTCCTTCACAAAAATACTTATTTCGGGCACTTGAAAAAGGAAAAAATGAATTTTTCATACAAGGAAGATGAAAACTTCCTTAATCAACATTGTTTGTCATTCCAACATGCACCATTATGAAAAATATGATACCATTTCAACAAACTATGCCATGAATATGGCCATAAGATTGATCATGGGGATTGAAAGCCATGAATCTTCACACATGATAGCTCATTTGTGTGAACACTTTTTAAAAATAATTGCGGTATTACAAGTTTATTATTTTACATGGTAACTTGATCACATATGATGACATAATGCAAAGGTTTCCCATTTTTTGATTTTTTTAATTTTTCATGCCCGTTTCAAAATGGGGTTGAAACGGCAGGCATGACCGTTTCTACCTAGTGGTTGAATCTTGGAAAGCTTTTGGTGTTTCTATGATTAAATAGATACTTGTGTACCTATAAATGATTTTTGGAAAAAATAAAGAGCAAACTATAAGGCAGCCGCAGTTCAAATTTGACCCGTTTGAAACTGATTCGACATATATTTTTCTTTTTCACGAGAGATGGATAAAATATTTTGACACAAAACCATTTTGTCAATTGTACATTAAATATGGCCTAGTATGTTAGAAAAATGATTTGGACCAATTTTGAAACAAATATATGGTAGGTCCTTCACAAAATAACTCATTTCGGGCACTTGAAATGGAAGCTGAAAACTTCCTTAATCAACATTGTTTTTCATTCCAACATGCACCATTATGCAAAATATGAGACCATTTCAACAAACTATGCCATGAATATGGCCATGAGATTGTTCATGTGGCTTGAAAGCCGTGAATCTTCACACATGATAGCTCATTTGTGTGAACACTTTTTAAAAATAATTGTCGTATTACAAGTTTATTATTTTACATGGTAACTTTATCACATATGATGACATCATGCAAAGGTTTCCCATTTTTTTGATTTTTTTTAATTTTTCATGCCCGTTTCAAAATGCGGTCGAATTGGCACGCATGACCGTTCCTACCTAGTGGTTGAATCTTGGAAACCTTTTGGTGTTTCTATGATTAAGTAGATACTTGTGTACCTAGAAATGATTTTTGGAAAAAATAAAGAGAAAACTATAAGGCAGCCGCAGTTCAAATTTGACCCGCTTCCAACTGATTCGACATAGATTTTTCTTTTTCACTAGAGATGGATAAAAGCTTTTGACACCCAACCATTTTGTCAATCGTACATTAAATATGCCCTAGTATGTTAGAAAAATAATTTGGACCAATTTTGAAACAAATATATGATAGGTCCTTCACAAAATAACTCATTTCGGGCACTTGAAATAGGAAAAATGAATTTTTCATACAAGGAAGCTGAAAATTTCCCTAATCAACATTGTTTTCCATTCAACATGCACCATTATGCAAAATATGAGACCATTTCAACAAACTTTGCCACGAATATGACCATGAGATTGTTCATGTGTCTTGAAAGCCATGAATCTTCAGACATGATAGCTCATTTGTGTGAACACTTTTTAAAAATAATTGTCGTATTACAAGTTTATCATTTTACATGGTAACTTTATCACATATGATGACATCATGGAAAGGTTTCCCATTTTTTTGATTTTTTTTGAATTTTTCATGCCCGTTTCAAAATGCGGTCGAAACGGCCGGCATGACCGTTCCTACCTAGTGGTTGAATCTTGGAAACCTTTTGGTGTTTCTATGATTAAATAGATACTTCTCTACCTAGAAATGATTTTTGGAAAAAATAAAGAGCAAACTATAAGGCAGCCGCAGTTCAAATTTGACCCGCGTCCACCCGATTCGACATAGATTTGTCTTTTTCACGAGAGATGGATAAAAGCTTTTGACACCCAACCATTTTCTCAATTGTACATTAAATATGTCCTAGTATGTTAGAAAAATGATTTGGGCCAATTTTGAAACAAATATATGGTAGGTCCTTCACAAAAATACTTATTTCGGGCACTTGAAAAAGGAAAAAATGAATTTTTCATACAAGGAAGATGAAAACTTCCTTAATCAACATTGTTTGTCATTCCATCATGCACCATTATGCAAAATATTATACTATTTCAACAAACTATGCCATGAATATGGTCATGAGATTGATCATGTGGCTTGAAAGCCATGAATCTTCACACATGATAGCTCATTTGTGTAAACAATTTTTAAAAATAATTGTCGTATTACAAGTTTATTATTTTACATGTTAATTTTATCACATATGATGACATAATGCAAAGGTTTCCCATTTTTTTGATTTTTTTTTAATTTTTCATGCCCGTTTCAAAATGCGGTCGAAACGACGACATGCCCGTTCCTACCTAGTGGTTGAATCTTGGAAACCTTTTGGTGTTTCTATGATTAAATAGATACTTGTGTACCTATAAATAATTTTTGTAAAAAATAAAGAGCAAACTATAAGGCAGCCGTAGTTCAAATTTGACCCGCTTCCAACTGATTCGACATAGATTTGTCTTTTTCACTAGAGATGGATAAAATATTTTGACACCCAACCATTTTGTAAATTGTACATTAAATATGGCCTAGTATGTTAGAAAAATGATTTGGACCAATTTCGAAACAAATATATGGTAGGTCCTTCACAAAAAAACTCATTTCGGGCACTTGATAAATGAAAAATGAATTTTTCATACAAGGAAGATTAAAACTTCCCTAATCAACATTGTTTGTCATTCCAACATGCACCATTATGCAAAATATGAGACCATTTCAACAAACTATGCCATGAATATGGCCATGAGATTGATCATGTGTCTTGAAAACCATGAATCTTGACACATGATAGCTCATTTGTGTGAACACTTTTTAAAAATAATTGTCGCATTACAAGTTTATTATTTTACATGGTAACTTTATCACATATGATGACATAATGCAAAGGTTTCCCATTTTTTTTATTTGTTTTGAATCTTTGATGCTCGTTTCAAAATGTGGTCGAAACGGCATGCATGACCGTTCCTACCTAGTGGTTGAATCTTGGAAACCTTTTGGTGTTTCTATGATTAGATAGATACTTGTGTACCTAGAAATGATTTTTGGAGAAAATAAAGAGCAAACTATAAGGCAGCCGCAGTTCAAATTTGACCCGCTTCCAGCTGATTCGACATAGATTTTTCTTTTTCACGAGAGATGGATAAAAGATTTTGACAGCCAACCATTTTTTCAATTGTACATTAAATATGGCCTAGTATGTTAGAAAAATGATTTGGACCAATTTTGAAACAAATATATGGTAGGTCCTTCACAAAAAAACTATTTTCGGACACTTGAAAAATGAATTTTCCATACAAGGAAGATGAAAACTCCTTAATCAGCACTGTTTGTCATTCCATCATGCACCCTTCTGCAAAATATGAGACCATTTCAACAAACTATGCTAGAAGATCTACAACTAGTGGCAGTGTTAATAGGCCTTTCACTACCCCAAGATTTGCTGCTCGAGGTTCATCATCGTCTGCTCATGCCACAAGATTTGCTACTGGAGCTTCATCATCATCTCGTGGAGGTTCATCAGCTGCTCCTACACCAAGAAACCATTCTGGCTGGATGTCATTTTTTACTTCCAGTGGAAACCATGAATAATGATCAGTATTCAGAGTATCTTCTCGTTGTATGATCAGTACTAAGTGATGTGTGATAGCTGATCAGTACTAAGTTCTACGATGTGTATTTGCTGGTAGTAACTGATATGTGATAAGTATTAAGTGAATTTGCTGGTTGCTGGTTCTATGATGTCTTTTTATGTGTGATTGATGGTCATGATCTGTTTGTAGCAACAGGTTAGGGCACATCATTGTCATGGACACTTGAACACATAATACAACAAATTAAGAGGTCTCTTTAGCTAGCAGATTTCACATAATACAACAAATAACATATACCAGTCTAGTTCTCTTTAGCTAGCAGATTTCACATAAATTTCATGGGCACTTAAAGACATTTGCAACAAATAAGAAGTCACTTAAACCAATCTATGAACAAATAAGATACAACAAGTAAGATCAACCAATTTATCAACATACTTGGGTTGAACAAAGATAAAGTCACTTAACCATACATAATTAAGAGATTCTTCTCATCTTGCATTACAACATGGCTACGAAAGAGCAACACACCAACAATAGCATAGTAGAGTTACAAACATAGCATAGTGGAGTCACTTAATCATACATATATAATATAGAGATTCTGATCATCTTGCATTACAACATTGGTACAAAAGAGCAACACAGCAACACAACAACACATCAACCATAGCATAGTGGACTTCATATTCATCTGATCAGCTCATCCATCCAAAATGTCCCTGATCATCTTCAACTTCTCTTGGTTCTTCTCCAATGCCTTCCACTGATCAGCAATCTGGATCTTCAGCTCATCCGTTCGTTTAATCAGATTCTCAATTCCTTTCTTCAGGCCATTAAGTTTGTCCTCAGATTTTGACAGTTTATCAACCTGAAGCTTTAAATTGTAGTTGTCTTCAGTAAGCTTCTCCTTCTCCTTCAAATGATTTGCCTTCTGGGTCCTAATGACCATGCCTTGAGCTACTCCAAGGTTGAGCAGTTGATTCACATCTTCTACTAGTTTGTCATAGTTTGCATCAATATTTCTTTTCTCCTCTATGAGCTGGCGAATTTTCAGTGAATTCTCCAAATTATCATCCCTCCTAGCACTCTTGCTGTCTTCCAACATTTCCCACAGTTTTAGCAATGCATTTTGCATTGTGGGAGGCCACTCTTGGTCTACCCAACCAACAAAACCACAGTTTTGAGGTGGCTGCAATACAAAATAACCATTACTTCAGCAATACAAAATAACCAGAAAATAACAAGCCAGAATTCTGTAATAAACATGGAATGACAGTGCTGTAATAAACAAGCAATAACAGTGTTGTCACAAGCCAGAATCTTTTAGCTAAACTAGCAATGACAGTGCTGTAATAAACAATGACAGTCTGAATATTTGAGCTAAACAAACAATGACAGTGATGTAGTAAACAATGACATTCTGAATCTTTCAAGCTAAACAAACAATGACAGTCTGAATATTTTAGCTAAACAAACAATGATAGTGATGTAGTAAACACTGACAGTCTGAATCTTTTCAGCTAAACAAACAATGACAGTCTGAATCTTTTGAGCTAAACAAACAATGACAGTCAAAATATTTTGAGCTAAACAAACAAAATTGCAGGGAACAACCAGATAGAAAAAACAAAAGAAACTTCATGCATGTCTAACACTAAAGAAGATAGAACTAACCGGCTGAGCACCCACTAAAAATCTTCTCCCTGTCTCAAATCCTTGGAATGCTATGTGATGCTCAGGCGGCAGCCCATGCTCCAAGCAAACATCCAGGGCAGAATTCTCGACGCCCATGTAGTCTTTGTCGTGGATGCTAGCTGGGATCCAAATAAGAACCAAGAAATAGAGATAAATCCCCAATGTGAAGAAACCGAAACCCTATACCTAACCCTAGCTCTACAAATTACCCGGTACATCATGCCGTCCGAGGAAGAGCTGATGTCCAGGCTCGATAGGTCGTTGCTACTCTCATCCTAGTAACCATAGCGCGGGGGAGGTGGTGGCGACCGACGAGCTTCGGCGAGGAGGGGGGCACAGCGCGAGCAGAGAAGAGGAGCTCATGCGGGAAGGAGTAGACTGGCTCGGTCGACTAGGTTCGAGCGAGACACAAAGACCGACCGAACTGGTTCGTGCCGGCACTTACATGCGGGCCATTTATTTTTTAAGGTGTCTATGCCATTTGTTTTTTTGTAAGATGTCCCGGACGGCACGTGGCGGACGGGACATTGCAGGAACTGTCACATCATATAAAGGGGGAATTGCCTCCGGGCGCATCGTCTCCCTCGTCGCCTCGTCTCCCACTCCTCCCACTTCGTCTTCTCCCTCTCTCCCATCGCACCATCTCCCCGTTGCTCTCGTCTCCCACACCCAATGGAGGGCGCTTGTCGCGCCCTCACCGTTGCGGATCTTGAGAAGGAGGTGCCGAAGCAGGAGGACACGACCGCAAGCGCTGTCGCCTCTGCGGAACTTGAGAAGGAGGTGTCGAAGCAGGAGGACACAACCGCAACCGCTGTCACCGCTGTGGATCTTGAGAAGGAGGTGCCGAAGCAGGAGGACACGACCTCGAGCGGTGCTGCACAGGCTCACGATGATGAGGTGGGTTTTTTAGATGAGATTTTCTGGTTTTTTATAGTTGATTCGTGCTTGAATGCTACATAGATTTATTGAGACTTGGATTTCTTTAATTTCAATCTTGATTTATGCATGTGGATGTGGTAATGCTTCTCATTCCCCTGCTTTCATAGTTATCGTTGATAAGGAGGAGATTTAGCATATATTCAAAGAGTAGAACACACTCTCCTTTTGCATGTGTTGGCGAACTTTTGCATTTTGTTGGCTTGAATCAACGGAATATTTCTCTTATTAGTAAAGATTTCACCTAGGTCATGTGCTTGATATATACGAACACCCATTCCTAAATTTCGCCTTGCCCTCTCTTGCATTTTATTGGGATTATTAGTAAGGATTTAATAAGAGTTAGGCTTTGAAATGGGATCTTGATTGCTCCATGTGCTTAGATTTTATTATGTGCCAGATATGTTGATAGATTTGTTGTGGTTATCCCCTCACCGGGGCACGACAGGGGCTGAGCAGCCCAATTGTGCATTATTTAAATTTTATTTTGTATAAATCAGGATATATATGTTCCTGAATAGGGTGGTTGATGCAGCAACACTATGAATGTAATTAGAAGCACATTGTTGAATGCTTGACCTTTTGAATACTCTGTTACATAGTTTGTACTAATTGAATTAATTATATTGTAGGAAAAGGAAGCTGCAGGCATGAAGAGGAAGCTCACCAAGACTGGGTTCAAGAGCCCGTATGACTTTGACTACGACGACGACCCGTATGAGGTAATCCCAACTATTTTAGTTGAGCGTAAGCACTATATGAATGCATGTTGGTGGGCTTTTTAATGAAATTGATATAGAGAGTGTTTTAATATTGTTTGTTTAATTACATTACTGTACATGAATTTTTCTTTGTTTGTTCATTAAAATTTGGTAAATGGGAATTATCTGATGTTTGTTCAATGCATCATTCTGAATCAGAAGTGTGTGTTCTGGCTCCATAATGCCTATATGAATGCATAAAGTGTTCCTGGAATTAATTTGTGTGTGTAGTATAACTTTGGAGATGACGTGGAGGACGGCAACAAAGAGTCCTTCATTGAGAAGGAAGCCTAGAGGATCAGGGAGAAGGGGAAGGCGGCGTACTTCAAGAGGGGAATGTTCAGATGCCCATACTGCACCACAAAGCCAAAGCCCAAGGATGGGATTTATGAACACCTTACGTCGCATGCACGCGGTTTATCGACGAGTGCTGCAGACATCAAGACCAGGGCAGAGAATGCAACCCTCCTGAAGGCTCTAGGTCCCATTTAGTCACCCTCCATGATCTAGATGTCGTTGTGAACAGTTTTAAGTTTGCGCAAATGGTAGGTGGTTGTGAACTGTTGGAATGTTATGGTAGGTTGTTGTGAAATGTTGGAATGTTCTACTTTCGATGTTATGGTAGGTTGTTGTGTACTGTTGTTATTATGAGTTTATGTGCTGCAACGATCATGGTAGCTGCTTCTATTTTGCTTCACTGATCATAAAGAGTGGGTCGACTGGTTTGATGTATTGAAAAGAGTGGGCATAGAGTAGAAAACCAACAGCTTGTTCCTAGCCGAGTGGTAGATACCCAGTGAGATGAGCGCCAGGTCATGGGTTCGAGCCCCCACTCGCGCATTTAGTTTTGTCAGAAAACAACAGCTATCTGAAAACTTCAGGATACAAAAGTTCTGAAAACAACAACAACACGCAACATCTCAATTCAGCTCTCTGATGTAGATAGCAACAACAACAGCTCTCTGATGTAGTTAGCAACAACAACATCAACAACAACAACTACCGATGGGTGAGGTCGCCGTGGCGTCAGCACCACCACCGCTGGTCACCGCCCCCGTCGGTCGCCGTCCCCATCCCCATTGGTCGCCGCCGCCGCCATCCCCATCAATCATCGCCGCCCCGTCCCCGTCGGTCGCCGCCGCCCCTGAGATCTAGATTTGCTCGTCCCTTGTCAGAAATTGGCTAAGTGTTGGCCCCTGTCGTAAATTGGCCAAGTGTTGGCCGTCCCCGTCGGTCCCACTTGTCAATGATACGAGAGACCCGCGATTTAATATAATATACCCCCAAATACCGATACCTGAGCAACAGTCCCTCTCTAGCCCAGCGGTAGCAAACACATAGCGGAAGCGCTCGGTCGTGGGTTCGAGTCCCCCTCGCGCATGTTTTTTTTGGGAATTAAGTGAAGCTCGCGCATGTCCCCGCTCGGTCGCCGGCCCCTCACCTGCCTGTCAAATGGGTCCTACCTCAGTGAGAAGTAAGCGAGGCTGCTGAGGTGGCTGCGTAACCAGCCTAGTGCATTTGAACTATTTAGTAACGACCATTCATATTGGTCTTTATCACCTAGAAATAAGGCAGTGCCAGGTGCTGTCCGCTTTATGACCTTTTCCAGTAGGCAAGTGATGACCTTTCTGATGAAAATAGTCGTTGGTTTTGGGGCTAGGACCCCACCAGATAGCTTACGACCAATTGGTGTCAAATGGTCCTAGATTTACGACCATTCCTTCCAGCGTCACTGACAAAAGGTCGTTAGTTGACATATTTCTTGTAGTGGGTATGCAGCGCTTTGGCATCAAAGGCAAGCTTGCGCCTCATTTCATTGGTCCGTTCAGAGTTGTTGGCAAGAGAGGCGCCCTTGCGTACCAGCTTAACCTCCCACCAAACTTGGCATATGTGCATGATGTGTTCCATGTTTCTCAGCTCCGGAGGTGCTTCAAGACCCCCGAGCGCACTGTTCATCTTCAAGACATCGACCTTCAGCCTAACCTATCTTATCGTGAGCATCCAGTTGTGGTTCTCGAGGCGACTGAGCGCAAGACCCCCAACAAGACTGCCAAATTTCTCAAAGTGCGGTGGTCACACCGTTTCGATAAAGAGGCTACTGGGGAACGCGAGGATCACCTCCGTTCTGAAGTTCCGGAGTTCTTCCAGGCGTAGATCTCGAGGCGAGATCTTTTAGTAGTGTGGGAGAGTTTGTAATGCCCCAAGAGTGTATCTTTTCCTTTTTGTAACCTTCCCCATGTGGGTCCACCTTGTCATTGATATGAGAGAGTTCTATGCATATGATTTCATGTGATGTCACTTTGTTTACTCTTCCTTTGCATGCATGCATGCCATAGTATTTCATGTCCATGTCTTTGTGTTGTTGCATTGTGATCATATGAGGTGATGTGAGGTGTTAGCTTGTGTGGAGAATGCATGTGATAGTAGGAGTAACCTTGTGATTTGCATAGGTTTCAAAACCATCTCCCCCCTCTCTATTTTATCTCAACGTCAAGATTCACTTGATCCTTTTCTGATTTTAAAATGCCCAAGGTTTGGCATACTGTTGTGGTGAATTTGAGATGTGAAATTGCTGTCTTGAATAGGTGTGCAAGTGGTGCAAATATTCACAAAACAGTTCAAACAATTCATGTTTTGTAAATATTTAGTTGCCCCAAATATTCATTTTATAATTTATTCAAATAGCTCATACCTTTTCATGACGAGGGGCATTTTTTTTTGTTTTTAACCCCATTAGTTTTTTATGTGCTTTCTTTTCTTCTCTAGCCTTTTTCTGTTAATAGAAAACCCCCGGGGTTTTATTTTCATCTATACTGCGCCACTGGTGGGCTCCCTCCCTCCTTGGCGGCCCAGTTCCCTCTCCCCTCGCGTGGTGGCCCAGGCGCGCGTCCCTCCTTCCACCTTCACACAGTGTTGCCTCCCCGCGCACTTTCCGTCAGGCATCAGTGAGGGCACATACGTCGAGGCCCCCATAAAACATGGGCGTCCGTGCCTCCTCTCCCCTAGGGTTCCTCCTCTTCCCATCGCTGCCGCCACTCCTTCCCCATCTGTCTTCTCCCCCCAAGGTAGGCTCTATAGCTTGGTTGCAGAGAGAGAGAAGGACCACGCCGGCGTCTACCCCGCTCTCGTCGTCGTCCGGCGCCGCCGCCATGTCCAGGGGCTCGGGGATGCATCCCGCGCTCCATTCCCGCCATCATTGAGGTCGAGGAGCGACCTCACCGACGGGCAGGAGCTCGCCACCGGCTCGGTCCCGGTGGTCTCCGTGCTTCTTCTTCAGTTCGACACAGCGGCTTCTTCTTCCCCTGCAGATCGACTCAAGGGGGCCCCTTCTCTTCAATCGGTCCTCTTCTTCCTTCCCCGAGGTGAGAAAGCATCTCCTTCCCCCTTCCCCGTCGGGTAGACGCCCAGTAGGAGCTTCGGTCAGCGATCTTTCATGCTTCTGTTCGAAGAGGGCGACGTTAGATCCCGTGTGGTATAGCGGTTTGTGATGGTGTGGTGTGCTCGTTGCTTTCAGTATCAGAGAGAGGTTCCTCCTCGTAGCCGTAGTGATTCCCCCTCGCGGCGTAGCAGCATGGCATGGTAGAGCTAGCTCCGGTGATGATTCCCTGTTGCCGGCGACTCTGCGTGCAGAGTAGAGCACTATGTGCTCGTGTTAGTTCACCTTGCATCAGTCCCATTCTCTGTCGAGATCCCGTGCATAGCCTAGTGGTAGAGTAGTGATTGTTTTGCTGACAGGTTGTGGGTTCGATTCCCCCTCTACCCCCTTTTGTTTTCTTTTGGGCAGTGGCAGATACAGTAGAAGCAGAGCGGTTAACCTGCTTAGTTCCTTCTCTGTCCAGCAGATATGCAGTATCCCAGTGGTCTAGCTGCAGTGTTGTGGTTCCAGGGGTACAGGGTTCGAACCCTGACCCCACATCTTTTTTTGTTCTTTTCTTTTGTTTTACTTTCTTGTTCGCATAAGCATGTTTGTATTTTGGCTGTAGCTACTAGGATAATTTATGTGGCATTTATTCATGCCCTTAAACATCATGTGTTGCAAGTCATTGCTAGCTTGTAGTTTTTATTTGCATGTGTAGATTGTGTAGTGTGTGTATGTGAGTTTGTTTCCATGCAAGTGTGTGTGTATACTTGTTTTGTCTTGCTTAGGCTAGATATTATGTGGTTTGCTGGTCATCCTTATGGTGGTGACCTTGTGCAAGTGTGTGTATGTGTGTGGATGGGTTTTCCCCCTCCCCACATACCTTGGGAGATTGGTGTGGTAGATAGTTGATCATGATGTGAGTGTGTGTGTGCTTATGTGTGTATATCTCACATATGTCATGTAAAGGTGTGCCATGATAAGCACATGTGCTTGTATGTGTAGGGCATAGAGGCTAGATGATGTGTGTGTAGATGGGGTGTCCATGTGGTGCAAGTGAGTAGCAAATGTGGGTGTTCTTCCCATGAGCATGTTAGATGTGATGCATGTGAGTGTGTGGTGGTGTGCCAAGGCACATGGGCATGAGGTCTCCCCCCCATGTGCACCATTGATGTTGTGGGCATATGCATATGCTAGTGTAGGTGTGTTCTAGTGAATAGCACATGTGATGATGCACTATTCACTACATATGATTCTATGTAGTTTTTCTTTTCTAGTTTGTGCTCATTTGTTCCAAGAAAGTTTATAGGTATTATATATGTTTTTGGGGTAGAATCATCCCAGAAATCCAGTGGTGAAATCAGTTTTGCCATTGGAACACTTTCTGGAGATGACTTATTTCAGATTTGTTCTATGTTTGGAACTTGGTTCCATGAGATGTGGTGAGCCCAAGAGTTTGGTTCTTGGTTGTGGTAGTTAAGGGTGACCCCCTCTGCCCCATGTTGGTTTTGTTTCGTGTTTAGGAACCCATATGTGCAAGTTGTGGCCAATCAAAGTAGGCATGTGGCTGAAATTCCAGATTAGTGAAAATGTGTGATTTTCACTAAATCTGTTTATATTTTCTTCTTCTGTTGATGAGCTTGTGCAGGTCCATGTGTTTTGGTTCAGCCTTAGCTTTCAACTGGAAACTTGAAGCTTATGTGTTTGTCTAGCTGCCAATAAATTTTCATTCCATTTGGAGTCCTGTAGATATTGTTTTGGGTGCTGTTAAAATGCTTCAGAGCATAAACAGCTAGTGAGAATCCGGAATTTTCACAAAGTCCCTGAAATCTGATATTTTTTTGGCCAAGTTAGCAGTTGTGTAACTTTCTGTGTGAAACTCCTTTGTGTGATCTTTTTGCTTGAGCTTGTAGTACTCTTGGATAGCTTCTGCCTTATATCTTATTTGTCACATTTGGGTGGGTGTAGGTGCTTTGCATGTAGCTCTCAAAGTGCTATGATGTTGTTTGTGGCAGATTGTGTAGTTTTGGTGTTTTGATGATTGTGAGTGCTTAGATGATGGGGTGGTGTTATTCTTTGCACCACCACATCCATGTTGGTTTGTTTGATGTCTTGGCAACATGGAAATGCCAGAGTTATGCCATTGGAGTGTGTTGTGATGTATTTGACGTGTAGCACTTCATTTCTTGTTTCGTAGTTCCCCGTTGATCCGTAGCTCCCTTCGTAATGTTATTTATATGCTTTTGCATCGTTTTCACATGACGCATCTGATCATGTCATTCTCATGTATGTCAAGATAGCTTAGAGTGCATTTCTGTCTAGGAACATGTATTTACTTCTCATGCTTGTGCTAGTGATAGAAATAGAGATGCATGTTCATATTTATCTCATGCATCATGTGCTTGTTGCATCTTGAGTTGCTGTTGTTCATTGGATGTTATTTTTATGTTGGGTAGCACCGGGATCGGAGAACGACTACGTGGATTCGGGAGAGTACGTGCAGGACGAACAAGAGCAGTTCCAAGCTGAGGATATCACACGCAAGATGATATGACCTTGATTCCATCTCTATACTTGTTATGCTAGATTACGTTTCCTTTGTGATATGCTCGCTGCCTACCACTGAAATAATTGCCTCCTGAATCACCATGAAACCCAAACACTTATCCCTTCCTAGCAAATCTTGAATGGCTAAGTAGGCTTGCTCAGGTACTAATGTTAGCGTTGCTTGTTGCAGGTGCTTTGTCTCATCTGATAACATGAGTTGATATCATTATGTTAAATCTGTTATTTAATTAATGCACCTATATACTTGGTAAATAACGGAAGGCCTAGCCTTTTGCCGGGTGTTTTGTTCCGTTATTGCCGCCATAGTTACCGGCTACCGGTGTTTGATTCCATAATGATCGCTCCTAACACGTTCGGGGTTGTTATGGGGACCCCCTCGATAAATTGCGTAGTGCTAAGACTTGTCCGGCAGGACCCAACATTGGTGTTAATTTCCTAATCACTTAATAATCTTTATAGGGAATGGCCTACCCGAGGAATTTAATCTATAACCCGGGCCAGCGCTCCTGATGAGTGTTGGTCCAAACTAGAGCATCTTGCGGGGCCATCCCGGGGCAACTCGAGAGATTTCTGTGGCCACTATACGCTTCGCTTATCCGGTGTGTCCTGATACTAAGATACACGGCTCTTATCAGGGTCGTCGACAAGTCGGGAGGTCCTGCTAGTCTTGTCTTACCTTAGCGATATATCTTGCGTATAGGAATCCCGGTGAAGCTTTGGTTCTCCCCAGAGTTGAGGTTTTCCTCTAAGGAATCTGACGAGATCACGAGATTCGTGATAGAGGATTACTTTGCGGCCCGTGTACATTTGTGATGGACTAGTTGGAGCACCCCTGCAGGGTTTAAACTTTCGGAAAGCCGTTCCCGCGGTTATGTGGCAACTTCGAATATTTTTTAACATCCGATTATACATAAATTAAACATAACTACAATAAAATTGCTAACTAAGTGCGTAACCATGATTGTCCCCTTCGAAGATCTCTCTTCGATCGGGAACACGGTGGGGTTATGATTGACGTAAGTAGGTGTTCAGGATCACTTAGTGATCATCTATTCATCGATCGCTAGTATAGACCACCTTCATACATGTTGTACGTAAGTTAGCCACCATATAGAGCTTGGGATGCTGCAACCTAAATACTCCACCTTCCAACCTAATAACTTGACTAGTTCTCGCACCGTGGTCATAGATTGTTGAGTCCCCGTGGCTCACAGATTCCTTCACAAGACCAACAGGTTCAGGTACCCCCGAGACAGGTGATCCAGATGGCACGCAGCTGGCGTGGCAGTACAACAAGGAGAACGACCGCCTATACGTGAACTATCCATAAGACCGAGGCGTGGTCGTGATCTTGGGCAAGCATGCAGGGTAGCATAGTCATTTCCCTTATTTTGTAGTCCGTAGCGGAACTACCTTGTTTGGATGTGTGATGTAACTCTGATATATTTATGAGATGACAGTTGAATCCCTTATTTTCATTCCTCTATTATTATGTATGTGCTATGTTACCATGTTTGCGAAACGCTTAGATGCGCTTCTTTCCAATTCGGGGCCTCGTTCCCCAAATCAGAAAGGACCACATCTTAGTCGTTACAGTTGACTCGAACACCCTTGTGTTTATCTTCCGCAGTCCCCCGGCAAGCCTTGTCGCCGGTGTGTCTACAACTGCCCGTGCACAAGTAAGGGGCACAAAAGGGCCCAAACATTAGTGCACTAACACTTTTGTAGGTTCAAAATGATCTTCTTGCTTCATTGGTAATATACTGTAGAGCATTTTCCTTTCATCATCAAGTTCACGTACCTTGGCTGCAAATTGTTTCACAAAGATATTATATGCTTCCTCATTAGTTACCTCTAGTAGTGGATACTTCATGGATATCACCTTGGAAAAATCTATAACGGAATAACTGTACTCTGGCACGTGACTTGTTTCAAGCATTTTTGACTTCTCTGTGTTGCTTCTTACCATTCTAACTACCTCAACTCGGTTAGGATCTGGTTTACGAGCAAACTTAGCCAAAATTAGTATTTGGCTCTCTACAATTTTAGCCATGTGTGCTTCCATATGGATTGTCCTTCAAGTATCTGCACATCATTTGTTAGTCCAACAAACTTATTGGCCAACTAATAAAGTAAGTTCTCATGATTCTTAAAGATATTCTTGATATTTTATCTTTTCTCAGTTTGACTAGCAATAAATTATTTAGGAGTATCTTCAAGAGTATTTATATTGCTACCACTATCTCCATTAAAATTATTGGATGCTCCTTCATTATTAGGATAGGGAAGTCTAGGAGCATAAGCATTATTTTTCCAATTAAGATTATAGCTATTACGAGCAACAAAATTCACATCACTAGTTTCTTCATTCGTGCTTGCATTAATGTTTAGCTCTTCTTTTGCCTTTCATCATAGAGATAAGTTCATGAAGCGTACATCTCAACTTCGTGTTATTTTCTTCTATGTCATTCACCCTCTTAGTGGTGGTTCTCTCAACATGCCATATGACATGGTTCTCTTGCATATCATTTACTAGTTTCTTGTAATATTCTATGTGCTTTCCCATGATTGTTCCTCCTCTAGCTGTATCAAGAAAAGTTTTTTCATGTCATTCAGGCCATTATAAAACATATGAAGGAGTAACCACTCCTCCATTCCATAATTGGGCAATTCCTTATAGCTTCTTTAATTCTATCCCATGCAAGTGCTAGTGGATCGCGTTCCTCTTGCTTGAAACACGTAATTTGAGAATGTAATTGCATTATCTTTATAGGTGGGAAAAACGTAGATAAAAATTCACTATAAAAATTAGCCCAAGAAGTAATACTGTCTTTAGGAAGAGCTAAAAGCTATTCCTTAACTTTTCCTCTCAACGAGAAAGGAAATAGGTGCAATTTCAGAGCGTCAGGATTATAATCCTTTATGTGTGTCATGTTGCACAATTCACTGAAATTTTGTAAGTGCATGCCAGCACCTTCAAAAGTAGAGCCTCCAAATTGGTCTCATCGAACAATGGAAACTAAGTCAGGTTTAATGTCATACTCAACGACTGCAACCTCCTGTTGTGCTATAGGTTAACGCATGAAGTTGTTGCTAGGGGTAGCAAAGCTCTCAAAATTACGAGCCATGGTAATCTTCTGGTTTTAAACACATAAGACTTGCTAAAAAAATAAAACTTAAACTAAAAACAAAAAAGTAAGCGACAAAAATTGAAAATTAAATATAACAAAAAAACTTTATACACAAGGACTAGGAATACTAAACTCCTGTCCAGTAATGGTGCCAGAAAAAAGGCTTGATACTTCCTTTTTATTGATTCGGTATTGGAACATAAAAGAGTATCTCAAACCTATTTCCCTAGGGGTTCCTTTTTTATTGAACCCATGATAGGAAGATTCCCTTGAAGAGATGGTCTCTAGCAAGCTTTTGTCAAAGTGACAAATCCAGCTTTTGACTGGGTCAGCAAGCAAATAGTGATTCAAACGCTTATAATAAAAATAGGTACATGTATGAGGTATCCATGCTTACAACCTTGTATTTGAGTTGAGATCAAATAAGATATTAAGTTGTGCTCTAGAAGTCACCCATCGAGATGTGATTCTTTTAGATCAGAGTGGGGGATGTGTCCAAATAACATCTTGACCAACTCGAGTCTTGCATCAAGAATCAGTTGTCCAACCGCAAGCCTTATCCATTGTGTGTGGTTTCCTTGATAATTAAGATAATAAAACCAGACAAGAGCATTGGGTGTTTAATGACTGCACCTTATCTATCCCCAAGGATATGCTCCATGATACCCTACTAAACCTTAGTGTCAATGGTGGTCGGTATAACACTTAATGTCCCCTTGATCCTAGCCTCACCGTTGCTCAAGCTCCATGATCCTAGGTACCTGAAGGGATTAAGGTCACACACAAGACTAGAGACATATTCATGAACCAAATTTATTTCACATATATGGGATGTTATGTCAAAGCCTTCCATTGACCCCATCAACAAATAACTTGGGTTGTAAGGCTCATGGAGATCACATCGCAAGAATAAATCATTAGAGAACACATATGGATATTGATTAGTCGGAATATGTCTAACAATGTATGCCTTGTGCGATGCACGATTACAAGTATGAATTAGATGAGGGAGCACTATTGTTGGGAATATACCCGAGGGTTATGACCCGACCGATGGTATGACACAACAAAGTGGCTAGAAACACTATCGACCACTCCCAGCCATGTCAAGATGATGTGATGAGGAAGAGGTGCCAGACCTATAGTAATATCATCCCACGGGCCGGCTTGAGGAGGAGTCTTGTGTGTCGGCTCGAAGAAGAAGCCCTAGAAGACGTGTTTCCTAGCTTAGATGAGTAGGTATTAGATTAGAAAACGGGTAGACAAGTACAACCCAAAATCTTTGTAACCCGAGAGACTCAACATATTATATAAAAGGGAGCCCGTGGGATGAAAATACTAAGTTGTAATCTCTAGAGAGCTAGGTTAGCGAATCCGCACCCTTGTAATCGACTACACCATCAATATCAATCAAGGAGGAAGTAGTTCTTTACCACCAAAACGAGGGGCCGAAACTGGGTAAACATGTGTTTTTGATTCCCAATGAAACCCCATTAAAGAAACCACCTAGTTGCGATGGCTCCTAGACTTAGTCCTTTCACAAGGACATCTGTCATGAAAAAACCAGGCTAGTTGGCGTGCACCATGGGGCCAACGCACGGTGGTGTTGAGTTGCTGAAGGGAGCTCTCACAGGGATTGAGGGATACACAATCGGTCGGATGAAGAAGAGTTGCCATGACAAGCTCTACACTGATGACTCAGACTGGGGTACCGAGGCCAATCGAGTACGGGTACCTTGTCCCCTTTAGCTTGATCCACATCTTCATTAGGAATATCGGTGAATCTCGGCCCGAGCCGGACATCATCTCCGACATCATCGAGCCGGCTCATCACACCAGACCTGGCCAGACTCAAGCTCGCCGGACTCACGCTTTCGTCGGCTTCACTCACGAGGTCGACCTATGATACGTCTCCAATGTATGTTTAATTTTTTATTGTTCCATGCTATTTTATTATCAATCTTGGATGCTTTATATACATTTATATGGTGTTTTAATCATTTTTGGGAACTAAACCTTTAACCCAGTGCCTACTGGTAGTTCTTATTTTCTACATATTTTTGGCTTTTCAAGAAACCGGTACCAAATGGAGTCCAAACTCTATGAAAAAAATTCAATAGTTTTTTGACAAAAGAGGACTTGGAAGCTTAGGAAGGAAGCCAGAAGGTGCATGAGGAGATGACAAGGCAACAGGGCGCGCCCAGGGGTAGGGGGGCCCTTTTACCTTGTGCGCCCCCATGGCTACGTCCGACCTAATTCCACAAATGCTAAAATATCGATACAACATGAGAGACCCACCTGAAACACTTTTTTTGCCACCGCAAGTCACTGTTCTGGTGACCTGTCTGAGGGGGAATCGATCGCAGAGGTGTTCTACATCAACCTTGTTGCCTCCATGATGTTGTGTGAGTAGTCCAACATAGTCATGCGTGTCCATAGCTAGTACCTAGAGGCTTCTTCTCTTTCTCTTTAATCTTCAATACAAAGTTAACCGCGGGAATCTATTCAGTATAATCTTCTTTGTGGTGTGTTTGTTGGAATCCAATGAATTGTGGGTTTTTGATCATAGTATTTATGAACATTAACTGAATCTTCTCTGAATTATTTTATACATGATTATGATAGCTTTGTATTTCTGTCTGATCTAAAGGTTAGGTTTTGGCCAACTAGATTGATTTATATTTAGTGAGAGTGGTGCGTTGTGATTGGTTGAATCTTGCAGTGTTCCATCCCAGTCTGAAAAAGGGACATGACACGCATTTGTACTGCTTCCATTAAGGATAAAATGATGGTGCTTATTTATATAACTTGGGTTTAGTTTGTCTACATCATGTCATTTTGCCCCAAGCATTACTCTGTTTCATACTTAATACTTTGGATGCATGCTGGACACCGACCGATGAGTGGACCAATAGTAGTAGATGTAGGCAGGATTCAGTCTACTTGCTTATGGACGTGATGCCTATAGACATGACCATTGCCTTGAATAAGATGTCATAACTATATGCTCTTCTATCAGTTTCCCAACAATAATTTGTCTACCCACCGTATGATATGTTCAAGAGAGAAGCCTCTAGGAAAAACTATGGCCCGGGGATCTACTCAAATTATATTCCAAAAACTACAAAACTACTTGTGCCATTTATTTTCTATTATTTATATTTAAATTCATATAATCTATCTATCACTGATTAATCCTTGCAAGAAACACGTTCAATGGGCTTGACAACCCTCTTGCCCGTGACGGGTGCAAGTTTTTGGTTTTGTGTGTGCACGTGCTGACGACGAGATTGTCACACCCCTAGTTTCTCCCTTCCATTGTGTTTGCTTGAGTGTTGCATCATGTTTAAGTTTTTGTTGAACATTAAATGCTGATTATCAAAACCCTAGCACTTCATTGGATAAACAAATTCCAATAATGAAAATAATCGAAGAATTCAAAATGGCCTTAAAAAATGTTCATCATCTCTGATAAATGTTGGAAACAACATATCAGAGGTGATGCACTTTTAAATAACTCTTTTGGCATTTGAAATAACACCGAAATGCACCTCAAAACGTCAATTAAATACCTATAATTATTTTAGTTGCTCCCTAAATTCTCAAACTTATTGTGGGGGCTTAGTAGTAATATCTATATACCCGAGAATAAATTAGAGGGTTTTAACCTTTAGGTTTTTTCCCAAATGTTTTTAAAACAAAGAGAAAAATTAGATAGAAATAAAAGAATAGAAAAAATCACAGAGAAGACACCTTATGTGAGGACTAGGAAGAGGACGGCCCACCTAGCCCATGGCTAGTCATCCTCTACCTCTGTGAGTAGGCACACGCGAAGGGAGGCACGGCGCACGCGCACGGTGAGAGCGCCATGCCACCACCCTACCTGGCTGCATCTCGAGCACCATCGACGCCGTGGATAACATCGCGCTGTCGTCCCAATCCTGCTAATCCTCTATTCCTCTCTCCCCCGCTTCTTCACATCGCGGTCGAGTGCACCGTAGTGCACCGTCGTCCACCACCGCGACCGTCGAGCCCCCTAGTCTGTCGGTCGTGTCTATGAAAAGCGCAGCAACCAGCTACTCCTCCTCAACGAGCTACAAAATTCGGGAGGCTCCACAACATCGCCCTTGTTTCTGATGACCCACAAGTATAGGGGATCAATCGTAGTCCTTTCGATAAGTAAGAGTGTCGAACCCAACGAGGAGCAGAAGGATCTGACAAGTGGTTTTCAGCAAGGAAATATCTGCAAGCACTAAAATTGTCGGTAACAAGAGATTGTGTGGTGAGATGATTCGTAGCAAGCAACAAGTAAAAAAAGTATCAATGGTGCAGAAAAGTAGCCCAATCCTTTTTGTAGCAAGGGACAAGCCTGGACAAAGTCTTATAGGAGGAAAAACGCTCCCGAGGACACACGGGAATTTCTGTCATGCTAGTTTCATCATGTTCATATGATTCGCGTTCTTTACTTTGATAGTTTGATATGTGGCTGGACCAGCGCTTGGGTACTTCCCTTAGTTGGACAAGAATCCCACTTATGATTAACCCCTCTCGCAAGCATCCGCAACTACGAAAGAAGAATTCAGACAAAGTCTAACGATAGCATTAAACTAGTGGATCCAAATCAGCCCCTTACGAAGCAACGCATAAACTAGGGTTTAAGCTTCTGTCACTCTAGCAACCCATCATCTACTTACTACTTCCCAATGCCTTCCTCTAGGCCCAAATAATGGTGAAGTGTTATGTAGTCGACGTTCACATAACACCACTAGAGGAAAAACAACATACAACATATCAAATTACCGAACGAATACCAAATTCCAATGACTACTATTAGCATGACTTATCGCATATCCACAGGAACAAAAGTAACTACTCACAAAGCATAATCATATTCATGACCAGAGAGGTAATGAGTAGCATCAAGGATCTGATCATAAAATCTTCCACCAAGTAATCCAACTAGCATCAACTACAAAGATTAATCAACACTACTAGCAACCTTACAAGTACCAATCGGAGGCGCGAGACGGAGATTGGTTACAAGTGATGAACTAGGGTTTGGAGATGAGACGGTGCTGATGAAGATGTTGATGGTGACGAGTCCCCTCCGATGAGAGGAGTGTTGGTGATGACGATGGCGACGATTTCCCCCACCGGGAGGGAAGTTTCCCCAGCAGGATCGTCCTGCCGAAGCTCTAGATTGGTTCTGCTCAAGTTCTGCCTCGTGGAGGCGGCGAATCCACGAAAAAGCTCCTCCTTGATTTTTTTTCCAGACGAAACCCTTCATATAGCAGAAGAGGGGGGCAAGTGGGCCAGCAGGTTGCCCACAAGCCCTCATGGCGTGGCATGGGGGTGGCCGCGTCGTGCAGGCTTGTGGCCAACCCTTGGCGCCGTGCAGGCTTGTGGCCGCGCCGTGCAGTATTTTTCATAAATCCGGAAAAAAATCCTCGTTGATTTTTACGGCCTTTGGAGTTGCGCAGAATAGGTATCTCAACTTTGCTCCACTTTCAGGCCAGAATTCCAGTTGCCGGCATTCTCCCTCTTCATGTAAACCTTTCAAAACAAGAGAGAAAAGGCATAAGACTTGTAGCGTGAAGTGAAATAACAGCCAAAGAAGCGATAAATATCAACATGAAAACATGATGTAAAATGGACGTTTCAACTCCCCAAGCTTAGACCTCGCTTGTCCTCAAGCAAAAGCCGAGCTCAAAAAATATGTCCACATGTTTAGGGAGAGAGGTGTCGACAAAACAAGATACGAACAGGCATGCACCATGATCATGATCAGAACAGCAATACCAACATATAATCTCTCATGCTAAAGTGATAATTCCTTCACAAAGTAAAGCATGGATCACAAACATTACCGAGAAGTGACAACCGATAGCCTATAGTCATTGAAGCAATTGCAATTTATCACAACATCAGAAAGAGTCAAATAAGAGCTTGTAAAGCAAATCCACATACTCAATCATCTCTTCATTCTCTACAATTGCTACAACTCACGTGGTACTCATGAGATCAAAGTTTCAGCTGGACACAGAGAAAGATAGGGGCTTATAGTTTTGCCTCCCAACTGCTTACCTCAATGGTAATGTCAACAATAATAATTCATGAATACTTACTTCCAACTTGACATATGAATATAGATCTTTCCCAAGCATATGACGGTAGCCAAGATAAAGGCGAAATAGGGAATTGGTGAAGATCACCATGACTCTTTCAAGGGAAAAAAGTAAAGGTACAAGATAGGCCCTTCGCAGAGGGAAGCAGAGGTTGTCATGCGCTTTTGAGGTTTGGATGCGTGTCCTCTTAGTGCGGAGGAATGTCACTTTATATTGCCTCCTGTGATAAAGAACTTTATTATGCAGTCTGTCACTTTTATGTCTTCCTCATCACAGGTTCGTATAAAGCTTATTTTCCACACACTAATAGATCATACATATTAGAGAGCAATTTTTATTGCTTGCACCAATGAGAACTTACTTGAGGGATCTTATTCAATCCATAGGTAGGTATGGTGGACACTCATGGCAAAACTGGGTTGAAGGTTTATGGATGCACAAGTAGTATCACTACTTAGCGCGGGAGGTTTGGCTAATATGAGGTGGAAGCAATAGTCACATGCTAAGGGATCTCTAATCATATAACATTATTCGGAACCAAGGATACACAATTCATTATGTTGTCTTCCTTGTCCAACATCTACTTCTAGGCATGCAATAGTTTAGTGAGTGTTCACAATCATAGATGTGTCAGAGATGATATATTTATATGTGAGCCTCTCCTTCTTTATCACTTCCTATTAATTGCAACCATGAACAAGGTCTACGTTTGCCTACTCTCAACAAGTTTCAATCCTCATTCTTTTTATACGTGAAGGCATCACTTCCCATAAGATCATTACATGATCTTTCATGCTTTTCTTCTATTCTCACTCTTTTGATCATGGCAAGAGGCAAAGCCCTTCAACTAAGACACTCTTTATTATATGTCTCACGGGCTCGAATACATCGGGGGTGACACAAAGCAAAACTCAAGACTAAAATGCTAAGACTTTTAAACTACTAGAGAACAAGAAAACTGAAAAGGAACAAACTAAAACAAAGGTAAAGGCAAAAGATGTGATGGTGATACGATACCGGTGCAACTCCCCCAAGCTTGGCAGAAGCAAAGGGGATTGCCCATAGCAATGATCAGTTGTTTTCCTTTGGTGGTGAAGGTGGAGGAGTTGTTGCAGAGGTCTTGAGCTTGTTTAATTTCCACTTGAGCATAAAATTCTGCTCCCTCAAATCATCATTTTCCTCTTCAAGCTTCAACACCCTTTGGCATAATTCCTGCTTACTCTCCTGCAAGAAACGAGAAGGTATAAACAAGGTCTTAGGCTTCTTCCTTGACTCAGGGAGGCTCGACTTCTTGAACTCCACATGCGTGTGTCCAGGTTGAGGTAGAGGAGCCTCCTCTTCATCGGAACTTGTTTGTTCCTTCCTCTTCGGATCATAATCTTCTTCCTCATCGGTGGTCCAACCATAAGGATCCAAGTCCCCATAGACCTTGGGATTAGCAGGGTAATCTGCCACAAAGCTCTCCCCCTCTGAATATTGAGAAGACATCTTGCCCTAAATCTGCGACAGAAAAAAGAGGCTCGAATCAAAAACAAAGGAAATCTACGTGATACAGGGATCAGACCAAACGGGAGTATATATAATGATTTTTTTCAGACCAGAAGGAGTACCCCGCACGAAAATGGAGTACGGGAGGCGCATGAGGTGGCCACAAGCCCTCACGGCGCGGCCAGGGGGTGGGCCCGCGCCGTGCAGGCTTGTCGCCTCCTCACGCAATTTCCGGACAACTTCGAATTTTTGTATTTTGTCAAATATTCCAAAACGGAGAAAATTTCCTACTGGAGAAGTTTTGGACCCTGTTTTCTTGCCGAATCACATACCTCTTCGTTTTCGGAGTCTGAAACACGCTGATAAATATCCCTTAGGTATTATTCCGGAGTTATGGTATTGATGATATTGCTTTCAACATTTATGGGAGTACCTGAGATATAATGCTTGATTCTCTGCCCATTTACCACTCTCGGACAATTACCTTCCGTGTTGTTGATCTTGATAGCACCGGAACGATATACTTCCTAAACTACATAGGGACCTTCCCATTTAGACAGAAGCTTGCCTGCAAACAATCTTAGCAAGAGTTATATAGCAAGACATAATCACCTACATTGAACTCACACTTTTGTATCCTCTTATCATGCAACCTCTTAACCTTTTCTTTGAACAGCTTGGCATTCTAATATGCCTGAGTTCTCCATTCATCAGGCGAGCTAATATAAAATAACCTCTTCTCACCGGCAAGTTTGAAATCAAAGTTGAGCTCTTTGATTGCCCAATAAGCTTTATGCTCTAGCTCAAGAGGTAAATAACATGCTTTACCGTACATCATTTTGTAGGGATACATGCCCATGGGATTCTTATAGGCAGTTCTATAAGCCCACAGTGCATCATCGAGCTTCTTAGACCAATTCTTTCTAGACCTGTTGATAGTCTTTTGCAGAATCAGTTTAATCTCTCTATTACTTAGCTCTACTTGACCACTGGACTCAGGGTGATAGGGAGACGCAATTCTATGGTTGACATCGTACTTAGCAAGCATTTTACGGAAAGCACCATGAATGAAGTGTGAACCACCGTCGGTCATTAGATATCTATGGACTCCAAATCTAGGGAAGATAACTTCTTTCAGCATCCTGATAGAGGTGTTGTGATCAGCACTACTAGTGGGGATAGCTTCTACCCACTTAGTGACGTAATCAACAGCAACTAGGATATGAGTATACCCGTTGGATTTTGGGAAAGGTCCCATATAATCAAAGCCCCAGACATCAAATGGTTCAATGACAAGTGAATAGTTCATAGGCATTTCCTGACGTTTGCTAATATTACCTATTCTTTGATATTCGTCACAAGACAAGATAGACTTACGGGCATCCTTGAAGAGAGTGGGCCAATAGAAACCTGATTGTGTAAGTGCATCTAGTGCCCCTTAGTGATTTTGGTGGTTTGAAGACTTATAGGTTAAGTATCTAATGTGTTTATAAGTGTACACAGGATCTATAAGTCACTGAGGAGTTTGAAATATTTGATGAATATCGACCCCCAAAAATGTATATCTTCGGTTGAAGAAATTGGTCTGAAGCTGAAGAATTGAATCGCGAAGAATCTACGATGAAAGTGATATTCCTCATAAAGATACTGAAATTGAGGAAGTCGGTGTGTCCTGAAGAAAATCATTCTGAAGACTTTGAAGCATGAATATTTACTCTTTCTGTTTTGTTTTCTTCACACTTGAGTAATAGGAACACCGTACTGTTAAAGGGGGTCTAAGTTACACTTTGGAATGAATTTCCTCATGATGCTCAACCCAAGCCTAATCCTACCAAAAGCCTCAAGTGAGGAATATGAGTGACTTGAGGACTCTCACAGTTGAAAGTCCCGACCGTCTCGATAGACACGCCAAGTCACTCGTCTTATCCACTCCAACGGTCATATTATTTAAGGGCATTAATGTCAAATCATGTCGGGATGCTCCCAGGCTATAAATAGCCGCCCCCCCACAACCACTAACTGCTTGGCTGCTCCGTTAGAAACTGACACTTGTCATAAGAGCAACCCAATTCCTCACAGCCTTCGAGAGAAAATCATCAGTGAGGAAATACACCACCCACCGAAACCACAAACCAAACCTAGTCATTGAGCATCACTGAAGAAGTTGTTCCTGTGTGGGACTGAAGCCTTTTACCTTTGAGGACTGTGCATCCTCCAGACGGTTAGGCGTCATGGTCTAGAGCAATCCAGCAGTCAATTGTGGATCGCCGGGTGACCAAGTTTGTGAGGGTTTGGAAGTCTGCCCTGAAGACTTACCACGAGTGTTGGGCGAGGACTGTGTGTCCTTAGCTCAAGGAGAATACGGTAGGGACTGTGTGTCCCGGGACTGGGTGTCCTTTGGTTTAAATACCAAGCCGCTCCAAACCAGATGTACAACTGTCACAGCAGTTGGAACTGGGTCATCAACAACAGTCTTCTTCAAGAATCGGGTTCTAATTCCTCAACTCTTTACGTTCTCTGTATTATGTGTTGATGACATTCACTGTGACTGTTTGAAGAATTTGCTGAAGACTTTCTCTGAATTTCCTCAACCCCAAATTCTTCACTTGAGTTAATCATCATCTGTATTCTGCGTGCCTGCTTGCTGTGCAATCGGTTTTCATAATCTTCACTCTGTAATACTGCTGTTGTGAACAATTGCACAACTGATCCTTAACTGTTTCTACTGTAAGTTAGTCATCAGTGAGGAATTTCCTCAAAAGGAATTTCCTCAGTGATGAAATTCTAAAAATCTCCTATTCACCCCCCCTCTAGTCGATATAACGCACTTTCAATTGGTATCAGAGCAAGGTACTCCCTTGTTCTGAGTGATTTTGGTTTAACCACCTGGAGTTTTAGTTATGTCGACTGGAGGCACGTTTAAAGTGACTGCAGCATGTCCTACCTACGAGGGAAAGAATTTTCCCTTCTGGAAGAACAAAATACAAATGCATTTACAAGCTATAGACAATGATCTCTGGTATATTGTGGAAAATGGTGTCCCCATCTTTTCTGCTAGTGTCACTGCAGCTGACGTGAAGAAATTTAAGCAACCCGATTCTCAAGCGAAGAACATCATCTGTGGTCATCTGAGCCCTGGCCAGTTTGGAAGAGTAAGTGCCTTAGGCTCTGCAACACTGATCTGGGAGAGAATGTGCAATGTAAATGAAGGAGTATCAACCCAACGCGACTCTCGTGTTGATATTCTTCGCAATCTCTTCAATCGCTTCAAGAGACATCAAAATGAAAGCTGCCAAGACACCTTTCATTGCCTCACTGACATATCAAATGAACTGCAAGCACTGGGAGCTCGAGACATCACAGATCACGAAGTTGTGAAGAAACTGCTGAGATCTTTGGATTCTTCATTTGACACTTTAGTTCTGATGATCCAAGAAAGACCAGACTACAAGATGCTAGATCCTGCTGATATCCTTGAAAGGTTAAATACTCATGAATTCCAGCTAGAAGAAAAGAGAGATCTATATGGACAAAGCTATTCCAGACCACGCGCCCTGAAGGCAAGAGCAATTTCCTCATCTGAAGAAGAAGACACAGATGACAGCAGTTGTGACCCTGAAGAATTTGGTCAGGAACTTGCAATGCTTGTGAGGAAATTCCAGAGATTTACACGATGAGGCCAGTTCGGTAAATCATCAAGAAGAGACATGAGGAAATCAGAATCTGCATCTGAGGACTATGAGAAACGGACCTGTCACAAGTGCAAGAAATCAGGCCATTACATTGCTGATTGTCCTCGCTGGGGAAAGGAATCAAAGAATAAGAAATACAAGGATGACAGTTCTGATGACTCAAAGAGGAAGAAGAAATCTTCAAAATCCTCATCCTCAAAGTCCTCCTCACACAAGAAGACTAGCTTCAGAAAGGCTCGGGCACTTATTGGCAAGGAAATGGATTCCGAGGAAGAATGAGAAGAATGTGATGATGAAGAAGGCTCTGGAGAAGATTCAGAATCCGGACAGGCTAGTCTTGCACTAGCAACCAATTTCGTCAGCAATTCAATCTTCAATCTTGAAGAAAATGAGTGCACCATCCATACTGATGACTATGCTGATGACTTCGCTCCAACCTATTGCTTCATGGCAAAAGGTTCAAAGGTATCACATAATGCCTCCTCATCTGATTCAAGTGACTGTGAACATGACGATTACAAAAAACCCAGTTAAAGTAAACTTGCCATCATTGCCACTAAACAACAAACTGCTCTGGAAAAGCTTCAAAAATTGCTAGACAAAAGTGATGATCTGTTGAATGATGAAATGAATCTTAATCAAATCCTCGCCGATGACATGAAAAATCTTCAGTCTAGATTTGATATTCTTCAGGATCGTTATGATAAACTCCTCACTGATCATGAGAAGCTTTCCTACAAATTTCTTCAAAGGAAGCTTGATCTTGAGAAGCTGAGGATGTCTTATGATGATCTTCGTACGGAAAATGATTCATTACTAGCTCAACAGATTAGCGCTAGTCAAGATGAATTTATTCCTCCATGTCTTAAATGCATTGATCGTGAAACTGCTAATTCTTCACCAGAATCTTCAAATGCTACCACTGCCACAAATTCTTCAACTGCACCTGCTGTGTCTATTTCCTCACTTGAGGAAAACACAAATGTCACTCATGAAAATGCAGGGTTGAAGGAATTGTACTTGACAGGCATGTACAAAAGCCTCAAAGGACATCAAATCCTTTGTGATGTGCTCAAAAAGAAGATCTTGAACAGGAACCCGAGGAAAGAAGGAATTGCCTTTGAGAGGAAATTGAATGCTGATGGATCTTATTGGAAACCTGAGCAGTATCCCAAAACCTCATGGGTTGCTGCTACTGGGCCTCCTTTTGATCCATCTAATCTAACTGGCCTCTCATGTGAATTATCCTATTCCTCGGATGAGTCATTTGATTCCAACTATAAACTGTTCAAAAATCAATCTGGTGAAGTATTTGCTCGATATGTTGGAACTAACTGCAGGAATGGCTCTCCTCTGAGGAAAATCTGGGTTCCCAAAAATTGTCTTGAAAATCTTCAAGTAAATGTCCTCATGACATCACCTCTGAAGAATCTGAACCCCAGATCAAATTCCTCAGGAGGACCAAAGTCTTCAAGAGGATCAAAATCCTCAACTGGTCAAAATTATGCTCATACTCGTGCTTATGCGTCTAACATGCAGGGAAACTACAAGGAATATGATTATGAGCGCTATTCTTCAAATCATTATGTTCATAAATCCTCAAACCAGTTCTCTGCATACTCATATGAGTACTTTAACCCCCTATTGTTAAGAGAAATGCATTAGCGTCAATGCCACCTTTTTCATATGGTGCTCGCAGGATGATGAACGCTTTGCCACCCCTTCAAATGTGGGTGGTGAAGAAATCAAACTAATCACTTCTGCAGGTCAGGTCTCCAGATGAAAATCATCATCTGAAGAATTTGCTGGAGACCTGAGGAAATGCTTGATAGGACGCAAGCTAATGATTGATGAAATAGAAATATTTCACACGTCCTTACATTTCTATTATGATGAAATTAGTATCATATTCTTCAAACTTGAAGCATATGAGATGGTAAGCTGTACTAATTCATCTGCAGGATGACAAACCCAAAAATACTGAGTGGGTTCTCGATAGTGGCTGCACACATCACATGACTGGTGATAAAAGCTTACTGATGAATATGCCACTAACTCCATCACCTCTGAAGCAAATCACATATGCTGATAAAGGTAAAAGCAAGGTATTGGGACTTGGCAAAGTAGCTATTTCCAAGGATAGGCATATGGACAAAGTGATGCTTGTTGAATCCCTTGGTTTTAACCTCATGTCAGTCTCGATGCTTTGTGATCTTGATATGATTGTTATCTTTGGTAGATATAGATGTGTAGTCATCATGGAATCTGACAGATCCAAAGTCTTCGAAGGTGTAAGAAGAGGGGATTTGTACATTGTTGACTTCTCTACAGGTCCTCAACCAGCCACTTGCTTACTAGCAAAAACCTCAGAAGGATGGCTGTGGCACAGAAGACTAGGTCATGCAGGCATGAGGAATTTGCACACACTTGGAAAGAAGAAGCATGTCATTGGCATCGAATCAGTCAAATTCCTCAAGGATCATCTCTGTGGTGCTTGTGAATCTGGGAAAATGACCAGATCCAAGCATCCCTCCAAAACCATCATGACCACTACACGTCCATTTGAATTGCTTCATATGGATTTATTTGGACCTACTCACTGTGCAATACTAACCAATGCAGCATCTCTATATGGCTTTGTCATAGTTGATGATTATTCCAGATACACTTGGGTGCATATCATAGTGTATAAAACTGAAGTGCAGGAAATCTTCAAACGATTTTCTTCAAGGGCCTCGACGAACTTCGGTATCAAGATCAAACATATTAGGAGTGATAATGGAACCGAGTTCAAAAACACTGGTCTTAATAATTATCTTGATGAACTTGGTATTACTCACGAATTGTCTGCTCCTTATACTCCTCAGCAGAATGGTGTCGTCGATAGAAAGAACAGGACTCTGGTTGAAATGGCAAGAACTATGCTTGAAGAATATCAGACTCCTCATCGCTTCTGGACTGAAGCAATCAACACTGCATGTCATATCATCAACAGGGTATATCTTCACAAAATCCTCAAGAAAACCTCAGATGAACTCCTCACTGACAAGAAACCCAATGTAAGTTATTTCAAAGTCTTCGGTGCAAAATGCTGGATTAGAGATCCTCATCATAGCTCAAAATTTGCACCTAAGGCACATGAAGGTTTTATGCTCGGTTATGGAAAGGACTCGCACACCTACAGAGTCTTCAACAACTATCACAACAAAGTTGTTGAGACTGTAGATGTGCGGTTCGATGTATCTAATGGCTCCCAAAGAGAGCAATTGCCTTCTGATCCAGATAAGCTATCTCCTGAGGAAGCAATAAAGCTTAAGCCTACTAAAGACATTGTCCCCACTGAGGAAATTGGTGAAGAAACAATTCCCATCGCTGATGAAAACCAAGAATATGCTCCTCAGGAAATTGCAACAGCACCACTTCCTCAGCCCAAACAAAATCCTCAACCAGCTCATCCGAGGATTGCAAATGAAGTAGAACTTGACAAAATCCTCAACGACATCAACGCGCCAGGTCCTCTCACTCGCTCAAAAGCTTCACACTTAGTTAACTTTTGTGGGCATTTTTCTTTTGTATCTATCACAGAACCCTCAAAAGTAGCTGAGGCTTTTCTGGAACCGGAGTGGATCCAAGCCATGCAAGACGAACTTCTTCAATTCAAGCTGAATGACGTATGGGAGCTCGTCAAACGACCAGATCCTCGCAAGCATAACATAATCGGCACCAAGTGGATTTTCCGAAACAAGCAAGATGAGGACGGTCAAGTGGTGAGGAACAAGGCACGACTTGTAGCCCAAGGCTACACCCAGGTTGAAGGAATAGATTTCGATGAAACTTTTGCACCTGTTGCTAGACTTGAAGCTATTCGAATCCTACTTGCTTATGCTAATCATCATAACATCATCTTATATCAAATGGATGTGAAAAGTGCATTCCTCAATGGTAAGCTTGAGGAAGAAGTATATGTTGCCCAGCCCCCAGGTTTTGAGGATCCAAAGAATCCAGACAAAGTCTTCAGACTCAAAAAGGCTCTGTATGGCCTCAAGCAAGCCCCTCGGGCATGGTATGATACATTGAAGGAATTCCTCATGAAGAAAGGCTTCAAACCTGGTTCACTCGATCCAACTCTTTTCACAAAATCTTATGATAATGAACTGTTTGTATGTCAAATATATGTTGATGATATCATATTTGGCTGTACTGACAAAAGATACAGTGATGAATTTGCCTATATGATGAGTGAAGAATATCAGATGTCTATGATGGGGGAGCTGAAATTCTTCTTAGGTCTTCAAATTCGTCAACAAAGCAATGGAATCTTCATATCACAGGAGAAATACCTCAATGATGTTCTGAGGAAATTCGACATGCATGAATGCAAAGGTGCCAAGACTCCAATGCCTACCAACGGTCACCTCAGCACTGATGAAAATGGTAAAGATTTCGATCAGCAGGTATACCGTTCTATGATTGGTTCTTTATTGTATCTATGTGCATCTAGGCCAGACATAATGCTTAGTGTTTGCATGTGTGCACGTTTTCAAGCAAAACCGAAGGAATCACACCATAAGGCTGTGAAACATATTCTTCGATACTTAGCTCACACACCAACACTAGGATTATGGTATCCCAAGGGCTCCAATCTTCATGTGGTAGGGTATTCTGATTCAGACTATGCTGGTGACCGTGTGGATCGCAAGTCAACTTCTGGCACATGCCATTTCCTCGGAAGATCACTGGTTTGTTGGTCCTCAAAGAAGCAGAACTGCGTATCACTCTCCACTGCCGAAGCTGAGTACATTGCTGCTGGTTCTTGCTGTGCTCAATTACTATGGATGAAGCAAACCCTCAAGGACTACGGCATCAACATGAAGAATGTGCCTCTCTACTGTGACCATGAGAGTGCTATCAAGATTGCCTATAATCCAGTATAGCACTCGAAGACCAAGCACATCCAGATTCGTCATCATTTTCTTCGGGACCATGTCCTCAAGGGCAATATCCTCATCGACCATGTGAAGACTGATGATCAACTAGCTGATATCTTCACTAAGCCCTTGGATGAGAAAAGATTTTGCAAGTTGCGGTGTGAGCTAAATATCTTAGAATCTTCAAATGTTTTGTAAAAACATGCACACATCCTAACACTTATGCAAAGTTGATGACTTAGATGTGCAACACATGATGAAACGATTTTCTTCAACTAATGAAGAAAGTCACTCTGAATGTGAAGAAATTAACGAAGAAATTGATTCTCAGGGCCCTACGACAATTGTACGCGGCGTCTGTAATCAACATTCTTATATGGTGGGCAACGCCACCGTCCAATGTGAAATTCCTCAAGTTGATTTTCTTCAAATGATCAATTTCCTCACAATGCATTTTTCTTCAAAATAGTTGTTCTTCATTGTGATGATCTAATGCAAAATCTTCAAAAACACTTGATGACTTTCATTTGCCTAGGAAGACTGTGATTTCTAGTCCTCAACAGCATTCACTTATTGCTATTTCTTCAAGTTGATGTTTATGCTAAGTGAATGTGATCGGACACTATTTTCCCTCTATGCTATACTTATCCAGTCTATTCAATTCTTCATATACGTTCTACTTGAAACTTTGTTCAAAATCCTCACTGCATCCTTGTCAGCTGATGATTTTGTAACGAAAATCCTCAAATCTTCGAAAAATTGTTTTCTTCAAAGGAACAGTAACTGAACCCCCACTTCCCACGATTGGATAGCCACGATCTCCACTATCTCCACCGCATCGTCCGGGAGCTACACGTGTCCTGCGGAGACGTAGAGGCAAGGGCTATTCGGTCCGAAACTTTCGCGCCAAACAGTAACTTTCGGGCTATAAATATGTCCTTAACCCCCTCGGTATCATCTTCTTCGCCTCATCGCTCTCCTGCCACAGCACACCGAACCCTAGCACCACCGCTGGTAGTCTTGTCGCCGGCATGGAAGAGCTTCACTGCCTCAACCTTCTCGCCGCCAGGATCACGCCGGAGTCGGAACATCTACGTCCGCCGCCGCCGTAGACGTCCTCTGCTGCCAAGTTAGGGTGCATTGGACACTTGACCGAAGAGCCTCTCCAACACCACCTTTTTGTGTTCTACGTTCGCACCTTCCAGGGTAATTATATCCCATTTTTACAACAGATTAGATCTGAAATTTTACCTCTCCCATGTGAAATCTGTTTTTCCTCAAGATACGATGCACACATGATTCCTCAAACACTATCCATCACCACAATCATTGATGAACTAGCTAAGCATCTAAGATTTTCAATAGATTCCTCAATTGTGCGAATTTTCGGATCTGTACAACTCTGGAACCCAAGAACAGAATGCTTAAGCAAATTCCTCAACCACTGGTTATATTCCTCAAACTGTCAAACTTTTCCATTTTCTTCAAATCTGAGAACTCATATGACCTCTCCCAATTCCTCGCAACTATACTCTGTTCACAGGTACACACATGTCAGCTGATGAATCTCTCAGTTCTCATCACATTAACTCATTTGCAGCGTTTCTAGAAGAAACCCTTCAAGGCTCATCAGAATCCTCAAGAGTTCAAAATCCTCAGAAAGTTCCTCGTCTGAAGAAAATGGAGGAAGAAAGGAAACAGAGGGGAGGAAAGAAACTGGAGCAGAACACAGCTGTTGATATTCCTGATGACATATACCTGGACTACTGCACGCCTGATGATGAACCTGAGACTATGCCTAAAAGAGTGTGACGGAGTACAGGTTTGTGACTCCAAAATATGTGAAGAAATTCGCTTTGAAGCCTCCTGGCAGAAGGGCCCCACTTGAGGATCATCAAGTAGCTCATCCCTCATGTCTTATGACACTTGATGACTACCCAGATGAAAAAGAAAGGCATCTGGCCAAGCTCAAGAAACAAGCAGAAACAGCAGTGAAGAAATTTCATGAATCCTCAGCTGCTGCCTCCGGTGCTGCTCATTCCTCAGCAGCAGAAACCTCAGGCTCCGAGATTCCTCAACCAAAGTCTATGCCAACACAGCCAAAAGCTTCAAAACCTCAAGAGAAGTTTGCACAGACTTCTGTCACCAAACCCTCAGCTCCAAAACCCTCGGTTCCAAAACCGTCAACATCAAAACCAGCAGCGCCAAAACCTTTAGCACCAATCGCATCTACACCAAAGTCCTTAGCTCCACCTCCAAAGCCAGTACAGAAGAAAGTCGTGAAGACTACGACTGCCAGCTCCAGCTCCTCACTCCCAGCTGCAACTAGCTCGGAGACAAAGTCTTCAACACCTCTTTCGAAGACTTTGACAACAACTGAACCTGCACCTCTGCCCAGCCCCAGCAAAATCATCACAGTCCCGTCTGCATGAGAGGGAAGTGAAGAATATGATGATGAAACTCTGGAATCCATCATCAGGAACAAACAAGAAAGGGTAGCACAAGCATCAGGCAGTGCTATTCCTCTGGCGATGGACCCCAAGGTCCTCCTCGACTTCATCAATGTGTGGTATGAAGACCCAAACACACCCATTGATGATTTGAAACTTCCTCCTGGTGTCAGCCACATGGTGGCTACCTTCATAAACGAAGCCAAGTGGAAGGAACAGAAGGCCAAGCAGGCAAAGATTGCAAAGGCCAGAAAGGAGAAATTCCTCAAGCAAAATGTTCTCAAGCTGACGCCTGAAGCATTGGTGTCCACCCAGGCAGAGCTGCAAGTCTTGACTGACAAGTGTTAGAAACTGTCAGATCGCACAAGCATCAAAAGCAATTTCATCAAGCTAGCCACTAGTGTTGTTGATGACTACAACAGACGTCACCCCCCACCAGCACCAACTCCTCAGCCCCTGGTTGAACAGCCAAAAGATGCATCTCCTGTTGAGGAGGAAATTCCTCAAGCTGAGGAACAACACCAAGAGCGCCGTGCTGATGAGCCGGCCATTGAAGAAATCATCACTGAGACCGCTCCTGATGAAACTGCAAACCCTGATGAAACTGCTACTGATCCAGCTGCTTCACCAAATCAGGCTGATGACTATGTTCCAGCTGGTTCCTCACTGCCAGCTAAAGAATCTGTTAAGAAAACACCTTCACCAAAAACTTCAAAGGTGAAGAAGTTAATCCCGTCTGCATCAGACGCGAAAAAGACAAGGGCTGCTGAGAAGGAAGCGAAGAAGAGAAAAGCTTCTTCAGCAGAAGAAAAGATTGAGGCAAAACGCCTCAAGGAAGCTGAAGAATCTGCCCCACTGGACCCGGTGCCTCTTAATGTTGCACCCTCATTTGAAATGGTCGTCGTTGGTGACCACACTACGAGGGCAGATGAGGAAATGAAGGATGCTGCCTCTGAGGAGCATACTGATGAGGAAATAGAAATTGATGACAGTCCTCAACCTAATATTCCTCAGAAAGAGACTACTGAAGCCTCAGCTGCAGCAGCTGATGAATCTGCTTCTGCCACAAAGTCAGCTGATGAAAATCAAGCTGAAGAAAATGTCCAGTCTGAGCAGGCTCCTCCCACTGAACAGGCTGACCAAACTCCTCAAGCTGAGAAGGAAGAAGAAATTCCTCAGCCTGATGCTTAGCCGGAGCAAGAAATTCCTCACCCTGAGGAAACTTCTGAAGAAAATGTTCCCGCCCCTGACAATGAATTCATTGTCCTCAACCCAGAATCTGCCATGGTTGTTTCCCCTCCCATTCCTCAGCACAATCTCAATCCAGTTCAACGCCTGCCATTCTCGAAGAGGCCAAAGTTTCAGAAAGAGAATTTCTTTGAGGAACGCACGTATTTCTTCGGAGAGAATCCTTATGACAAGCCTTAAATGAGGCATCTGAAGTTTTGGACAAGGACGCGGATGAACTACTATGCTTCTGTGCTCTATGGCCGCAACAAGATGTTCCAGCACAGGCACATTCCTCATGCTGAACTTGAAGAGATTCCCTGCATGGAACTAGTTCTCAGTGTACTACATGATGCAGGTTTGCTCCCTATGTGCTCCGACATATCAGATTGGAATAGTGAGCTAATTCTTCAGTTCTATTCAACTCTGCACATCTCGGGCAATGCTGATGACATCAACACTTGGGTGTTCGACTGGATGACCCAAAATACTCACTACAAGGCTCCAGCGTCTGAACTCCTCAGAGAACTGCCCGTACCAATTCCTTCAGAAGGGGCAGTGAAGCTTTATGGTGAGCGTGAGCTGCCAAATGGAATGATGGAAGTCCTCATGAAGCCTTTGGCTGCAGGAAAACCCTCAAGAACCACATTCCTCGTCCATGAGCTAAAGTACACACCCCGGTCTGTCTACCGCATTCTCTGCAGTGTGCTAGCGCCAATCAAAGGCCATGATGATGACGAAGATGTCGTCGGCCTCATGAAGAATATCCTCTTCAACATCATTCACGGTATCCCCATGAATATCCATGATTTCTTCTTGAGGACTTTGGCTGACAATGCAATGTGCCCATATGATCAAAAAAATTATGCACCATGGATCATGAGATTCCTCAGGACAAGGACATGCATCAACTTTCACGCAGATTTCCAGAACCATGTTGGTTATATGCCTCCTATCCGGGTCAACAAGAAGACTTTCGAGCCGATTGAGGGAAAAGGAAAGTCCGTAATTGATGAAGGAAGCATGCCTCTTGATGGTCAATTTAAAGAGCCAGATGCATATTCCTCATGGGACGATACTGAGACTCGTCCACCAAGCCCAGTTCCTCCTCGCATGCTAAACACCAGAGAGCTTCTTCTCAGTCTTCATCAGAAGGTGGATCATAACCACAAATGGGTCAAACGCCAGTTTGGTGCCATTGTGAAAACCCTCACTGAGACACAGAACAGTGTGAAGCTCAATCATCACTATCTGCATGAGGTTTTTGATCGCACCTGGGCTACCCTTGCACATCTGAAGACCCAGACTGAGCTTGAAGAATTGAACTTTCAGCAGGACTTTGACTGGTCGTGGCCTCCCAAGAAGAAGTTCAGGCCCATTCCAGTGCCAGATCTTGAAGACAGCTCCTTCTCGTCCTTCCGCACCGCCGAATCTGATGACGAACAACTTGACACCGCGACAGGCCCAAGGAAGAAGACTACACCCAAGTAGCGCCAAGGATCTTCATCAACTGCCAAGAAATGAAGTCTTCACGGGCGTTAGTCCTCAGTTGTCCCTATTTGTCACTTGATGACAAAGGGGGAGAAACTTGAGAGTTAGTCTTCAAACGGGATTTATTTTTGGGACCTATGAACTATATTTAAGTTACAAACTCTTGACTCTTCTGAAGTTTTTATGTAATGAGTTGTAACTTAAGCCCGATGGTACTCTGACGCTTTTGAACGTTTTTCTTCGCATGCTTATTCCTCAAGTTTTAATGCACGCATGCTGAAATTCGTCAGATACCATTTGCCATCATGCATCCTCATCTTCTTCATATGATATGTTATATGTATGCATGATTTACAAGATTCAGGGGGAGATCTCCATGATATAAATCATCAATGTGCATATGCTATAAACGCAAAATCCTCAAGGTATGCACATCTTCAGGGGGAGTCTCTGTGAATCTTATTTTCAAATTCCTCAAATGAGTATTTACACTTTATATTTTTGATCCCTGTTGAAGACTTAACCTAATTGTCATCAACCACCAAAAAGGGGGAGATTGTAAGTGCATCTAGTGCCCCTTAGTGATTTTGGTGGTTTGAAGACTTATAGGTTAAGTATCTAATGTGTTTATAAGCGTACACAGGATCTATAAGTCACTGAGGAGTTTGAAATATTTGATGAATATCGACCCCCAAAAATGTATATCTTCGGTTGAAGAAATTGGTCTGAAGCTGAAGAATTGAATCGCGAAGAATCTACGATGAAATTGATATTCCTCATGAAGATATTGAAATTGAGGAAGTCGGTGTGTCCTGAAGAAAATCATTCTGAAGACTTTGAAGCATGAAGATTTACTCTTTCTGTTTTGTTTACTTCACACTTGAGTAATAGGAACACCGTACTGTTAAAGGGGGTCTAAGTTACACTTTGGAATGAATTTCCTCATGAGGCTCAACCCAAGCCTAATCCTACCAAAAGCCTCAAGTGAGGAATATGAGTGACATGAGGACTCTCACAGTTGAAAGTCCCGACCGTTTCGATAGACACGCCAAGTCACTGGTCTTATCCACTCCAACGGTCATATTATTTAAGGGCATTAATGTCAAATCATGTCGGGATGCTCCCAGGCTATAAATAGCCGCCCCCCACAACCACTAGCTGGTTGGCTGCTCCGTTAGAAACTAACACTTGTCATAAGAGCAACCCAATTCCTCACAGCCTTCGAGAGGAAATCATCAGTGAGGAAATACACCACCCACCGAAACCAGAAACCAAACCTAGTCATTGAGCATCACTGAAGAAGTTGTTCCTGTGTGAGACTGAAGCCTTTTACCTTTGAGGACCGTGCATCCTCCAGACGGTTAGGCGTCATGGTCTAGAGCAATCCAGCAGTCAATTGTGGATCGCCGGGTGACCGAGTTTGTGAGGGTTTGGAAGTCTGCCCTGAAGACTTACCACGAGTGTTGGGCGAGGACCATGTGTCCTTAGCTCACGGAGAATACGGTAGGGACTGTGTGTCCCGGGACTGGGTGTCCTTTGGTTTAAATACCAAGCCGCTCCAAACCAGATGTAGAACTGTCACAGCAGTTGGAACTGGGTCATCAACAACAGTCTTCTTCAAGAATCGGGTTCTAATTCCTCAACTCTTTACATTCTCTGTATTATGTGTTGATGACATTCACTGTGACTGTCTGAAGAATTGGCTGAAGACTTTCTCTGAATTTCCTCAACCCCAAATTCTTCATTTGAGTTAATCATCATCTGTATTCTGCGTGCCTGCTTGCTATGCAATCGGTTTTCATAATCTTCACTCTGTAATACTGCTGTTGTGAACAATTGCACAACTGATCCTTAACTGTTTCCGCTGTAAGTTAGTCATCAGTGAGGAATTTCCTCAAAAGGAATTTCCTCAGTGATGAAATTCTAAAAATCTCCTATTCACCCCCTCTAGTCGATATAACGTTGTTTCAGATTGCAATACCTTGTGTGCAGTTCTATCTCCCGCATGGTGTCCTCCGTAGACCTCGGAGTGACACTTCTGTAGGATCTGTCCCTGTTCATGTTCAGGTACACAACGTCTAATAACACCATCTACCCCTTCCTTATAAAGGTGACGATCATCCCAAAAGTAATGTCTCAAGTCAAATAAGAATTTCTTCTTTTGCTGGTACGTGAAACTAGGTGGTATGTATTTGGCAACGATATAGTTTGCATAATCATCATACCACGATGCACTACGTGAAGCATTGATGACATTCAGTTGCTCATCGGGAAAGCTATCATCAATAGGTCTTGGGTCATCAAGAACGTTCTCCAACCTAGACAAGTTATCTGCTACGGGGTTATCAGCACCCTTTCTGTCGACAACGTGCAAATCAAATTCTTGTAGCAAGAGAACCCATCTAATAAATCTAGGTTTAGCGTCCTTCTTCTCCATGAGGTACTTAATAGCAGCGTGATCAGTGTGAATAGTGACATTGGAATCAACTATGTAAGACCTGAACTTTTCACATGCAAACACGACTGCAAAAACTCTTTCTCCGTAGTAGCATAATTTCTGTGGGCACTGTCTAGAGTTTTACTTGCGTAGTGAATAACATTCAACTTCTTATCGACTCGTTGCCCTAGAACATCACCAACAGCATAATCGCTAGCATCACACTTGATTTCAAAAGGGAAGTTCCAATCAGGTGGTTGAACAATAGGTGCAGTTATCAAAGCCCTCTTAAGTATTTCGAATGCTTCCTCACAACTATCATCAAAAATAAACGGAATATCCTTTTGTAAGAGATTGGTAAGAGGCCTAGAAATCTTAGAGAAGTCTTTGATGAACCTTCTATAGAAACCAGCGTGACCAAGGAAACTTCTTATACCTTTGATATTTGTGGGGTATGGCATTTTTCTCGATTGCATCAACCTTAGCCTTATCGACTTCAATACCTCTTTCAGAAATTTTATGTCCTAAGATGATGCCTTCATTAACCATACTGTGGCACTTCTCCCAATTCAAGGCAAGATTGGTGTCTTTACATCTCTGCAAGACTCGATAAAGGTTGCTGAGGCAATCATCAAACAAAGACCCGTAAACGGAAAAGTCATCCATGAAAACCTCAATAGTCACACAATATAACCATCATACATCTTTGAAAGGTGGAAGGTGCATTGCATAAGCCAAAAGGCATACGTCTATAAGCAAAGGTACCGAAAGGACAGGTGAAAGTGGTTTTCTCCTTATCAGATTGTGCAACTGGTATTTGGGAGAAACCAGAATAACCGTCTAGAAAGCAAAAGTGTGTGTGTTTAGACAGCCTTTCTAGCATTTGGTCGATAAAAGGCAGAGGGTAATGATCTTTCCTAGTGGCCTTATTCAATTTCCTAAAATCGATCACCATCCTATAGCCAGTAATAATCCTTTGTTGGATCAATTCATCCTTATCATTAGGGACAACGGTAATGCCTCCCTTCTTAGGGACGCAATGCACCGGACTCACCCAATCGCTATGAGCAACATGATAGATAATACCGGCTTCCAGGAGCTTTAGTATTTCTTTTCTTACTACTTCTTTCATCTTAGGATTTAATCTCCTTTGATGATCAGCAACTGGTTTGAAATCAGTATCAGTTTTAATCTTGTGCTGGCATAGGGTAGGACTAATGCCCTTAAGATCATCAAGAGTATATCCAATAGCAGCACGGTGCTTCCTCAGAGTTTTTAGCAACTTATTTTCTTCATGCTCTGAGAGGATAGCACTAATTATAACAGGATATATATCTTTTTCATCAAGATAGGCATACTTAAGAGTATCAGGCAACTGTTTAAGCTCGAACACAGGATCACCCTTTGGTGGGGCTGGATCCCCAAGCAGTTCAACAGGCAAGTTATTCTTAAGGATTGGATATTGTTCTAAGACAACTCTATCTATCTCATCCCTTTCATCCATATGCATATCATTTTCATGCTCAAGCAAATATTGCTCTAAGGGATCAGTAGGAGGCACGACAATAGAAGCTAAGGCAATAGTTTCATCCTTACTAGGCAACTCCTTTTCATGAGGTTGTCTACCAAACTTAGAGAAATTGAACTCATGTGACACACCTTCAAAGCCAACAGTGACAGTTTGCTTCTCACAGTCAATATGAGCATTGACGGTATTGAGAAAAGGTCTGCCAAATATGATGGGACAAAAGCTATCTTGTGCGGTAGCAAGAACGAGGAAATCAGCAGAATACTTCGTTTTACCACACAAGTCTTCAACATCCCTAACAATTCCCACACGGCAGATAGTATCTCTATTGGCAAGCTGAATAGTGACATCAATAGGCTCTATCTCAACAGGTGCAATCTCATCTTTGATTTCATCGTATAAGGATTGAGGTATTGCACTAACACTAGCACCCGCATCACATAAGCCATGATAACAATGACCTCCTATCTTAACAGAAACCAAAGGCATGCCAACAACAGGCCTATGTTTGTATCTAACGTGAGGTTTAGCAATTCTTGCAGCATCTTCACAGAAGTGACTATTTTGTCCCTCAACATCATCTGGCAGAAGATCTTTGATAATAGCAATGATCGTTTATCCTAACAGGGAAAGGTGGTTTCTCAATGTAAGCACTGGGAACAACAGGATCATTATAGGCAATGACTTTCTCTTCAACTAGAGTGGGTTTAATTACATTGACTTCTAAAGGAGGATGATATTTAAACCACTTCTCTTTGGGGAGATCAATATGAGCAGCAAAGGATTCACACAATGAAGCTACTATCTCAGAGTCAAGTCCATACTTAGCGCTAAAGTCACTAAAGATATTTTTTTCAACAAAGGATTTAACGCAATCAAAAGTGAAATTCATACCTAACTCCTTACCTTCCTCAAGCTTCCAATCTTCAGAGTTGCTTTTAATTCTCTCCAATAAATTCCATTTGAAGTCAATATCTCTCTTCATAAAAGAACCGGTACAAGAAGTGTCAAGCATGGTGCGATCATCATGAGAAAGCCGAGCAAAGAAGTTCTGAATGATAAATTCTCTCGAGAGCTCATGATTGGGGCATGAATATAGCATTTATTTAAGCCTCCCCCAAGCTTGAGCGATGCTTTCTCTGTCACGAGGCCAAAAATTATAAATATAATTTCGATCACGATGTACTAAATGCATAGGATAAAACTTTTGATGAAATTCCAATTTCAACCGATTGTAGTCCCATGATCTAGTATCATCACATAGCCTATACCATGTCAATGCCATATCCTTCAAAGATAAAGGAAAGACCTTCTTCCTGACCTCATCCTCGGGCAAACCTGCAAGCTTAAATAAACAACAAACTTCATCTACATAGATTAGATGCAAGCACTGAAATTGTCGGTAACAAGTGATTGTGTGGTGAGATGATTCGTAGCAAGCAACAAGTAACAAAAGTAGCAACGGTGCAGAAAAGTGGCCCAATCCCTTCTGTAGCAAGGGACAAGCCTGGATAAAGTCTTATAGGAGAAAAAAACGCTCCCGAGGACACACGGGAATTTCTGTCATGCTAGTTTCATCATGTTCCTATGATTCGCGTTCGTTACTTTGATAGTTTGATATGTGGGTGGACCGGCGCTTGGGTACTGCCCTTACTTAGACAAGAATCCCACTTATGATTAACCCCTCTCGCAAGCATCCGCAACTACGAAATAAGAATTAAGAAAAAGTCTAACCATAGCATTAAACTAGTGGATCCAAATCAGCCGCTTACGAAGCAACGCATAAACTAGGGTTTAAGCTTCTGTCACTCTAGCAACCCATCATCTACTTACTACTTCCCAATGCCTTCCTCTAGGCCCAAATAATGTTGAAGTGTTATGTAGTCGACGTTCACATAACACCACTAGAGGAAAAATAACATACAACACATCAAATTACCGAAGAATACCAAATTCACATGACTACTATTAGCATGACTTATCCCATGTCCTCAGGAACAAAAGTAACTACTCACAAAGCATAATCATATTCATGACCAGAGAGGTAATGAGTAGCACCAAGGATCTGAACATAAACTCTTCCACCAAGTAATCCAACTAGCATCAACTACAAAGAGTAATCAACACTACTAGCAACCTTACAAGTACCAACCGGAGTCGCGAGACGGAGACTGGTTACAAGTGATGAACTAGGGTTTGAAGATGAGATGGTGCTGATGAATATGTAGATGGTGACGAGTCCCCTCCGATGAGAGGAGTGTTGGTGAAGACGATGGCGACGATTTCCCCCTTCGAGAGGGAAGTTTCCCCGGCAAGATCGTCCTGCCGGAGCTCTAGATTGGTTCTGCTCAAGTTCTGCCTCATGGAGAAGGCGAATCCACAAAAAAGCTCCTCCTTGATTTTTTCCAGATGAAACCCTTCATATAGCAGAAGAGGGGGGCAAGTGGGCCAGCAGGTTGCCCACAAGCCCTCATGGCGCGGCCTGGGGGGGTGGTCGCGCCGTGCAGGCTTGTGGCCAACCCCTGGCGCCCCTCTGGCACTTCTTCGGCCCAGTATTTTTTATAAATCCGGAAAAAATTCCTCATTGATTTTTACGGCGTTTGGAGTTGCGCAGAATAGGTATCTCAACTTTGCTCCATTTTCAGGCCAGAATTCCAGTTGTCGGCATTCTCCCTCTTCATGTAAACCTTGCAAAATAAGAGAGAAAAGGCCTAAGAATTGTACCGTGAAGTGAAATAACAGCCAAAGAAGCGATAAATATCAACATGAAAACATGATGCAAAATGGACGTATCAGTTTCCATCTTCAAGCTTCGGCATCGATGAACGCCTTCGTCGATTCGGTAGCTACAACACGTCCCCGGCCTCGCCAATAGCATCGTTCACTCCGCGGCGAGCTTCTACCCCGTACCCGTTGTCCTCATCGTGGCCGCGTGCCCTAGCCACTTCTCTCGTCATGGCCGAGCTCGGCTGCTGCCAGGCTCGTCGCACGCATCCATTCAACACACGTGTGTCGATGCCGAGCACGACATTGTTCTCCTCGCATTGACAGGAGGACAACAAGGCTCTTAGCCATCCCATTGGAGCCCTGCATCCCCGTGCCCGTGTGACCAGAGCTCCGGCCACCACTTGAGCTCGTCGTCGCCGTCACTAGCAACCACCTTCGACCACCCCTTCCCATCATTGAAAGTGCCTCATCGCTACGGATCCAAAGAACCTAGCCGTGGCTCGATTGGTTTCCAGAATCGGCTGGCCGGAGTACGTCCACCACATCCTATTGTCGCCGGTGTTTACCCCAGCCATGTTAGTTTGACCTACTTAACTAGCACTAATGACAAGATTAGATTAGCCCTAGATGAGTGACACATGAGCCTATACCTACTAATGATTTTGTTAGTTTAATCATAACAAATAATTAGCACTGTATCAATGACATGCGGGTCCCCCATGTCAGGTTTGACCGCACCGGATCTAGTGACCCATGATGTCACCATGACACTGCTGACGGAACAAACCATTTTCTCGACTAAATCTAATTCTAAATAATTCTTAAAAATCTATAAAATGTTATAAACTTAGGAAACTCATAGAAAATAATCTATAACTCAGATGAAAATAATTTATAAATCAAAAAATGATTAGCAAATATGAAGAATATGTTTATGCCATGTTCGTACATGCTTGAAAAAGTTCACATCACAAAATAGGACAATTCATGATTAGGGATATTTATGATATAACATTTCGAGTTGGAATTTGCTATATGTTTGAACTCCACTTCAATTAATTTGGTCACTTGTTGCATTAGGTCAATTCATTACCTTAACATGACATACCATTCATTTTTGTTGTTCATTGCATTGAATGTTCTTCCCTCTTGTTTGTCGGTGTTTGTTTCCCATCAGTAAATGTTGTTCTGACATTGAGATCGATTTCACCGATGAAGACTCATTGTTATCTTCAGAAGTTTCACGCAAGCAACCCCACCCTTGAGTGTCCTGATACAATCCCACTCTCTCGCTCTTGCTCTCTTTTACTCCATTAGGACAACAACGATTCAATTGGTACATGTTTTGGTACTTGAACCGAATCCTTTGCATGACCAGTTTTGCCATAGTAAATAGTTGAAACCACTTAGCATGAGTAGCAACTATTTGAGCCTTGTTGTGCCTACTCATCCATGCTTGCTTACTTTGAGTGCTATGCTTAGAGCCGTGTCGGTCTGATCCATCTGGGCGATGAATCGGAATGACTGGGTTCATGTCCTATTGTGTGAGAGCTAAGTATGTGAATCCAATTTGGTAAATTTAGTGATGAGAGGCCATATAGGAATACATTGTGGATTGTCTCATTGGGACCGTCCTTAAGAACTGAGTTCTGTGTATGTTATCCAAGACAAGTTACTACCGCACGTTGGGATCCTTAATTGACTCTCTCGGCTTATTAATCGCATTGATCTTTGTCTAGGAGTTGCAATTAGTTTTCGGTGTTTGTAGGATGTGCCCGCAGTTGTGCATAGCGCTGAGTGGAGGGGTGGGCTATGGTGCGGTAGATGCACCTGTGGCCGTGTGTACCAAGCATAGATCCATCTGTCGAGGTGGGCTTGGGAACCTTGTATACATCATTTGGGGCCGTAATGGAAACTCCATCCGGACTTCCTTGCGGGTTCACTCTCAAATAGGTGATAAACCTGGATTAGAGTCTTGTGTGGTTAGTCAGGTCATCGGAGACGCCCATGCGAGTGTTTCCACTTGAAGGTTGTCGAGATGCATGACGTGCATCTTGTGGGTTAATTCATCTATTCAAATAGCCGCGTTCGTGGATATGGACTACTTGGAAACTTATGTGTTACGTAGAAAACTTGAACTGCATACACTACATTGCACAAGATAAGTACGAGTGCTATGGATGTCCTTCCCGTAGGAAGATAGGAGAGAATCCACAATGGTATATTGATGTGCTGAATATGTTACTCGTGTGTGCTCTCCTACCTCAAAGAAAATACTTGCAGTCGTAGTACAGGTTAGCCAAGAATCAAAGCTCGCTTGTTGCAGTAAACTCCACAACCCCATTGTTGATACTGATGGATATATAGATAATTCTGATGTAAGTCTTGTTGAGTACCTTTATACTCACCATTTCTTATTTATGTTTTTGCAGAGGATACCTTAATCTCACTATTGTTTCTATGCGAATTCGACGTTGACCGATTAGCTTGGGAATCCCTGACAATGGTTTGGTTCCTTTGGGAGGGTCGTTGTAGATTTCAAGCTCCTCCAGCCACTTTTAGTTGATGTTTGTACTCAAACGTGTTATGCTTCCTCTTGTTGCTTGTATGACTTGAGTGTTGGGTCATGTGACCCTTGTTTATAATATCACACTATGTTGGCTCTTATGAGTCTTTAAAAATTACTTGAGTTATAGAGTTGTGTTGTGATGCCATGTTGTATCTACACATATTGTGCATATTGCAGGTGTGTTTTGAAATGCATTGTATATGTGGGATTCGACACCTAGTTGCGTGACTTTAGTAGCCCTCTTTATAGGGAATGCCTCTTTGTGCTTCCACCGAGCCATGGTAGCTTGCTACTACTCTGGACACATTGATTGATTGGCAGGTATCCTTCTTTGTTGCTGTGTCTGTCCCTACGGGGAAAAGTCACACGGTGTAATGGAGTCCATGTAGTCTGTTATGACTCGTCTACACGCAGTTGATGGCAGAAATGTCTCATAGTGTAATGGAGTACGCGTAGCTTGCTATGTCTCACCTACACACAGTTGATGATCGACTCCTACATTCTTGGGTTATGTATGCATGTTCTTGTATGGATGTGACAGATGGGTTTATAACTAGTCATCTCAACCCGGGTTCTCTATGATTTCTAGCGACATATTCATATACGTGAGCTAAAAGACACAAACAGTCCCAACCCAAGTAAGGTGGCACGTGTGGGGTTTACGATGCATGAGGCCACAAAGTGATATGATGTGTTACATGCTAGATTTGTATGGCTTAGGATGAGGGTCCCGACAGAGAGTTTGCTTAATACTTCTATTAGTTCGATAACCTTGGTTCTCACTAAGGGATATACTTATCTCTACTGTGATGCATCTCCCCTCCTCTTTGGGGAAAATCCCAATGCAATATACAATTAGCAACCCATTAGGGAATTCTATCTCTCGCGGTGACATCCTTGTTTGTTCTGTTGGCGAGTCATGACTTTTGATACCTAGTCAATTGTTCCACTTTTTTAGGACATGCTGGGTGGCTACTCTGATGACGAAGTTGACGCAGAAGTCCTCGAGTATCCTTGTCGTGCGACTGTGTACATGGCAGGGAATCAAAACACAACCGGGACTACACTAGCTCAGAATTCCATGACATTTGGTAACGTGCTTGTAGATGATGCCTCGGAGGCGGCTTCCGATGTGTCTGACTCAAACAAACGATCGGCTCAAGCGCCGGTGGAGCTAGCAACTGCCTTGGGCACTCTCTTGGTGACTCGAGTAACCACGAATAACATGGTCCAACGTAACACGGAGGTTTTGAAGCTTCATGATCAAATGGTTAAGATCCAGGATGATATGAAGGTAGAAAATGCTTGCATCACAGAGTTACATGAACCTATCCTTAGTGAAACTAAGCTCTTGCAATCAGAGGCGGTCCATCTTAGTTTCTGTCAAAACAAGAATTCGACCATTCATTGGAGGAGACATCAAAGTTGTTTGCCGATAAGTTTTGAATCTACATGGTTCTTCGATTCACTGCAAACCATACCCGTCTCAGGAGCAGGTATCGACATGCGGGGGAAGCGCATGTTGTACCCCAGTTGACATTTGTTGTACCCCCAAATATAGACCTACTGCAACAACCACCGGCTCATCAATACTAGTTGGCCAAGCGACAATTGAGGTATCGGCAGCAACAGCCATCGCCGGCTCAACAACACTCGCGGGTAAAGTGCCCACCTTGTTGGTTCGAGACTCCAACGGGTCATTATTCCAATCCAGGTTATAACATACTGGTGACGACCCACAACCTTGTGGCAATGCCAATTACTGGGAACAACACGATTGAGATCGAGGCTAGGAACGCCATCGATATGCTGAAAACTATGGTTACTCAGCAGGAAAACTATTCTCACAGCCAACACTCACTTCACTCTACCCCACACCAGAGTCAAAACACAAATAGACATGCCAAGTCACCAAAAGTTTCTAGAAGTGCACGCCGACAGCAGGAGCAACAACCACAACCGACCGTCTCAAAAGGGCATGCCATCATTGTTGCAACACGTGTCTTGCGAGAATCAGGATTAGGAGACGCACGGACATCATATGGTCAACCTGTGATACAACCCCAATCCCGCCACAGCCCAACAAGTTTTTAGGAGTGCCGGCTTAACCAGCAGGACTACAGGCATGCTATTTCTGGGGCTAGCTCTATGCAATGAGTGCATGCCCCCGGATTTCAAAGGTCCTCACAAGATCCCTAACTACACAATTGATTTGGAGCCTGTCGAGTGGAGTTAGAGCTATGAGTTAGCCATGGACTTGCTGGAGGTTAGTGATGCGGTTTGTGCTAGATATCTAACCATGATGTTGGAAGTACCAGTACACACATAGTTGAAAAACATGCCACCAACTCAATTAACACTTGGGAAGAACTGAAGGAGCGCTTCATCAAGAATTTCCAAGGAACCCGTAAATGCCCAATGATGATTGTTGATTTAGAGCATTGTGTTCTGCGTAATGATGATTCTGCGCATCACACATCAGTAGTTTTACATAAATCATTCACTCTTCCAGTAGCATTACAATTGTTAAGGTTGCTCTTATCATGGAAAGAAATTGTCACTTCTAACCTTTGGTCCACAAGCTTGGATGCCTCAAAAGGAAGGTTAAAGACATAGGTGATCTCATGGCTGGAAGTTCCAGATGTGCAAAGTTGGATAACAAAAGGATACATCCTTGGATGATGAGAAATCTGGAAAGGGCAAGACAAAGGGTGGCGTCAAGGGCTATCAATTTTATAACCAGGCGCAAAACAACAACGACAACCATGTCACAACGGTAGAAAAAAAATGCAAGAATACGGACGGGGCTTTTGAGTTTGTTGCGAATACCAACACCAATTTCAAGAACCAATGCCGAAATAATACTTCTGGCCGCCCTTACAAGGAAAGTCGTCCTAGTAATTATGAGGAAACTCTCAAAGGCTTATCCCAAAGACAAAGTGTGGATCGTAAGCCGACAAGTCATTCCTGGGAGAATTGTTACATTCTGCAGGAATTTTGGAATCAAGATTGATAGAGCCACAATAATAACAAGTACAATGGATCCCCTCGAAACTCTCAAGACGGCAGCCCAGAACCCGGATTCTCCGGCGCCGTCAAGGGAAACTATTCGAGAGACGGGTTCTAATGATTAGGCACTAGGGATCCGACTTCTAGGGATCCGACAATGGCGAAGGCAGTATCGAGCGATCTGGTCACAGAAATACAAATCAAGGAAATCCATCCAGGTTTTAGAGCAATCCAAAGCAGTTGAACTACTCGTAGTATAACGTCTGGACAACTAGTACTTGCAAGCGTGACCGAAAGCTTTAAAAATGATTCACCAACATGGTTGAGCCGGCGGTTCCATAGTACTTAAACTGCTCAGAGCCGCGTGTGACTAGGAGTTGGGAGGATCAGAGTCCCCGGGTTGACAATCCGAGTGGCCTCGCATTGGGGGTAGCACCTCAAGGTTGTGGGTATAAGCTCACCAAGGTAATCATGGACCGCGGCAGTAGCATCATCATTCTCTATTATGATACTTTCAAGCATATGAATTAGTGAGAGACACAACTAAAGTCGTCCTCTATAGTTTTTCACGAGATCATTTCTGGCAAGTCGGCATATCCTATTGTGAATATCTCCCTACAAGTTGATTTTGGCACTGAGTTCAACTATAGATCCGAGTTTCTAACAACTGAGGTGGTCAAAATAAAAAGTCCTTATCACGCCTTGTTTGGACAGCCGACTTGGTTGCTTTGTTGCATGGTCTTTTTATGTTTATCTCAAACTCTAGATACCACGACCCGAGAGAACTATCACACTTGATGGCAACAACAAAGTTGTACTTGAGTGTGAGGAAGGAGATGCTGCTTACGCTGAGCCAGCATGTGCTGCTGAGGAGCTAAAAATTTATCAAGCTAATGTTGACCCAAATGATATGATCTCTGTGGGAAAACTAACTACTAAGTCCCTTTGCTCAAGTTTAAGTTAGTCGAGTATACTAAGCAAGTTCGTTTCACCTCTGGTGAGTCATCTCAGCAGTTCACCATCGGGGCGAATATGGAGCCCAAATAGGAAAGTGTGCTCATCGATTTCATGTGTGATAACCGGGACATTTTTGCATGGAAACGTTCTCACATGCCTGGTGTTACGAGAGAACTCGCTAAGCACTGCCTAAATATTGATCCCAAGATGAAGCATGTTCAACAGTTCCTCCGCATTTTAACAAGGAGAGACACAAAGGCCATTGTTGAAGAAGTAGCTTGGCTGCTTGCTGCTGGATTCATGGTTGAAGTTTTTGAACCAGAGTGGTTGGTCAATCATGTGCTCGTTCTGAACAAAAATGGCACATGGTCCATGTGCATGGATTGTACATATCTCAAGAAGCCTGCCGTAAGGATCTCTTTGCTCTTTCGCACATTGATCAGATTATCGATTCTACTACTGGTCGTGAGAGACTTTGTTTCTTCGATGCTTCTTTCGATTATCATAAAACCAAGATGAAGAAGGAAGACCAAGAGAAGACCACATTTATCATACACTTGAGAGCTTTCTCCTACATGTCAATGCCCTTTGGTTTGAAATGTGCAGGCGCAACTTACCAGCATTGTGTTCATAATTGCCTACACATTCAAATTGGACGCAACGTTAATGCTTATGTCGATGACAATCTCATCAAATCACAAAAAGGAGACATTGTTGGATTATCTGAAGGAGACATTTGACAAACTGAGAGTTTACGAGATGAGGTGGAAACTGGCCAAGTGTTTTTTTGGTGTACCTGCATGCAAACTGGTAGGTTTCCTAGTTTGTGAGCATGGCATTGAGGCCAACCCAAATATAATTTGGGCCATCACTTCTTTGACCAAGGTAGCCATTATTAATGGAGTAGAAAAGCTAATGAGACGTGTTGCACCCGTATCAACTCTTGAAGAAATCAGATAACTTTGTCTAGGACGATGCAACGAACAATGCATCCTAGGACATCAAAAAGCAAATTTCTGAAACACTGATCTTAGCTGCTCCCAAAAATAAGAGCCCATGCTCTTATACCTCGCCGCAAATAACAAAGCTGGTCGTGTTGAAGTTGCGGTGGAATTCAAAGAGCCATGACAGGAACATCTAATTCATAGGCCAGTTTATTATGTGAGTGAGGTCCTGACTAAGTTAAAGGAGCGATATCCACATTGGTAAAAAGTAGTTTTTGGTGTTTTCATGGCTAGTCACGGGTTGAAGAATTATTTCTAGGAGAATCCTATAACCTTGGTTAGTTCAACACCTTTGGGGGACATCATCCAAAACGGAGACGCCAGAGGATGGATCGCTAAGTTGGCTATTGAACTTTGTCCAATCACGTGAAGTGTACTCGTCGGATGGCCATCAAGTCTCAAGTTTTAGTGGATTTCATTAATGACCGGACTGAGTTGCAGGACCGCGAGGAGAAGCCGGGTAATAGATACTAGATGACACACTTTGATGGTTCCTGACAATTCGAAACCTCGGAGGCTGGAGTAGTTCTAACTTCTCTGCGAAGTGATAAATTTTGCTATGTTCTGAGACTAATGTTTCTCTATACTACAATGCAACTGAGTGTGAGGATCTGTTGCATGGGATCCACATGGATAAGAGATGAATCTGAGTTGGGTCAGTTGTTCGGGTGACTCTGATTTGGTGGTTCACCAGGTTTCAGGGACTTGGGATTCCAAAGATCCCATTATGATGGCTTACATGTGTGTTGTTACTGTTATTGTTGGTTACCAGGTTGATCATATTTTCATTGATAGAATGAAGTAGCAGATGCAATGTCTCGTTTGGGACCTTAGTGCAATCCTGTTCCACCCAATCTTTTCCTTGATGTTTTGCACAGCCCATCGACCATATTACCGACGAAAGAAGACATCGCTAATCCTGACCCCGAAATAGAATTTGTGGCTGCAGTTCATGTCACCCCGAACTGGACAGTTCCTTATTTGGCTTACATTACCCGTAGCAAGCTCTTGGAAGAGAAAATCATTGCCCGACATATTCTCAAGTCTATAAGTATAGTCGATGGTGAGTTGCATAGGAGAAGTATTATAGGCGTTTTCAATTTTGCATTTCCCTTGAAGAAGGTTATGAGATTCTCAATGAGATCCATTATGGTGATTGCGATCATCAGCATGTCTCAATATCTATTGTTGCCAAAGCTTTTGGACATGGTTTTTACTGGCTCACAGGTCACGCGGATGCAGACGAAATAGTTCGCAGATGTGATGGATGTTAGAAATTTGCACGTCAAGCTCATGTGCCGACTTAAGAGCTTCATATGATCCCAATTACTTGGCCTTTTGCAGTTCGGGGGACGTACATGGTAGGTCCTTTCAAACCATCGAAAGATAAAAAATACACACCTTTTGGTCTTAGTTGATAAATTCACCAAGTAGGTCGAAGCAGAGCCAACCATCAAATGTGATGCAACCATGATGGTTAAATTCCTCAAAAGGCTGATTATGTTGGCTACCCACACAACATCATCAATAAAAATGGCACCAACTTGTCCGAACGAGCTATGAAATAGTTATATGCCATAGAGAACAAATTTGTCTTGATCTAGCATTGGTAGCACATCCATAGTCCAATGCCCAAGCAGAATGTGCTAATGAGGAATTGTTGTATGGGATTAGGTCAAGAGCATGGTTCCTCGTGAGCGCACTCATGGATGCTCAGTTGAGGAGCTTCCTGCAATCCTTTGGAGCATATGGACTACTCCCAACATGTAATGCTCAATATGTAGTCCTACCGTTGCGAAAACTTGGAAGTCACAACAGGGATAGAAGCGCATATTGGAGATGCTTTAACAAGGTGGATATCGTCACAATACATGTACTGAAGAGAAGAGAATACAAGATATAGGCTTACACTCGCCACAAGCTACAACATGGATATAAATACATCAATACATAACAATCAACATGTCGAAGAGCAAGATCTGACTATGGATGAAAACAGACGACGTCCACCCTGCTATCTGAGGCAACCAACTTGGAACCCATCATGTATGATCGTCGAATTAGAAGAAGAAGTACTCAAAATAGAACAATCATCACTCTCACGTGAAAACATGTCATTACTTATACCTGCACATGTTGTTGTAGTAATATGTGAGCCATGGAGACTCAACAATCTCATTACCAAGGGTATCACAACTTGCAAAGCTTAGTGGGTATGGATTGGTTAAGTGGTGAGGTTGCAACAAGCACTAAACACTTATCTGGATAACTTACGAGTACAAGAATATGAAGAGTGATCCATGCATAATTGGACGAGAACTAGTACTGATCAAGCAATGATCCTGAACACCTACTTACGATCCAATCATAACCCCACCGTGTTCTCTTCTTGGTTCAAACCTCACAAGAAGAGACGATCAAAGTTACAAACACGGTAGGTGTATTTTAATTGGATTTATTATCAAGTTCTCTACAAGTAGATATTAAAAATTTCAAGGTTGCCACACAATCACGGGAACAACTTTCCGAAAGATTTAACCCTACAGGGGTGCTTCAAGTAGTACAAAAAAAATCCACACATATCTCATGGGAAAACCTCACACCATGATAACACAATGCTTATGATAAGAATCCTGGTGGACAAACATTTCTCAAAGGTAAAACTAAACCAACAAGACTACCCACGTGTCGATGAATCTCATAGGAGTCGCTTATTTTGGTATTAGGACATGTCCGGATGGGTCAAGCTACGAGTTAAAACATTCCTCGAGTTTCCACGTGGTGGTCGCGCAGGCTGCCCATTTTGGGCCAGCACCATCAGCATTGGCCCACCCAGTATTATGTGAGTTGAAATACATGAGGGGGTCAACCTATATGAAATTAATAAATGTGTTCATTATTATTATGTTGGCAAATTTTAGTAGCAATGTTGGGCCTAGCTGAAAGAGTTTTATCCTAAAATGAATGATCACGCCCCCCCATAATACCCCACATGTGTTGAAGCGCTCATCGAGGAACATAACAAGGGTATAATGAAAACTAGGGCGGAAAGAGTGGAATAAAACACCTGGCAAAAGGCCAAACCTTCCAATCTTTACTAAGTGTATAGATGAATTAATTAAATAAGCAAGATGTTGTGATATCCCAAGATATCCATGTCCCAACATGGAGCACACTGCACCTGGAATTAGCAACCCTGTAAGAGGGGTTGAGCAGACGGTAACATAGACAAACAATGGTTTGCTAGGAGATGGATGGTTATAGCCTTATCATGGAATTTTGGGAGGATTGACAAACAAGTTGTACATAATAATAGAAACGAGACAACTAGCATAGCAAAGATAGTAGTCATATTCAAGCTAATGATCATCTTTCTTGAAATCCTGCTTGTAAAAAGAGCGAATTTGTGAAGTATACGAATGAGACGTAGTTGAACGAATCCTCACACTTTGAAACACATTCAGAACTCTTGAAATAAACAAATGGCACGATAAACGCCACAACATATTCATGACATGATGCACAAGTATGATACATGTCGATTTAATTATGCATGGTGTGAGAATTGCAACAATCAAATACTACACATTAAGTGAAGCTCAATATGCAACAAGTTGATATCGACGGAACACCATGGTCGAATTATTTAGTTCACTCCCATTTTTTAACTTGGCAAATTTAAACATTGTTAACATGGCAAGACATGAAACAGCCTATAGTATTTGCAAAACGACTCCACATGCAAGTTCAGATCTGCCTAGAACATATTTTATATTTATTAAAAAGGAAAATAAAGTGCATCATGTTATTTTACATGTTTTCCTAAGAAAGTTACATATATAGTTCATTTAATTTAGAGCTATATTTATTTAGATATTAATTAAACATTTTAGTATGGCATTCTATGCAAATTAAATGCAAAAAACAAGTTTAAACATTTTAATTATGTTTGAGAGTTGCATACTATGAAACTACATGAAAAATATGAGCGTTCACATATATAGATTGTTTTATTTGAATTAGCCATTCACAAGATATGATCATCTCAAAATGCATGCCAAATTTCACCAAAACGGAAAAAGATAACAAAAAGGAAAAAACTATCGGAGGGAAAGGTCGGGCCAATCCACCGCTTTGCTTTAGTGGCAGCCCAACAGGACCGCTCCCAAGTGCTATTGTGTGTGCAAGGAAAGAAAACATAGCGGCGCGCTTGGGCTCGAACACATGACCTACTAGTTTAGAACAAGCTCGATGACCAACTAGGCTGGTAATGAACAATGGTGTTAGCCACCACAATGCTATTGTGTGCTGGTACATAACACGGGTACTGATCTCATACCTGGCCAAACGGACCGGGCTAAATAGGACGACCCACCAGCCAGCCGACACGGCCCACCATGGGCCAGGCATGACATGATTTAAAAGGGTCGTGCCAGGCACGCGGCACGCCTTGGGCCGTGCCTCGGCCTGGAGGCCTGGCACGCGGGCCGACAGGGCACGACCCGTTTTATTTTATTATTCACATATTTTTAGATATTTTTAATATATATATACATAATATTTGACCCAATAGGCCTAAAATAAGCCTATGAGGCTAATATTATGCAGCCCAGCGTGCTAATCGGACCAACAGGCCGGCCCGTTTAGTAACCGGGTCGTGTATGGGCCTCGAGGCGCAGCCCACGGGCTGGCACGACACAGCCCGATTACTAAACTTGCCTCGGCGGGCCGTGTCGTTCCGTGTCGGGCCGGCCCGTTTGGCCAGGTATGTCTGATCTATTTGAACATCCGAAAGGTTGAGATTTCTTCCCAGCACAGGAAGCCGGATATGTCTTCGGCGTGCGAACGTAATGGCCGCATGTGCGGCCGAGCTGTGGCTCGATTTTTGTTTCACAGGTTCAGTTCAAGCTCGTGGCGACTGCATGCTCGCATGCGTGCTCGAGCAGTAGCTTAGCAGGCAAGGGGTGAGGAGCATGATGAGTTGCGGCGTGTGACAAGTGGCTCTGGTGCAGCTTGGCTACCGTGGGGCATCGAGGGAATGGAGGGGGCTTGTAGGACACTGATGTTTGTTGTGTATCCCTTGCAATGGCGCCAGAAATAGTTGTGTCGACGGCACCAGGAATCCTTCAGCTACGGCTATGCCTTAAGGGACTTCCTAGGCAAGTATGCAAAGGATTTCCCCCGTGGCCTTGGAGCCTTGCGTTGGTGTTCCCTCGAAGCGGAAAGGGTGATGTAGCACAGTGATGGTAAGTATTTCCCTCAGTTTGAGAACCAAGGTATCAATCCGGCGGAAGAGTATCTCAAGATCCTGCACAAACACAAAACCTTGCACCCAACGCTATGAAGGGGTTGTCAATCCCTTATAGATTGTTTTCCAAGTGAGAACTGAAAGCAACAAAGTAACAAAGCAAAGTAAAAGCGGAGTTGTAAACGATGGATGTGAATAGACCCGGGGGCCGTAGTGTTTACTAGTGGCTTCTCTCATAAAAGCAAGTAGACGGTGGGTGAAAAAATTACTGTCGAGCAATTGATAGAACCGCGCAAAGTCATGACGATATCTATGCAATGATTATTTCTATAGGCATCACGTCTGAAACAACTAGACCGATACTTTCTGCATCTACTACTATCCAGCATGCATCTAGTGTATTAAGTCCATAAGAACAGAGTAACACCTTAAGCAAGATGACATGATGTAGAGGGATAATCTCAAACCAATGATAAAAACCCCATCTTTTTACCCTTGATGGCAACTGCTTGATGTGTGCCTTGCTGCCCCTACTGTCATTGGGAAAGGTCACCACATGGCAGAACCCAAAACCAAGCACTTCTCCCATTGCAAGAATCATAGATCTTGTTGGCCAAACAAAACCCAAGACTTGGAGAGAATTACAAGGATATCAAATCATGCATATAAGAAATCAGCAAAGACTCAAATATATATCATAGATAATCTGATCACTAGTCCACAATTCATCGGGTCTCGACAAACACACCGCCAAAGAAGATTACATCGGATAGATCTCCATGAATATCATGGAGAACTTTGTATTGAAGATCCAAGAGAGAGAAGAAGCCATCTAGCTATTAACTACGGACCCGTAGGTCTAAAGTGAACTACTCACGAGTCATTGGAGGGGCGATGATGATGATGAAGAAGCCCTCCAACTCCAAAGTCCCCTCCGGAAGGGCGCCGGGAAGAGTCTCCAGATGAGATCTCGTGGAAACGGAAGCTTTCGGTGGCGGAAAAGTATTTTCGAGGCTCTCCTGATTTTTTGTGGAATATTTGGGAATTTATAGGCCCAAGATCTACGTCAGGGGGCGGCTAGGGAGGCCACAACCTTGCCCACCGTCACCTCCCCCCTGGTGGCAGAGTGGGGGCTTGTTGGCTCCGTGGATCCCACCTGGCTTGGCCCAAAAGCCCCCTGGACTTCTTCCGTTCAGGAAAAAACATTTCGGGTTTTTTCTTCCGTTTGGACTCCGTTCCAAAATCAGATCTGAAAAGAGTCAAAAACACGAAAAAAACAAAAACTTTCACTTGGCACTGAATTAATAAGTTAGTCCCAAAAAGATATAAAAAGGTACATAAAACATACAAAGAAGGAAAGATAATAGCATGAAACCATCAAAAATTATAGATACGTTTGAGACGTATCAAGCATCCCGAAGCTTAACTCCTGCTCATCCTCGAGTAGGGAAGTGATAAGAAGGAATTTTTGATGCTTTCATGCTACCTAACATAGGTGTCCTTTGTAATACCTCTTATGTGACGTGAATGTTCAGATCGATTAGATTCAAATAATAGTTTGCTATTGACGTGGAAACAATAAAAATTCAAGCAAACTAGCAAAGTAATCATGAACTTTCAAAATAACAAGGCCAAAAGAAAGTTATCCCTACAAAAGCATATAGTCTGGCTATGCTCTATCATCATTGCACAACGAGTTTAAATCATGCACAACCCCGGTATTGGCCAAGTAATTGTTTCACACCTTTACTTTCTCAAACATTTTGAACTCTCACGCAATACATGAGCGTGAGCCATGGTTATAGCACTATAGATGGTGTGGAATGTGGTGGGGGTTGCAAGAAAAAAAGGAGAAGATAGTCACATTAACTAGGCATATCAATGAGCTGTGGAGATCCTCATCAATAGATATCAATGTGAATGAGTAGGGATTGCCATACAAATGATGCACTAGAGCTACAAGTATGTGAAAGCTCTTAAAGAAAACTAGTGGGTGTGCATCCAACTTGCTTGCTCACGAAGACCTAAGGCAATTTTGAGGAAGCCTATCATTGGAACATACAAGCAAAGTTATATAATAAGAATTTTCCACTAGCTATATGGTGGTGACAAAACGAGAGACTCTCAATCATGAAGATCATGGTGCTCAATACGCACAAGTGCGGAAAAAGTGGTAGCATTGTCCCTTCTCTCTTTTTCTCTCTCTTTTTTCTTTTTTTCTTTTTATTGGTGGGCTCTTTGGCCTCTTTTTTTATGGGTTTCTTTGGCCTTTTTATTTCCTCACATGGTACAATGCTCCAATAATGATGATCATCACACTTTCAACTCAAAACTTAGAGCAATTATGACTCTATATGGAATGCCTTCGGTAGTGTACCGTGGCAATGATCTAGCATGGCATAGACATCAACGGAAACATCATGCTAGCTATCTTACGATCGTGCAAAGGAAATGTAGACGTGGTGGCACATATCATGGTGGTAATTGCATGGCAATATATCTCGGAATGACTTTGAAAAAGCCATAGTAGGTAGGTATGGTGGCTGTTTTGAGGGAGGCTATGGTGGGTTTTGTGCACCGGCGAAAGTTGTACGGCACTAAGAACATAGTGATGGTGGAACGTGAAAGTGCATCTAAACCATGGAATCAACATTAGTCATGAAGAACTCATATAATTGTTACAGAAGTTTTATTAGTAATGAAAACAAAGCATTCAACGCATACTCCTAGGGGAAGGGTTGCTAGGTATAAACCATCGCGCGATCCCGACTGCCACGCAAAGGATGACAATCAATATACTAATCATGCTAAGACTTCATCACATAGCGGTTCACCATACGTGCATGCTACGGGATTCACTAACTTCAACACAAGTATTTCTAGATCCACAACACCTTGCTAGCATGACTTCAATATAACCATAACCAAAATTCAAAACTAATTGAGATGAATCAAACTTCTCTAACTATTCAATGCGCATGAAGGTGGAAGTTTTCGTATCCCTTTGGATAACTACCCCTTTTGAGACTACTTTCAAAGCATAGATAAACTACCAAGCCACGCACCGCTGTGCTCTAAAAGATATAAGTGAAGCACATAGAGCAAAAGTATCTAGCTCAAAAGATATAAGTGAAGCACATGTGAGCTGAATTGTCTACCAAAAGATATAAGTGAAGCTCGACAAAATCACGGTGTGTGCATGTCTCTCTCTCTAGGTGTGCAGCAAGGATGATTGTGATACAACAAAAATAAAAGACTCCTACGATACAAGACGCTCCAAGCAAAAACACATAACATGTGGTGAATAAAAATATAGCCCCAACTAACATTACCGATGGATTGAAGACGAGAGAGGGGATGCCTTCCCGGGGAATCCCCAAGCTTAGGATTTTATGGCATCCTTGAATCTCTTGGGGTGCCTTGGGAATCCCCAAGCTTGATCTCTTGCCACTCTTTATCTCTTTGTCCATAAGAACTTCACCCAAAACTTGAAAACTTCACAACACGAAACTTAAACAGAAACTCGTGATAAGATTAGTACAAGAAAGCAAACCATCACTTCCTTAGGTACTGTAGCAAACTTAAATTATACTTGTGCTGATGTTGGGTTACTTTACTTTCAATATTCCATGGCTAATACCCCCCGATACTATCCATAGTTTCATCAAAATAAGCAACCAACACATCAAAAACAGAATCTGTTAACAGCAGACCAGTCTCTAGCAATCTATATGCTTCGTATACCTCTGGTACTTCCCAAATTCTGCAAAACTAGGACAGTTTGTAGAATTTGCGTACCAATCAGCAGAAAAAAGAATCAACTCAAAAGCTTTTACACAAAAAAATGAAAATTCTTTTCGTGAGCAGAAAGTTTCTGTCTTTTCCAGCATCACCAAACGATCATCCCCAAGACTAATCATAATGGTTTTGCTTGGCACAAACGCAAAAAGAAACACAAAAAACACAATCATAATATAATTATGAATGTGTGGAAAACAAAAAACATAAAGAAAAATGATAGCTTCGTTGGGTTGCCTCCCAACAAGCGCTATTGTTTAACGCCCTTAGCTAGGCATTCAATGATGCTCTTCACAAAAGACAAGAATTGAAGCACAACGAGAGCATCCTAAAGCATGTGAAAATCACATATAAGTCTAACATACTTCCTATGCATAGGCATTTTATAGGAAAACAGATTGTCAAGACAACCAATAGTTGCCATATGCAAGGAAGAAGAAAGAGACAATAGCAATCTCAACATCACGAGAGGTGATTTGGTAACATGAAAGTTTCTACCAAAATATTTTCCTCTCTCATAGCAATTAAATGTGGGATCATATTCAAATTCAACAATATAGCTATCCCATAGGATATTCTTTTCATGATCCACATGCATGCAAAGTTGACGCTCTTCAAAAATAGTGGGATTATCACCAAATAAAGTCATGACTTCTCCAATCCCACTTTCAGTATTGTTGGAAATATCATATTCATCATGAGGTTTGAACAAATTTTCAAGATCATAAGAAAGATCATCAACCCAATCATGATTATTGCAATAAGTAGTGGTCATAGCAAAACTAGCATCCCCAAGCTTAAGGTTTTGCATATTTTAGCATGATTTTCACTAATAGAATTTATAGTGAAACCATTGCAATCATGCTTTTCATCCAAGGATCCCTCATGAATAACTTCATGAATTTCTTCATCATGATTTTTAGATTCACACATCTCAAACAAAACTCCATTGAAATAGTCAATTGTGCTCAACTCACTAGCAATTCGTTCAACAATAGTCGGTCTCTTAAAGAATCTAGCTAGTGGATGAGGATCCATATCACTAGATTTTCAGCAAGCGAAGATGCAAGCATATTGAAGGCACATGGCACACAAGTGAACATAAAAGCAAGCGAGTGAAAAGGGCGAACGAAAAGGCGAAAGAAAACGGCAAAGGAGAAAGGCAAATGAAAACGGCAAATGTGAAGTGGAGGAGAGGAAAACGAGAGGCAACTGGCAACAAAACTAAATGCAAGAGAAGAGTTTGTGAGACCTACTTGGATAGATCTTGATTTCTCCTCCCCGGCAACGGCGCCAGAAATACTTCTGATGTTTGCTGTGTATCCCTTGCAATGGCGCCCGAAATAGTTGTGTCGACGGCACCAGGAATCCTTCAGCTATGGCTACGCCTTAAGGGACTTCCTAGGGAAGTATGCAAAGTATTTCCCCTATGGCCTTGGAGCCTTGCGTTGGTGTTCCCTCAAAGCGAAAAGGGTGATGTAGCACAGCGACGGTAAGTATTTCCCTCAGTTTGAGAACCAAGGTATCAATCCGGCGGAAGAGTATCTCAAGATCCTGCACAAACACAAAAGCTTGCACCCAATGCTATGAAGGGGTTGTCAATCCCTTATAGATTGTTTGCCAAGTGAGAACTGAAAGCAACAAAGTAACAAAGCAAAGTAAAAGCAGAGTTGTAAACAATGGATGTGAATAGACCCGGGGGCCGTAGTGTTTACTAGTGGCTTCTCTCATGAAAGCAAGTAGACGGTGGGTGAACAAATTACTGTCGAGCAATTGATAGAACTGCGCAGAGTCGTGACAATATCTATGCAATGATTATTTCTATAGGCATCACGTCCGAAACAAGTAGACCGATACTTTCTACATCTACTACTATTACTCCACACGTCAACAGCTATCCAGCATGCATCTAGTGTATTAAGTCCATAAGAACAGAGTCACGCCTTAAGCAAGATGACATGATGTAGAGGGATAATCTCAAACCAATGATAAAAAACCCCATCTTTTTTACCCTTGATGGCAACTGCTTGATGTGTGCCTTGCTGCACCTACTGTCACTGGGCAAGGTCACCACATGGCAGAACCCAAAACCAAGCACTTCTCCCATTGCAAGAATCATAGATCTAGTTGGCCAAACAAAGCCCAAGACTCGGAGAGACTTACAAGGATATCAAATCATGCATATAAGAAATCAGCAAAGACTCAAATATATATCCTAGATAATCTGATCACTAGTCAACAATTCATCGGATCTCGACAAACACACCGCGAAAGAAGATTACATCGGATAGATCTCCATGAAGATCATGGAGAACTTTGTATTGAAGATCCAAGAGAGAGAAGAAGCCATCTAGCTAGTAACTACGGACCCGTAGGTTTGAAGTGAACTACTCACGAGGCATTGGAGGGGCGATGATGATGATGAAGAAGCCCTCCACCTCGAAAGTCCCCTCCGGCAGGGCGCCGGGAAGGGTTTCCAGATGAGATCTTGCGGAAACGGAAGCTTGCGGCGGCGGAAAAGTATTTTCGAGGCTCTCCTGATTTTTTGCGGAATATTTGGGAATTTATAGGCCAAAGATCTAGGTCAGGGGGCGGCCAGGGAGGCCACAAGCCTGCCCACCGTCGCCTCCCCTGGTGGCGGAGTGGGGGCTTGTGGGCTCCCTGGAGCCCACCTGGCTTGGCCCAAAAGCCCCGTGGACTTCTTCCATTCAGGAAAAAATCATTTCGGGGTTTTTCTTCCGTTTGGACTCCATTCCAAAATCAGATCTGAAAAGAGTCAAAAACATGGAAAAAACAGGAACTGGCACTTGGCACTGAATTAATAAGTTAGTCCCAAAAAGATATAAAAAGGTACATAAAACATACAAAGAAGGCAAGATAACAACATGAAACCATCAAAAATTATAGATACGTTTGAGACGTATCAGACACCCCCTGGAGCTCGCGGTCGTGGTATTTATGGTGGAGCACCGCGGAAGCAGTGAGGGTGAGACCCAAACGACGACTACGTCGAGGATTTAAAACAGAGATGGGCTGCGGTGAACGACTACTCGCCGATGGTCTTTGACGACATTGGTAGGAGGTCGAAGAGGCATTGGAGTGGACGGAGGAGCTTGGTGTCCGCGGTGAGGGTGCTCTTGGTTCACAACGAAGGCGTCGACCGAGCGGTCATGATGATGGGGCTCCATACTAGCTAGCACCAAGAATTGGTCGAAGGCGGCGATGTGGTGCTAGAAGGCATGACACCGTGCCTCCCGGTGCCCTCCGGCAGTGATGACGATAACAAGAGCCGGCGGGCTTCTCCATCTATAACTCTCTCGGAAGTGTTCTCGCCCGGGACATGAGGAGGAGGCCAGGGTAGGGAAGAGAGGTGGCGGCATCAAGAGGGAAGGAGGAAGAGGGAAGGAACCTAGGGTGGCCACCTTTAGGCCTTATCCGGTTAATCCCATACCTGCGGTGATTAGAAGGAATTTACGAGGATTTTGGTTTGTAGGAGATTAAATCCCCCTCAATCCCCTTCAAATCCACCTCAACCGAACAAGCCCTTATAGAGGGCGCGCGGGTGTCATTGTTGCCACGATGGCTATATGCCTTGTTCCTCTATAAGGGGAGGTGGGAAGAGGAGGAAGAAAAAGGAGAAGAGTTGGCACGGGTGACCAACATTGCAAGATAAAGAGAGAGGCTAGGTGGTTGCGGGGTGCTGCTGGGCCAACTTGGAGGACAGAGAGGCCGATGTGGGATTCTGTGGAAGGATTTTTTCCTTTACTTCGGTTATCTATTTATTGAAATAAACAACTGGAAAGAAGAAAAAAAACAGGGTGTTTGGGAAGAATTCCAGAGATATAAAATTATCCATGGAATCGTGGGTATATGAACTATTTGAATAAAATGTCATTGCAATTGTAAATACTAAAAAATAAATCAATTTTGAATTTAATTCAAACTTTAATGAATTTTTGAATCTGTCCAGAACATTTCCAAATAAGGGGAAATATTAGAGGAGTGGTTCTTGGCATGAAGTGGGAGTATTAGAAAATAAGTGAACGTTTCTTTTTATAAGATAGGAAAAATGTCACCTTAAATATGAAAACAAAATAAGAAGAATAAGATGGAAGTTGTCTTGGGTTGAAACTTGTTAGAACTTGAGAAAACAATATCACGAAAAGGGAAGGAGAAGGAGTTGACGAAGAAGAACAAGTTGCGGAAATAAAAAAAGTAAAGAAAATTAAGCCCACCAATAGTATGGAACTGAATGCATGTTGCGAAAATAAAACAAACATCACAAGCAAACACGCAAGCATCAACACAACACAAAGTAATGGAGGTCTCGGTCTTGGGCAGTTACACAATAGGTCAACAGGCTATACATCATTTTTCCTGGTCTATGATGTAGAAGCTCTTTTGCCAAGTGATATTTGTCATGATTCCCTAGAGCTCCAGCATATACCGATGCACATAATGATCAAGCTCGCCAAGACTCTCTTGATGCTCTCGAAGACGAATGAGATCTAGCAGAAGAAGGTCAGAAACATACCAGAAAGACCTACATCGCTATCATATCCACAGGGTGCGACGTCATACCTTTCAAGAGTGTGACTTAGTGCTCCATTTCATACAAGAACAAACACGTGTGCATAAGCTCTCACCTAATTGGTAAGGACATTTCGTCACCAGGAAGAATCTCAACAACGAATCATATAATCTCATTGACATACGTGAGTCAAATAAATATCTTTGAAGATCAAACCAGCAAGCTCTAGAATATTGCATACCTTCGGCCTAACTACACTTAAAGCCATTGGATTGAGTTCTTTGTACATTCCTTTATCATGTATATAAATATTTAGTGATCAATGCAATAAAGTCAGCATCTCTCGAACCCGAAGTTTGTTGCTTTATCCAAAAATTATGTATTGAGTCTTTATTCTTTGATTATTGGTCACTCAGGGGCTTCCAACTCAACGAGTTTACCTATTAACATCCCTCTTCACCCGACATATGCCACTATTATACTTGGTTAAACCTTCCTGTTAGCTTGATGCTTCTCCGAGAAGGTGACCTGGATGTACTTTCGACAAGTCAATCACACTGATGCCTATCATGGACTATGTTGACCATGGAGTAATCACATTTAAAACACCGGCTTAGGTCACGTGAGAGCCCACTTCTAGAGAGCTAGATAAACCATAAGAGGCTAAAAAGCCTACTTCCATAGGAAATAAAACTAAGACTCGAGCCTCGAAAGTCGGTCTTATGTCGTGCCTTGAAAGTCGCCTTTTATTTTTTTCGTTATTTTTATTTCTTAAACACATATATATATATGTATGTGTGTGTGTGTGTGTGTGTGTGTGTGTGTGTGTGTGTTTCTGGATTTCTCTTTTGTAGGTACCTTCTTTGGATCACAAAATATCACGTCACAAACTTCGTGAGGTGTTGGGAAATTCGGTTTGTGCACTGAATCAGACCGCAACACTTAATGGTTTTTAGGAGATATCTTTTGCCGGCTTGCACTGCAATCATGGTCAAGGACTCAATCAAAACACTATAAGAACATATGACCGGTTTAAGCAACATCTATGATTGATGTATATTTCATAACAAGATTGTCCTGCTTGAAAATTGTTGTACTTAATGCACAACGACATTGCCATAATATGGAGTTTAACATTACAAAATATAACAAGCCACACTTGGACCATGTTCGTCAATGTTTTTTAATGAAAAGTTCCCCCACTTGAGGGTATCATCTTTATAAGACGGTGGTGGAGCTCTCTAGGATGATATTTTGCCTCTCTTCTGCACTAGCTGAAATCGGGTGAGGACGTGCACTTCGTGAGGTTCTTCACGAGCCGCCTCTTTCACCCGGTCTAGGTGTATTCTAGCAGCAACTTTTTTTCGAAAAGGAGGCATCGCCCCAGCCGCTGCATCGAGTGATGCATGCAGCCTTTTATTAAACACGAAACTAGTCTGAATCAAGTACAAAGCGGTCTTGAAAATGAAAAAGATACAAGGCGTCTATCTCGCCGGAACCGATAATGAAAATAGGCCAAGATGACTATCCACCTATCCTATTAATATGTCGCTAGCCAAATCGGTTGAAGATACCCTGAGCTACCATCTCCCATCGGACACACCCAGTAACCAAAGGCTCCCTGGCTTCCACAGGAGTGAGTAAGGACCACGTGCTCCACCAACACTAGCTGGCGCGGAAGCGGGTTCGAAAGAACCAAACCTCAGCTCTGTAGGTGCATTAGCCGAGCAGGTAACCCTTGTACCTGTACTAGGCGGAGACTATGAGTGGGTCGGCTCCGTAGTATTCTCACGCGGTAGATGATGTTTTTTTGACTCCCTTGAACTAGCAGCATCATCTCCATCTGTCCCATGAATGTCCTTGTCCGTCCCGCCCTCATCAAATAGCGGAGGACTCTCAATCTCGAGTTGGAGAGTATATCGCGTTCCCGCATGACTCCATATGACCTCATCCTGAATGGAAGGCAGAGCTTCAAACACCTTGTGACCCTTGACCAAAGTTGAAGTGCTAACGTTGTAGGCAAAAGATCGCCTACATGGAAAGGCCAGCTGTACTGGTTTTGGCCGAGGCAGGTCCATGCGTTTCCCATTTTCAGAATAGCCTATTTGGAACTTGGGTAAGTCCATTTCCTCTGCAATATTTGTTGCTGCTACATGGGTCGTTTTTATCCAGCGCTAATAGTCCTTCTTAGTAAAAGGAGTGATGTCCGCGTTGAACTTAGGGAACCCGCCTGCCACAAGAGATGGATCAATCTCTCGGTGATAAGCCTTGTCATGGGCTAGCACGTGCATTGCTCCTTGTCCGCAAGCCGCCTTCTTTAAGTCTTTAATCTATTATGGAATAGTGGAGAGCTCATTGAGAATGTACATGATATACTGAGGTGGCGCCTTGTATTTTGATTGCCATTATCCACCCAACACCACCTATATATAGTTGTTCCATAAACTTATAGCAGTCCTTCCGCTTACCAAGAGGAAGTTTCCTTATGTTATGACCACTTCTGCCTGACGACATAAGAGACACAAGTCAGTAACATGGCAAAGACTTCACTCGTACTTATTTGGCGACTTGAAGTTGGGAAGAAGTTACCCTTACGGAATATGCTTATGCACATATCATTAATATGGCCCTTCAATGTCTTCAGTTCTTTGGTCGCCGACTTGATTTTTGACTCGGCCTCCTCTGCACGTTTCAGTAGGCCGTCTTTTTCTTCATTGAAGACAGTTTTGGTTTTGCACAATGTATTTTGGCAAACCAGAATTGACTTATGGAAGTCTGAAGAATAGCTTTCTGCTTTTTCTCGCAACTTCTTCCCTAACGTCAGATCTTTCATCAAGCTAGCAGCCCTTGCTTCGGTTTGGTTCAACATATCATGCATATATACCAAGTAAAAAATGTTACAGATAGTTTTGAGCCGCCAAAGACACATAACTCGGAACTTTGGGGCTAATTGAATTAGCTTTCTTCAAACCTTAAATTCCTGGTCATATGCATGCATTTGACCCAGAATATGGGGGCTATAGGAATTAGCTCTCTTCAAATCTTAAGTACCAGGTCATATGCAAGCATTTGATCCGACACTTGGGGGCTACAGGAATTAACTCTATTCAAATCTTAAGTACCAGGTCATAAGCAAGCATTTGACCTCCCACTTACGGGCTAATGTGTACAACTTTTCTAACAAGAGAATTTCAATTGAAGACCTGACTCTTCACTTGATGGCAAGCCAACCCTTGGGAACTACAACACATTTCCCCCCTAACCACATGCATTTATTACAAGTCCCAGCTCACTAGTGCTACTCTACCGACACTTGGGGAATACCTATCACCATGCATAAAAATTGTAAGCTTTGCTACCAAGTGCTTTGAGATAGTTCTTTAGTTATAATGCTTTACAAACTAAAGACGTGGGGGCTATATACATACACATATGATGAGCGGATGAAGGCTTATACCTCATATTTCCTTTTTAGGAGGCCAGCCATAGCACTTTCAGCTTCCCAGCTCTGAGACAGTTGTGTCAAGTACTTCTGGTGGAGGGAATTGCGATCCAGATCTTTACAGGAATCCAAATAGAGCGAAGTCTTCCATTTCTCTCGGCTTGGTGATTACTCCTTAGCCATAACTTTGGCAAGGGGTGAAGAAATATGAGGCACATAAGTGTAGCCTACACTAATAGTCACCACTTCATATTGCACTGCCTCAAGCGTGGACTCTGGAGCTTGATATTTCTTCTACTCCTCAACAAGAATGCCAGTAGGATTTTATTGGCCATCAGGGTCATTCTGGTTCATAGGGTTATTCCATTATGTTGTGCCAACTAGAGCCGGCATGTCATCTTGTGATTTAGGGTTAACATTTGTTTTCGGGTCGACCAGGCCATGTCAGTTGATAATAGGAGCATCATGAGATAAAATCTCCATCTTAGTGTTAATTGGGACATAAGCATGATTGTTTCTTTTCTTAAAAAAAGCTTTGTCCCTCGAAAGAAGCAGTTATTATTATCAAATATATGCTTTAGTTATATGAAATGATGCAAAGTTGTCAAGCACTTACCCATGGTTGATGTTGAAAGCGGGCACTGATATGTCTCCAACGTATCTTCCATGCTGTTATATTATCATTCTTGGATGTTTTATGATCATTTTATAGCAATTTATATCATTTTTTGGGACTAACCTATTGACATAGTACCTAGCGCGAGTTGCTGTTTTTTGGTATTTTTTTCGTTTGCAAAAAATCAATATCAGATGAAGTCTAAATGCCATGAAACTTTACGGAGATTTTTTTGAACTAGAAGGAAACTTGGGAGCAAAGGAGGATCACCACACGAGGCTCAAGAATCCCACAAGACATTAGGGCGTGCCCTGGTGCCTAGTGGGGGCCTCAGGCGCCTCCTCCACCTCCTCTGAGCTCTATAAATACCCCAATATATAGAAAACCCTAGAGGATCGACGAAAAATCATTTCAGTCGCCGCAATTTCTAAAAGCCACAAAATCCAATCTAGAGCAAGTTTCGGAGAGGAACACAATCAGTGAGGGATTCATCATCCTCATTGCTGATCCTCCGATGATGCATGATTAGTTCATATAAGACCTACGGGTCCATTGGCAGTATCTAGATGGCTTTCTCTCTCGTTTTGCTTGTCAATACAAAGTTCTCTTCGAGATCCATATGATGTAACTCATTCTTTTGCGGTGTGTTTGTTGGGATCCGATGAATGGTGAGTTTATGATCATTTCTATAAAATCATATTCATGCTTGATTATTATAGCCTCGTACTTCTTCTCCAATATTTGGTTTTTTCTGGCCAACTTGATCTTTTATCTTGCAATGGGAAGAGGTGCTTTGTGATGGGTTCGATCTTGCGGTGCTCAATCTTAATGACAGAAAGAAACATGACACACATGTATTGTTGCTATCAAGGATAAAACAATGGGTTCTATTCCTACATGAATAGATCTTGTATACATCATGTCATTGTTCTTAAGGCATTACTCCGTTTCTCCATGAACTTCATACACTGGATGCATGCTAGATAGCGGTTGATACGTCCCAAACATATCTATAATTTCTGCTTGTTCCATGATCTTTTTGGTGACATTGTTATATGTTTTGCTACACTTTTATATCATTTTACACATATTTGGACTAACCTACTAACTCGGTGCACCCAGTGCCAGTTTCTGTCTGCTGGTGTCTTTTTTGTAATGCTTTTACCCAATTTTCCGAAGCCCCAAAAAATCCAGAAACATAAATAAAAAAATCAGCGAAACAGAAGCTTCGGGATAACGAAAGGAGGGCCAGAGGGGGCCGGAGGCCTCCCAAGCGGCCAGCTGGCGCGGTCAGGCCCGAGGCCGCACTAGGAGGTCGCCTTGGTGGGCCCCACTTCCTCCGGTGCCCTCCTTTGGCATATATGTAGTGTTCCGTGAGGAAACCCTCGTAGACTTTCTGGAATCACGAATTTCTCCATCATTGCGCCGCCGCACCGCTTCCGAGATCGGGAGCGACACGAGACCTCTTCCCGACACCGTGTCGGAGGGAGGATTGACCTCCGGGAGCTTCTCTACCACCACGGACGCCTCCCGGATGTGCCGTGAGTAGTTTTCCTTGGACCATGAGTCAATGACCAGTAGCTATGTGATGTGTTCTCTCCAATCTTGTGCTTCAATGGTTAGTCCTTGTGAGCTGCCCTACATGATCAAGGCATCTATGTAATTCTCTTGCTATTGCTATGCTCGGTTTGCTGGGATCCGATGGATTATGAGATTATGTTCAGATTGTTATGAGTTATATATTTCATTATCCTTTTATATTATGTTCCATAGTGATTCTTGCATGTTCTCCATTGCTTGTTATTGCTTTGGCCAAGTAGTAGATCGTAACTCCAAGAGGGAGCGTTATGCATGATTGTGAGTTTGGGCCCCTCGATGTCTAGCTTGAGTGACAGAAACATGAGACTAGGGGATGTGTTTGTTGCCACCAAGGAGAAATTAACGGTGCTTGTCACCACGGTTGCAAGGATTGTTTACCTTATGCATAGTTCGTTAATTCAGTTGTCCGTTGCTTTGAGTTTACACTTTGGGTGCGGCTCGCAACTTAATACCGGAGAGATGTTCTGGATAGATATCTCAAGGTGGATGATTAGTAAGTAGATGCTGATGAATAAATGGTCAACTTGTCTCGACGTATTGTCCATTACTATTGAACCTCTAACTATCAAGGAGCATAATTAGCTTTGTGGTGCGAACATAATTATGTCAATTCCCCAACTGTGATTTGTTTACCCTAGCATAGTTGTTTATCATCTTTTGGGAGAGAGACATCACTAGTGAACATCATGTGACTCCGGTCCATATCACCATCGTTGCTTACACCTCCATCATTTACAACTTTCTTTACTTTTCCGTTGCAATCACTATTACCTTCCCGCTTCTGTTTTGATCCTTTGCAAACTACAAGGCCGGAGAGATTGACAACCTTTCTGTCCTCGTTGGGAGCAAAGTTATTTGTTGTGTGTGCAGGTCCACGTCTTCTGCTGACCAAGACAGGAGACACCTACTTGTTGAGCCTAGGAGTCCTACTGGTTCGATATACTTTACAGTCTCCGTGTAAGGGAAATTTGTTGCTTACTAGATATCCACCTTCCACTTCGGGTAACCAACAAGGGGCGAGAAGTATACACATCAACTCGTCATTAGCGGTCGATGTGTAGAATAATAGAAGTAGATGCAGGCAGAAGTTGGTCTACTTCTTTTGGACGTGATGCCTATATACATGATCATTGTCTTGAATATCGCAATAATTATTCGCTATTCTATCAATTGCCCAACAGTAGTTTGTCTACCCACCGTTTGCTATTTCCTCGAGAGAAGCCGCTAGTGAAACCTACGGGCCACAGATCTACTTCACATCATCAATTTGCAATCTCTACTTTGCTATTCGCGTTTCCATTTTATTTGCTCTTTTATTTTCAGATCTATATCATCAAAAAACCCAAAAATACCTTGCTGCGTTTTATTTTCTATCACTTTTATTTGCATATATCCTTACTTTACCCACGAGGGATTGACAACCCCTACGCGCGTTGTGTTGCGGGGATTGTTTTTTGTGTGCAGGTACCGCTTACATAGTCTTGCGGATCTTCCTTGTGGATTGATACCTTGGTTTCATAACTATTGCAAATACTTACCGTCGCTGTGCTACATCACCCTTTAAGCTTGGAGGTAAACCAATGCAAATCAGCGGGGAGTCAAGATTTCAAGCGCGGTTGTCACGAACTATCAAGTGAACATCTATGATGTTCATAGACACAAACTCCCATCTCCATGCAATTAAATTATTTTCCATTTTCTTCTCGTTTTCCTCTCCCCCACTTCACAAAAATATTTTCCTTTTTATTTCCCTTCTTTCCGTTTGTATTTTTCTTGCTTGCTTTCTTCTATTGCCTTCATGTCAACACTCGAAAACAGAAAAATGAATAGGAAAAGTAAAGACATATGGATCCTCAACCACATGCTATTCTTTTCAAAACATCTAGTTATCTTGAACCAATTGCTAGTGAGTTGAGTGCTCTTGATTATTTGTGTGAAGTTTTGCTTGAAAATCGTGAATGTGAATATTGTGATGAAGTGTTATAAGAAGAAATTTAAAGTTATTCATGATATCTCCTTGAATGAAAAGCATGATTTCAATGATGTTATTACTAATGTAGCCGTGCTAATAATATGCAGAACTACAATATTGGGGATGGAAATTTTGTCATGACCACTACTCATTGTAATGATCATGATTGGGTTGATGCTTATTATTATCTTGAAAATTTATTTAATCCTCATGTTGAATATGATATTTATAATAATGTTTGCTATAGTATTGAAAGTGGGTTTGAAGAGTGTCAACTGTAGGTAATAATGATCCCACTATTTTGAAGAATTATCTATCTCGTGAATTTTTCGATAAAAGTGGGTTTGGAGAGGTCATGACTTTAGTTAATGTTAATCCCACTACCTTGGAAGACTATACGACTTTTATGCATATGTATCATGAAGAGAATATTTTATGTCATAGCTACATTGTTGAATTTTAATATGATCCTGCATGTAATTATTTTCAGAGCTGGAAATATGGTTATAGAAATATTCATGTTACTAAATTATCTCTCTTCATGTTGAGATTGCTATTGTTTCTTTCTTCTTACATGCCTATGTTAGATATTCCTTTTCTTGATAATTTGTTTCCTAATTAAATTCCTATGCATAGAAAGTATGTCAGAATTAAATGTGTTTGACTTATGCTACATGATGCTCTCTTTGTCTTTCAACTACTATCTTTCATGTGAGCATCAATTAAATCTCAAGCCTATCTTAATGGCTATAGAGAAAGAGCTTGTTGGGAGGCAACCCAATGAATATAATTTATTTTTCACTTTTTCTTTGTATTCTTGAGTGTTTGCACAATTATGATATTTTTATAATTGTGTTTTTTGTGTTTTATTTATTGCTTGTGCCAAGCAAAGCCTTTGGGCTCATGTGGGGTGTTAGTTGCTTTATTCCTGTTCAAAAACAGAAACTTCTGTGTCGACTATAAAAAATCCTAAAAATCTATAAAACGTCAAAAGTGTGTGAATATTTTACACAAGATTGATATACAAATTCCTTATGTTGTCCTAATTTTTCTGATTTTTTTGTTAGGTAAGTATGAGTAATATTCGAGTCTTTACATACTATTCTATTTTTTGACAGATTCTATTGTCTCTGCGTTATATGCTTGCTTTGATGATTCTAGGGTTTATATCGGGGGGGTATAAGCCATGGCAAACTTAGTATAGAGTAGGTATAATGCAAAAATAAAATTGGAATAGGTTTTCAATAGTACTTAAAGTAAAGTTTGGTTTTTTATACTAACTGATCATAAGAATTTTTTGTTGAGTTTTGTGTGATTGCATTTTCATGTTTTGAGTGAGATCACGATCGATGAAGGAATAAGGAGTTATAAAAGCATAATCTTGGGGATGCCCCATGGCACCCCAAGGTAATATCCAAGGAATACCAAGCAACTAAGCTTGGGGATGCCCCGGAAGGCATCCACTCTTTCTTCTAACAACCATCGGTAATTTTACTAGGAGCTATATTTTTATTCATCACATATCATTAGTTTTGCTTGGAGCATCTTGTATCATTTGTGCCTTTACTTTATTTGCTGGTTAGTTTGTCATAATAAACCTTGCTCGACACACCCATTTGAGAGAGCCAAATTATGCTATGATTTGTTAGAATCGCTCTTTATGCTTCGCTTAGATTATTTTGATAGTAGTAGAAAGTTTGGAGAAATCCTCTCTTTCTTCACTTATATTATTTTGAGAGTTGAAGATTTTAAAGAAACGTGTGCTATCGCTCTTCACTTATATTTGGTTGAGAGCTTGTTATTTGCAATGCTAATTTTCTTTAAATGAAATTAGTCCCAATGTGATAAAATATCCACGAAGGACATAATAAAACATTTCATGAAGATCATTGGATATTAAACTTGATTGTTTGCAATAGTTTTGTGATATGAAGATAGTGATATGTTAGATATCTTGATGAGTAATTATGTAGTAAGATAATTGGTGTTAAAGTTTGTGATACCCTATGCATGCACATGAAGTCAATAATTATTCTATAAAATTACATCCTACTTGTGCTGCATTATTCGGTGTTAGTTATGTTTAATGTCCACTTATGGATTTTTTTTCCTTGGTTGGGCACTTCTCAATCCATCCTGCTTGTGCATTCACTTGTACTAAGCGAGAATAATGCTTGTGCATCCATATCCTAAACCCAAAGTTGTGCCAAATGAGTCCACCATACCAACCAATGTGCGGTATTTCAATGTCTTTCGAAGTAAATTTGCAAGTGCCAACTTTAATGTTCAAAATAATTTTTTGTTTTGTGTGCATGTACCGCTCATGAAGCAGCGAGGGGTGGCTGGTATCTTCCATGTTAAATAGGTTATTCTCAAGATGAGTGTGTATTCACTTGTCATTGCACAAGAGTATTGCGGTAATTTGGATGTCGAGTCCCAAAATGCAAAATATATATATATTATGTTGTCAAAAAATAAATTCCTTGGAAAGTGTTGGTATGGACGGTACCCATGGATACAACTAGCCTGGAGTGTCAAAAAATGGTGGAAAAAGGAATAAACTTTATTTTTAGTTTGGGAACCGCTTATAATTTGTTTAGCGTGGAGGATATTGGAAACTCTTAGTCGTTTTCGTTGATAGGAAAACCATACCACCCAAAATATTTTATCTCTAAATTTTTCACTTTGAGCTTTGGCGCCTCTACAAACCCTGCTTCTTTCTCCGAAGGGCCTATCTATTTACTTTATAAAAAATTTATTTTGAATATGAGTCTCCATCTTCTCTTATAAAGCACCAACTAAAGAGCACCATTATCATACTTGAGCATTGGATGTAGTTATAATTTGGGTGTGTTGCATGAATGGATCAATGATGGAGCATGATGGGCTAGGGATTGTGTTCTTTGGCATTGATATTTTCAAAGACTTGGTTGCTTGTTGATATGCTTGAGTATTGAAATCTTCATGTCAAACTATAGACTATTGTTTTGAATCATCTACAAGTTGATATGTCCATGCTAAAAAGAAAAGAAAAATATGATAAACATGTTAGGAAACATTCCACATAAAAAATGATGTTTTTATCATTTACCTACTTGACGACGAGCATGAATTAAGCTTGGGGATGCTGATATGTCTCCAACATATCTATAATTTTTTATTTTTCCATGCTGTTATATTATCACTCTTGGATGTTTTATGATCATTTTATAGCTACTTTATATCATCTTCTGGGGGTAAACCTATTGACATAGTGCCTAGTGCCAGTTGCTGTTTTTTGCTTTTTTTTCCTTCGCAGAAAATCAATATGAGATGAAGTCCAAATGCCACAAAAGTTCATGGAGATTTTTTTGGACTATATGGAAACTTGGGAGCCAAGGAGGATCACCAGATGAGGCCCAGATGACCCACTAGACACTAGGGTGCCCCCAGGACCCCTCGCGCTGCCTGGTGCCTACTGTGGGCCTCGTGTGCCTCCTCTCAACTCTATAAATACCCCAATATTGAGAAAACCCTAGAGGAGCCAATGAAAAATTGTTTCATCCACCGCAAGTTCCACAAGCCACGAAGTCCAATCTAGAGCTCGTTCCGGAGTGGAACACAATCACAAAGGGGTTCATCATCCTCATTGGTGCTCCTCCGATGATGCATGAGTAGTTGATATCAGACCTACGGGTCCGTAGGCAGTAGCTAGATGGCTTTCTCTCTCGTTTTTCTTCTCAGTACAATGGTCTCTTAGAGATCCATATGATGTAACTCGTTCTTTTGTGGTGTGTTTGTTGGGATCTGAAGAATTGTGAGTTTATGATCAGATCTATGAAATCATATTCAAGCTTGATTATTATAGCCTAGTATTTCTTCTCCGATATTTGATTTTTTTGGCTAACTTAATCTTTTATCCTTCAATGGGAAGAGGTGCTTTGTGATGGGTTCGATCTTGCGGTGCTCAATATTAGTGATAGAAAGAGACATGGCATGCATGTATTGTTGCTATCAAGGATAAAATAACGGGTTCTATTCCTACATGAATAGATCTTGTGTACATCATGTCATCTTTCTTAAGGCATTACTCTATTTCTCCATGAACTCCATACACTAGATAAATGCTGGATAGCGGTCGATGTGTGGAGTAATAGAAGTTGATGCATGCAGAAGTCGGTCTACTAGTCTTGGGCATGGTTCCTATATACATGATCATTGTCTTGAATATTGTCATAATTATTTGTTGTTCTATCAATTTCCCAAGAGTAATTTGTCTACCCATCGTTTGCTTTTTTCTCGAGGGAAGCCACTAGTGAAACCTATGGACCCCGGGTGTACTTCACATCATCTATTTGTAATCTCTACTTTGCTATCCGGTTTTCCATTTTATTTGCTCTTTTATTTTCAGATCTATATCATCAGAAACCCCAAAATATCTTATTGTGTTTTATTTTCTATCACTTTTATTTTCATCTATCAATCTATACTTACTTTACCCATGAGAGATTGACAACCCCTACAAACGTTGGGTTGCGAGGATTTGTTATTTGTGTGTAGGTACGGCTTACATAGTCTTGCAGATCTTTCAACTGGATTGATATCTTGGTTTCACAACCGAGAAAAATACTTGTCGTCATTGTGCTACATCACCCTTTAAGCTTGGAGGGAAACCAATGGAAATCAATGGGGAGTCAGGCACCTACGTGACGCTGGACTTATCACATGATGGAGAAGTCATCTGGTAGTCTTGGTCAGAAGGATCGCACGGTTTCTTTAGAAGGTCGGCTTGTGGGTGCGAAGCCATGGGGCTCAGTTATTCCCGAGATTGCACTCCTCGAGAAGCCAACTCGTTTGGCAAGCCACACGACATGTCTCCAATGTTGCTCCGGGTCTTTTGTTTGAAGTTCGAGTAAATTGTGTTTTCTTCAAAGTAAATTATAGATCTAAGTGAACATCTAGATTAGGGATGGCAATGGATAGCGTTTACCCGAAACCCGATGAGGTTTTCTTCCATTAGTGGACGGGGATGATATATAGCTAGTCCCCATGGGAGAAATTCTTCCCCATCGGGTATAACGAGGGCGGGGCCGTTTCTATAGTCCCCAGACCCGAACCCTAGTGGGCCCATTATGGGAGAAAGTCCTCCCGATGTGGTATAACTAGGGTGGGGTCGTTTCTATAGTCCCCATACCCGAACCCCAGTAAGCCACCGTAAACATCTGACATGTGGCCCAGTGATTTTCCTATATCTACCTAATAAAAAAGCAGACACTGCTTCTAGTCGTACTTGTCTTTTTAAGTAATTAACTCATAGTCCTTCTGTAAGTCACGTCGAACCGTTTTTTACGTTTTACGCAAAACTCCCTATATTTAGTCCGAACTAAGCCACAGTCCCTCTTTTAAGTAACTATGAACCGTTTTCCATTTTTACATAAAACCCCCTAATATATGTGTTAATCATCCTGCATCTATTAAGAAACATATCTCTTAAACCGTAACTCCAATTTTTTTAACATGTTATATATGAAATTTGGTTAGAAAAAATGTGTAGAATTTGAATACGACGTTATTTCAGATGTTTATTATTTTTAAAATGCAATTTAGGATGCAACTAAATAGATGATACACAGTACGTTTTTAGTTCATACTGGCGTTGGTTGGCAAGGAGCGTGTGAAGGAAAAAATAGTCCTTGGCAATGCTATATTTGCATGAGATTCTTTCTTTATACATGTTGCTGATCTAGGACCATACGTATATACCTTATTTTTGTGATATCCATGCGTAGTTACCATCGGACTATACTATCTATTTGTAGTGAATATATAAACAATTGTGTGATGTACATACACTTATAAATTCATGAACATTGTAAATACATGATGGTTTATTTTAAAAATGTTCGAACTATTTGTGTGATAGTCATGAACGTTAATATTGAACCGATAAGTACGATCTTAATTTGTGTTACGTTCAAAGTGATACATATAGGCTTTCTTAAATAAAGTTAATTTACAGATCGGTCTCGTTAGTATAATTGTAAGTGCACGTCATCAATATGACGAGTCAAAATTAAAATTGAATTAAAATTAAAATAATAGCTTAAATAAAATAAAATGCTTACTTCCGTTGCAACAAACAGACATTTTTCGTGTATAATGCAACCCTAGGTTAGTCAAACCCTTGTTTTACCTCAGCCGCCATCAATTGCTAACCCTGTTTTTCACCCCTCCCCTATCGCTGTCAACTTTTCCATCTACAGGTGGCACCGCCGCCTGGCGCTTGAGTGCCATCTACCGCTCGCCTGTTCCACCTAGGAATAGGATGGACTCGTCCACTCCTACCAACGACCATTCACCACAGGTCAGAGCCAAGGCTGTTGCGGATGGCTCAAAACGCCGCGTCCGGCATCCAGGGAGCGGCCAACTTCCTGGGCGCATCCAGGGTGGACACCAGCAGCTCCGTCGTTCAACTACTCCTAGTGTAGCCAACCACAAGAAGAACAAGAACACGTGAGTATCTTCTTTCTCTTGATTTATGCTGATTTGGCAGGATGAACAAACTTCTCTGATTGTTAGATTATAGGTATGTGTTCTTGTGTGATTGTTAGATCAGAGGCAAGCGGGGGTTCTTCATCTTGTTAGATTACTAGCATATTCGTACATGTGAGTCTCATATTAGAGACATGCGTACATGTGATTGCTATGTTGGACTTATGGGTATATTTGTTATGTGTGAATCGGTGATGTACAGATCTGTTTGTCTCGATACTTGTCAACTATATTTCTCATACATTCCTTCTGTATGTACCTAGTATAATTAATCTATGCAAAAGGGGATTGTAATTAGACCATCCTGCAGGTATATGAACAACAACTTGTTTATTTAGTACTCCCTCCGTCTTAAAATTAATGTCGCAAATTTAGTATTAAACTAGTATAAATTTTGCACTAGATCACGGACACTTATTTTGGGATAGAGAAATATTTACTATTATTTATAATCATATCCTCTAACTGAATCAATGCTTGTTTGTACTAGTAACTTATGGTATCTAATTAGCATGCACTAATATGTATGAAAGGCAATAAATAGACTGTTTTGTATGAACACCTATAAGCAGCAACCTGCTTACTTACTATTATTTAAAATTACCTAACAAGATATATGCTTATGTGTGTTTGTCATATAAGATAATATCTTCATGTACATATAAGATCAGTACCAAGAAATTTCATTGCTTAATTTAAATTTTCAGTACCAACAAATTTCATTGCTTAAATTAATTTGTCATATACTAATGTGATGGCACTTTATGTCCAGTCCAACTGGGTGTACCAACGAGAGCCATGAATCCCAACATTCAGGTGTAACTGCCACTTCACTTTCAGAGTCACAAGCATCTGATTCCGTCCATGAACCTGCTACATCATACATTGAAGGTGACAATATTCCTATAGAAATTTCAGATTAGGACGAGGGAGAACACGAACAAGAAGAAGTTGAGGTTGTTGGTTCAAAGAGAAGGAAGCTTACCTCACCTGTTTGGCGGCACTTCGAGAGAGTGAAAATAATGGGGAATTGGAAAGCCAAGTGTGCTTATTGTAAAAATAAGCTTGGTGGAGAAACAAAAAATGGGACTAAGCATCTGCATGATCATCTAAGGAGTTGTGTTTATGTCAAGATCAAGAACAGGGGCAAGACACTGGCTCAGACTTCTTTGAGGTTTAACTCCCAAGATGAAGGCAAAATTTCACTTGAGAACTATACTTTTCATCAAGATTTTGTTAGGAAGGATCTTGTAGACATGATTATTTTACATGAGTATCCATTATGTATTGTTGATGATACTAGTTTTCGTAGATTTGTTAGTGCATTGCATCCTCTGTTCAAAATGGTGACGAGGAACACTATTAGGTATGCATTCAATATACCTCTCCATCATGGTTGTACTGTATATTATTTATTTTGATATTTAATTGTTGATTTCAATTTTATAGGAATGACATCAAGGCTAATTATGAAGAAGAAATAAAAAGGGCAATTGAGTACATGGCTACCGCTAAATCTAGAGTGGCCATCACAACTCATATGTGGACATTCGATTATCAAAAGAAGGGCTACATGGCTATCACATCCCACTTTATTGACAATAATTGGAACCTTAGGAGTGTTATTATGAGGTATTAAAATTAGCAATGTTGCTGTCTCGGGATTATCAATACTGATATGTTGAACATATGAATGTTGTTGTCAAATAACTTGTCAATATTTATCAAAACTGCTTCTAATGTGGTTAAGAGGCTAGAGTTATTCTTTGAAGTAACTGAAGTGTTCTCTGGAACCAATTATGTCACTCCCAATATTTATTTCTCCAAGATTTTTGAAATCAAAGATAAAATGAGACAATGGTCCACTTCTGATGATGAAATTATAACAGGCATGACAGCTAACATGAATGATAAGTTTGGTAAATATTGGTCTGACATTAGAGGTCTCGTGGGTATGGCTACTCTTCTTGACCCAAGATACAAAAATGAAATGTTGCTTGTTTGATTCTCTAGCCTACATGGTGTTAGTCCTGAAGAGTGTCATGTCCATGCTTCAGAAGTCATTGCTTCATTATGTAGCTTGCTGGAAGAATCTCAGGATGAAAACAATGATGAGGATGCATAATCATCACATTCCTCATCGACAACAACAAAGGCTACAACTTTAATGTCAGTTTTCAATGCATGCATTGCGCAGAAAAGGACAGCAACTTATAGGTCAGAGTTAGACCAGTACTTGATGGATGATTGGTTCCATTAAAGAAAGAGAACTTTGATGTGTTGGACTGGTGGAAATCAGCTGGTAGACGATACCGTACTTTGAGAAAAGTAGCAAGAGACATTTTTGCTATTCCGGTAACAACTGTTGCATCATAATCTTCTTTTAGCACAAGTGGCAGGGTTCTCAGTGACCATCGTAGCCATCTAACTCCTCCCATATTGGAGGCACTAATGTGCTCACAAAATTGGCTTAAGAACAAGTACAAATGTAAGCTGACTTTTTTCTTTGTTGTTGCACTTCTGTGTTGTGTAAATATAGCTCATTGTTCACTTGTTTATTTGTACAGATGCCCCCAATGGACATGCTATAACTTTCTGTTCTTGGCATGAAGACATTCAGGAGGGGATGCAGGTACTCTCGGAAATACATTTGGGTAATATAAGCGTATATTTCGTTTCGCCATTTAACTAAGTTCACATTGCCATATATGATTTGGCACTTTGACTGCTACAAGAAGATGAAGTTGCTGGTCTCTACTCTATTGGTTATTGCTCCTGATTGGTGAAGCTGGTCTTTTGTCATCGAATATGAATTCAACTAGCATGCTACTACTTTTATCAGTCAGATGAACTTCCTTTTAAGTTATGAGTTTGTCGTCAATATTCCATGACTCATGTAATATTTTAATCTTCATAAACCATGTGTGAGAACTAGTCCGTGTGAACCTTTATGTATTATTATTGTGTCATGGCAGTTGGCATGCTCTTGTACTGCTTATTGAATATGATATTTACATTTGCTTTTTGAGTTGCTTGTATGTTGCTGAATGTTGATGATCACATCTTACTAATTCTTAATAATCATAGCTGCTAGATAATTATATCTTTCTTTCTCTCAATGTACCACACTCATGTGTATACCCGTCAATTTATTAAAATATAGTAGTTGATATTGTATGCATGGATGGGGATATGGGTAAGAGCATGGTTAATAGTATAGCCAACTGCTGGCTACAAGGCATTGCCATGTCACATATAACCCATCTTATAGCTAACTTGTATAATAGTTGGCTAGAAGAGTGTACTACTTTTTCATTATATGATCCACATTTCATTTTCACAAAGTGCCTACGAGCACGTGCTAGAGCTGGCTCTTAATTAAGAGTCCGCTTACCTTATCTCTTCTTTTCTCTTTCCTCCAACTAAGCAAAATTATACTAGTTTATTCCTTGTAGCTAGCTGACTCAGCTTTATTGTACTTGCTCTAACCTGTGGGTCTGCTAGCCGCTTACCTTCTCTCTCCTTTTCTCTTTCCTCCAACTAAGAAAATTTATACTAGTTTATTCCTTACAGCTAGCTGACTCAGCTTTATTGTACTTGCTCTAACCTATGGGTTTGCTAACCCGACAGAGAATGGGGATGGGGAAAAGATTTCCTCGAGGTTGGGGATGGGGATGTGCTGATTGTTCTCTCTCGAGGACAAGGGAGAAAAGGGACTCCCCGGTCGGGTGCAGAAACGTTGCCATCCCTATCCTAGATTAGAAAATGGTATATTTTAGACCGCTTATATCTCTCCTCGGGATAAAAGCTTTGAAATCTGGAGATAGATTTACCTGAGCCTCACCGGCTTGACTGGACTCAACTTATTCCTGAGAAGAGGCAGCATCAGTGAGTTCATTAAAGTGGCAACTGAGAGAGTCGAGTTCTACCTCAGTTTTTCCGTTTTATCCTTGGGAGGGGTGGGAGCACCAGGTCGAGTTCTCCACCACTCAGAGTCCTCCTAGGCGATCAACAAGCCGACATGTTAAATAAAACAACAACTATATATAAATCATACAAATATGAAGTAAAAAAGGCGAATCATAGGAGGCGCCGAGTTGCCAGCAAAAAAATGGAGCTAGTCCAACAAGACCGATTTTCTCTCGGGTCTCTTTGAGAAATTTTTTGGTAGCCTTCACAAAATCAGTAGCTGATAGGTAAACCGTGCCGAAATGCAAATCATCTTCCGACTCGCTAGTATATTGATGCATCAGCCAAGTCCAGAAATTAAGGGGTTGGAGCCGCCAGCTTATCCAACACCGGGTCAAGTCGACTTCAGTGAGACCGTGAGATTTCAAAGAATTTATTTTGGGGAATTGTTAGGAATCAGACTACTGATCTCTAGCATTCTATCAGACCATATAATACCGTCCGATTAAATCCATGATTGTCATCCGATGTGGTAGAAAGGCCAACCCCATGTTGTTTCTATATTTATTGCGTTCCTAACTGCTCCGCATAGCACGCCCCTCCACAAATTTCTCTGTCACATGTTGTGTGCTTCCATAATTGTTCTACATGCTTCTAGTAGGTGCTCCCGTTAATTCCTCTACTTTCTATTAGTTCATATCCAAACAAGCTGGAGATTGATGCATGATATTGCGTACGGTTTATTTTCTTGGCAACAAATTTATGCTTCTATTCATCAAAGAATTTACTTCCATAGTGAAAAGTTTGTTTCGATTTGAAATAATTTGATGTTCTACTCCCTCCATTCCTAAATATAAGTCCTTTTAGAGATTTCACTAGGAGACTACATACGAAGCAAAATGAGTGAACCTATGCACTAAAATATGTCTACATACATCCGTATGTAGTCCTCTAGTGAAACCCTCAAAAAAGACTTATTTTTAGGAACAGAGGGAGTATGTAACTGTCACGCCCAAGATGCGACCCTATCCTCAATTTGGCATGAGTGCCCCGTCAGGGATAGAAACGCATCTCGTCGTGTCGCAAGAATGGATATCGTTACAAATACATGTACTGAAAAGAAGAGATACATATATAGAATTGGCTTACACTCGCCACAAGCTACATCAGAGTCACATCAGTACAATACATCAACATCATGAATAATAGAAGGGTCCGAATACGGACGAAAACAAACGAGAAAAGAAGAACGACGTCCATTCTTGCTATTCCAGGCTGCCGGCCTGGAACCCATCCTAGATCGACGAACAACAAGCAACTCCAAATGAACAATCAACGCGCTCGCGTCAAGTAACCTTTGCATGTACCTGCAACTGGTATTGTAGTAATCTGTGAGCCACAGGGGACTCAGCAATCTCATTTCCAAAGGTATCAAGACTAGCAAAGCTTAATGGGTGAGGTATGGTTAAGTGGTGAGGTTGCAGCAGCGACTAAGCATATATGATGTATCTAAGCTTACGAGTACAAGAAATAAGAGGGGGAAGATCTATACATAGCGGACGTGAACTACGGTTGATCAAATGAATGATCCTGAACACCTACCTACGTCAGACATAACCCTACCGTGTCCTCGACCGGAGAAGGAACTAACGAAAGAGACAGTCACGGTTACGCACACAATTGGCATATTTTAATTAAGTTATCTTCAAGTTATCTAGAACCAGTGTTAAACAAAGTTTCCACGTTGCCACATAACCGCGGGCACGACTTTCCGAAAAGATTTAACCCTGTAGGGGTGCTCCAACTAGTCCATCACAAATTACCACAACGCGCATAGAAGTCCTCAATCACGAAGCTCGCGATCTCGTCGGATTCCCTAGTGGAAAAACTCAACTCTGAGAATACCCAAAGCATCACCAGAATCCCGATGCACAAGATATCTCGTCAAAGGTAAAACTAATTCAGCAAGGCCACCCGGTGGGTCGACGATCCAGGTAGGAGCCGCGTATCTCGTTCTCAGGACACACCGTCTATATATAGTGGACAGTAACCAAACGCTCGAGTTGCCCTGAGGTGGCACCGCCAACTGCTAGGTGGGTGGACTAACACTCATGAGGGGCACTGGCCCAGGGGTTGATTAAATTTCCTCGGGTTAATTACTCCCTATGCGGTTCATTAGTTATTAGGCAAATGTAGTACCAAAGTTGGGCCTTGCCAGACCAGCTTTAATCTAAAACGAATTATCAAGGGGGTCCCCATAACAACCCCGGTCGTGTTAGGAGCGCTCATTTATGTAACATAACACCGGTAGCCGAAACTAAGGGGGCAAAGGTGGAACAAAACACCAGGCTAGAAAGGCCGAGCCTTCCACCTTTTACCAAGTATATAGGTCCATTAAATTAAATAGCATTAATAGGGTGATATGACAAGGAACCCATGTTTTCACATGGAAGCAACTACACCTGCAACTAGCAATGCTAACAACATGGTTATGCAAGCGGTAACATGGCCAATCAGTGGTTTGCTAGGTCGAACAGGTTGAAGGTTATCATGGCATGGTTGAGAGGCTGATATTTAACATGTGGTAGGCAACGAGACATAATTGATAGAAGTGGTAAAACTAGCATGGCAATGATAGTAATGGTATCTGGGGAAATTGTCATCTTGCCTGAGATCTCGCTTGGAAGAAGAACAATTCCGAGAAGTCAGCGAACCAACATAGTCGAACGGGTCCTCACATTGCGACACGCTTGCGGAACTCTAACGAGACGGAGCAAACCGGAAACAAGCATCAACCTAGATGTTCACCACACGAAGCACAACATGATGCACAACCTACTATGATGCATGATCAGTTCAGTGATGCAAGGCATGGCATGGCAATTCACCTCACGCAAACACTACACATTAAGTGAAGCTCAATATGCAACGAGTTGCATATCGACGAAGCTCCACATTTAATTGTTTAGTTCACTACCTTAATTTACACGGCAATATTAAATTGTTGTTAACATGGCAAGGGGTGAAGCGGTGATCCTACATGTCATCCTAGACGCATAACACACGGCACATAGAACGGAGCTACGTCACAAGAAACATGCAACACAAGATATCATGCCATGAATGCGTCATGCATGCAAGTTACAACAACACGGGCAAGAAGAGAAAGAAGCAAGTGTCGCCACGGCGAGCGAAAGAGAACCATGGCGGCAAAACGGAAACGATGCAACGGCAACATTCCTATCCCGATAACTCAACGAGATATCGGTGCCAACGAACTGGAAGCGCGTGCGTGACAAACCAAATAATGATGGGATGATCCCATTTATCGGGCTCCCATGTGTCGAGGGCACGACGAAAAGGAAGACCACGTGCAACAGGCAAACATCTGGCGCAAACATACCATATATCTCATACAACACATGCATTCGGTCACGACACGTTCCAACGTATACCTTCGAAGCGTGCATATCGGAGTGGATCGGGTCGTTGCGGTGTGAACATAGGTCGTCCTGGACGTCGTGGAAGTAATGGAAGTCGTGGTACTCCAGTATCGTCGATGGTAGTCGTACTCTTGGCGTCGGTAGACAAACACGGGTCGTCGGCGACGGGAGTCGAACACGTTTCCGAAGATGTCCGGGGGTCATCGAGGACGACGTGGTACTCGGCGAACTTATCGATTCCACGTCGGCGGGGATGGTCTAAGCGGCGACGGCAAGCGGCAGCACAAGCAAGCAACGACAGCAAGCATCAAGCTACGCAAGCAAGCTTCAACTCTCGGCAACATCAGGCATCGGCGACGAGCAACATAGCGGCACGCAGCACAGGCAAAGGCGAGCGGAGGCCACGGCTACAAGCGGCAGTAACTAACATCTAGCAACCTAGCCTAGCAACTACAGCTAACAACATCTAGCAAAGGAAGCAAGGCAGTATCAAGAACTAAGCTACAAGCAGCAGCAAGCAGCACCTAAGCAACTAGCAACAGCAAGGCAAAGCGGCAGCAGGCATGAGCTACTAGCAGCAGCTAGCAGCGTAGCACTAAGCAGCAAGCAGCAGCCAACGCAGAAGCAAGCATCGGCACTAGGCAAGCAGCTTGCAAGCAAGGTCAGCAACAGGCAACTCCAGCAGGCATGCCACACGTCAGGCAATAGCTCGGTAGCATTGGCGAGCACCCAGCGAAAGGTAGCAGCGGCAAGCACGGCGGGGCCAGGGCGACGAGCGGGAGACGGCCACGGCGGGGCGCGCGAGGACCGGACGAGGCGGGCACCGGCGCAGGAGCTTGGTAGCACGGCGGCATGGGGAATGGCGAGCTCGGCGAGAGCCGGCAGGGCAGCGGCGCGGGAGAAGCCAAGGGCGGCTCTGCGGGAGGCGTCCACGGCGGGGTGGCGCCGGCGGAGGGCCATGGCCAGGGCGACGAGCTCGGGACGAGCTCCTTCGGCGAGGGCGAGGGGAGGTGCGTTGCGGGGCAGGGGCAGCCGGCGGCGGGGCAGGATAGGGAGGCCAGGGCGACAAGGCAAGGTCGAGGGGAACCGGGAGGGAAGCTGGGAGGAGGAAGAGGCACGGGATCGGGAGGATGCTGGAGGAGGCGCTGGGACAGCAACGAGGGAGAAGGGAAGAAGGGGATTGGGACGAGGGGGAGGCTGCACGAGGGGGAAGGAGAGAGTGGATCGGGACAAGGGACCGTGGCTCGCTAGGGCAGGGGAGGGGCCTGCTGGGCCTTGTCGGCTGGGCCTTGGCCGGCTCCTCCTCTCTCCCTCTTTTGGTTTTTTTTAAAACAGAAACACACACAAGAAAGGAATGAAACAAAAAATAAAATAATAAAAAAATAGAAAAAAAATACCTTTGACTCCTTAAAAACATACCCCAACTATAAATATAGATTGGGCATTTTTTTAACGAATAAAAATGAAACCCTTTTATAGAATAAAATAAAACCTCTTTTATAATAAAATGAGTGTCTAGTTTTGAAAATAAACAGAAGGAAAAAAATAAAGGAAACCCAAGGGGTTGCCCCCACATTTAATAAAAGGACTTTTAAAAGATGACGAATCTTTTGAAGGGGTTAAAACGGAAACTTGAACGCAACCACAAAACAAAATAAGAGGGGAGAGAAGGGGCGTTCCCTATTGCACTACAGACTCTGACAGCACTCACAACTTAGATCACACCACGCAACAAAAGATGCAAGATGCCATGCATGATACCATGATGCAAACTAAAAGATGATGCAAAAAATAAAATAATCACACGACGGAAACGGAAATAAAGGGGGAATCTTTTGGGGCGTCGGTCTCGGGCTGTCACAACTCTCCTACACTACAAGAGGATCTCGCCCAGAGATCCAAGAATGAAAAGGGGGGAGGATGAGAAAGAACAAGAGGTAAAAAACTTAGTCGCTTCTTGACAAACAAGTGAAACCAACGATTCTTGAAAGTTGCACAGAGATGAGAAATGATATGAGAGACAAACAAGAATTCACGGAAAATTTCGGCAGCACTTCGGTCGGAAAATGGGACAAAAAAATTCGATAAGAAGAGAGAATTAGACAATATACATAACAAACAACTAAATAGCGCAAGGGAACACCATGATCTTGATAGAACAACATAATAGACCCAAAAGAGCAACATGACAATGCCTCCAGAACAAGAGAATATGAACTAGCTCAAGCGGAAGAAGAGAATGAAGAAAAGAATGACGACTATCATCACAATAGAATTGAAGAGCCTCCGGACAGAGAATTGACGTAGTAGTTGGAAAACCAACAATGAAAAACAAGATAATAATGGGCTTATGAAGATCATCGCAACAAATGTGAGGTGACAACCAACCACTAAAAGAAACAAGGATAGATTGGGAGCAACAAGATATGAACACTTCTTACACCAAGAGGATACCTTGAGAACTTGGATCAATGATAAACACCACAATAGCAACATCCTTAGACAAGCTTTAGGTGAAGTCCAAACCAAGATACCTCAATGAAGAAATCATGGGTTGAAATATCTCATGATCAAAGAATCGGTGGACTTAATTACCTCACTCTTGAAAGGAAAACTCTTCGAGGCTCCTACACTAACAAGAATGCTATAGTACCACCTCAAACAATAAAGGAAGAACAAATGCACTTGTAAATGCAAGAGAAGAAAACTTGAGGTACTCCAATAGGAATCTTGAAGAACACTTTGAGAAAAAACACATCCTTGAAGAACCACCGAGACGAGCCTCCGTATCAAAAGGATGATGCAAGATATGAAGGATGAAAGAATAAGATTGAAGCCTTGCAAAGACTTCGATGAAGCTTCACAAAGAGATACTTGAGAAAACTTGGAACTCCGAAAAAGAAAAGATAAGAACACTTGAGAAAAAAGAATTGATATCAGGAGCCACTCCGGAAGAAGAATTCAAATCATCTGATGAAACAGGAATAAGAATCATGTTATGCTTATCCTTCATCAAGGTTAATTGATGACAAGCAACGAATTTAGCATGCGACTTAATCTTCTTGAAAGAATAAAGAGAGAGATAGGTATGCACCACATGACGCATAATTGAAGGAAGTACCGGTGAGAATTCACAATTGAATGGGAGCACCACGAATTAATGGAGATACATGATAATGAAGAGATCATGAGCCACCTGAGAGAAACTTGAACAAGGCACCGGATAATTGAGAGACGAACGAAGAGACAACAATTGAGGGAGAAAGCTGAAAGCTGAGAACGCAGAATCTTCTTTAATGATGGCCTTTGGAGGATCGAAAATGAAAACAACTCAGAGAAGCACCGAATAGCATGAGAGGGTTTACTCATGAACGAAACAACTGAGAATACAACACGAAGCTGAAATGATATCTTCAAGAGAATGGACCAATATTTGAGAGAAACACTCCTTCGAATTGCAAGCTAAGAATGATGACGAGAACAACACCAAGAATAACTGAGACACTCCGGAATAACGAAGAATGAAAGGTTGAGCCAAAGAATGAATTAATTCGAATAGATCTTGGAGAAGGGATATGACTGATGAAAATCATGCTTACGTCATAGTTGAAAAGAATTAGAGAGCGTCAGAAAAACAATACAAGATCCATATAAGATCCTGGGAAAGAACCTGTTGGTTATGGGCCCACTCAAAGAAACCACCGTTAGGAAAGTTGATATTGCACAGGTATGAAGAGAACTAGATGAGGTTGAGAGCCTCGAAATAATTAAAAGAGTTGAAAACACGAAACTTCCGAGATATCTTCAACACTCCGGATAGAAAAGAGAGGAATGAATAACCAAGATAGGATGAAAAGAATTTCCAACATATGAAAGAATTTAAAGGATAAAAATGATATGAGGAACACGGATAATTGAATAGAATTCACCGGTAAAGATGACAAGAATGAACAAATGTGACACGAATCTCGTGAAAATCTTCACAATGAATCACCGGCTACAAAAGGAAGAAGAGATAGCGGAAGCATCACTGAATAAGAAGCCACTTGGATGAAATCCGAACACTGAAGAAAAGGGCGGGAGGGCGGGAAAACAAAGACAACTTGGGAGAGATAAGAGAAACTCCGAAAAGAAAAGAGAGAATGATCTGCAAAATTGGAAAGGGTTGAATTAACTGAAGAGAAGCACACTGGTTGCGAAAGAATTAACATGACGACTCCGGTTGACAAGAATTGACATGACAATCTGATTGAGCAAAAGAATTTGCATTCTCACATAAAAATACGAGAAGACCTCCGGGACAGATCTGAAATCACCATTTGACATCGAAGCAACTTGAATTACCATAATCACCAAGACAAAGGGAGAGGCTTATGAAACAAGCCAGAACAAACTCTTGAGAGAGATTCCGTCCGATATTTTCGTGGACAGGATCGCACGGGCTCGAACCTTACAGTAGCCATCAAGTGCAAGGCAGTGCACCCGACATACGAAGCGTCCCCGAGTCGTAGCAAGCTACAAGGACTCTCTAAGACACAACGAGAACCGCTGTAAGTCGACCGTCAACAAACGAATCCACTAGATGTTGAACCCCAACCTAACATCATGCATTTGTTTGAGGATTGTCCTATAAGAAACTACTTGAATTCCCACCTAAGAATATCCAAAATATCTGGTCATGCAATCTGATACACATATACAAGGAGTAATATCACACAACTCCTATACTAACCCGTCACTTGTATCACATCCGTCAACACACAACCAGAATCTCGGACCTTCATCTACAACAGACCCTCGTGATCACAACGATACAAAGTATGGCAATACTCCCGAACAATCTGCACCAGTACTGGGGACATCGGGGTTATCTCGCCACTACTAGTATTGAAGCAATTACGAACATCCTTCGTCCTGAGATACTAAGAAATCTGAATGATAACGATGTGCTCGAGAATCCCCTCGAGCTCAACTCCCCGGAAGAAATCAAGTTAGACAGGAGGCACCAAGACATAACTCCGTCACATCGGCATCATATAGATTCCAAAAATATCCGCATGATCCTAAAAAAATTGAGTGAGAAGAGGAGTAGATTAAATTATTACGTAAAGATTCCTCACAAGAGCATAGAAGAGGAGAAAAAAGAATATTACTCTCCGATATATAACTAGACTCAAAGTAGTTTTTCACTAGACTCGACTAGGCCAAGTTCGATCAATCAAGGGGGCTCCTAGGTCGGTACTGCTATGATACCAACTTGTCACGCCCAAGATGCCACCCTATCCTCAATTTGGTACGAGGTCCTCGTCATGGATAGAAGCGCATCTCGTCGTGTCGCAAGAATGGATATCGTTACAAATACATGTACTGAAAAGAAGATATATATATATATATATATATATATATATATATAGAATTGGCTTACACTCGCCACAAGCTACATCAGAGTCACATCAGTACAATACATCAACATCATGAATAAGAGCAGGGTCCGACTACGAACGAAAACAAACAAGAAAAGAAGAACAACATCCATCCTTGCTATCCTAGGTTGCTGGCCTAGAACCCATCCTAGATCGATGAAGAAGATGAAGAAGAAGCAACTCCAAATGAACAATCAACGTGCTCCGCGTCAAGTAACCTTTGCTTGTACCTGCAACTAGTGTTGTAGTAATATGTGAGCCATAGGGGACTCAGCAATATCATTTCCAAAGGTATCAAGACTAGCAAAGCTTAATGGGTGAGGTATGGTTAAGTGGTGAGGTTGCAGCAGTGACTAAGCATATATGAGGTGGCTAAGCTTACGAGTACAAGAAATTAGAGGTGGAAGATCTACACATAGCGGACATGAACTACGGTTGATCAAATGAATGATCCTTAACACCTACCTACGTCAGACATAACCCCACTATGTCCTCGATCGGAGAAGGAACTCACCAAAGAGACAGTCACGATTACGCACACAGTTGGCATATTTTAATTAAGTTAACTTCAAGTTATCTACAACTAGTGTTAAACAAAGTTTCCACGTTGCCACATAACCGCGGGCACGGCTTTCCGAAAAGATTTAACCCTGCAGGGGTGCTCCAACTAGTCCATCACAAATTACCACAAGCCGCATAAAAATCCTCAATCACGAAGCTCGCGTTCTCGTCGGATTCCATAGTGGAAAACCTCAACAATGAAAATAACCAAAGTATCACCGTAATCCCGATGCACAAGATATCTCGTCAAAGGTAAAACTAATCCAGCCAGGCCAACCGGTGTGTCGACGATCCCGATAGGAGCCGCGTATCTCGTTCTCAGGACACATCGTCTATGCATAGTGGACAGTAACCAAACGCTCAAGTTGCCCCGATGTGGCACCGCCGACTGCTAGGTAGGTGGACCGACACTCATGAGGAGCACTGGCATGGGGGTTGATTAAATTTCCTCGGGTTAATTACTCCCTAAGCGGTTCATTAGTTATTAGGCAAATGTAGTACCAAAGTTGGGCCTTGCCAGACCAGTTTTAATCTAAAACGAATTATCAAGGGCTCCCCATAACAACCCCGATCATGTTAGGAGCGCTCATTTATGGAACATAACACCGGTAGCCGAAACTAAGGGGGCAAAGGTGGAACAAAACGCCAGGCTAGAAAGGCCGAGCCTTCCACCTTTTACCAAGTATGTAGGTCCATTAAATTAAATAGCATTACAAAGGTGATATGACAAGGAACCCATGTTTTCACATGGAAGCGACTACACGTGCAACTAGCAACGCTAACAACATGGTTAAGCCAGCGGTAACATGGCCAATCAGTGGTTTGCTAGGTCGAACAGGTTGAAGGTTATCATGGCATGGTTGAGAGGCTGATATTTAACATGTGGTAGGCAACGAGACATAATCGATAGAAGCAGTAAAACTAACATGGCAATGATAGTAATGGTATCTGGGGAAATGGTCATCTTGCTTGAGATCCCTCTTGGAAGAAGAACAACTCCGAGAAGTCGGCGAACCAACATAGTCGAACGGGTCCTCACATTCCGACACGCTTGCGGAACTCTAACGAGACGGAGCAAACCAGATACAAGCATCAACACAGATGTTCACCACACGAAGCACAACATGATGCACAACCTACTATGATACATGATCAGTTCAATGATGCAAGGCATGGCATGGCAATTCACCTCACGCAAACACTACACATTAAGTGAAGCTCGATATGCAACGAGTTGCATATCAACGAAACTCCACATTTAATTGTTTAGTTCACTCCCGTTAATTTACACGACAATATTAAATTGTTGTTAACATGGCAAGGGGTGAAGTGGTGGTCCTACATGTCATCCTAGTCGCTTAGCACATGGTACTTAGAATGGAGCTACGTCACAGGAAACATGCAACACAAGATATCATGCTATGAATGCGTCATGCATTCAAGTTACAACAACACGCGCAAGAAGAGAAAGAAGCAAGTGTCGCCACGGCGAGCATAAGGGAACCATGGCGGCAAAACGGAAACGATGCCACGGAGACATTCCTATCCCGATAACTCAACGAGATATTGGTGCCAACGAACTGGAAGCGCGTGCGTGACAAACCAAATAATGATAGGGTGATCCCGTTTATCGGGTTCCCATGTGTCAAGGGCACGACGAAAAGGAAGACCACGTGCAACGGGCAAACATCTCGCGCAAACATACGATACATCTCATACAACACATGCATTCGGTCACGACACGTTCCAACGTATACCTTCGAAGCTTGCATATCGGAGCGGATTGGGTAGTTGCGGTGTGAACATATATCGTCGTGGAAGTTGTGGAAGTTGTGGTACTCCGGTCTCGTCGACGGTAGTCGTACTCTTGGCGTCGGTAGACGAACACGGGTCTTCGGCGACGGCAGTCGAACACGTTTCCGAAGATATCCGGGGGAAACTCGGGAAACTTATCGATTCCACGGCGGCGGGGATGGTCTAAGCGGCGATGGCAAGTGGCAGCACAAGCAAGCAACGCCAGCAAGCATCAAGCTACGCAAGCAAGCATCAACTCTCAGCAACATCAGGCATCGGCAACGAGCAACATAGCGGCACGCAGCACAGGCAAGGGCGACCGAAGGCCACGACTACAAGCAACAGCAACTAACATCTAGCAACCTAGACTAGCAACTACAACTAGCAGCATCTAGCAAAGCAAGCAAGGCAGCAACAAGCACTAAGCTGCAAGCAGCAGCAAGCGGCACCTAAGAAACTAGCAACAGCAAGGCAAAGCGGCAGCAGGCAGGAGCTACTAGCAGCAGCTAGCAGCCTAGCACTAAGTAGCAAGCAACAGCCAACGCAGCAGCAAGCATCGGCACTAGGCAAGCAGCTTGAAAGCAAGCTCAACAACATGCAACTCCAGCAAGCATGCCACACATCAGGCAACAGCTCGGCAGCATCGGCGAGCACCCGACGGCAGGTAGCAGCGACGAGCACGGCAGGGCCATGGCGACGAGCGGGAGACGGCCACGACGAGACGGCGAGGACCGGAAGAGGCGGGCACCGGCGCAGGAGCTTCGCAGCACGGGGACATGGGGGAACGGCGAGCTCAGCGACATCCGGCAAGGCGGCGGTGCGGGAGGCGTCCATGGCGGGGTGGCACCGGCGGAGGGCCATGGCCAGGGCGACGAGCTCGGAACGAGCTCCTTCGGCGGGGGAGAGTGGAGGTGCGCTGCAGGGCAGGGGCAGCCGGCGGCGGGGCAGGAGAGGGAGGCCAGGGCGGCGAGGCGAGGTCCAGGGGAACCGGGAGGGAAGCTGGGAGGAGGAAGAGGCATGGGATTGGGAGGATACTAGAGGAGGCGCTGGGACAACAATGAGGGAGAAGGGAAGAAGGGGATCGGGACGAGGGGGAGGCTGCGCGAGGGGAAGGAGAGAGGGGATCGGGACGAGGGACCCTGGCTCGCTAGGGAAGTGGAGGGGCATGTTGGGCCTTGCCGGCTGGGCCTTGGCCGGCTCCTCCACTGTCCCTCTTTTGGTTTCTTTTAAAACAACAACACACACAAGAAAGGAATGAAACCAAAAATAAAATAATAAAATAATAGAAAGAAAATACCTTTGACTCCTTAAAAACATACCCCAACTATAAAAATAGATTGGGCATTTTTTTAACGAATAAAAATGAAAACCTTTTGTAGAACAAAAATAAAACCTCTTTTATAATAAAATGAGTCTCTAGTTTTGAAAATAAACAAAAGGAAAAAAATAAAGGAAACCCAAGGGGTTGCCCCCACATTTAATAAAAGGACTTTTAAAAGAAGACGAATCTTTTGAAGGGGTTAAAACGGAAACTTGAACGCAACCACAAAACAAAATAAGAGGGGAGAGAAGGGAGTTCCCTATTGCACTACAAATTCTGAGAGCACTCACAACTCAGATCACACCACGCAACATAAGATGCAAAATGCCATGCATGATGCCATGATGAAAACTAAAATATGATGCAACAAATAAAATAATCACATGACGGAAACGAAAATAAAGGGGGAATCTTTTGGGGCGTCGGTCTCGGGCTGTCACAGTAACAAGACATTTTGTTTTCGAAGCTAACTTGTTTCAACTGACTAGAATTGCAGCTATATCAAGCGCATCAATGATTTGTTTCCATGAACTATAAAATTGATTCCAAAAAAATATTAACTTGCTTCTGTCTAAGAAGAAAATGACTTCTTTCGAAAGGATCATACTTTTTTCTTTGACCAGTGAGTTATTTCCAACAAAATAGTAATCTGCTTCCATCTAAATAGAACAATAGTGCCACTATCAAAAAACACGTTCTTCAAACGAACTAGTTGTTTGCTTAAATTATGCTCCATAGTTTCATAGCCAAACAATTGGAATGGTGTACATGCTCAAACAAACTAGTATTTGCTCGTAATAGCTTCCTACTAGCTGTTCTACGATATGTGACAAACCACCATCAAGTCGCTGCATTTGGTGTGGCTACCCAAGGCCCACATTATCTTGGTAGAGGAGCATGTAACACTTGTCCACGTCGTGCTTCAAACTGCAGTAATTTGCTTCGAATGAGATGGTGCTTCCAACGATATCCAAATGCCATGTCAATTGTTGAAGCAAAACATCAATTCAACAGAAGCAATAAAGTGTTTGATTGGAAGCATATAAACAAGGTAGGTTTGGTGAACTAGTTTGGAAGAACGACAGGGCCGAAGCACATAGTTTGAAGCAATAAAAATGTGGATGGAAGCAGACAATTATACATACATGCAAACGTCTTGACAATCGTGTCATCTTTATTTTCTTGAGCATGCAAGTATGATGATACAAAAAGGCAAGGACGATTGCGCCTGAGGAGAGGTATGGAATGAAAACTAAATGTGCAAACAAACATCGTCAGTTGATTATTACAGTAGAGAAAAGGGCTAATTGCAAATACTGAAGTTGTAATAATGCAAAATTACACATGTTATGAGAAATATGATGAATCATGTTTGTCTAAAATTAAATAAAAATCTATACACACCAGAAGCAAATATACTAAATCAAGATGGCATGATCTAATTATATATATATATGGGAAGACCTTGGTAGCATGGATTCTAACAAATGATCTTCGTTGGTGATTTTTAAGCATGGATCTTCTGAAGCAATGCATAACAAACTAGAATTGAATGGCTCGAAGCATTGTATAGATGAAGTTCCAAGGAAGCTTGACAAAGAATCGACATTCCATCTGCAGATACGAATCTTGAAAGAAGCATATTAACATAGGAAGCATTGATGTTATGTACCAATAATTGTTTGGTATCGTGTCATAGTGAGAATGTGAGATGCATTGCAAACTCTCCTTTGCCCTTATCATCATATCTTTTATTCATGTGGTTGGAAGGACCATATGATTGCTTGTTCCTATTGGTATCTTTTGATTGCTTGCTTCTCTCTTCGGTATGTCTTTGTGAGAAATACACACTTTTTGGAGGACCACCTACTATATTGGCTTTCTAAACTTTTTTTCCGTTTTGGCAATCGATGTCGATGGGGGATAAGTTTAGAGAGTTTAGTTTGGTGATGCTTAAAGGGTTTTGCTTTTATTGCTTACGCATTTACATCTTGTACGCATGCATTATTGCTTTGTATGTGTGTGCTTGGTTATGCTTATTTCCATATATAAATGCTCTGGTACTGATTGTCATCAATTACCAAAACGGGGGAGATTGTTAGAGCATATTTCTCCATATGTGGTTTTTGTAATTGATGAGAATTCCTATGAACTAATGGTTTCCTTAAGTTATATTCGAAGGATTTGTCCATAGGCACTTCTTGAAGTCCATCTATTGGTTTCAAGGAGTTTCTATGATGACCAAGGTAGTATTCAAAGTATTATCCAAAGATTGGTCATAAGAACACAAGGTTGATCAAGACTAAGCAAGGAGTAAGTCAAGATAATCAACACACAAAGTGTACAAGATGTACCAAGAAAGATCAAGTGATCCCATGGTATGGTAGGCATTGTCCATAACGCTTTTGTGTAGTAACCCATGGTCTTCGTGAGAGTTCTATATGGGGTCAGGTATGTTTCCATAGGTTTGCGTCAACAGGGAGATCTCATTCAACCTATGAAGGATGACATCAAGTGGTGATCGTCATCAAGATTGCGGTGTGCAAGTTCAAGTGGAGCATCATGAAGATATCATGCTTGAAGCTTGTCGTCCATTGTGGTGGCAATGGACTTGTGAAGATGTGCTGAAGAGTGGCTCACCCATAGTGAGTATGGGGGAGCAATCAACTAGTCTTCATCAAACCAACGCAATCAAGAAAGGTGGTCTATCTCGAGGAAGCCAATATCATCGTCATCTAGCTCAAGAGGACTAGGTGCAAGGTACATGTTTGCCCGTGATAGGTTTATCTATTTTAGAGTAGATTGTCATACTGTCAAGGGGGGCTCTCAAGTGAGTAGCTTGATCGTATTGTTCATTGAGAGCTCAAACCATTTGCATCCTTGCATTATATTTCTTGGTTCTTGTTTGGTGTTTCACTTTGTGAGTTTTAGAGTTTATGGTCATCTTCATGACAAGCTCGAGTTCATCAAAAACAGAGTCCATATGCATATTCTATGATGTTTTTGATGTTGGAAGTTTTTTCTGGTTCTTAATTCATAGATGTCTCACATCTCTATATCATTGACATTTTCACAACTACATGTTCTTAAGAAGCTTGTCGTCCTGATTCCAACAAGCTTGAGTTTGCTCGATTCGGATCTCGTATGCGACAGTTATGGCAGTTTCAGTGTCCAGCGGTAGTACACCTGGTACGAGCAGTAGTACCGCACGCACAACGGTAGTACCGCTCCTATAGCGGTAGTAGTTTTTTACTACCGCTATCTAGCGGTGGTACCGCTCCCTCGGCCTTTGTTTGCATCTACAGCCTCAGCAGTGGCAGTCACGGTAGTAACTTTTAACTACCATGGTTGGTGAGCCTACCGTGCGGTAGTACCGCTCTTGGCAGCGGTAGTACCACTCCGCTCACGCTATGTGTGGGGGTTATGGTTGGATTCTTTCCCCCACTATATATACGGGTCTTCTTTCCCATTGGATCTAATCCATCGGTTGAGCTCATGGTCTTCCCCCACTGTTGACCTTCTTATAACTTACTAACTCTCAATCCCTCAAATGATTCTTGCTAGTTCTTGAGGGAAAAGAGAGAGGAGATCTAGATCCACATCTCCACCAATCACTTTCTCCTCTATGTGAGGGGAACCCTTTGATCTTGATCTTGGAGTTCTTTGTGAGCTCCTTGTTCTTCCTCTCTTATTTCTCCATAGCTTTTGTTGTTGTGGAGATATTTGAGTGTGAGGGACTTGACCACTTCGTGTGTTCTTGCCATTGCATTAGTTGCATCGGTTTGAGTTCTCCACGGTGATACGTGGAAGTGAGAAGTAGAGAAGCTTATTCCCTTTGGGTACTTGGTACCCCTAGGGATTATTCTTCGTGGGTGCTTTGGCATCCTAGAAGCTTGGTGGTGCCTCGGAGCTCAATCATTGTGGTGTAAAGCTCCGGGCAAGCGTCGGGGTCCCCAATTAAGTTGTGGAGATTGCGCCGAGCATTTGTGGTCACCTTAAAGCCATATGCCATTGTGGTGAAGCTTCATGGTGTTGTTGGGAGCCTCCAATTAAGTTGTGGAGATTTCCCCAACCTTGTTTGTACGGGTTCGGTGACCACACTCAAGGGTCCCTTAGTGGAATCACGACATCTTGCATTGTGCCAGGGCGTGAGGAGATTATGGTGGCCTTAGTGGCATCTTGGGGAGCATTGTGCCTCCACACCACTCCAAATGGAGATTAGCATCCGAAGTTATCATTCGTTCACATGTGCTATTCTTAGAGCATATTTTGTGTTTACTATTCCTTCTTATTTTATGCACCATGCTGGTATGAGGTAATTCGTGGTTGATTTATACAATGCTTCATGTGCTTCACTTAAATCTTTTGAGTATGGCTTTATAGAATGCTTTGTGTGCTTCACTTATATATTTTGAGCCTCGATATTGACCTTTCTATATTCATTGAAGAATGCTCTATGAACTTCACTTATATCTTTTTGAGAATAGTTTGATGATAACTGTTGTGCTTAACTTATATCCTAAGAGAAAATGTTGAATGAGTTGAATGTCATAAAACGTGAAATTATATATTCTTCATATGCTTGTTCCATGGGGAGTAGTCACTTCACATACTAAGAGTATAAGCAAAAAAAAATTATTGGAGGTTGGCAACATAGCATTGGTCACTTGAACAATTCATGAAGTAATATTGAAGGAAGAAGAGATTTCACATATAAATATACTATCATGTACATCTCGTATGTTTGTGAGCCCCCACTAATTATTTTCAAACTTGATCAAGTAGTTTATGTTTCGCAAGGGAGATAACATAATGGTTATGTTTGCTTACATTCACATAGTAGTTATATTGTAATTGTTTGATGACTGAAAACATAGATTGCTAGTTTTCAAGAAAATTTATTGTGTATACTTTAACATGTGATTATCTTGTTACTTGATCATGAGAAGTTCTATGAGAAAAGAGTTGTTGTTTTAGGATGCTAGAAAAAGTGATTGGAAGTAACATTTATCAATTTTATATAATATGCTAGCATTTACACTTCATTTATTATTTCTTTTATCATTTACCTACTCGAGGACGAGGAGGAATTAAGCTTGGGGATGCTAATACGTCTTCAATGTATCGATAATTTATGAAATATTCATGCCAATATTCTATAACTTTCATATATTTTTGGCAACATTTTATACTATTTTTTGGGACTAACTTACTTATCCAGTGCCAGTTCTTGTTTTTGTGTGTTTTTTGTTTCGTTGAAAATCCATATCAAACGGACTCGAGACGCGATAAAAAATTATGAAGGTTTTTTTGGAATATCTGTGAATTTTGGAAAGAACAATCAATGCCGCATGATTCCTGAGGCTTTCACAAGACATCATGGCTAGACCAGGGGTGGCCGCGCCCTGTTGGGTTGTGGCTATCCTGTAAGTCAGTTGGGTCCCTTCTTTCTCTACAAGAAAGATATTTTCCTGATAAAAATCACCTCAAAATTTTAGCCCGATCAGAGTTTCGGATCTCCGGATATTTAAATAATGGTGAAGGGCCATAAAACAGCAGCGAAAATAGGAGAGAAACAAAGAGAGAGATCCAACATCAGAGGGGCTCTCGCCCGTCCGGGAGCCATGGAGACCAAGGTTCATACGGAGAACCTCTCCCTAGATGGGGTGAGATCATGGAGGAGGAATCCTAAGGGGGAGACTCTCTCCCCCACTCTTCCGGCGGTGCCGGAGTGCCACCGGGGGAGCCATCGATGTAGTGGTTGTCTTCATCAACATCACCGTCTTCATCACCTTCCTCATCTCATTTCAGTGGTCCACTCTCCCGCACCCACCTGTAATCCCCAACTTGAACACCCTATGATGTTTTAGTAGATCTATGTTGTCCTTTGAGTTGATTGATGATCTTGATTGGTTTGGTTGTATGTTTTATTTTGGTGTTGTCCTAAGGTGCCTTCCATGAGTCGCACATGTGAAGGATTCACGATGGAGGGTGTTGCAATGTGTTCATGATTTGCTTCTAGTGGGTGGCTAAAGTGACAGAAGCTTACACCCGAGTAAGGGGTTGTTTACGTATGGGAGTAAAGGGGAGTTGATGTTTCATGCTACGGTTGGGTTTATCTTAATGATTTCTAGTAGTTGTCTATGCTTGCGAGAGGTCGAATCAGAAGTTCATATGATCCAAGTACGAAAAGTATGTTAGCTCATGCCTCTCCCTCATATAAAATTACAAAAATGATTACAGATCTTCTTATTAATTTCCTAGGATGATTCTACACACCATACCATCATTATTACACACTAGCTATTTTTAATATATTCTAACTGTATTTAGTGCAGCAACTATTTTCACATTTTAGTTCTCCAATATGCAAAGGTGTCCTCCTTATACCCACAACGCAGTTTTATTTTTCGTTACTAGATAGAAGCAAACACTGGGTGTATGTGGAGTCGTATCGGTGTAAGATAGTATTTGAGAGAATATTGATCTTACCTTTAGCTCATTGTCGGTTCGACACTCCATACTTACCAATTCCATCTTTGGAAAGTACTATGATCATTCCTTGCACTTAGTGATTATCGGACCTGTGTGCGCTAGTGATAGTGGTTGTTAGTTGGAATACATGTGACATAATAGTTCACATACAAGTTTTCAAAAGAGGGTTACATCACATAAGGAGTCTGTGATGTCAAGGGGTGGTTGTCAGACACAAGTTGAAGAATCTTAACAATGGATTCATGGTCTATGATTCTTGGGTAACAAAGTTAATGTTCAAGTTTGAATGCAAATTCAAATTTGTTGACGTTTCATGAGCTTGAATACACAGTAGGTTAACTAAAATAATAACTTGATATGGCTTTAAATTTGATTGGGATTTAGATGAGGGTTCATACTATTTGAATTCAAATTGAACTGAGTTCCCCATTTGATTTTGTTCCACTAAGTTAAATCGAATTATTAGTTATTTCATAATTGAATAATTTGGTTAAATCCCGCTCAAATACAATCAATGCTTACGTGAAGTCAAATACAAATTTAATATGACCACTCAAGTTTATTTTTTTAATTTTCATGTTTATACTAAACTCAAATGTAAATTCAAGATCATTTCAATTCATTAAGTCATATCACAAAATTTTATCTAAATTAAACTTCGGGTTACAAGGTTATAAGAAATCCAGTTTGAATTAAATTCCAATCAAAATCCCGAAAATAAAAAATACCTCCATTAAGAAAAATTCAGTTAAAGTTTAGAACCTAAATTAAAATAATTACATAATAAATAATATTATACTGAACTTGTTCAAATAATATTTGTAGCTACTATTTAAACAATATTCAGTTTCAATTTTAAATTAGTTCAAAATTGAAGTACACTAGCTAAGCCTAGACTATAACTCACTAGGTTCATTCTACAAAACAAATCATTTTAATTGGATTTGTAAAATAGAAGTTGTGACCTATTTGTATTCAAATTAATTTTGTTTGAATTTAAAACTTAAACTAGTCAATTTTTAAATTTTATTAGTTCAGATTAAAGTGCATTTCCTAAGGGTCGTTTTGTAAAAATTATCACTAAATTTTATGCACATACAAAGAGTTATAATGGTTTGAATATCGAGTGGATTTTTTTGGCAAAACTACGAAATCAATTTACTTAATTGTATTTCTTCTGGATAGGGCTCTCTTGTGGTGTATTGTGATTAGCCACTACCGGTTCGGTATAGATGGATGTTTGTGTGGCATTGGATCTAGATGGATGGCTGGGATAAGATCGGGGAAGGGCTCACTGCTACGACAACAAAAATCCTTCCCCGACAACGCCAGGAATTCTTCTTGCTACTTCTCTTGCTTGCGTCGGTTTTTCCCTTGAAGAGGAAAGGGTGATGCGGCACAGGAGCAGTAAGTATTTCACTCAGTTTGAGAACCAAGGTATCAATCCAGTAGGAGAATCTCGTCAAGTCCAGAGTACCTGCGCAAACACAAAAGAGCTTGTACCCAACGCTATAAAGGGGTTGTCAATATCTTCAAGATTGATTGCAAAGTGAGATCTGAAGGCAGAAAGTGCAACAAAGAAAAAGTGTAAGGATGAAAATATTGTGTGGAGTAGACCCGGGGGCCATAGTATTCACTAGAGGCTTCTCTCAAAATAGCAAATATCACGGTGGGTGAACAAATTACTGTCGAGCAATTGATAGAACCGCGCAAAGTCATGACGATATATAAGGCAATGATCAGACATATAGGCATCACGTCCGAGACAAGTAGACCGATAGTTTCTGCATCTACTACTATTACTCCACACATCGACCGCTATCCAGCATGCATCTAGTGTATTGAGTTCATGACGAACAGAGTAACGCCTTAAGCAAGATGACATGATGTAGAGGGATAATCTCAAATCAATGATGAAAACCCCATCTTTTTACCCTTGATGGCAACAACACGATGCATTCCTTGCTACTCCTTCTGTCACTGGGTGAGGTCACTGCACAGTATGAACCCAAAACCAAGCACTTCTCCCATTGGAAGAATCATAGATCTAGTTGACCAAACAAGACCCACAACTCGAAGAGAATTACAAGGATATGAAATCATGAATAATAGAGATAAGAAGAAACTCAAATAAGATTCATAGATAATCTGATAATAAATCCACAATTCATCGGATCTCGACAAACACACCGCAAAATAAGATTACACCGGATAGATCTCCATGAAGATCATGGAGAACTTTGTATTGAAGATCCAAGAGAGAGAAGAAGCCATCTAGTTACTAGCTATGGACCCGTAGGTTTATGGTGAACTACTCACGCATCATCGGAGAGGTCATGGTGTTGATGAAGAAGCCCTCCGTGTCCGAATCCCCCTCCGACAGGGCACCAGAATGTGCCCCAGATGGGATCTTGCGGAGATAGAAGCCTGCGGCGGCGGAAAAATACTTTCGATGATCTCCTGATTTTTTATGGGAGTTTAGGGAATATATAGGCGCCAAACCTAGGGCAAAGGAGCCTCAGGGACCCCACAAGCCAGGGGTGCGCGGGCCCCCCTGGCCGCGCCATGAGACCTTGTGTGGTCCCTGGTGGCCCCTTGCCCTGATTCTCTAGCATCCCGATCTTTTTCTGTTCCGGAAAAAATCTATTTGGCAGTTTCATTCCGTTTGGACTCCGTTCAAAATCCTCCTCTGAAAGGGGTCAAAAACATGGAAAAAACAGGAACTAGCACTTGGCACTAAGTTAATAAGTTAGTCCCAAAAAATATATAAAAGGCATGCAAAACCTCCAAAGTTTGACAAGATAATAGCATTAAACCATCAAAAATTATAGATACGTTGGAGACGTATCAAGCATCCCCAAGCTTAACTCCTGCTCATCCTCGAGTAGGGAAGTGATAAAGACTGAATTTTTGATGTGGAATTCTACCTACCATAGTTGTCCTTTGCAACTTCTTTCACACGACATGAATGTTCAGATCCGTAAGATTCGAAACAATAGTTTGCTATTGACATGAAAACAATAATACTTCAAGAAAACTAGCAAGGTAATCATGAACTTTCAAAATAACAAGGCCAAGGAAAGTTATCCCTACAAAATCATATAGTTTGGCTATGCTCCATCATCCTCACACAACTAATGTAAATCATGCACAACACTGGTATTGGCCAAGTAATTGTTTTCACACTCTTACTTTCTCAAACTTTTTATAACTATCACGCAATACATGAGCGTGAGCCATGGATATAGCACTATAGGTGGAATAGAGCGTGGTGGTGGTTGTGAGACAAAAAGGAGGAGATGGTCACATTGACTCGGCGTATCAAAGGGCTATGGAGATGCCCATTAATAGATATCAATGTGAATTAGTAGGGATTGACATACAAGGGATGCACTAGAGCTAGAAGTATGTGAAAGCTCAAAAATAGAACTAGTGGGTGTGCATCCAACTTGCTTGCTCACGAAGACCTAGGGCAATTTTGAGGAAGCCCATCATTGGAATATACAATCCAAGTTATATAATGAAGATTCCCACTAGCATATGGTAGTGACAAAGCAAGAAGCTCTCAATCATGAAGAACATGGTGCTATTATGAAGCACAAGTGTGGAAAAAGATAGTAGCATTGTACCTTCTCTCTTTTTCTCTCTCTCTTTTTTTTGGACTCTTAGGCCTCTTTTTTTTCTCTTTTTTTTGGGCTCTTTGGCCTCTTTTTTTATTTACTCACATGGGACAATGCTCTAATAATGATGATCATCACACTTTTATTTACTCATAGCTCAAAGCTCAAAATGATGATGACTCTATAGGAAATGCCTCCGGCACTGTTCCGGGATGTGCAACGATCTAGCTTGGCGTATGACGTTGAAACATCTCGCTAGCTATCTTACGATCATGCAATGGCAATATGAGACTGACGGCACATGTCATGAGACGGAATGGTGGGAGTTGCATGGCAATATATCTCGGAATGGCTATGAAAATGCCATAGTAGGTAGGTACGGTGGATGTTTTGAGGAAGGCATATGGTGGGTTTGTGTACCGGTGAGAATTGCGCGGTACTAGAGAGGCTAGCAAAGGTGGAAGGTGAAAGTGCATCTATACAATGGACTCACATTAGTCATGAAGAACTCACATACTTGTTGTCAAAGTTTTTATTAGTAATCGAAACAAAGTGCTAAACGCATACTCCTAGGGGAAGCGTTGGTAGGTGTTAACCATCGCGCGATCCCGACCTCAACACAAAGGATGACAATCAATAGATCAATTATGCTCCGACTTCCTAACATAGCGGTTCACCATACGTGCATGCTACAGGAATCACTAACTTCAACACAAGTATTTCTAGATGCACAACACCCTACTAACATAACTCTTAATATTACTAAATCCACGTCTCAAAACTAATTGAGAGGAATCAAGACTTCTCTTTCTACTCAATGCACATGAAGATGGATGTTTTTGTATCCTCTTTGGGTACCTATCACCTTTGGGACTACTTTCATAGCATAAGCCAACTACCAAGTCACGCACCGCCGCGCTCTAAAAGATATAAGTGAAGCACATAGAGCAAAATTATCTTGCTCAAAAGATATAAGTGAAGCACGATGAGAATTCTAGCAAAATCACGATGAGTGCATGTCTCTCTCTCTCAAAAAGGTGTGCAGCAAGGATGATTGTGACACAACAAAAAGAAAAGACTCCTGCAATACAAGACGCTCCAAGCATGTCACATCCCTGATCTCTAATAGAGTATAGCAAGTTTGTGCTCATGTCTTCTTCATTGCATCCAAGAAAATGAAATGAAATCAAAAGAAAAGCAAAGAAAACCAAAGCAAACCCTAGCAACTCTATATTCAAAAGCTTTTCAATTTTGGTGGCAAATTAAAAATTCCAAAATGGCCAATAGAAAAGTTCATAATTTCTAATAAATGTTGAAAACAAATTATCGGAGGTTAAATATATTTTCAAAGTGCTTTTGGCATTTTATTTTAAAGTTAAAAGCTACTCAAATCAACTATATAATTGATTTCAAATATATCAAACTTTTCAAAAATGCTGAAACTTTTATATATGTTTGGAAATATTCCAAATAACATTTTAGCATGTTTCAAACTATTTTAGGAATAGTTTGGAGCCAAAAATAAAACAAAACAAAGTCAGAAAGTAATTAACAGAAACAGAAATGAAAAAAAAAGAAAGAAACCTTACCTATCGCTCACCCCTGGCCCAGCCCAGCTAGCTTGTCGTCATCCTCGTGCCCGCGAGCAGCAGGAGGTTGCCGCCGCTCCCTCCGGCGCGGCCACACACCTGCGTGCCTGCCTGGGCTCTGCTTCGCACTGGCAAGGAGGGGATAAGCCTCCCGCATCCGTCCCCAAGCTCCTCCTCGCCTCATTTCTCGCGCAGTTCTCTCCTCTCTCGGCCGCCATTAGAGCCCGAGGTGAGCTCGAGCTCGCCGTCGCTCCAGCCCCTCTCACTCTCACCTGAGCTGCGCATTAGCTTCGCCTTGGTCCCCTGAAGCACTCCAACCATTCGCTCTACGCCGAGAACCCGTGAGACACCGTGACGCCCTTGTGTTCAACCTCGGATCCCCGGAGCTCTCCGTCGTCGTTCTCCCTCCTCAGACCATCCTCGAGCCTGCTCTGGTCGCCTCTACACTCCCTGTGAGCTCAGGGTGCTTTCCCCCTCGTTTCCCCTTCGATCCCGAGCTCTAGGCCCCGATTCCACCGGACCCCCGACGAGATCTGCCGCGGGTCCTCGTCGCCGGTAGCCCTGCGGTGATCGGCTGGTCATTCTGAGGCCACCGTTAGCTTCAGTGCATTGTGTAGGTACACTACGAGCCCAGCCCCGTGCGTGATAGGCCCCGTAGCTGTGATCCCGATGGTGCCCGAACTCCGGTAGCTGCTGAGGTCGTCGCCGGAGTCATCTCCGGTGGTTTTAGCCCCTGCTCTTTGCAAAAATGGAGCTGCGATCGAGTGGGTTTGACCCCATCGCCGGTGGGGTTGACGCCCGTGAGTCTGTGGCAAGTGGGGCAAGCCCCCTGTTTAATTTAAGTTTAGTCAAAATAAAAATAAAAAATATATTAAAATTTAAATAGCCCCTAACTTGTGGGTCCAGCCCTGTTAATTAGCTAATTAAGTTTAAACTTAATCCAAAACTGGCCAGAGCCACTGACCGGTGGGTCCCACTGGTCAGGTTTGAATTTCAACGGCGAGGTGACCTGCTGATGTCATGCTGATGCAATAAATCTAATTCTAGTTTTAATATAATTCCAGAATAATTGCAAAACTTTGGAAATTCATAGAAAATTCAATATAACTCCAAATCAGACAAATAATATATGCAAATTGATCAGAAAAATTCAATGAACACAATGGTGCTACTTTCATGCATAAAAAATAAAGTTATGAAACAGCATCAGGTCAAATCAATTAAATGATTTAAATAAATATGCCATTTCAAATAATATTTGAATTTGGTAAAGGTACTGGTGAAAGGCTATGTGGGAGTACATAGCGGGTTGTTTCATTGGAACCGTCCTTAGGAACTGAGTTTCGTGTATGTAATCCCAAACAAGACACTACCACATGCTGGGCCTTGAAATATGACCCCGCTCGACTTATTAACCGCTTAGTACTCGGTCCAGGATTTGCAAGTAGTTTCTGGTGTTCATAGTCATGCTGGAGGCCGTGCATAGTGCTGACCTTAGAGGTGGGCTATGATGCGGTAGGCAGTGGCACGGTGTACCAAGTGGCACCCGGATGGTGGGCTTGGGAACCTTGCGCACATCGTTTGGGGCCGTGGCGAAAATCTCGGTCGGACATCCGTGCGGGTTACCCTCAGATAGGCGATAAACCTGGACTAGGTATTACCATGGTTAACGGTCGTGGCCGACTCCTTCACTGGGCTTCCGCTTGAAGGTTGCCGAGGTGCATGACGTGCACATAGCGATAAGTGGCGAGAGCATGTGCGAAGAAGTACACCCCTGCATGGTTATGATCTATTCGAATAGCCGCGTCCGCGGATATGGACTACTTGGAAACATATGTTGTTCATAGACAACTATAATGGCTAATCATAAAAATGTTAAGACAAGTGTGAGTGTCGTGGATGGCATTTCCGTAGGAAGACGGAATGATTCCGCGATAGAGTATTGTTGTGGTGTTAGTGGACTCGTGTGCGAGAAAACAAAGTTGTCAAAACTATTTGAAAATGTAGTTTGTCGAGCCAAGACTCAAAGCTGGCTTTCTGCATGAAACCCCATGATACGTCTCAAACGTATCTATAATTGTTGATGATTTCATGTTGTTATCTAGACATATTTTTTGGGACTAACTTATTAATTCAATGCCAAGTGCGAGTTCCTGTTTTTTCTGTGTTTTTGGCTCTTTTCAGATTTGATTTTGGAACGGAGTCCAAACGGAATAAAATCCATGACATAATTTTTTCCCAAACGGAAGAAGATCAGGGGCTTGAGGGCCAAGCCATGAGAGCTACAGGGGGCCCACAAGCCCTGTAGCCGCCACCAGGGGCGGCGGCTAGCAGGCTTGTGGCCTCCCTGGCGCCCCCCTCACCTAGCTCCTTCGCCTATACATTCCCTAAAATACAGAAAAAAATCAGGGAATCCACGAAAACTCATTTCCGCCGCCGCAAGCTTCCGTTTCCGCGAGATCTCATCTGGAGACCCTTCCCGGTGCCCTGCCGGAGGGGACTTTGGAGTTGGAGGGCTTCTACATCAACATCATCGCCCCTCCAATGACTCGTGAGTAGTTCACTTCAGACCTATGGGTCCGTAGTTAGTAGCTAGATGGCTTCTTCTCTCTCTTGGATCTTCAATACAAAGTTCTCCATGATCTTCATGGAGATCTATCCAATGTAATCCTCTTTGGCGGTGTGTTTGTCGAGATCCGATGAATTCTGGATTTGTGATCAGATTATCTATGATATATTTGAGTATTTGCTGATTTCTTATATGCATCATTTGATATCCTTGTAAGTCTCTCCGAGTCTTGGGTTTTGTTTGGCCAACTAGATCTATGATTCTTTCAATGGGAGAAGTGCTTGGTTTTGGGTTCTTACCGTGGGGTGACCTATCCCAGTGACAGTAGGGGAAGCAAGGCACACATCGTGTAGTTGCCATCATGGTTAACAAGGTGGGCTTTGTCGTAGATATGAGATTGTCCAGCTACATCATGTCATCTTGCTTAAGGCGTTACTCTATTCTTTTGGACTTAATACACTAGATGCATGCTGGATAGCGGTCGACGTGTGGAGTAACAGTAGTAGATGCAGAAAGTACCGGTCTACTTGTTTTGGACATGATGCCTATAGATATAATCAGTGGCCATAGATGACGTCACGACTTTGCGCGGTTCTATCAATTTCTCAATAGTAATTTGTTCACCCACCGTCTACTTGCTTTCATGAGAGAAGCCACTAGTGAACACTACGGCCCCCGGGTCTATTCACACCTATCATTTCCACTTTTGCTTTTACTTTGCTTTGCTACTTTGTTGCTTTCAGTTCTCACTTAGCAAACAATCTATAAGGGATTGACAACCCTTTCATAGCGTTGGGAGCAAGCTTTTTTTGTTTGTGCAGGTACTTGTGATACTCCTTCACTGGATCGATACCTTGGTTCTCAAAACCGAGGGAAATACTTACCACCGCTGTGCTACACCACCCTTTCCGCTTCGAGGGAACACCAACGCAAGGCTCCAAGGCCACGGGGAAATCCTTTGCATATTTGCCTAGGAAGTCCCTAAAGGCGTAGCCGTAGAATAAGGATTCCTGGTGCCGTTGCTGAGGAGTATCAAGACAAGAACAGTCTCCCGTCAGCACGTGTTTCTGGCGCCGGTGGAAGGTCTTTTGTTGTAGTATCAGAAGTATTTCTGTCGTCGTTGCTGGGGAAGGAGAGATCTATCCAAGTAGGTCTCACAAACTCATCTCTTGCATTTACTTTTTGCCCAGTTGCCTCTCGTTTTCCTCTCCCCCACATCACATTTGCCGTTTTCATTTGCCTTTCTCCTTTGTCATTTTCTTTTAACCGTTTCACTCTCTCTTCCTGCTCGTTTGTGCGTGTGATAGCCCATCAATGGCTAGACCCACCACACCAAACGATACCCCTGAGAATGAAGTTCCAAATTTTAGGTAGAATGAGGAAGAAAATTTAAAGGACGCTTGGTACAGGATTTGCAATGCTCAAAGTAGATCTACTCGTAAGCAATCCACTACCGTTCTTCTTCGCAGTTTTTATGTAGGAATTACTCCTTGGAATAGGTATATCCTTGATACCATTGTAGGTGGGAATTTTTTGGGGAGCCATATTGTTGACTCCTACGGAACCATCATGAATTTGGTAAGCTCACCCCTGTTCATGGTGAATGGAACTACCTTAACCTTGGAACACGTGATGCAAAGGCTTGACGCTATTGAAAACATAATTGCCACAGTTTAACTTATTGAGGGTTTGGATAGAAAGATCCACAATCAAATTACTAAGTACGGATCCAAAGTGGGATTTTTTTAAAAAAATTTAAGGAAGAAGGAACTTATAGTTAATGATTCTTCTAGAATTGGCAAACTAGAAGATGTCATAACCAACTTGGGTTCCGCTTTTGCCGCTGTGCAAAATACTCCAAATCTCACTCTCAAAAAGACCGTCAAGTCTGTTTTTGTTCCTAAAGCTAGTGGTGAATCATTCAATAAAGATGAAGATCTTAAGATGATAAATGAGCACACTACTTATGGTTTGAGCACCAAAGATGACTATACGTGATTCCATAACCTTTTGCCTAGCTAAGGGCGTTAAACAAAAACTCTTGTTGGAAGGCAACCCAACGAATCTATCCTTTTTCTTTCTGTTTAGTGTTTTCCACACTTTCATAATTCTGTTATGATTTTGCTTTTTGTGTTTATGCCAAGCAAAACCGTTATGATTAGTCTTGGGGATGATCGTTTGGTCATGCTGGAAAAGACAGAAACTTTCTGCTCACGAAAAGAATTTTCCTGTTTTTCTGTAAGAGATTTCTAGTTGATTCTTTTTGCTGCTGATTTCCACACAAATTCTGCATATGTTCGTAAGTTTTCATAATTTTTGAAGTAGCAGAAGTATACGAAGTATAAAGATTGCTACAAATTGGTCTGCTATTAACAGATTCTGTTTTTTGTTGAGTTGGTTGCTTATTTTGATGAAACTATGGATAATATCGGGGGGTATTAGCCATGGAAGATCGAAGATACAGTAACCCAACATCAACATAAGTAGAATTTAAGTTTGCTACAGTACCTAAGGAAGTGGTGGTTTGCTTTCTTATACTAATGTTATCACGAGTTTCTGTTTAAGTTTCGTGTTGTGAAGTTTTCAGGTTTTGGGTGAAGTTCTTATGGACAAAAAGATAAAGAGTGGAAAGATCTCAAGCTTGGGGATGCCCAAGGCACCCCAAGAGATTCAAGGATGTCATAAAAGCCTAAGCTTGGGGATGCCCCGGGAAGGCATCCCCTCTTCCATCTTGAATCCATCGGTAACGTTACTTGGGGCTATATTTTTATTCACCACATGTTATGTGTTTTTCTTGGAGCGTCTTGTATCGTAGGAGTCTTTTATTTTTTGTTGTGTCACAATCATACTTTCTGCACACCTAGAGAGAGAGACATGCACTCACCGCAATTTAGTGGAGCTTCACTTATATCCTTTGGTAGACAATTGAGCTCACATGTGCTTCACTTATATCTTTTGAGCTAGTTGATTTTGCTCTATGTGCTTCACTTATATCTTTTAGAGCACAGCGGTGCGTGGCTTGGTAGTTGATCTATGCTATGAAAGTAGTCTCAAAAGGGGTAGTTATCCAAAGGGATACGAAAACTTCCACCTTCATGTGCATTGAATAGTTAGAGAACTTTGATTCATCTCAATTAGTTTTGAGTTGTGGTTGTGGTAATATTGAAGTTATGCTAGTAAGTTGTTGGGATCTAGAAATACTTGTGTTGAAGTTAGTGATTCCCGTAGCATGCACGTATGGTGAACCGCTATGTGATGAAATCTGACCATGATTAGTCTATTGATTGTCATCCTTTGAGTGGCGGTCGGGATCGCCCAATGGTTTATACCTACCAACCCTTCCCCTAGGAGTATGCGTTGAATGCTTTGTTTCGATTACTACTATAACTTTTGCAACAAGTATATGTGTTCTTCGTGACTAATGTTGAGTCCATGGTTTAGATGCACTTTCACCTTCCACCATCACTATCTTCTTTACTGTCGTGCAATTTTCGCCGGTGCACAAAACCCACCATTAGCCTCCCTCAAAACAGCCACCATACCTACCTACTATGGCTTTTTCAAATACATTCCGAGATACATTGCCATGCAACTACCACCATGACATGTGCCACTAGTTATACATTGCCATTGCATGATTGTAAGATAGCTTGCATGATGTTTCCATTAATGTCTATGCCATGCTAGATCATTGTCATGGTACACTACCGAAGGCATTCCATATAGAGTCATCATTGCTCTAAGTTTTGAGTTGAAAGTGTGATTATCATCATTGATGGAGCATTGTCCCATGTGAGGAAATGAAATAGGCCAAAGATGCCCACCAAAATAAAAATAAAAAAAGAGGCCAAAGAGCCCACCAAAAAAAGGGATGATGAGAGAAAAAGAGAGAAGGGACAATGCTACTATCCTTCCACACTTGTGCTTATTAAGCCCCATGATCTTCATGATCGAGAGTCTCTTGTTTTGTCACCACCTTATCGCTAGTGGGAAATTTTCATTACATAACTTGGCTTTTATATTCCAATGGTAGGCTTCCTCAAAATTGCCTTAGGTCTTCGTGAGCAAGCAAGTTGGATGCACACCCACTAGTTTTCTTTAAGAGCTTTCACATACTCTTAGCTCTAGTGCATCATTTCTATGGCAATCCCTACTCATTCACATTGATATCTATTGATGAGCATCTCCACAGCTCATTGATATGCCTAGTTAATGTGATCATCTTTTCCTTGTTTGTCTTGCAACCTCCACCACAGTCCACACCACTTATAGTGCTAAAACCATGGCTCACACTCATGTATTGCGTGAGAGTTGAAAAAGTTTGAGAAAGTAAAGGTGTGAAAACAATTACTTGGCCAATACCGGGGTTGTGCATGATTTAAATTCGTTTTGCATTGATGATAGAGCATAGCCAGACTATATGCTTTTGTAGGGATAACTTTCTTTTGGCCTAGTTATTTTGAAAGTTCATAATTACCTTGCTAGTTTGCTTGAATTATTATTGTTTCCACGTCAATAGCAAACTATTGTTTTGAATCTTATGGATCTGAACATTCACGTCACATAAGAGGAGTTACAAATGACATCTATGCTAGGTAGCATGAAAGCATAAAAAATTCATTCTTTATCACTTCCCTACTCGAGGACGTGCAGGAGTTAAACTTGGGGATGCTTGATACGTCTCAAGCGTATCTATAATTTTTGATGGTTTCATGTTGTTATCTTGTCATCTTTGGATGTTTTATGTACCTTTTATATCTTTTTTGGGACTAACTTATTAATTTAGTGCCAAGTGCCAGTTCCTGTTTTTTCTGTGTTTTTGGCTCTTTTCAGATCTGATTTTGGAAGGGAGTCCAAACGGAATAAAATCCCTGAAATAAATTTTTCCCGAACGGAAGAAGATCACGGGGCTTGAAGGCCAAGCTAGGAGAGCTACAGGGGGGGCCACAAGCCCTGTAGCCGCCACTAGTGGGCGGCAGCTAGCAGGCTTGTGGCCTCCCTGCCCCCCCTGACCTAGCTCCTTCGCCTATTTATTCCCTAAAATACAGGGAAAAAAATCAGGGAATCCACGAAAACACTTTTCCGCCGCCGCAAGCTTCCCTTTCCGCGAGATCTCATCTGGAGACCCTTCCCGGTACCCTGCCGGAGGGGACTCTGGAGTTGGAGGGCTTCCACATCAACATCATCGCCCCTCCAATGACTCGTGAGTAGTTCACTTCAGACCTACGGGTCCGTAGTTAGTAGCTAGATGGCTTCTTTTCTCTCTTGGATCTTCAATACAAAGTTCTCCATGATCTTCATGGAGATCTATCCGATGTAATCCTCTTTGGCGGTGTGTTTGTCTAGATCCGATGAATTGTGAATTTGTGATCAGATTATCTATGATATATACTTAAGTCTTTGCTGATTTCTTATATGCATGATTTGATATCCTTGTAAGTCTCTCCGAGTCTTGGGTTTTGTTTGGCCAACTAGATCTATGATTCTTGCAATGGGAGAAGTGCTTGGTTTTGGGTTCTTACCGTGTGGTGACCTTTCCCAGTGACAGTAGTGGCAGCAAGGCACACATCGTGTAGTTGCCATCAAGGGTAACAAGGTGGGCTTTGTCATCTTGCTTAAGGCGTTACTCTATTCTTTTGGACTTAATACACTAGATGCATGCTGGATAGCAGTCGACGTGTGTAGTAATAGTAGTAGATGCAGAAAGTATCAGTCTACTTAGTTTGGACGTGATGCCTATAGATATAATCATTGCCATAGATGATGTCACGACTTTGCGCGGTTCTATCAATTGCTCGACGGTAATTTGTTCACCCACCATCTACTTGCTTTCATGAGAGAAGCCACTAGTGAACACTACGGCCCCCGGGTCTATTCACACCTATCGTTTCCACTTTCGCTTTTACTTTGCTTTGTTACTTTGTTTCTTTCAGTTCTCACTTGGCAAACAATCTATAAGGGATTGACAACCCCTTCATAGCGTTGGGAGCAAGCTTTTTGTGTTTGTGCAGGTACTTGTGATACTCCTTCACTGGATCGATACCTTGGTTCTCAAAACCGAGGGACATACTTACCACCGCTGTCCTACATCATCCTTTCCGCTTCGAGGGAACACCAACGCAAGGCTCCAAGGCCACGGGGAAATCCTTTGCATATTTGCCTAGGAAGACCCTAAAGGTGTAGCCGTAGCAGAAGGATTCCTGGTGCCGTTGCTGAGGAGTATCAAGACAAGAACAGTCTCCCGTCAGCACGTGTTTCTGGCGCCGTTGGAAGGTCTTTTGTTGCAGTAGCACCCCACAACCCTTTGTTGATACAGTTGCATAAGTAGATAGATTATTCTAAAGTCTTATTGAGTATTCTTGTACTCATGTTTGCTTAATAATTTGTTGCAGAGGTTGTTAATGGCCCTAATAGTGGTTTCTATCTAGACGTTGACGATGACGAGTAGCTGGTGTCCCAGCTAAGATCTGGCCCTAGGTTGGGTCTGTAGACAGTCAGGCCATGTGCCTTTTTACCTTTCCATCTGTCTGTACCTAGATAGTTTTAATCTTCCGCTGGCTTGTAAGACTTGTTTGAATGACTTGTGATGATGGGTCGTGAGACCCTTATCTGTGTAATATTATGTGTGAGGTTCTTCCGATATATAAAGTTTTTATGTTTATGGTTGTGTTGTGATGCCATTGATGTATCTATGCATATCGGTATGCCATGCGTACGTGTGTTGTACTTGATATGTATGGGGTTCGAACACCTAGTCGTATGCCTTAGTAGCACTCTTTACGGGGAAATGCCCCTTTGTGTTTCCACCGAGCCATGGTAGTTCGCTACTGCTCCGGACACATTGGTTGACCCGCATGTGTCCTTCTTAGCTGTTGTGTCTATCCCTTTGGGGAAATGTCCCGCGGTGTAATGGAGTCCTTGTAGCTTGCTACGACTCGTCTACACTCGATGTTGATCGACACCTGCTTTGCTGGGTCATTAATGCCTGTCCCTGTATGTAACTTCCACTTGAGTTTACGACTAGACATGTTGACCCGGGTTCTTTGACATGGGAATGCTAGCAACACAATTGCATACACGAGTCAAAAGGCGCAAATGGTCCCGGCTAAGGTAAGGCTGCAGCCGTGGGGATAACCGTGCGTGAGACCGCAAAGAGATGTGATGTGTTATAGGCTGGATTCCTATGGCTTAGGATCGGGGTCCCGACAGCGTTGGTATCAGAGCCTGACTGACTGTAGGATTACTAAGCCAAACTGGTCGAAGTTGAGTCTAGAATTGCTTTACTTATATATAAGGGAATTGTTTGTGGAAGGGAACATAAGATTCTTGCTTCTCTTCTCAGGTAATTCTATTCTGGTCATCCTCGTCTTTTCTACGGGGATTAAGAACTAGGTTACTTATCTTTCTCTCAGGATCGTGTATTGTTGATCGGTAGATTATAGGACAACGAGTCGAGAGTTACTCCGGGTTCCTTTTAGTCCAAGGGAAAGAAAGTTATTTTTGATGACCAGGGAATTGAACTTGATAGTTGAGTGGTTATGCTATCCTATCTTTTGTGGGTTGCCTCCAAATTGTTTTGAGCATTTAGAGCCGTTATGCTGCCCAATTTTGTCTTCAGAGCTCTAATGCCTTTGCATTACTCTCTATTTCAGATGCCTGGCCGCCCTTCTCGTCAGGTGGTTCGTCTGACTAGGTGCATTGATGTGTCGGGTCATACGGCTATGCTAGTAAGGATGATGTTAGTAGACGGTTACCGCTGGTACCCAGAGTATAAAGTGGAGGAGCTGTACCGGGATTTTAATCAGAGTCAATATATGTGCACTATTAGGGTATTCCCAGATTACCCTAGAGCTGAGGAGCCGATCCATTGGTCTTATGGATTGGGGGTTACTGTTGACATGGAAGTACAAGATGGTGCCTATTCAATGTTGACCATCCTGAGGGCCAGACATGCATTGCTGCAGAATTAAGTGTTCTGCTATGTTCGTGCCTCTCAGCCAGGAGAAGAAGGATACCTCACTGGGGTCTACTTTGATTCCTCTATGGAGGATCCGCTGCTGCAGTCGACCGCTTAGATGCTAGAGAATAGAGACAGAGATGCTCGTGCCCTTCGTATGGAGCTCTATGCTACACGTGCCCGTCTGTGGACGGCTTTGACACAGCTGGCACCTGTAGTCCAGACAGGGTATGGAGATATGGAGGTGTTGAACCCTATTAGGACCCATCTTCCGGCTCATGTTGACTAGCCTGCTATAGGAGGAGTCACCCCTCTTCGGGGACCTCTACTACCACCAGTCAGGGGACCAAGGCCACACCCGTGTCCTTACGGTTCCCAAGGGTCTCAGGCTCGAGTATTTCTTGATCCACAGGTTGAGATCCCAGGCCATGGAGGCAACCTTTATGAGATGTTCTATGCGGATGCCTGAACCCGTGAGTGGAAGAGTAGTATGGTAGTAGCTGTACTTCCACAGTCCTGTGTGTCTTGTGGAGTATGCTTATGTCGTGAGATGAATTCCAGAGGCATAGACAAATAATGTATAGGAAGCTTGGAAAGCCTCTGATGAGTAGTATCATCTTTTCAGTAGTTTGGTCTTTGGTTAAGGTTGTACTGAACTATGTAATGGTGTGCATGAACCATGGTGTATATATAGCAGTTGCTTTTTACCATGTTGTTCGGATGTTCATTTCCGCATTCCATGTGTTCGGTGCATTCTTAATCCATAGCTGTTATTGATGTTGATATTGGTCTAAGCTGTGTATTTGTTTGTCAGGATGTTGTTCACCAGGTTGAACCGTCCCCCTGCCCATGACCAGGGAGAGGGTAGTCAAGCACCGCAGGAGGAACTGCCTCACCCGCCTTCTCTGGCGGAAGTTATGCTTGAGGCGGAAAGAAATAAAAGGGAAACCAACCGTTTGCTAGAGCGTATTGAGAAAAATACGGCTCGTCAACCAAGGAATGATGCAGTGTCCCTCAATGACTTTGTGAAGATGAATCCTCCGAAGTTCCATCACTCCATTGTCCCCCTCGACGCAGGTGACTGGTTGTCCAGTATATCACACAAGATTCACTCTGCAAATGTTTCTGAGGCCGACAAGGTGACCTTTGCGGCGTACTTTCTAGAAGGACCCGCCAATCTGTGGTGGGAGAACTTTGAAGCTATGCGTCCTGCCGGACCAGCAGCCACATGGGCAGACTTTAGTGCAGCCTTCCTTCTGCACCATATTCCAGAGGGTCTGATGGACGGTAAGAGAGAGGAATTATGTGCCTTCACCCAGGGAAAATTGACCGTAGATGCTTATAGCCGCGAATTCGGTAACCTCGTCCGCTATGCAACTGAAGAGGTGTCAACTGATGCCAAGAAGCAAGCAAGATTCCGCAAGGGTCTGAGCCCTGAACTTCGCCGTGACCTGCGCCTCCACGAGTGTACAAGCTTTCAAGCTCTTGTCAACAAGGCGATTAGTGCCGAGACTGGTCATACTGACTATGAAGCCACGAAGAAGCACTCCCATGACTCGGGCTCATCATCTCGCTCCGCGTTCCCAAAATGCAGGCTATGGGGTCGAAATAGTTCTCTGTCGCCAAGATACACCCCGAGGCCATCCTATGTGGCGCCTCAGGCGAATCAGACCAACCCTCCAGCAAAAACCTATGGTGGTCCAGCTAGCAATGCTACACCACGTGCTAATCAGGTGATCTATTACAAGTGTGGAGTACCAGGGCACTACTCACGAGAGTGTCCTCGGAATATGGGTGCCAAGCAACCTGGAAAGTCCGTTGGGCAAGGCAAGTCAGCCAAAGCTTACTATGTGAAGCCAACTCCTGCACGTGGCCGTGTGAACTATGTTTCAGCAAAAGAAGCTGCAGAGGATCCCGGCGTCGTATTGGGTACGCTCCTTGTCAATCATCACCCAGCGTTTGTTCTTTTTGACACTGGGTCATCTCATTCCTTCATCTCAGAAAGTTATGCACAGTTGCATAACATGTCTTTCTATGATATGCCAATCCCATTGGTTGTCCAAACCCTTGGTAGTAAGTGGCAAACCTCCAGGATAACCTATGACAATGAAATTCTAGTAGACAGGCTAGTTTTTCTAGCATCTTTGATAGCCCTGAAATCTTCAGATATCAATATCATCTTGGGTATGGACTGGATGTCAGCTCATCATGCCAAGATTGATACTCACTCCAGAAATGTTTAGCTTACCCATCCGTCGGGTGAGATAGTCAATGTCTCTACTCGAGTTGCCAAATTCCAACTCTATTCCCTCAATGCCAACCCTCTTCCAGAACATGAAGACATTCCGGTAGTCCGTGACTTTCTGGATGTTTTTCCAGAAGAACTGCCAGGAATTCCAGCTGACAGGGATGTAGAGTTTGTGATAGACCTTGTTCCGGGAACCATTCCAATAGCGAGAAGGCCTTATAAGATGGCATCCCTGGAGCTAGCCGAACTTAAGAAGCAACTAGATGAGGACTTGAATAAAGGTTTCATGCGTCCTAGCTCTTCTCCTAGGGCTTGCCTCGTCCTCTTCGTCAAGAAGAAAGACAAAACGGATCGGATGGTTGTAGATTATCGACCCGTTAACCTGGTCACCATAAAGAACAAGTATCCGCTCCCCATGATCAACGACCTGTATGATCAGCTCACTGGATCCTCAGTCTTCTCCAAAATGGATTTGAGGTTGGGTTATCATCAAATCAAGATCAAGAACGGGGACATTCCAAAAATGGCTTTTGTCACTCGTTATGGCCAATACGAGTACACCGTCATGTACTTCGGTTTTACCAATGCTCCAGCCAGCTTCTCTCGCTTGATGAATTCAATCTTCATGGAGTATTTGGATAAATTCGTCGTGGTATACCTCGAGGATATTCTCATCTACTCGAAGAACGAACAAGAACATGCCGAGCATCTAAGGCTAGTATTGATGAAACTTCGAGAGCATCGCCTTTATGCCAAGTTTTCAAAATGTGAATTTTGGTTACCATAAGTGACCTATCTAGGCCATGTAATCTCTGGTAAGGGTATTATTGTCAATCCCGAGAGAGTTCAAGCCGTTTTTGAATGGACTCAACCTGAATCGGTTAAGCAAGTTAGGAGTTTCCTTGGCCTAGTGAGCTATTGTCTCCGCTTTGTCGAGAATCTCTCCAAGGTTGCAAAGCCTCTAACTAAACTCCTCAAGAAAGATAAAAAGTTCGAGTGGACACCACAGTGTGAGAATAGTTTTCAGGAACTGAAAAGACGCCTGACTTCCGCACCTGTGTTGCTACCTCCAGATTTTTCTAAGGACTTTGTTATATATTGCGACGCCTCGCGACAAGGATTAGGTTGCATTCTCATGCAGGATTGTCATGTGATTGCATATGCATCTCGACACATGCGTCCACATGAGGATAATTATCCCACGCATGATCTTGAGCTTGCAGCTATAGTCCATGCACTTAAAACCTGACGACATTACCTTCTTGGTAATTGTTGCGAAATATTCACTAATCACCAAAGTCTGAAATATATCTTCACCCAGCCGGATTTGAATCTCAGGCAAAGACGGTGGGTTGAGGTGATCACAGATTACGACTTAGGGATAACTTACACCCCCGGGAAGGCCAATGTTGTGGCTGATGCACTAATTCGTAATTCTTATTGTAACAACCTGATGCTACAACAAGGTCACCCACATCTCTATGAGGAATTTCGGAAGTTAAATCTTCACATTGTTCCTAAAGGATTCCTTTCTAACCTGGTGGCAAAGCCTACTCTTAAAGATCAAATCATAGCTGGCCAGAAGCGTGATAAGGGTATATCATGGATCAAGGAGAATATCATTAGCAGAAACGCTAAGGAATTCTCCATGAATGATCAAGATGTTGTGTTCTTCCAGAATCGTCTAGTGGTTCCTAAGAATCCACATCTAAGGCAGTTGATCCTAAAGGAGGCTCACGATTCTCCTCTCACCATTCATCGTGGCAGTACTAAGATGTATCAGGACCTACGCCAGAGGTTTTGGTGGACTAGGATGAAGAGAGAAATTGTTGAGTTTGTTACTAACTGCGACGTTTGTCGTCGAGTTAAGGCGGAACATCAAAGGCCTGTTGGCACCCTTCAACCTTTAGCTATTCCTGAATGGAAATGGGATAAAGTCAGTATGGATTTCATCACTGGATTTCCCAAGACCAAGAAAGGAAATAATGCTATCTTTGTGGTCATTGACCGCCTTTCCAAAGTAGCTCATTTTCTTCCAGTTCATGAGAGTATAACAGCTAGCCAGCTAGCACAGTTATATATCTCTCGAATAGTGGCTCTTCATGGTGTTCCTCTGGAAATTAACTCACACCATGGAAGTACTTTTACTTCTCGCTTCTCGGAGAGTTTTCAGAATGCCATGGACACTCACTTATCTTTTAGGACTGCTTTCCATCCTCAATCAAGTGGTCTAGTAGAAAGAGTGAATCAAATCCTAGAAGATATGCTCCGATCTTGTGTTATATCATTCGGTATGAATTGAGAGAAGTGCCTTCCATTCGCAGAATTTGCTTATAACAATAGTTATCAATCAAGCTTGGGCAAAGCTCCTTTTGAAGTTCTCTATGGACGAAGATGTCGAACACCTCTTAATTGGTTAGAAACCAGAGAGAGGCAACTCTTTGGTCCGGATATGATCCAGGATGCAGAAGAGCAAGTTCGCATTATTCGTGAAAAGTTGAAAACAGCCCAGTCTTGTCAAAAGAGCCAATATGATCGTCATCATAAAGCTGTGACCTTTGAAGTTGACGAGAAGGCTTACCTTCGGGTTACACCTCTCAAGGGTAGCCATCGATTCGGTATCAAGGGCAAGTTGGCTCCTCGTTATATCGGTCCTTTTCGCATTCTTGCCAAACGAGGAGAAGTTGCCTACCAATTGGAACTTCCTCCGCATCTTTCCAAGGTTTATGATGTATTCCACATCTCGCAACTCAGGTGTTGCTTTTCGGATCCTATCCGTGAAGTGGACCACGAAACGCTTGATCTCCAAGATAACCTTTCATACCGAGAATACCCTGTTCGTATTCTTGATCAAGCTGGGCGTACCACTCGACGTTGAAACCTCAAGTTTCTTAAAGTTCAATGGTCAAATCATTCTGAAAAAGAGGTAACATGGGAAAGAGAGGATTGTCTTCAACTTGAGTATCCCGCGCTATTCCCGACGATTTCCAAATCTCGGGACGAGATTCTTTTGAGTGGGGGTGAGTTGTCACATCCCTGATCCCTAATAGAGTATAGCAAGTTTTTGCTCATGTCTTCTTCATTGCATCCAAGAAAATGAAATGAAATCAAAAGCAAAGCAAAGAAAACAAAAGCAAACCCTAGCAACTGTATATTCAAAAGCTTTTCAATTTTGGTGGCAAATTAAAAATTCCAAAATGGTCAATAGAAAAGTTCATCATTTCTGATAAATGTTGAAAACAAAATTTGAGAGGTTAAATATATTTTCAAAGTGCTTTTGGCATTTTATTTTAAAGTTAAAAGCTACTGAAATCAACTATATAATTGATTTCAAATATTTCAAAGTTTTCGAAAATGTTGAAACTTTTATATATGTTTGGAAATATTCCAAATAACATTTCAACAAGTTTCAAACTGTTTTAGGAATAATTTGGAGCCAAAAAAAACAAAGTCGGAAAGTAATTAACAGAAACAGAAATGAAAACAATAGAAAGAAACCTTACGTGTCGCTCACCCCCGGCCCAGCCCACCAAGCCTGTCGTCATCCTCGTGCCAGCGAGCAGCACGAGGTGGCCGCCGTTCCCTCGGGCACAGCGACGCACCTGCGTGCCTGCCTGGCCGCCGCTTTGCGCTGGCAAGGAGGGGATAAGCCTCCCGCAGCCATCCCCGAGCTCCTCCTCGCCTCATTCCTCCCCCAGCTATCTCCTCTCTCGGCCGCCATTAGAGCCCGAGCTGAGCTCGAGCTCGTCGTCGCTCCAGCCCCTCTCCCTCTCACCTGAGCTGTGCATTAGCTTCGCCTTGGTGCCCTGAATCTCTCCATCCAGTCGCTCGACACCGAGAACTCCTGAGATGCAGTGACACCGTCGTATTCAACCTCAGATCCCCGGAGCTCGCCGCCGTCGTTCGCCTCTACACTCCCTGTGAGTTCAGGGTGCTTTCCCCTCATTTTCCCCTTCGATCCCGAGCTCTAGGCCCCGATTCCACCAGAGCCCGACGAGATCTTCCGCGGTACCTCGTCGCCGGTAGCCCTCCGGTGATCGGCTAGTCATTTTGAGGCCACCGTTAGCTTCAGTGCATTGTGTAGGTAGTGTACGAGCCCAGCACCGTGCGTGATAGGCCCCGTAGCTATGAGACCAATGGTGCCCGAACTCCGGCAACCGCTGAGCTCGTCATCGGCGTCATCTCCGGTGGTTTCAGCCCCTGCTCTTTGCAAAAATGGAGATGCGATCGAGTGGCCGATCGTCTGTGCCCTCCGCAGTGCATTTGGTCACCGGAATAGGAAACCCGAGGCCCTCTGTCATTCTGGTGTTCGCCGGAGCCTCGCCGCCAGTGGGTTTGACCCCATCGCCGGTGGGGTTGACTCCCCTGAGTCTTTGGAAAGTGGGGCCAGCCCCTTGTTTAATTAAAGTTTAGTCAAAAAAAATAAAAATTACACTAAAATTAAAAATAGCCCCTGACATGTGGGTCCAGCCCTGTTAATTAGCAAATTAAGTTTAAACTTTATCTAAAACTGGCCAGAGCCACTGGTCAGGTTTGACTTTCAACGGCCAGCTGACCTGCTCATGTCATGCTAATGCAATAAATCTAATTCTGGTTTTTATATAAGTCCAGAATAATTGCAAAACTTTGGAAATTCATAGAAAATTGAATATAACTCCAAATCAGACAAATAATATATGCAAATTGATCAGAAAAATTCAATGAACACATTGGTGCTATTTCATGCATGAAAAATAAAGTTATGAACCAGCATTAGGTCAAATCAATTAAATGATTTAAATAAATATGCCATTTCAAATAATATTTGAATTTGGGTTTCAGACCAGATGCAAAGTAAGGTTTCACCAACCACATTGAAACGTATCACCCTTCATTTCATGCCATGTTCATGTATCATGATTGTTGCATATGATTGTTATTGATTGTATGTTGTTATTCGATAGGCCCCGCCCCTTCGGATACGACTGATTATCCGACTGACGGATATCACCCCTCTGCTGAGCAACAGGGCAAGCTACCATTTTGATCATCCCGATAAATCCCATGTTCTCACTCCTGCTCATACTTATTGCATTAGGTCAAAATACTTTCAATACTTTTACCTCGTTAGTTGAACCCACTCCTTTGCATGACATGTCCTTGTCACAGTAAATAGCTAAACCTTGCAACCTAGCATATCTGGTAGATGCTTGAGCCTTGATGTGCCATATCCTACTATGCATGCTATGCTTAGGGTTGTGTATGGTCTGTCATCTATGTGATGAACAGGATCGTGAGAATGTGTTCAGTTAATAAAGGTTGTGTGTTGAACCTGATTTGGTAATGGTACCGGTGAAAGGCTATGTGGGAGTACATAGCGGGTTGTTTCATTGGAACCGTCCTTAGGAACTGAGTTCCGTTTATGTAATCCCAGACAAGATACTACCACATTCCGGGCCCTGAAATATGACCCCGCTCGACTTATTAACCGCTTAGTACTCGGTCTAGGAGTTGCAAGTAGTTTCTGGTGTTCATAGTCATGCTGGAGGCCGTGCATAGTGTTGACCTTAGAGGTGGGCTATGATGCGGTAGGCAGTGGCACGGTGTACCAAGTGGCACCCGGATGGTGGGATTGGGAACCCTGCGCACATCGTTTGGGGTCGTGGCGGAAACCTCGGCCGGACTTCCGTGTGGGTTACCCTCAGATAGGCGATAAACTTGGACTAGGTATTAGCATGGCTAACGGTCGTGGCCGACTCCCTCGCTGGGCTTCCGCTTGAAGGTTGCCGAGGTGCATGACATGCACATAGCGATAAGTGGCGAGAGCGTGTGTGAAGAAGTATCCCCTGCAGGGTTATGATCTATTCGAATAGCCACGTACGCGTATATGGAGTACTTGGAAACATATGTTGTTCATAGACAACTATAATGGCTACTCATAAAAATGTCAAGATAAGTGTGAGTGTTGTGGATGGCATTTCCGTATGAAGACGGAATGATTCCACGATAGAGTATTGTTCTGGTGTTAGTGGACTCGTGTGCGAGAAAACAAAGTTGTCAAAACTATTTGAAAATGTAGTTTGTCTAGCCAAGAGTCAAAGTTGGCTTTCTGCTTGAAACCCCACAACCCCTTTGTTGATACAATTGCATAAGTAGATAGATTATTCTAAAGTCTTTCTGAGTACTCTTATACTCACGTTTGCTTAATAATTTGTTGCAGAGGTCGTTAATGACCCTAATGGTGGTTTCTATCTAGACGTTAACGACGACGAGTAGCTGGTGTCCCAGCTACGATCTGGCCCTAGGTTGGGTTTGTAGATAGTCAGGCCGTGCGCCTTTTTACCTTTCCATCTGTCTGTGTTCAGAAATTTTTAATCTTCCGCTCGCTTGTAATACTTCTTAGAATGACTTGTGATGATGGGTCGTGAGACCCCTATCTGTGTAATATTATGTGTGAGGTTCTTCTGGACCTTCTAAATAAAGTTTGTATGTTTGTGGTTATGTTGTGATGCCATCGATGTATCTATGCATATCGGTATGCCATGCATACGTGTGTTGTACTTGATATGTATGGGGTTCGAACACCTAGTCGTATGCCTTAGTAGCACTCTTTACGAGGAAATGCCCCTTTGTGTTTCCACCGAGCCATGGTAGTCCGCTACTGCTCCGGACACATTGGTTGACCCGCATGTGTCCTTCTTAGCTGTTGTGTCTGTCCCTTTGGGGAAATGTCACACGGTGTAATGGAGTCCTTGTAGCTTGCTACGACTCGTATACACTCGCTGTTGATCGACACTTGCTTTGTTGGGTCATGTATGCCTGTCCCTGTACGGAACTACCACTTGAGTTTATGACTAGACATGTCGACCCGGGTTCTTTGACATCGGAATTCTAGCGACACAATTGCATACGCGAGTCAAAAGGCGCAAACAGTCCCGGCTAAGGTAAGGCTGCAGCCATGGGGATAACCATGCGTAAGAACGCAAAGAGATGTGATGTGTTACAGGATCGGGGTCCCGACAAAGCAAAACACATATCATGTGGTGAATAAAAATATAGCTCCATGTAATGTTACCGATGGATTGAAGACGAAAGAGGGGATGCCTTCCTGGGGCATCCCCAAGCTTCGGCTTTTTGGTGTCCTTGAATTTGTCTTGGGATGCCTTGTTCATCCCCAAGCTTGAGCTCTTTACACTCCTTATCTCTCTGTCCATGAGCACATCACCCAAAACTTGAAAACTTCTCAACACAAAACTTAAACACAAACTCGTGATAATATTAGCACAAGAAAACAAACTACCACCTCTTTTGGTACTATTGCAATCTTGATTTCTATTTGTATTGGTGTTGGTCTACTGTATTCTCACTTTTACATGGCTAGTACCCCCCGATACTATCAATAGTTTCATCAAAACAAGCAACCAACTCAACAAAAACAGAATCTGTCAAAAACAGACCACTTTGTAGCAATTTGTATACTTCGTATATTTCTGGTACCTAAAAAATTCTGAAATATTACGACTGCTTGGGAAAAAGGCATATAAACCAGCAGCAAAAAGAATAAACTCAAAAGCTCTTTCTGAATAAAAATGAAAAATCATCTCCTGAGCGAAAAGTTTCTGTCTTTTTCCAGCAGGATCAAACAACCAGGCTCAAACAGAAAAAGAAACACAAAAAACACAATCATAACAGAATTATGATGGTGTGGATGCAACAAAATAGAAAGAAAAAGAAATAAATTCATTGGGTTGCCTCCCAACAAGCGATATTGTTTAACAGCCTTAGCTAGGCATTGATAAGTTAATGATGCTCACACAAAAGACAAGAATTGAAGCACAACGAGAGCATCATAAAGCATGTGAAAATCACATCTAAGTCTAACATACTTCCTATGCATAGGCATTTTATAGGAAAACATATTGTCAAGACAACCAATAGTTGCCATATGCAAGGAAGAAGAAAGGGACAATAGCAATCTCCACATAACGAGAGGTAATTTGGTAACATGAAAGTTTCTCCCACAATATTTTCCTCTCTCATAGCAATTAGATGTGGGATCATAATCAAATTCAACAAAATAGCTATCACAAAGGATATTCTTTTCATGATCCACATGCATGCAAAGTTGACGCTCTTCAAGAATAGTGGGATTGTCATCAACTAAAGTCATGAGTTCTCCAATCCCACTTTCAATAATATTGCAAAAATCATATTCATCGTGAGGCTTAAACAAATTTTCAAGATCATAAGAAAAATCATCATCCCAATCATTATCATTGCAACCAGTAGTGGACAAAGCAAAACTAGCATCCCGAAGCTTAGGGTTTTGTATATTTTTAGCATGATTGTCACTAATAGAATTTATAGTGAAACCATTGCAATCATGCTTTTCATCCAAGCAGCCCTCGTGAATCACTTCATAAATTTCTTCCACACAATTTTCAGATTCACGCATCTCAAGCAAAACTCCATAAAGATAGTCAAGTGCAATCAACTCACTAGCAATTGGATCAACATAACTGGATCTCTTAAAGAGATTAACAAGTGGATGAGGATCCGTATCACTAGATTTTGAGCAAGCAAAGATGCAAGCATATTGAAGGCACATGGCACACAAGCTAAGGAAAGGCAAACGAAAAAGGCAAATTGGTGAAGTGGGGGAGAGGAAAACGAGAGGCAACTGGCAAACAAAGTAAATGCAAGAGATGAGTTTGCGACACATACTTGGATGAGTTCTTGACTTGATCCTCCCCGGCAACGGCACCAGAAATTCTTCTGCTACAGCAACAAAAGTCCTTTCCCGGCAACGCGAGGAATTCTTCTTGCTACTTCTCTTGCTTGCGTCGGTTTTTCCCTTGAAGAGGAAAGGGTGATGCAGCACAGGAGCAGTAAGTATTTCCCTTAGTTTGAGAACCAAGGTATCAATCGAGTAGGAGAATCTCATCAAGTCCAGATTACCTGCGCAAAAACAAAAGAGCTTGCACCCAACGCTATAAAGGGGTTGTCAATCCCTTCAAGATTGATTGCAAAGTGAGATCTGAAGGCGGAAAGTGCAACGAAGAAAAAGTGTAAGGCTGAAAATATGGTGTGGAGTAGACCCAGGGGCCATAGTGTTCACTAGAGGCTTCCCTCAAAATAGCAAATATCATGGTAGGTGAACAAATTACTGTCGAGCAATTGATTGAACCGCGCAAGTCATGACGATATCTAAGGCAGTGATCATACATATAGGCATCACGTCCGAGACAAGTAGACCGATACTTTCTGCATCTACTACTATTACTCCACACATCGACTGATATCCAACATGCATCTAGTGTATTGAGTTCATGACGAACAGAGTAACGCCTTAAGCAAGATGACATGATGTAGAGTGATAATCTCAAACCAATGATGAAAACCCCATCTTTTTACCCTTGACGGCAACAACACGATGCGTGTCTCACTACCCCTTCTGTCACTGGGTGAGGTCACCGCACGGTATGAACCCAAAACCAAGCACTTCTCCCATTGCAAGAATCATAGATCTAGTTGGCCAAACAAAACCCACAACTCGAAGAGAATTACAAGGATATGAAATCATGCATAAGAGAGGTCAGAAGAAACTCATATAAGATTCATAGATAATATGATCATAAATCCACAATTCATCAGATCTCGACAAACACACCGCAAAACAAGATTACATCGGATAAATCTCCATGAAGATCATGGAGAACTTTGTATTGAAGATCCAAGAGAGAGAAGAAGCCCTCTAGTTACTAGCTATGGACCCGTAGGTCTATGGTGAACTACTCACGCATCATCGGAGAGGTCATGGTGTTGATGAAGAAGCCCTCCGTATCCGAATCCCCCTCCGGCAGGGCACCAGAACGTGCCCCAGATGGGATCTTGCGGAGACAGAAGCTTGCGGCGGCGGAAAAATATTTTCGATGATCTCCTGATTTTTTATGGAATTTTAGGGAATATATAGGCGCAAAACCTAGGGCAAAGAAGCCTTAGGGAGCCCACAAGACAGGGGGGCGTGGGCCCCCTGGCCGTGCCATGAGGGTTTGTGGGGTCCCTGGTGGCCCCTGCCCCGATTCTCCAGCTTCCCGATCTTTTTCTGTTCCGGAAAAAATCTTTTTGGCAGTTTCATTCCGTTTGGACTCCGTTCAAAATCCTCCTCTGAAAGGAGTGAAAAACATGGAAAAAACAGGAACTGGCACTTGGCACTGAGTTAATAAGTTAGTCCCAAAAAATATATATAAGGCATGCAAAACATCCAAAGTTTGACAAGATAATAGCATGAAACCATAAAAAATTATAGATACGTTGGAGATGTATCACTCACCAGAACCGAGTCATCGGAATCTCGTTATCAAACGCATGGATTGCGGCGCTATGGATCAAGTTCATCGAAATGGAGCTCCCATGCTCGACTAGTGTCGGCAACAGCTCGACTAGGCACTTTAGATGATGGCAAGGTTAATGGTCGGGTTGGCTCGTCGCACGGACGACAGAGGCAACACCCAAGGACTACCGGAGACGAGTGTGACAATGTGGTTCTCCCGTGATGATGTGGTGCTCAAAATCTTGCGTGTTTGGAGGTGGGGGCAGCCAGAGAGATATGGACATGAAAGGTGAAGGAAAAGGATAAGGTATCGTGTGTTAGAGCTGATAGTGGTCGCCGGGATGAAGCTCGGAACAGTGATTCTGTTCGGTTTTTGTCGACCTCAAGATTCCTGGAGTCTTCGGGGTCGACGAAGATGTATAGCACGTGCGCAGCGGTTCGTGAGGTACAATAGTGGTAGTGTTTAGTTGATAGGATCGGGGTTGCCAAAATTTCATCAAAGAAAATCTACGTCAATGGCGGAACTCGAGGGATAGTATTGACTCAGTCGAACGGCAGGGGAATGTGACATTCGGGCTTTTGGAGAGGGCGGTGAGGGGGTTTTATAAGGGTTGTGGCGAGGCTCGGGGTGACCAGAGAGCACACTGTGTGGAGATCGTCCGCGTGCCTTCATGCAGGTGCCTGACCGACATGGGGCAGTGATTGCTGGATGTGGCTAATGACCCTGTCGTGCGGGACCAGCACATCAGCGAGAGGAGGGAGTGTGGTCCGGGGTTGGCTGTACGCGCGCACCTCGGCTAGCTTGTTGGGTCAACCGGCCTTGGTGGATAGGCCTTTTTATTTTTATTTTATTTTCATGTTTTTCCTGCTTTCTTGTTTCTGTTTTCTTCTAAATTTAAATCCATTTGGACTTTGAATTATCTTCCAAACAAAAAACATGCTCTAAAATCTATTTGGAAAATTCCTAAGCTTTTGGAGTTTTTGTTTGGGACTTTTGGACAAACAGATTGTGCACTTTTGTTTTCCTTTTGAATTTTAATTTGGTGCTAAAACCAAATGTGTTTCAAACCCAATTGGGAAGATGAACACAAAGTCAAGTATGATATTTGGACATATGCAATTCACTTTCTTGTCAAATAAATGCAAAGCCATTTCGATAACTTCCCTTGTTATTTGAACTAATTCCAAAACAGATCCAACTCAAATCATGTAGGATAAATTCAGTAGGGATTTGAATATTATTTTCAGTTATATTAGGGATAGACTTAAGACCAAAGTCGAACCAGTCATGATCCAACTCCAGCTAGGGTCTCATCCGACCAGTGTCCTCAAATCAGACCTCATAAGTTCCTTACCTTATGCATGAGCCCCTAAGGTTCAAGTCAGCTTTGCAATTTTAGTTTCTTGCTTGTTCTTTTGTTTTTAGGAAATAGACCTTAGTTGTTAGGGTGATCTTGCTCGGGCATGGTCAATAACCTCCCCGAGTTGGTTTAGCGATTCCTAAGGTGCGACGTCCTTCCACCTTCATAGTTGGATCATAAAAATCTAATCCACCAAAAATGATAGCTACATCTCAAAGAAAGATGGCACACCTTCTCCTCTATCAAGTGGTATAATATTTCAAGGTTTCTCAGTGAGATTTTACCAGTTTTTCGTAATTTAGGCCGCTTCTGTTCTTCATACCTACAAGCCAGAAAAAGCAATAAAAATAGGGTTAGATCATCGTATCAGAACCAATCTATGCCTTAGCATTTTTCTTGTTTGGTGTTTACTTTGTTGAATTTGTGATTGCATCCTCGTGTCAAGTTGCTGGTTTTAGCATCTAGTCCTCTAGAGTTTCGACTTATCTTCATAAGTTGTCGTGCCTCCATGCCCACAATAATCATCACTGCTGCCATACACACCATCATTAGCACCGCTGTCATACCCACCATCACCATCGCCACTGCCATACCCAACATCATCATCACTGCTGCCATACCCAACATCATCGTCACCGCTACTATACCTACCGTCATCCTCACCGCTGCCATATATCACCACTACATATCCGCCACCAATCTGAGTCCATCACATATTCAGTTTGATTTTAGTAATCCATCTGTAGTCGGATTCGTGTTTCCTTGTCTGAGTAGGTTTCAGATTTCATCAATTCTTGTCTGTTTGTAGCCAAGGGTGTTGTTCCAAAAAAAGGAGGCCCAAAGTTTCCAGGTCCTTGTGTGAGTAGGTTTCGGAAACCACCCTCCGTTGAGGCCCAAAATTTTCAAAACATGCACCAGTCAAAAAAATTGGCTATTCTATTTTAGGTGTAGTCGAGCATTTTGAGATAGTTGGTTATATATACATTTTTCAGTTCTCAATTTTTGCTTCACGCGTTCCAGAAAAATTATTGTCAAAAATGTTTGTGTCTATCGTGTTTTCAGACCTTCGGAAGAGTTTTGAGGCACTCACCGCTATAGTGATTTCCTTGAAAAAGTGCGTTAAAAGCGCCAAAAAAGAAAAACAAAGTGTGCTTTTGCATTGATTATGTGTTGTGCTATGATTTTTAGGGTCCTAGGCTTGCGTCTCTAGTTCGGTCTAGCCTAGGACGAGAATAGTAGCATTGTTTAGCGTTTCTTCAACTTTGCATCTTTGAATTTATTATTGCTGACCCTTTTTGCTACCATGTTATAAGCCATCCCAACTCCACATACATCTACGTCATGTATTTGACACTTGGCAATTTCTCTATCCAACTTTGAGAATTTTGACTACAACGGTTGCCAATCACAACCTGTTGTTAGGTAACAACTGGTAAGAATTTTTTTTTTCTTGATGGATTTGTAACAAACCATGACCACCACTTCCTAGTGGTCTATCGGTTCATATTGTTGTGTGTTCCTATTGCTGCCATCCATGATAGGATCACAAGCCGACATGATTGATTTCGGGAGGATGATGAACAAGGTTCTCAATGGTAAAATTCAACAAATGATGGGTGAACACGTGCAAGACTTGGTGAGCAGCCTTGGAGAGGCCATGGAGCAGATAGATGATTTGGAAAATATGTTCAACGGCAAGATGGATGTCAAATTCAACGAGGTGCTTGCACATCTACCACTACCAAGTGCAGCTATCGTGCCTCAACAGTAATAACAACAACAACACCAACAAAAACAACAACAATAACATCGCCCGAATTTCTCGGGACGAGCACAACGTATGCCTATTGACCAAGGCCAAAATTCTGGTGTCCTAGCTACTGTTACGGTTTCTACGGATGTTGCTGCTACTATCATCGAGCGGAATGAGGACTAGAATGGTGATTACGATGATGATGGAGAGGTTTCTCCAAATAAGAACTAGGGACAACCACCAAGACATGCTCCAAATCATCCACATGGATACAATCATAATGGTACGGCTGCACCACCCCCTCAGGTACAGGATCATGACCATCTCCTTAAACTTAAATTGAATATCCCGACACTTGAGGGTAGATACATTCCTGATGTCTATCTTACTTGGGAGTTAGAAACAGAACAATGTTTTACATGCTTCAAATTTCTTGAGGATAGCCGTGTTGCTGCCGTTGTTTATTCTTTTACTAGTTTTGCTTGTATTTCATGGTTTCGGCATTGTGGAATACACGATGATAATATGCCAAGTACTTGGCCTGGTTTGAAAACTTCCATTGTTTTGCACCATATTATCAATGTGAATTACTTCAAATTTGCAGTGTTTAAGACAAGGAAAAAATGTACAAGAATATTATCATGAATTACAACCTGGCATGATTAGATATGGCATTGTTGAGCAGAATGAGGTTATGCTTGCACATTTTATGGGTTGATTAATTAGAGATTCAGTCTATTTTAGTGATAACACTCTTACTTCTTTATTCAACCTTGGTTGCAAAGCCAAATGTGAAGTGTAGGATCGACAAGCATTGGCTAAAACTAATTTTGTGCAGGTCAATCTTCTTCATGGACACCACTTACATCCTCCACTCCACACATCCTACTGCATCACCATCAATTTCAGCTACCAACTCCAACATAGATACAAGAAACCAAGCAACTCCACCAAGGGTACACCTTCGAGGCCTGAACAAAGCTCTTCCACATCCGTGGCATGAACAGGGCAAACACATGAGGTTATATGTTACTGTTGCAAGGGTAGAGGTCATTTTGCAAGCGATTACACATTCAAGCATGTGATGATTCTTACTGAGTATGGTGGATATGACTCCGCAAGTCATTATCATGAGGAGACTTTGGCTCTTTTTGCAAGTGAAGAACAGGCTGCCGAGGATACTTAACAAGAGAAATAATACATGGCTGCTGAATACGCTCACATGTATGAAAGATTAGTTGTTCAACATGTTTTTAGTGTGCAGGTAACACAAGCTAGGAAAAATCATAGGCACAACTTGTTCCATACAAATGGAGTTGTGAAGGAACGTTTTGTCTGTTCCATCATCGATCGAGGGAGTTGCAACAACTTGGCTAGGATGAAGATGGTGGAGAAGTTGTCTCTCACCACCAGACCACCTCCTCATCCTTGTTACATCCAATGGTTCAACAACAGTGGCAATCTTAAGGTCACACATGTTGTTCGTGTGCATTTTAGCAGTGCTACATATTCTTATTATGGTGATTGTGATGTGATACCCAGCAAACCTGCTCTGTTTTACTTGGTAGAACAGGGCAATTTGATAAAAAAAATGTACACCATGGTAGGACAAATCAATCTACTCATGTTCATAAGGATATAAATAATACTTTGCTTCCTATGTCTCCTGAACATATTTTGAAAGATGGCATTGCTAGAGCTAGTAAAGAAAAACATGAGAAAAGTAAGAGTGAAAATCCGATTGTGGCACAAGAATTTGAGCAACACAGTAAGCCCAATAAACCATCATGTAGTGTTGCATCTGAAATAAAATATAAGAGTGGATGTTTACTTCCCACTAAATCGGATATTACTCATCTAGATTCTACTAAAACTGTTTGCTATGCTTGTGTGCACAAAGAGGTATTATGTTCATTCAAGAACGTGCCTTCATCTTTGCCTACTCCTATCACTAACATTTTGCAACTATCCGTTGACATCTTTGAACAAGACGTGCCACCGGGATTACGACCTATTAGATGGGTTAAGTATTGACTCAGTTCCCGGTGCATCGCTACCCAGCCATGCGCCATATTGTACCAATACTGACGAGACGAAGGAGATTATGCGTCAAGTGCAGGAGCTGCTCGACAAAGGTTATATACGCGAATCGCTTAGTCCTTGAGTTGTTCCTATTATTATCATGCCCAAAAATGATGGTACATCGCGTATGTGTGTTAATTAGAGTGGTATTAATAATATTACCATTTATTACCGTCATCCTATTCCTAGGCTAGATGGTATGCCTATTGGATTAAGTGGCTCTACTATTTTCCGCAGAGTTTATTGCATAGTGGATACAATCAAATACGTATGGAATTAGGAGACGTTTGGAAAACAACATTTAAAACTAAGTTTGGATTATATGAGTGGTTAATCATGCCTTCTATGTTAACTATTGCACCTAGAACTTTCATGTGATTAATGAACGAGGTTTTACGTGCTTTCATCGAACGATTTGTCGTAGTCTATTTTGATAATATACTGATTTATATCAGATCTTTGGAGGAACGCTTGGAACATTTACATGTTGTTTTTATTGCTCTACAGGATGCACGTTTGTTTGGCAACCTTGGGAAGTGTACCTTTTGTACCGACCGAGTATCTTTTCTTGACTATGTTGTTATTCCACATGGAACTGAAGTTTATAAGCCGACGATTGAAGCTATTGAGAGTTGGTCACATCCCAAAATGGTCACACAAGTGAAGAGATTTCTAGGCCTTGCTCGTTTCTATAGGCATTTTGCAAGAGATTTCAGCACCATTGTTGCACATCTCAATGAGCTTAAAAGAATGATGTGCCTTTTGTATGGGGTACCGCACAGGAAGAAGCCTTCATGGTATCGAAAAATAAGTTAACACATGCTTCCTTACTCCAACATCCTGATTTTAATAAGACTTTCGAGCTTGAATATGATTCTAGTGTAATTGGGTTAGGAGGTGAGTTATTACAAGACGGTAAAAATATTGCATACTTTTCTGAAAATAATTAAGTGGGCCTAGTACGAATTATTCTACTTATTGTAAGGAACTATATGCTCTTGTTTGGACATTGGAAACATGGCAACATTATTTATGCCCCAAAGAATTTGTTATACATTCAGATCATCAATCTTTGGAACATATTAAAAGTCAAGCAGAACTAAACCATGGACGTGCCAAATGGGTCGAATTCATTGAAATTTTCCCTTATGTCATTACACACGAGAAGGGTAAATAAATTTTTATTGTAAATGCTTTCTCTCGTCGTTATACTATGCTTTCACAACTTGACTTTAAGATACTTGGGTTGGAGACCATCTATTACGTCCAAGATGGAGAACTATTCATATTTGGGGACGATGCCTTAACATGGATAGAGGCACATCTCTGTCTTTCGCAAGTAAAGAAATCATTGCGGATACATTTATGAAGAGATGAGTATATGTATTCTCTTACACTCGCCACATGCTAAATTACAAGTCACACCACATTATTCCAATCATCCATAAGACACGGTCCAGCTACGGACGAAAATAAACGATAAAATAGTAATGAGTCTATCTCACTGTCCCAGGAGACGACCAAGGTCATCTACTCAACGAGGTACGTCACGTACATTCATCCGCTTCCTTCATCGAACTCCCACAGGAGCTGCGAAGCGTTGATGGCCTCTGGATCCGCGGTACCTGGACCTGTGTTGTTGTAGTAATACATGAGCCATGGGGACTCATCAATCTTGCGACCATGATATCGGTACTAATCAATTTATTGGGTGAGGTAAGGTTAAGTGTTAAGGTTGCAACAACACTAAGCATATTTGGTGGCTAACTTACGAGAACATAATTTAAATTGAGTGGTCTACGCATAACGGACGTGATCTAGCATGATCAAGAAGTGATCCTGAACACCTACTTACGTTAGTCATAACCTCACCGTGTCCTTAGTCGGAGTAGAAGCTCAAGAAACGGAGAGTCATGATTATGCACACAGTTGGTATATTTTATGTAAGTTTACTTCAAGTTTTCTATAATGGGATGTTAAACAAATTTCCAAGTTTCCACATAATTGTGGGAGCCGCTTTTCGAAAGATACTAACCTTGTAGGGGTGCTCCAACTAGTCCATCACAAACTATCACAACCTGCATAGGAAGGGTCGACCGCAGAACACCCGTGGTCTCCTCGGATTCCTTGGTGGAAAACCTCAACCTTGAGATAGCCCAAAGTATCTCCGGAATCCAGATACAGAAGATATATCAAGAAGGTTAAAACAATTCCAGCAAGACTGCCCGACATGTCGACGAACTAGATAGGAGCCACGTATCTCATTCTTAGGACACGATGGATGAGCGATGGTTACCACGCCAAAACACCAAGTTGCCCCCGGGAGTCTTAATAAGATGCTCTCGGTTGGACCAACACTCGTGAGGAGCACCGGCCAGGGGGTTGATTAATTATCCACGAGTAACTATTCCCTCTAATTTTTATTAAGTTGTTTAGCAAATGTAAAACCAATGTTAGGTCTTGCCACACAAGTTTTGAAAACCAAAACGATTTATCAAGGGGGTCCCCATATCAACCCCAAGCGTGTTAGGAGCGCTCAATATGGAACATAACACCGGTAGCCGTAACTAGGGCGGAAAAAGCGGAACAAAACACCGAGTAAAAGGGCAAGCCTCCTGCCTTTTACCAACTATATAGGTGCGTTAAATAGCAATGTGAAGATGATATTCCATATATCAATGTCAACACATGGTTATACTGCACCTACAACTAGGATGCTATAAGAAGATTGAGCAAGCGCTAACTTAGCCAAACACTGTTTTGATACGAAGTAGGGGGTTAGAGGATTTTCATGGAAATTTTTGGAGGCTTGATATTCAGGTGGTAGGCAGCGATAAATAGCGATGGAAACGATACAACTAAGCATAATAAAATTAGAAACGATATCAAGGTCACGGTCATCTTGCCTCGCACTTCTTCTAAGGGATAAATCTCTTGCTCTTTAAGAATGTTCTCATCGGGATCCATGTACTCGTTGTCAACACCCGATGCGACCCAAAATAAAAAACACATCCAATGAACAAACAACAAGGCACAATGCTTCAAACATGATGATGCATGAGTATTGTGTGAAAAAGCATGCAATGCTACACTAGTCATCTTTCTCATGCATTTATTTAGTTGTTACCATTTTGGAAAGAACCTAAAGATTAATTATTTGGGCATGCATGAACATGTAAAAAATGGATGCATCACGAGAAAAGGGTACAAATTCATATGAAGAATGTCGCAAACCGAGCTACGCATCTCTCAGAACTCAGAAAACAAGATATGGAAGGCAACGATGATAAAACAATATTTTATGGACGCTATGAGAAATTTCTTGGCGCTCCAAGTATGCGATTGTATTGGGCACTAAATTCTAGGTTAAATAGACCTAAATTTTATGCAAAACAAAGGAGCACAACTCACACAAAGCACAAATAAATTCAACAACCAATATGTCCACAAACAACATCGTACCACTTTGATTATCTGAAAACTAGTAGCTACAGCCACCCATCAAGTACAACTAAGACATGAATATTAATCTATCAAAGAGTACAATAACCCGTAACTAACACCAACATTGATATGTTCATGGATCAATGGCTATAAAGCTCATAACATGGCAAAATATATAGAAGAATAGGACTTGGTGAAATCCTGAGTTTTGCACTAGCAGTTTTTAACATGATGGCATGTTGACAGCAATAAAACTCTACTCTACAGCAACTTAAGTCGCATGAAACTTAATAGGACGACAGAGGGCAATAACTATTATAAATCACTCCCACTAAATATGATCTAAAACTTCATAGAAAATATAATAGCATCCTCTAAACATGGCATGATGATAATAGTAGATTCTCACACATGGTTAAACTTAACAAAGTGAATTCACAGCAATTTACATCAACATGGCATGTTGGGCAGGAAGAATAGTTAAGATGCAAAACCTATTTGCCAAAGTAGTGGCATAATTTCACAGAGGGCAACATGCTCTTTAATTTACCCCAAAGTACCAGCACACAGAACTTGTAGATGCATGGAAATTATCATGGCAACATGGTTACTTGAAACAGTTTTCAGACTTAGTCATATTTTAACGTGTCACAAAACAACATTATTAGGATGACAGATTCCCGGCAAGAAACCCATCAAAACAGAAGTTTTTCATGGCAAAGGAAAATACCACGACCTAGTACACTCGAAACTCTACAACTTCCATGTTCACGAGGTTGACAAAGCGTGCAAGGATTAAATCCTACAAAATTAACAACATGGCATATTAGCACAAAATATCATTTCCACGAACTTGCTCGAATGACAAAACTAATGCCACCATTGGATTCCTTGGATTTTTCAACCCGAAACTCATATATCACAAACATATTTTATTGTTGAAAATTTTACCACAATCCTAAAATGAAAATGCACATAGCTGGTTGTAATCCAGTCATATGCCAAATTTGACATATTCCATACATGGACAGATCTAGATTTGGACATTACCCTATTAAGAATATTCTAGAAATAGATTAATTCAAACAAAACAATGATAAAAAAATAAATCAGATGGAGGGTCCCACTTGTAGTGCCTCAGGCCCCCTCGAGGATGACAAGTGAGGCCACGGCTCATTGTTAGTGCCTCAATCTACATGGGAAAAAATGGGGAACAAAAAGATCGAACCCAAGTCCCCCGAACGAGTGGGAATCGGGCCACTCGGCTAGGAGTGGGGGTCTGCTCTAGGAGGGATCTGGAGCCAGATGAACTCAATCGCTCGCTACCTGACGAACTAACTGCATAACAGATTTCAGCGCGACAGTGCGACAGGAGGAGCTCGCTGTCTACGCTAGGCGAGGTGCAGCCCGCGGCTGTGCGTGCAGGTTGGCTGGCATATGCGGAGGAAGCTTGGTTGCGCGTCTACATGGAAGATGCAGCGCGAGGGTGCAATAGCTCGAACGACGGGGGTGGGCGTGCGTGGCTGCGGGTTCACATGGCCTCTCGAGCACGAGTTCCTTACCAGGCCATGAACTACGAGCACCATGGCATCTCTATGCATGGATGCATCGTAGACAGGGATCTCGTCGGACTTGCTTGCATAGGGGGACATAAAGATCCTAGCAAGCAAGCAAAGCCCTCAACTCAAAACTACTCTCTACTATATAACTCTCAGACTTGCTTGCATAGGAGGAAAATACAGAAAAACTGAAAACTAGATCACACTAAAACTTTATTCTACTAGATCAAGATATAACTAAAAGGATCGAATGAAGAAAAACAAAAAAGTAAAAAGGTGTCATGGTGATACGATACTGGGACACCTCCCCGAAGCTAGGCAAAAGCCAAGGGAAGTGCCCATACCCATGTGTTTAGTTGTCTTTCTTCAGAGGTAGCGATGTTGGAGTTGTAGGTGAGGTTGAAAGCTTATCAAGTTTCCACTTAAGCATGAAATTTTATCCCCCAGATCGCCTACTTCCTGCTCGAGCCTCAATATCTTTTGACATAATTCACCCTTGCTCTCCCGCAGAAAACAACAAGTGATAAATATCACCTTGGTTTTTCTCCTTGTATTTTGGAGGCTCGACTTCTTGAACTCCAGATGCATATCTTCGGGTCAAGGCATCTCCTCTTCATCTGACCTTTCTTCCGCATGCTTGCATATCTCCCGTTCCTTCTCTGAGCACAATCCATAGGTATCTACATCCCCGTATAGCTTGGGATTGGCAAGATAATGTGATACATAGCTCTCCCATCGGAATCTTAGGACGACATCTTACTCTAAATCTGTAGCAGAAATAGCTTTGGAACGGAAATAGGAGGTATTGTCGAGATACGAAGGTCAAAATCTTCGGGAGATTATATAATGAATTTTTGCCAACCAGAAGGAGTCTTCCACATGAAAACATAGTCCCGGGGGTGCATGGGTGGTCACAATCCCGCAGGGCGCGACCAAAGAGGAAGGCCGCGTCCCCTGGCTTGTCGTCTCCTCGTGCACGCTTCAAATTGCTTTAAACTTTCCTATTTTTTTAAATATTCCAAAACTAATAAAAAAATGCCATTGAAAATGTTGTGGAGTCCGTTTACTTACCGTAGCAAATACCTATTCCTTTTCGGGGTCTGAAACATTATGATAGGTCTCCCTAATGTACTCTTCCGGAGTTATGATATTGATAATATTAGTTTCGACATTTATGGGAGTACGTGAGATATAATGTTTGATTCTTGGCCCATTTACCACCTTCGGTTTTTTGCCTTCGGCGTTGTTGATCTTGATGGCACCGGAACAATATACTTCCTCGATAATGTAAGGACCTTCCCATTTAGAGAGAAGTTTTCCTGCAAAAAAATCTTAAACGGGAGTTTTATAGCAAGACATGATCACTTGCATTGAATTCATGCTTTTGTATCCTTCTATCATGCCATATCTTAACCTTTTCTTTAAACAACTTAGCATTCTCATAGGCCTTCGTTCTCCATTCATCAAGTGAGGTAATGTCAAATAACCTCTTCTCACCAGCATGTTTGAAATGATAGTTAAGCTCTTTAATTTCCCAATAAGCTTTATGTTCTAGCTCTAGAGGTAAGTGACATGCTTTACCATAAACCATTTTATAAGGAGACATACCCATAGGGTTTTTGTAAGCGGTTCTATAAGCCCATAATGCATCGTCAAATTTCTTAGACCAGTTCTTTCTAGATCTATTAACGGTCTTTTGCAAGATCAATTTAATTTCTCTGTTGCTCAATTCTACTTGCCCGCTAGACTAAGGATGATTAGGGGATGTAATTCTATGATTAACATCATACTTAGCAATCAATTTACAGAAAGCACAATGAATAAAGTGTGAACCACCATCAGTCATTAAATATCTAGGGACTCCAAATCTAGGGAAAATAACTTCTTTCAGCATTTTAATAGAAGTGTTATGATCAGCAATACAAGTTGGAATAGCTTCTACCCACTTAGTAACAAATCAACAACAACTATAATATGAGTATACCCGTTTGATTCTGAAAAAGGTCCCATATAATCAAAACCCCGAACATCAAATGGTTCTATAACTAGAGAGTAATTCATAGGCATTTCCTGACGTCTACTAATATTACCAATTCTTTACGTTCATCACAAGACAAGACAAACTTATGAGCATCCTTGAAGAGAGTAGGCCAATAAAAACCAGATTGTAATACCTTGTGTGTAGTTCTATCTCCAGCATAGTGTCCTCCATAGGCCTCGGAATGACACTTTTGAAGGATCTATCCTGTTCATGCTCACATACAGAACGTCTAATAATACCATCTACTCCTTCTTCATAAAGGTGTGGATCATCCCAAAAGTAATGTCTTAAATTGTAGAAGAACTTTTTCTTTTGTTGGAACGTGAAACTAGGAGGTATAAATTTAGCAACAATGTAGTTAGCATAATCAGCATACCAAGGAGCATTGAGTGAAGCATTAATGACAGCTAATTTTTCATTAGCAAAGCTATCATCAATAGGTAGTGGGTCGTCAAGAACATTCTCCAATCTAGACAAGTTATTTGCTACGGGGTTATCGGCGCCCTTTCTATCAATAATATGCAAATCAAATTCTTGTTGTAGAAGAACCCATCTAACAAGTCTAGGTTTAGCAACCATCTTTTCTATAAGGTACTTAATAGTAGCATGATCAGTGTGAACAGGTACTTTGGAATCAACAATATAAGGTCTAAAATTATCAGAAGCAAACACAACTGCTAAAAATTCATTTTTAGTGGTAGCATAGTTTGTTTGAGCACTGTCTAGAGTTTTACTAGCATAATGGATAACATTTAATTTCTTATCAACTCTTTGTCCTAGGACAACACCAACAACATAATCACTAGCATCACACATAATTTCAAAGGGTAGGTTCCATTCAGGTGGTTGAACAACAGGTGCAGTGATCAAGGCTCTCTTAAGGATTTCAAATGCTTCTACACAATCATCATCAAAAACGAATGGAATATGCTTTTGCAAAAGATTAGTGGGAGGCATAGAAATCTTAGAGAAGTCTTTAATAAATCTCCTATAGAAACCAGCATGACTAAGGAAGCTTCTTATACCTTTGTTATCTGTTGTACACGACAATTTTTTCAATAGCATCAACTTTAGCTTTATCAACTTCAATACCTCTTTCGGAGATTTTGTGTGCCAAGACAATGCCTTCATTAACCATAAAGTGGCACTTCTCCCAATTCAAGACAAAATTAGTTTCTTCACATCTCTGCCAAACTAGATCAAGGTTGCTCAAGCAATTATCAAAAGAAGTTCCATAAACGGAAAAATCATACATGAAAACCTCAACAATCTTTTCACAAAATTCAGAGAATATAGCCATCATACATCTTTGAAAGGGAGCAGGTGCATTGCATAAACCAAAAGGCATACGTCTATAAGCAAAATTACCGAAAGGCAAAGTATAAGTGGCCTTCTATTGATACTCGTTTGACGCAGGTATTTCAGAGAAGCCAGAATAACCATATAGAAAGCAAAAATCTGTATGTTTGGATAGTCTTTCTAGCATTTGATCAATAAAAGGTAGCGGGTAATGATCTTTCCTAGTAGCTTTATTTAATTTACTAAAATCAATTACCATTGTATATCATGTAGCAATTCTTTGAAGGGTCAATTCATTTTTACCGTTACGAACAATGGAAATACCTCCCTTTTTAGGGACACAATGAACAAGACTAACCCATCTACTATCAGCAATAGGATAAATTATACCTGCCCCGAGAAACTTTAGTAATTCATTTGTTACCACTTCCTTCATTTTAGGATTTAACCGTTGTTGGTGATCAACAACTGGTTTAGCATTAGGCTCCATATTAGTTTTGTGCTCACATAGAGTGGGACTAATGCCCTTAAGATCATCAAGAGTATATACAATAGCGGCACGGTGCTTCATCGGAGTTTTCAATAATCTATTTTCTTCATGCTCTGAAAGGTTAGCACTAATAATAACAGGATATATCTCCTTTTCATCAAGATAAGCATACTTTAGAGTATCACGTAATTGTTTAAGGTCAAACATGGGATCACCTTTGGGTGGGGGGATCCCCAAGTATTTCAACAAGCATGTTGTGTTTCAAAATAGGCTGCTGATCAAAGAAAATCTTATCTATTTCATTCCTTTCATTCATATGCATATCATTTTCATGGTCTATCAAATATTGTTCTAAAGGGTCGGTAGGAGGCACAACAATAGAAGCGAGACCAATAATTTCATATTTACTAGGTAACTCTTTGTCATGGGGTTGTCTATGAAATTTAGAGAAATTGAACTCATGAGATGCACCACCAAAACTTACAGTAATCGTTTCTTTTTCACAATCAATCTTAGCATTAACAATATTCAAGATGGGTGTGCCGAATATAATGGGACAAAAATCATCTTGTGGGGAACCAAGAACACGAAAATCAGTAGCATACTTTATTTTCCCACACAAGACATCAACATCTCTAACAATCCCAATTGGTGAAATAGTATCTCTATTAGCAAGCTTGATGGTAACATCAATTTCCTCTAATTCGGGTGGTGCAATATCATTCATAATTTCTTGGTATAAGGTAAAGGTAATTGCACTCACACGAACACCCACATCACATAAGCCATGATAATAATGATCTCCTATTTTAACAAAAACAACATGCACGCCAACAATAGGTATATGTTTACCCTTAGTATCAGGTCTAGCAATTCTAGCGGCTTCATCACAGCAGTGAATAACATGCCCATCAATATTATCAACCAAGAGATCTTTCACCATAGTAATATTAGGTTCAACTTTAATTTGTTCAGGAGGTGTAGGTGTTCTATTACAACTCTTATAAACCATAGTTGAAGCTTTAGCATGTTCCTTTGTCCTAACAGGAAAGGGTGGTTTCTCAATATAAGAAGTAGGAATAACAGGATCAGAATTATAAGTAGTAGTTCATTCTTCAACTTTAATAGGTTCTACCACTTTAACTTCAATGGGAGGATGATATTTAAACCACTTCTCCTTGGGGATATCAACATGAGTAGCAAAGGATTTACAAAATGAAGCTACTACCCGAGAGTGCAGTCCATATCTAGTGCTAAAATCACGAAAAACATCGGTGTCTATAAAGGATTTAACACAATCAAACTTAAGGCTTATACCTGACGAATTACCTTCGTGGAGTTCCCAATGTTCAGATTTGCATTTAATTATTTCCTACAAGTACCATTTGAATTCAATATCTTTCTTCATAAAGGAACCAACACAAGAAGTGTCGAGCATGGATTGATCATTACGAGAGAGCCGAGCATAAACATTCCGAATAATAATTTCTCTTGGGAGTTCATGATTGGGGCATGAATATAACATTGACTTAAGCCTCCCCCAAGCTTGAGCAATTCTTTCTCCTTCACGATGCCAAAAATTATAAATATAATTCCGATCACAATGAACGAGATGCATAAGATAAAATTCCAATTTCAATCGGTTGTAGTTCCATGATCCAATATCATCACATAGCCTATACCATGTCAATGCCTTTTCCCTCAAAGATAAAAAAAGAACTTCTTCTTGACATCATCCTCGGGCAGACCTGCAAGCTTAAATAATCCACAAACTTCATCCACGTAGATTAGATGCAAATCAGGATATAGTGTTCCATCTCCTGCATAAGGATTAGCTAGCATTTTTCTATCATACCCGGAGGAATTTCATTATAAATATTTTCAGTAGGTGCACAAGGTTGAGGAGCATATTTTTGTGCTTCCGATCGGGGTGAAGATACCCCGAAGAAACCCCTCAAAGGATTATTTTCCATAGTGACAGGTGATAGTAAATTTCCGCATAGTATATAAATTTTTCCTTACCAAGTTCCACTTACCAAAGGCGCTTCACGCCCCGGCAACGAAGACAGAAAAGAGTCTTGATGACCCACAAGTATAGGTGATCTATCATAGTACTTTCGATAAGTAAGAGTGTCGATCCCAACGAGTAGCAGATGGAAATGACAAGCGGTTTTCAGTAAGGTATTCTCTGCAAGCACTGAAATTATCGGTGACAAATAGTTTTGTGATAAGGTAATTTGTAACGGGTAGCAAGTAACAAATGTAGCAATGGTGCAGAAAGGTGGCCCAATCGTTTTTGTACCAAAGGACAAGCCCGGACAAACTCTTATTTAAGGAAAAGCGCTCCCGAGGACACATGTGAATTTATGTCAAGCTAGTTTTCATCATGCTCATATGATTCGTGTTCGTTACTTCAATAATTTGATATGTGGGTGGACCTGTGCTTGGGTGCTTACCTTACTTGGAAAAGCCTCCCACTTATGACTAACCTCTATTGAAAGCATCCGCAACTACGAAAGAAGAATTAAGATAAATCTAACCAAAGCATGAAACATATGGATCCAAATCAGCCCCTTACGAAGCAATACATAAACTAGGGTTTAAGCTTCTGTCACTCTAGCAACGCATCATCCCAATGCCTTCCCCTAGGCCCAAATACATAAATTATTAGCAAGCTTATTACTTCCCAATGCCTTCCCCTAGGCCCAAATAATGGTGAAGTGTCATGTAGTCGACGTTCACATGACACCACTAGAGGAGAGACAACATACATCTTATCACAATATCGAACGAATACCAAATTCACATGATTACTTATAAGAAGACTTATCCCATGTCCTCAGGAACAAACATCACTACTCAAAAAGCATATTCATGTTCATAATCAGAGGAGTGTTAATAATCATTAAGCATCTCAGCATATAATATTCCACCAAATAAACTAACTACCATCAACTACAAGTAGTAATCAACACAACTAGCAACCCACACCTACCAATCTGAGGTTTTGAGACAAAGATTTGATACAAGAGATGAACTAGTGTTTGCAGAGGAGATGGTGCTGATGAATATGTTGATGGAGATTGACCCCCTCTCGATGAGAGGATCTTTGGTGATGACGATGGCTTCGATTTCCCCCTCCGGGAGGGAAGTTTCCTCGATGGAATAGCTCCGCCGGAGCTCTAGATTGGTTATGTCAAAGTTCCGCCTCGAGACGGCGGCGCCTCGTCCCGAAAGGTCTGACTTGATTTTTTCCAGGTCCAAACCCTTCATATAGCAAAAGATGGGCACCTGAGGCCTGCCAGGAGGCCCACAAGCCTGCAGGGCGCGGCGAGGGGGTAGGCCACACCCCGTGGCTTGTGTCCTCCTAGTGGGTCCCCTCTGGTATTATTTTTTATCGCCTCTACACCGTGGATACTGTCGGAAGCCTCCTCAGCCGCTCGATGCGCATCCAACGGTTGCTTGCGGGAGAAGTCACTGTGTTATTCCGACAAAGCCCCTGGAACGGTGGCCGCGCGTCCCTCTCGTCGCTGGCCGGCGCGTCCTTCCTTCCCCTTTGGCTATAAAGCCATGTAATCCTCTCACGCTGCCACTTTATGCTTATTGTAATCAGGGTTAAACCCTAGCCGCCGGAGGCGAGCTACTTCTCCATTTTCGCAATAATAGAGCTCTAAATTCCCCTGCTTGCCTCTGAGTCTCCCCCGATCGCCTTGTTGTGCTTGTTCTAGATCATCATAGGTAGCCAGTGCTTGACAATTGGTATCAGAGGCCCCAGTCGTTCCTTGGCTTCGGGCAGCAAGAGAAGAAAAGAAACTCAGATCCATAAGGAGTTCATGGGGGCGGCCGTGGTAGCAAGATCTGGATGCAATTGGACCTTCCCTGGTTGCTGGAGCACCCTACTGCAGTAGTAAAACCCCAGGTGTGAGGATCTGATCGATCAGAGAAGCGACCTAGAAGGTAAAATCCCTCCCTTTTCCCTCCCTAAGAATTCGCAGACATAGCAAGCATGGCAGGAGCAGAGTCTGCAACAACAGCCGACTTGCTGCTGGAGTCTTTGGAATTGGATCTAAAATCCTTGCGGCAGGAAAGAGATGAGGATCGTAGAGAATTTCAGCAGTTCCAGTCTACAGTCAACAAGAACTTTGTTACTATGCAAAAGAACTTTGATAAGATATATGACAATTTTAGGAAACTACTAGTGGACCCAGATCCTGGAAAAGGAGAAGAAGCTGATCATGCTTCAGTACAAGGTGATGGTGTGCACAAAAATCACCCTATGGAATCACCTCAAGCAACACCAGGGCGTCCCAAGCAGCTGGTGGCAAGCACTCCACCTTCTGTTACCATGCCTGAAAAACCTACCTTGGGAGCAGTTGGTACAGCTGTGTTAAGAGATCAAGCTGGCAGGGAGTTAAACATGGATGGAACTCTGAAGCAGCCTTATAGGCACCCAAACTTTGGAATTCACAAAGCAGAGGGGATGGGACAAACTGCTCTGGCTTGCAATATGGTCCAAGGTGAGGATCTGCAGGAGATAGAGGGGTATGACAATCAGTATAAGAGGAGAGTAAGTACCCCAGTGGACAATAGAAGAACCCCTTTAACTGTGAAACCTGCCAAGTTGAACATGGTGGAATTTGAAGGAGAAGACCCTGAATCCTGGATACAGAACTTGGAGCAGTATTTTGCTGCTGCTAGGACACATATTGAGTATAGGACTGAGCTAGCCATATCTTATTTGAAAGGAGCTGCTGTGCAATGGTGCAGAGGCACTGGCTTTGCACCAGGGAACATAGCTTGGCATAAGTTCTGCTCCTTATTGTCTGAAAGATTTTCAGTGCAATCTGTATGTGACATTGTTACATCCTTTCATGCTATCCACCAAGTGACAACTATAGCTGATTATGTTGAGAAGTTTGAGCAGCTGATGAACATTATGAGAAGGGAAAATCCTGGAATTCCTAATGATTATTATGTGACAAGTTTTGTTGCTAGTTTAAACCCTTACATTAAGAACCATGTGGAGTGTTTCAAACCAAAATATCTACAAACTGTTGTATGGTATGCAAGGAGAATGGAAAAGGCACAACAACCTGCTGTAGTGGTGCAAACAAAGCCCTATTTCCATCAAGCAAAAAGACAGGTCAACTTTGATACTTCTAGTGGTCAGGGTGGGACAGTGCATATACCAAAGAGCACAGTAATTCAACAAGCAAAGCAGAATCAGGTCTGTTATAAGTGCAGGGAACCTTGGGTTCCAGGACACAGGCACGTGTGCAAAATGAGCCAGAAAGCACAGATACAAGCATTACTATCTCAAGAGGAGAGTAACTCAGATGTAATATATGTCACTGATTTTGAGGATCCTGACTTGGAAGCACAAGACTTACTACCAGACACTGTATTGCAAGTTCCTATGCATGCTGCCCATGATCTGAGCTCTGCCAAAAACACTTTCATCTTGTCAGTTAAGATTGGAGAGAAACTAGCAACTGCCCTAGTAGACAGTGGAAGCACTGCTACATTTTTATCACCTGACATGGCAGCCAGTATGCGTGTAGCACCAGTTGCTAACTCCAAGGTAAAGGTGGTAGTGGCCAGTGGTGAAGTACTGTGGAATGAATTCACTATAAAAAACTGCCCTTATGAAATTCAAGGGAAAAGCTTCTGTGACAACTTCAGAGTTCTCAAGTTAACAGGATATGACATGGTCCTAGGAGTGGATTGGCTAAAGAAATACAGCCCAGTGCAAATGGACTTTGTGAAGATGGAATTAAAAATTTCAGACACACAGGGGCAAGTCATAACTTTGTAGATGAAACTGTTCCCTTGGAAAGATTAACTGAAAGCCATGATAGTTCCAACAAGCTTATGGATCAAGCAGTGTGAGGTTTCTTCCTATTTCCTTTGTGTGGAGAGGGGTATGAGTTAACATCCACTGTGATACCTCATGACTTGCAACCACTGCTGCAGCAATATGAACAACTGTTTCAGGAACCAAGTGGACTACCTCCTAGCAGACCTTGTGATCATAGGATACCACTGATGGAGGGAGAAAAGATAGTAAACCAGAGGCCATACAGGGTGCCACATCACCAAAAGGAAATACTAGAGAAGATTATACTGGACTTACTGAAAAAGGGATTAATAAGACCCAACACAAGCCCCTTCTCTTCTCCAGTTTTGCTTGTGAAAAAGAAAGATGGTTCATGGAGACTTTGCTATGATTATAGGAAATTTAATGCTATTACAGTCAAAAACAAGTATCCAATTCCTATGATTGAGGATCTGTTGGATCAGTTAGAAGGAGCAAAATATTTCTCCAAAATTGATTTAAGGAATGGCTACCATCAAATCAGAATGGTTGAGAAAGACATAGCTAAAACTGCATTCTCCACTCACATGGGACTGTTTGAGTACTTGGTGATGTCCTTTGGATTAACAAATGGTCCACCATCATTCCAAGCATTAATGAACTTGTTGTTTGGGTTGCTGAAACTTGTGGTGGTGTTCTTTGATGACATCCTAGTGTTTAGTATTTCATGGGAGGAACACAAGCAGCATTTGAAGCAAGTATTTGACATTCTGCAAGAGAACAAATTATATGCTAAACTGGAAAAATGCTCATTTGGCCAAAAGGAAGTGGAGTACCTCGGCCACATCATCAATGAGGAGGGTGTATCCACAGATCCATGCAAGATCAAAGCTGTTCAAGAATGGCCAATACCTGCTAACATTACTGAGCTAAGGAGTTTTTCAGGCTTAAGTGGGTATTACAGGAGGTTTATTTAGGGGTATGGAATTATCTGCAGACCCTTATTTGACTGTTTGAAGAAGAATGCATTTGACTGGAAGGAGCACCAAACCAGGGCATTTGAGACACTAAAACAGAAGCTTACTCACACTCCTGTATTGGCCTTACCTGATTTCACTAAACCATTTGTCCTGGAAACTGATGCTAGTGGATATGGCTTAGGAGCTGTAATGATGCAGGATGGAAGGCCTCTCCCATTTTTCAGTGAGGCAATTGGTCCTAAAGCAGCAACTATGTCCACTTATGACAAAGAAGCACTGGCAATCATAGAAGCACTTAAGAAATGGAAGCATTATTTGGCTGCTACTGCACTGATCATCAGGACAGATCAAGAAAGTCTCAAGTATATCCAGGAACAGAAAATCTCTGAAGGAATCCAGCATAAACTGTTGCTGAAGCTACTAGGGTACAACTTCACAGTGGAATATAGAAAAGGGAAAGAAAACAAAGTTGTTGATGCATTATCCAGGGTAAAGCATAAGATCTCAGCTCTCGTAGCAACAGCTACTACACCTACATGGGTCAAGGAAGTGGTTAAAAGCTATGAGAATGATGGCAAGATTAAAGAGCTCATTGCTGCATCTGTAGCTGCTAAAGATGGTAACAGTGCTTATACATTCAGAAATGGCATACTAAGATACAAGAGCAAGATTGTGGTGGGAAGAAACACTGAACTCAGAAAAGAAATTATGAAAGTATTTCACAATTCAGAGCTTGGAGGGCATTCTGGAGAAAGAGCCACTTACCAGAGAGTTGAGCTGGTATTTCACTGGTCTGGGTTGAAACATGACATCATTGTTTTTGTGAAAAATTGTCGAGTGTGCCAAATCAACAAAGTAGAGCATACCTCATATCCAGGATTGCTAGAACCCCTGCCTATTCGTGATTTTGCTTGGGCACACATCAGCATTGATTTTGTAGAGGGGCTACATGTTTCACACAACAAAGATCTTATCCTAGTGGTGGTGGACATGTTTACTAAATATGCACATTTTATAGCCATGAAACACCCCATCTCAGTCCAGTCTGTAGCTAGAGCCTGTTCTGACAATGTGTTCAGGTTACATGGCATGCCTGTGGTTATTGTCATAGATAGGGATAGGATCTTTACCACCCACTTTTGGCAGCAACTGTTCAAGTCTATGAAAGTTAAGCTGCATATGAGCACCAGCTACCACCCATAGACTGATGGTCAAACAGAGAGAGTGAATCAATGCTTGGAAAATTACTTGAGATGTATGTGTTTTGAGCAACCTAGGAAGTGGCATGGGTGGTTGGCTCTGTCAGAGTGGTGGTATAATACATCCTTCCACACATCATTGAAAATGACACCATTCCAAGCTCTATATGGTTTTCCTCCTCCATTGGTAGCTGGATCAGCTTTGCCAGATTCTATTTGGGAAGATAGTGAGAACCTGATGCAGAGCACAGAATTGGCTATGGAAGTAATCAAGCATAATCTTAGTAAGGCTCAAGTCAGAATGAAGCTCTATGCTGATCAAAAGAGAAAGGAGAGAGAATTCTTGGTTGGGGACATGGTGTACCTAAAGCTACAACCTTACAGACATACATCACTCAGCCTCCATAAGCATCTCAAGTTGCATTCAAAATATTATGGTCCTTTTAGAGTGCTCGAGAAGGTGGGCAAGCATGCTTATAAGTTGTTGTTGCCAGATGGTTGTCAGTTGCATCATACTTTCCATGTGAGTGAGCTCAAGAAACACATTGGCCAGCATGTGGTGCCATCCGCACAACTGCCACTTGTTCATGCTAATGGCACAATTAAAAGGGAGCCAGAGGCTGTGCTTGAGAGGAAGCTTGTCCCTCGTCGACAGGGTGACATAAGCATTCCAGTTGTGCATTGGCTAGTTAAGTGGATCAACATGCCAATTGAAGAAGCTACATGGGAAGATGCAGCCTTTATACAAAAAGGTTTTCCTGCCTTCCAAGCTTGAGGACAAGCTATGTCTCATTGGGGGGTATTGTCAGGCTGCAGAGTAAGTTCAGTTAAGTTCAGTTATCGCCTCTACACTGTGGATACTGTCGGAAGCCTCCTCAGCCGCTCGATGCGCATCCAATGGTTGCTTGCGGGAGAAGTCACTGTGTTATTCCGACAAAGCCCCTCGAACGGTGGCCGTGCGTACCTCTCATCGCTGGCCGGCGCGTTCTTCCTTCCCCTTTGGCTATAAAGCCATGTAATCCTCTCGGGATGCCACTTTATGCTTATTGTAATCAGGGTTAAACCATAGCCGCCGGAGGCGAGCTACTTCTCCATTTTCGCTATAATAGAGCTCTAAATTCCCCTGCTTTCCTCTAAGTCTCCCCCGATCGCCTTGTTGTGCTTGTTCTAGATCATCATAGGTAGCCAGTGCTTGACACCGCCTCGGACCTGCTCAACCGCTGGCGGACTGAACCCCGCCGCCCCTGCGACGCTCGTTGGAGCAGGAAGTCACCCCGCCCGACCAGCAGGTCCCCATCGCTGCCTTCCTTCCATGCCTTCCCTATTCTCTGCTCTCGATCTCTCTCAAGGACCATATTTTTATTTCCGGTGCAGGGGATCATCATCGACGGAACTCCGCCGCCAAGTCTGGTGACCTCCACCATCGAACCATCATCGCTGACCTCCGACCACGCCCTGCCTTGGCGTCCATCCAGGGCGGCACCAGGGGTCGCCCTGTTCGTCTCCATCAAACGCACGATCGGGAGCACGCGTTCGCCAACAAGGCCAGTCTCGCCTCATCGAGTGTGGCGTGCCCACCACCAACCACGCCTGCCCGAGGCCCAGCCACCTGCTCGCCTCGCACCGGCCTTCCGTAGCCTAGCCCTGTGCCAGATCAGTCCCAAGGCCCTCTGATGAGCGCCGAATTCTTCTCCCGTGGGCATTGTATAGTATAGTGCGCCCAATTCCTGTTTAGGCCCATACTCTGATTCGGCCCGCATAGTATTTATTTTCCTGTGCGATTTTGTCAAATAATCAAGACATTGCATAATTTCTGAAAAATGTCATTTTTTTGAAACACTAATAATTAAATAACAATGCATCGAATTAGAACATGCCATATATGTAAAATGGGCAAAGTTTCATATAATTTCACAATATCCATCTTTCATCCATGATAAGAATGTTTAGATTTTTTGTTTGCATTAATTTGCATAAATGACATATTAAAACGGTTTATTTCATAATGAAATAATTGTAACTTGGCATTAAATGATTTTTACACGTAAATTGCTTAGAAAAGCGTGTAGAATAACATGGTGGCATTCATCTTCCTATTTAATAATGATAAAATTGTGTTTAGAACATTACCAAATTCGAAAACTGTATATGGGGTCGTTCCGCAAATGCTTTAATTTTTCCGACCTCATTTAAAATGTCTAGATATTGTAGTTTCTTTATGCTTTGCCTCTTGCCATGTTTAAAAACATTTGAACTTGCTGAGTAATTAAACAAAAGTGAACTAAATAATTGAATGTGGAGTTCTGTTATGCTAGTTGTCTCATTTCTAATGTTATCTCTCATTACCTACCACTTGTTTGTCAAGCCTCGCAAAATGTCATGATAACCCTCTAACGTCCACCTTCCTAGCAAACTATTGTTTGGCTATATTACCTCTTTCTCAGCCCCTCTTATCGCGTTGCTAGTTGCGGGAGCAATTTGTTCCATGTTGGGACATGTATATGTTGGGATATCACACTATCTTGTCTATTTAATTAGTGCAACTATACACTTGGTCACCTTAGTTTTCGATTACTGGTATTATTTTCCTTGATGAGCGCTCCTAACACATGTGGGGTATTATGCCCCCCTAACCATTCGTCGTAGGATAAAACTCTTCCCGCGAGGTCTAACATTGATTTTAAAATTTGCCAACATAAAAATACTAATAATTTATTAATTGCATGGACGGTCGCCCCCTCGTGGATTTTAATTCAACATAATACAAGGTGGTTCAGTGCCTTTGGAGCTAGTTTGAAATTGTCAACCGTCGGTGGTCGCTAGGGGCAACTCTGTGACTAGCGTACATGAAGTTTGGATAATGCGGTTGTGTCCTAAGAATGAGTTTTGTGGCTCCTATTAGGATCATCGACATGCTGGGAGGTCTTGCTAGTTTAGTTTTACATTTGAAGATCGGCTTGGCCATCGGGATTCCTTATCCTTAAACATCATGCTATCATGGTGTGAGGTTTTCCCATCATATACGTGTGAAATTTATGAAGGACTACTTGAAGCACCCCTGCGGGGTTAAATCTTTTGGAAAACCGTGCTCGCAGTTATGTGGCAACTTTGAAATTTTATAATAGCCGGTTGTAGAAAACTTGAAGCAAACTCAACTTAAAATACACCAGCCGTATGCCTGACCGTCACTGTCTGTTCTTGTGAGGTTTGAAACAAGAAGAGAACACACTTGGGTTATGAATGACTCGTAAGTATGTGTTCAGATCACTTCTTGAGCACTACTAGTTCATGTTTGATTACGCATAGATCACTCTTTATTCTTGTACTCATAAGTTAGTTAGATAAAATGTTTAGTGCTCCTGCAACCTCACTACTTAACCATTCCATACCCATTAAGCTTTGCTAGTCTTGGTACCCTTTGTAATGAGATAGTTGAGACCCCATGACTCACAGATTACGACAATAACATTTGGAGGTACATGTAATCCGATGATTTGACGTGAGAGCTATGATTCTTCTTCTTCTTCCTCGACGATCATAGGATGGGTTCCAGGTCGGCATCCTCATATTAGCACGATAGATGCCATCTTTTTTCGTTTGATTTGGTCCGTAGTCGAAGCCTGTTCTTTTGGATGATGCTTGTATGGATGATTGTATTTGAATGATGATATTTTAGCTTGTGGCGAGTGTAAGCCAACTCCATACACTCATCTCCTCTTTACATGTATTTGTGATGATATCTATTCTGGCGAAATGATGAGATGCACTTTATACCCATCGAGGACTTGAGCTACGACGAGGAGAGTATCACATCTTGGGCGTGATGAGTTGGTATCAAAGCAGTATCGACCTAGGATCCCCTTTTTTGGTCGAACTTCATCGTTATCGAGTCTAGAAAAACAATTTTGAGTCCAGTTATATATCGAAGAGTAGGAATTACTTTTAGTCCTCTTCCCTACTCTAGTGAGGAATCGTGATGCAGGTATTTTAAGTATACCCCTGTTCTCACTCAAATCTGTTTTAGGACCACGTCGATATTTTGGAACCTCTAAGATGTTGGTGTCATTGCTCCGGGAATTGGAACCACTTGATAACTCACAAAAAGCATATTTTTACAAGAAACAGTTTCAGCCACACAGCGAGGAAGATAGGGTTTAATACTTCACCTCCCAACCTACTTATCTAAGAGATAATGACAACAATAATAACTTATGATCACCCACTTCCAACTGGATATATATGACTGGATCTTTCCCCACTACATGATACTTGCCAAAAATAATTGAGGTTGGAACAAGGATACATACTATTGACTCTTGCATAAAAAAAGAATTATGAAGTCTGTACATTAAAAGATAGGCCCTCGTAGAGGGAAGGAGAGGTTATCATGCGCTTTTTGATTTATTTGGGTGTGCTATCTCTTAATGTAAAGGAACGTCACTCTATATTACCCCTTATGATAGCAATCTTTATTACGCAGTCTATCACTTTTATTGTGTTACCATCACAAGTTCATACAAAAGCTTATTTTCCTTGCAACAAAAGATCATGCATATTTAGGACCAATTTTTTATTGCTTTGCCCTGGTGATAACTTAAGTCAATGATCTTATTCAATCCATGGGTGGGATGCCTAACGTGGCATCCAGAAGCTTAAATGCTTGAGATTTCTAGTAATATTAACTTGGGAGCCTTGGGCATCCCTAGTCTTTATATTTTGGGTATCGTTAAATTCTCTTATACCACGGTTTACCCTAAGTCTAAAAACTTCATCCACACAAAACTCAACATAACTCGCGAGATAGGTTAGTACATATAAGAATAGGGCCCCAAATCATGTACTATCAAGGAAAGTTTCATAATAAAATTTCAAACATTAGCAATTGTATAATATCATTCCCAAAATTTATATCCACCAATATAATTGTAACACCATGGATTTTGCCCATTTCTTTTTCCTTTAATTTTAATTTGGTTTTGCCTTTTTGAGGCTTAATAGTTTTGAAACCTAAAGGGATTACCCTTGATTTCTTTTTCCTAGTGGCTTGCCAACCTTCAAATCACCCAAGACCTAGCCATTTCCATCTTGAGTCAATCCCAAGATTCCTTTCCATGGGAATATTCCATTTTCTTTTAAAGGAATAATCATGTTTGCCTAGAGTTGTGAAGCAACCCACATTTCTATCTCTCCAAAAATTCCCAAATAATTCTCATAAATCTATTGGGTCATATCTTCATCAGATAAGACAAAATCTTTCTTGGCCATGTTCAAAAATATTTCCCAAAAATTCCTTTTCTGATTCTGCCCTATCTGCCAAGTTGTGAAGCAAGTACCCTTTGTATTTGCTTGATTGCTCTCAAAATTTGTGGGCACTCTTTCCTAACCATATCATTGCCTCATGCCAAAATTCAACTCAATTTAGGTAGTAAATATTTCTTGGCAAATTTCCGAAGTTTCTGATCCAAAGGAAGCTTTGTCAAGCAAGTGCTAGCTAGGAGTGTTCAAATGAGTTGAAACTTTACCATCGTCTCAATATGCTCAAATGATGCCTCTCCACCAAATTTGAGCATCACACCTTCAACCATGTGACCATAGCTTCAAATCTGTCTCTGGTCATTATTTGGATTTGTGAAGCAACTATATTTTATATTGCTCCATAAATTCTGAAATTTTACCAGGACATTCTACTATCTATAAAACCTTGTTAAACCAATTTTGAGCCCATTGTATCTAGCCAATTAATCCCAGTAATTCTTCTAAGTTTCTGTCCACAGAGATACTGTGTGAAGGAAGTGCCACTTTGGCTTATCAAGATGGCATGAAATTGATACAGCATCTTCATAACCCCAAAATATTTATCTCCTCCAAGTTTAAGATTCATGCAAGAAAGTATGTGAGTGCCACATCAAAATCCCTATTCTGGGCCAGATTAGGTAGTTCCAAAGCAACCCTGTCAAATATTGACCGTGTCATCCTCAAACTTCCCAGGATCCCTTTGTTGATCCATCACCTCCAGGCATGATGCTTTGCTCTTATTTCTTTCTTGTTGACCACAGCATCAGTGCCAAGTTGGCTACATCAAACTTATAGTGACTTTTGCCATCTCCCTAGTGATCTCTTTGCTGATACATCACCGCCAGGCTACCTTGGGGACCAAGATCTCCACCCGAGACAAGGTGTGCCAGCCCCTCTTGTCCTCTCAGTGCCAGTGCACGTGGTGACCATGACTGTGGCATGCAATAGTCGTGCTCTGTGCAATGGAGCCATTGTCCTTGTCGGTTTCTCCTCTCCCTTGAGCTCTAGTCATGTCCAACAGCTCCCCATCGTCGCCCTCTACCTCCTGGATCCCTCTCCCCCTCTCAAGCCCCCACCTGAGCGGTGCTGTAGCCGTGCCCGCGACGTGGCCGTCCCTGTCGCCGTCGCGTCTTGTCCTCGAGCTATCTCCTCCCCTCCTTGAAGCTCCCCGAGGCCGCAAGCTGCCAGCCCCGCTGCTTTAGAGCAACAGGGTGTGGCTAAGGCCGCCACGGCGGCCGAGCTCATCCACTCGCCGTCGGGCGCCTATTTAAAGGCCTCCCCGGAGCCCCTCGAGCAAGGGGCAGCTTCCCTTGACTCCCAAAAGTGTCGCCGGCCATCCAATCGAGCTCTCGGAGCTCCCGAGTCCTCGCGTTGCCGCCATGGACGCCGCCGAGCTCCTCCGAAATTGGAGCAGCCCGAGCCCTCTCTCTCCGCCCTAACCTCACCTGGAGAACCCCTCGTCCCAGGCGCTCCTCCCCATCCCCTCGCCTCACCGCCGGAGGCTCTGTGGCCGCGTGCCGAGATCTAGTCGTCGCTGCTGCTCCAAGCCGCCGTTGCTCTGCCCCTCTCTGGCGTCTGTTGCTGCTCCAGGCGGAAGCAGCGCCTCCCTCCGTGCCCGCTGATGGCTTCGCCCCTGCCGGAGGTGGTCGGAGCCGCCGGGGGAACGTCGTCGGCGCCGTGACCCTCACGTGCCTCGTCTGCTCTGTCGGGGCAAGGCAAGAGGAGGAAGAAGAAGATAGGGGGAGGAGAGAGAAGGAGCATGGCCCGAGGCGTCTGTGGCCCAGAGGCCGGCCCCGCCTTTCCACGTCAGTTAAGTGGAAGCTCCTTTGCACGTTTACATTTTCCTGGCGGGAAGGCGTATACCAGAGGAAGGCGCGACCAACTTAGCTGTATTTTTATTTCAAACAAGTCCCTGCCACCAAACCTTCATATCTTTTTACCTGTAACTCCGATTCCAGTGATTCCAAGCCCACGTCTTCGTCTCGTCGAGCCAGGCAAGATGGTATCATTTCGTCCATGTGATCACAAAGTGGAAATGACCATGTTGCCCTTGCCGTAAACAGCCCCTCCTCCGGGAGAGAACTGTTTTTGGTGATTCTTTCCACGAGCTTGTCGCCCTTCTTCCCGGTGTTTCCATCATCCCAAGCAAGCCACAACTTTCATTTGCTTCATTGTGTTGCAATATCATAGTCTCATTAACTACTTTAATAATAAATATATTTCTTGATAGTCAGGAATGTGAGTAGGCATTGTTGAATAAATTATTACTGAGATGAGTACGGGATCGTTAGTGACTAGTGTCTTACACACTAGTTGATAACATGAGGTTGAGATTACTGTCTATGATTACATTGTGAATATGGATCAACAGTAGTGGCTTGAGCTTATTACTTATCAGATTACTATGACGTTGGAGCGTCAGCTATGACAGACATATTATTCAGGATAAGATACCTAGTTGGTTGATCAGAGTCACCTGGCCGGGCTCATCAGTGCAACCACATTTGCCGATATGGGACGGCCTTGACTTGGTCTGATTGCTTGATCTTTCACCGGTACCTCCAAAGAGGGAGGGTTATGTGATACGTCTCCAACGTATCTATAATTTTTGATCGTTCCATGCTATTATATTATCAACTTTGGATGTTTCATATGCATGAATATGCTATTTTATATTATTTTTGGGACTAACCTATTGACCTAGAGCCAAGGGACAGTTCCTGTTTTTCCTTGTTTTTGACCTTTTTCATATAGGAATATCAAACGGAGTCCAAACGGAATTGGGGACACAAGTTCCTGTTTTTCCTTGTTTTTGACCTTTTTCATATTGGGTGTGTTGGGGACACAAGAGACTCTTCGTTATTTGGTTGCAGGGTTCCTTGAGAGAGACCATCTTCATCCTACCCCTCCCAGAGATTGATAAACCTTAGGTCACCCACTTGAGGGAAAATTGCTACTGTCCTACAAACCTCTGCACTTGGAGGCCCAACAACGTCTACAAGGAGAAGGTTGCGTAGTAGACATCAAGCTCTTTTCTGGCGCCGTTGCCGGGGAGGTTAGCTCTTGAAGGTATATATTTAGATCTTGCAATCGAATCTTTTAGTTTCTTGTTTTATCACTAGTTTAGTCTATAAAAGAAAACTACAAAAAAATGGAATTAAGGTTGCCTCATATGCTTCATCTTTTTAATGTCTTTCGTGAAAATGATGGAAATGAAAATTGTGCTCAAGTGCTAAAAGAAGAATTACATAGAATGCTTGGCATAAAATATGTGAATGATGAGCATGATTGCAATGTTGTTAGTATGAATTCTTGGAATACCCATGATGCTAATGATATGCAAAGCCACAAGCTTGGGGATGCTATGTTTGATGAAGATGGTATTTTTAGTTCCCCCACTTTGAATGATCAAAATTATTATGATGAAAGCATGCCCCCTATCTATGATGATTATTGTGATGATACTTATGATATAAAGAAGAATGATAATAAAACTTGTCACAATTATGAATACCCTCTTACTGAACATTACTCTTTTAATGTGGAAACAATTCGTAGTGTTCAAGTCTTTTACGATACTCCCACTACTATTGATGAGAATAAATTTCCTTATGCGGAGAGTAGTAAAATTTCTATGCTTGTAGATCATGAAAAGAATGCTTTAGGTGCTAGTTATATTGTTGAATTCATTCATGATGCTACTGAAAATTATTATGTGAGGGGATCATATGCTTCTACATATTGCAATAATATCAAGCTTCCTCTCCATGTGTTGAAAATTTTGAAGTCATGCTTGTTTTATCTTCCTATTCTAGTTGATTCTTGCTCCAATAAATTGTTTGATCACAAAATCCCTATGCATAGGAAGTGGGTTAGACTTAAATGTGCTAGTCATATGCTCCATGATGCTTCCATTATGTTTCAAAGCTTATCTTTTATCTGAGCATCATTGAAATCATCATGCCTAGCTTGAAAGGCATTAAAGAAAAGTCTTATTGGGAGACAACCCAATAGGTATCCTTAATGTTTTTGTGTGTTCATATGATTAAGATACTGTATTAATCATGTTTTATTGCCTTAGTTTCAATAAAGTGCCATGTAAAGCCTTTATGATTACTTTGGGTGATAGTTGTTTGATCATGCTGAAAAAGACAGAAACTTTGCGCTTGCGAAATCATTTCTAACTTCTATCCAGAGAGAGATTTTAGGTTGATTCGTTTTTCTGATGATTGATATACAAATTGCCTTCATTTTCATAATTGTTTCAGAATTTTTGGAAGTGCAGAAGTATGGTTATCATTCATATTATTACAGATTGTTCTGTTTTTGACAGATTCTGTTTTCAATGCATAGTTTGCTTGTTTTGGCATTTCCATAGATTATATTGAGTAATATAAATTGTGGAAATAGTAAGATTCAGTAGGAATTGTCTGAAAATAATTATGAGTCTTGTTTTGATAGTACCCAAGTGATTGATTTGCTCATTATCATACTAACCCGTCTCACGAAGTTCCGTTAAGTTTTGTGTTGTGAAGTTTTCAAGTTTTGGGTAGCGTTTCGATGGACTATGGAACAAGGAGTGGAAAGAGCCTAAGCTTGGTGATTCCCAAGTAACCCCAAATCCATATTCAAGGACACCAAAGAGCCTAAGCTAGGGGATGCCCCAGGAAGGCATCCCCTCTTTCGTCTTCAATCCATCGGTAACTTTACTTGGGGCTATATTTTTATTCACCACATGATATGTCTTTTGCTTGGAGCATCATTTTATTTTATTAATACTTGCTTGATGTTATTTAGATTAATTTTTTGCATCATTTAGTTCAATAAAAATGTCAAGGATAGCCTTTACCATGCTTAATTTGCAAGTATAGGAGTTGCTATTCCAAAACAGAAAGTTTGCTAGTAGTGCAAAAATTCCCTAGAATTTTCTGTACGTAGGAATAGCTTGAAATTTGGATACAGTATGATATTATAAATTCTCTACAGAATGGAAGTTTTTCAGATTTGTTGGAGTTAATTAAGTATGGATCTTGCTGCATTCTTTACAGACTATTCTGTTTAGGAAGATTGCTGTTTTGTTTGCATTGTTTGCATATGTTTGCTTGTTTAATGATTCCATTTGAGGATGGGAGTTTTAAATATGCAGAGGCATTTAGTACGCAATGTGAAATAATATTTTAGGTATTTGCTACAGTAGAGCATGATATAGTTTTGCATTTATTTATACTAACCTATCTCACGAGTTCTTGTTGAGTTTTGTGTGGGTGAAGTTTTTAAGATTTTGGAAACCACCATATGAGAGGAATTAAGAAGACACAAAAGCTCAAGCTTGGGGATGCCCAAGACACCCCAACCCATATTTCAAGAAGTCTCGAGCATCTAAGCTTGGGGATGCCCCGGTTGGCATCCCACCTTTCTTCTTCAACAATTATCGGTTAGTATCAGTTGAACCTAAGTTTTTGCTTCTTCACATGATTCGTGCTATCTTTGGAGTGTCATTTTATCTTGTTTCAATAAGGTACTTAGGATCTGAAATTCTTAGATGGTAGAGACTTCACATAGCCAAATAACTATTAAACTACTCATTGATTTTCACTTATATCTTTTGGAGTAGTTTTTCTTTTACTCTCATGCTTCACTTATACCATTTTGAGAGTCTTAAACATCATGGTAATTTTCTTAGGTTATGAATCTAGTCCTAATATGATGGGCATCCAAGAGGGATATAATAAAAACTTTCATATAGAGTGCATAGAGTACTATGAGAAGTTTGATTCTTTGCATATAGTTTTGAGACATAGGGATGGTGGTATTAGAGTCATGCTAGTTAGTAATGATGGATTGGTAGAAATACTTGTGTTAGAGTTTGTGATTCCTGTAGCATGCACATATGGTGAGCCGCTATGTTAGGAAGTCGGAGCATGATGTTTTTATTGAGTGTCATCCTTTGTGTGGAGGCCGGGATCGCGCGATGCTTAACTCCTACCAACCCTTCCCCTAGGATCATGCGTCTAATACTTTGTTTCGATTACTAATAATTTTTTTGCAATAACTATGTGAGTTCTTTATGACTAATGTTGAGTCCATGGATTATACGCACTCTCACCCTTCCACCATTGCTAGCCTCTCTAGTACCGCACAACTTTTGCCGGTGCATTACACCCACCATATATCCTTCCTGAAAACAGCCACCAAACCTACCCATCATGGCATTTTTATAGCCATTCCGAGATATATTGCCATGCAACTTCCACCGTTCCGTTCATTATGACGCGCACCATCATTGCCATATTGCTTTGCATGATCATGTAGTTAACATCGTATTTGTGGCAGAGCCAGGTTCATATCTTTCATACATGTCACACATGAGTCTTTGCACATCCAGGTACACCGCCGGAGGCATTCATATAGAGTCATATCTTTTGTTCTAAGAGTCGAGTTGTAAGTAAATAAAAGTGTGATGATCATCATTATTAGAGCATTGTCTCATGTGAGGAAAGGAAGGAAGCTATGATTCCCTCACAAGTTGGGATGAGACTCCGGACTATAAAAATAAAAAAGAGGCCAAAGATCCCACAAAAAAATGAAAATGAAAAAAGAAAAAAAAAAGAGGCCAAAGAGCCCAAACAAAAACAAAATGAGAGAAAAAAAGAGAAGGGACAATGCTACTATCCTTTACCACACTTGTGCTTCAAAGTAGCACCATGATCTTCATGATAGAGAGTCTCATATATTGTCACTTTCATATACTAGTGGGAATTTTTGTTATAGAACTTGGCTTGTATATTCCAATGATGGGCATCCTCAATTGCCCTAGGTCTTCGTGAGCAAGCGAGTTGGATGTACACCCACTTAGTTTCTTTTTGCGCTTTCATAAACTTATAGCTCTTGTGCATCTCTTGCATGGCAATCTGTACTAATTCACATTGACATCTATTAATGGGCATCTCCATAGCCAGTTGATATGCCGAGTCGATGTGACCATCTCCTCCTTTTGCCTCACAACCACCACCATATTCCATTCCACCTATAGTGCTATGTCCATGGCTCACATTCATGTATTGCGTGAGAGTTGAAAAGGTTTGAGATAGTAAAAGTGTGAAAACAATTGCTTGACTAATATCGGGGTTTTTCTTGATTTAAATACGTTGTGTGCGGAAGATGGAGCATAGCCAGACTATATGATATTGTAGGGATAACTCTCTTTGGCCATGTTATTTTGAGAAGACATGATTGCTTTTTTAGTATGCTTGAAGTATTATTGTTCTTATGTCAACATTAAACTTTTTGTCTTGAATCATATGGATTTGAATATTCATGTCACAATATATGTTAGGTAGCATTCCACATCAAAAATTCTGTTTTTATCATTTATCTACTCGAGAACAAGCAGGAATTAAGCTTGGGGATGCTTAATACGTCTCCAACGTATCTATAATTTTTTCTCGTTCCATGCTATTATATTATCAACTTTGGATGTTTTATATGCATGAATATGCTATTTTATATTATTTTTGGGACTAACCTATTGACCTAGAGCCAAGTGCCAGTTCCTGTTTTTCCTTGTTTTTGACCTTTTTCACATAGGAATATCAAACAGAGTCCAAACGGAATAAAACTTCCGTCGTGATTTCTTATGGAAAATATCAAAAATACCATAAGAAAAAGATACCAGAGGGGAGTCCCAAGGAAGCCACGAGTGAGGGAGGCGCGCCCACCCCCCTGGGCGCGCCCGGGGGCTCGTGACTCCCTTGTGGGTCCACGTGACTTGTTCTCGACGCCATCCGCTCCTATAAATACAGAAACCTCCAAAAATAAATCTAGATCGCGAGTTCCGCCGCCGCAAGCCTCTGTAGCCACCAAAAACCAATCGGGAGCTGTTCCAGCACCGTGCCGAAGGGGGAATCCATCTCCAGTAGCCATCATCATCATCCCGGCGATCTCCATGACGAGGAGGGAGTAGTTCTCCCTCGGGGCTGAGGGTATGTACCAGTAGCTATGTGTTTGATCTCTCTCTCTTGTGTTCTTGAGTTGTCATGATCTCGATGTACCGCGGTCTTTGCTACCATAGTTGGATCCTATGATGTTCTTCCCCCTCTCCCTTCTTGTAATGAATTGAGTTTCCCCTTTGAAGTTATCTTATCGGATTGAGTCTTTAAGAACACTTGATGTATGTCTTGCACGTGTCTATCTGTGGTGACAATGGGATATTCATGTGAGTACTTGATGTATGTTTTGGTGATCAACTTGCGGGTTTCGTGACATTGGGAACCTATGCATATGGTTTGGCACACGTTTTGACTCTCCGGTAAAAACTTTGGGGCACTCTTTGAAGTTCTATGTGTTGGTTGAATATAATGATTCTGAGATTGTGTGATGCATATCGTATAATCATGCCCACGGATACTTGAGGTGACAATGGAGTATCTAGGTGACATTAAGGGCTTGGTTGATATGTGTCTTAAGGTGTTATCCTAGTACGAACTCTAGGATAGATTGAACGGAAAGAATAGCTTCGTGTTATTTTACTACGGACTCTTGAATTGATCGATGAGAAAGAATAACTTTGTGGTGGTTTCGTACCCGACAATAATCTTTTCGTTTGTTCTCCGCTATTAGTGACTTTGGAGTGACTCTTTGTTGCATGTATAGGGCTAGGTATATGATCCAATTAAGTTATCATTGTTGAGAGAACTTCCACTAGTGAAAGTATTAACCCTAGGCCTTGTTTCCACGCATTGCAATACCGTTTGTGCTCTCTTTTACTATTAGTGACCTTGCTGTTTTTATAATTTCAGATTACAAAAACCTATATCTACCATCCATATTGCACTTGTATCACCATGTCTTCGCTGAACTAGTGCACTTATAAAATTTACTATTGTATTGGGTGTGTTGGGGACACAAGAGACTCTTTATTATTTGGTTGCAGGGTTGCTTGAGAGAGACCATCTTCATCCTACGCCTCTCGCGGATTGATAAACCTTATGTCACCCACTTGAGGGAAAATTGCTATTGTCCTACAAACCTCTGCACTTGGAGGCCCAACAACGTTTACAAGGAGAAGGTTGCATAGTAGATATCATTTTGCACACGTGCTACCTTGGCTCGGTAGGAGGTGATAACCCTGTGAGCCAGTTGAGTTATTTGTGCCGCCGTCCCTGGTTGGGACAGTTTAGTTTGGCCACGACGGTGGCAGGTGTCATGAGGACACATGGCCACCCATGGCAGGACTCCGGGGGAGGATGAATGCCAGTGGTACGATGAAAGAGTCACGGGTCAGACAAGTTTTGTTTGAGCAACACTGGTCCACCCGAATGGGATCACCAGGTCAGTGATCCATAGTGTGGGTAAAGTGTGCAACCTCTGCAGAGTGTCAAACCTATTCGAATAGTCGAGTCCATGGTATTGGACAACCCGACCAGACCTCAGTAGGTGGTCAACCGTAACAGTGATATTAATGATGGAAGAACTCGTCTGAGTATGATCACAGTTGGGCATCGTGCCTATGAGAAGTCTTGGTATCCATCTTGAGGATACTCGCTAAAGGATCTTGGTAAGATCACATGAGTTGCTATCACCTGAGTACGGTGAGAATAGCCGGGTATAGTTAGTCCTCTGCTATTCCCTTAGTAATAACAAATCTTTTCCTAATCTTGATTTCTACGATGTTGTCTTGCCTTAATGTTGATGTTTGTTGTGAGCTTGTGAGTACATTCAAAGTACTCACCTGGCTTGTCATTCCAGTTTGCCGAGGATTCCGAGTTGCGAGCTGGGATGCGTGTTCCAGCCAGAGTCCCTGCATACTGGACTTCATCACATCGGTCATTATTCCGTTGGTAGCGTAGGATTTACCGTAGGCAGGTGTAGTATCGCCAAGGCGATGTAATCCATGTATCCTTGTAATATTTTCCATGGTAATAAAGAGCTTATTTATTCTGTGCCAACAGTTTCGTATTCCAGAAGACTCGTCCTTGGGCTGGAATACGGGGTATTCCGGTTTCCTCTGAGTCGGGGTGCCACAAGAGTTGGTATCAGAGCAGGTTTGGCTGTAGGACACCCTAGACCGCTCGAACTTTAGTAACCATTAGTATGGGATCCAGTTAGTTTGTTGCACTTGTTTGTCACATTTGATTGTGCATGGCATGCATATAGACTAGATATGTTATTACTAACGATGGATCTGGTGAGTGTAGGTGGCATCGGTTTCGGTTCACCACATGCGCTCTCGAGCCTGCTTTCTTCTTCCTTGGTGTGGTGTCATCTTTGCTTCAGCGGAGTGATGCGATGGTGCCTGGTAATGCCGATCCCTTGTCGGATTGATGCACCGGTACCACACCAATGCATTCTCTTCAGCTGCCCTGTTGTTTTGGTGATAGACATGTTTCTATCCCGGATCTTGCCCATCCCTCTAGCCGCGTTGGCAACCCTTACTGATCTTGCTTATCCGAAAAGGGCAATGCCCGCAAACCCTTCTTTTCATAATTATCCTTCTCTGCCATCCATTCTCTGGACGAGTACGGTTCTCTTTCGTACGCTTGATGATGACATGGTCCAGACCCTCTGTTCCGGCCCACGGTCACCAGGTTCTTCCTTGCCACCGTGTCCGTTCAGACGATACTGGTGTAACCCATGTTTGGTGTAGCCTTGTTTACACCGACCCCCTTCCACACATTGATGCACTTTCGTGCACACCGTCACAGCATGTTAGACCGTAGTACCAGAGTTCTTGTGAGATTTTTGTGCTTAAGTAGGAATGCATATTATTGCGGTGAATACTGTAGAATATGACATTGCCGGTATGTGATTTTGCTGCTTTGTGTGTTTGTCATTCGCTTCTTTCTTTGGGCCTTTGGTGTTACCTTATTTTCCCCTTATGGAAGTTGCTCACCGACATTGGACTCAAAGAATCTGTGAATAGACAGTTATTTGGAAGCTCAGTTCAGCAATATGGAATTTTAAGCAGACCGCATTATATCAGGAATATCGAGCCTGAATATAAATGGTATCCTAACAAGATGAATTATCAGCTTCAAGTATGCATCCGTGCAACTTTTCCCGCAGCAATCATGGAATCAATAAGAAGGAAGAGATGCGTACATTTTGGGCCAAAGGTATAATTCATATACGTGGTTGAATATATTATGAGCACAATTTGAAACCTGCCATACTACGGAAGGAAGCGAGAATGTTTTATGAACTTAGTGTCTAACAAGATAGCCGAATACCGTGTTGCATACCACAAGAAACCAACAGTAGAAACGTTAGGGATATATTCATGTACTTAGCTTGCATATGGCAAAAGAAAGCTTCAGGTGTAAGCAACCCAGTCGTTCCGCGCAAGCCACCCTAAAATGTTACGGCACAAGATTCAGATGACTTACTCAATATGATACGCGAACCTTTGTTCAAGACACCCATGCTTCTCTAGTAAGACATCAGAGCAAGCTTCTGGCATAAGGCACCGAGTCTTACCCAGCAAGTCTTCAAGAAAGGAAAGCACTAGCCATATGGTACCCAATCTTCTTCAAGAAGCCATCCCGATCGAAGCACGAAGCACAAGCTACCCAGTCTTCTTAGACATGATACCCTGGATGACTTACAACACAAGCTAAGTAAACCCTTGTTGGAAAGGCATCGCATTCTCACTGGTACAAGTTATTCCACTCACAGTTGGCAACATATGACCATACAAGGATCAAATCCGCAACAGTTGGTCAGAAGGTAGAATAGTCAGTTAAGACACAAGCCTACTCCAGGAATCAAGCACTCAGTCACAAAGACCCAATATATATGGTGGAGATGTTACCCAGGTCATATGAGTTACTCATACAATGATGCCAGCCCGGTGAGATTCCGACTATTGCATGAGCTATATAAGAAGAAGAACGCTCGTTGTACATTTCAGTGAGATGACCAACAACCTATGGAAAAGCTGTATAAGAAGAAGAACGCTCGTTGTACATTTCAGTTGCCCGTCTTTCTTTGGTAAACGGCACCACGCTTGTGTTCTGAGATGTTTTCGGCCATCCGGGGTGGATGCCGACTTTTATTTCTCTTGTCAACAACTGGCCTGTGTTCTGAGCTGCTTTTCGACCGTCTCAGACTATTGTTGAGTTTCTTTTCGTAGTAGTGACCCTATGCTGTGATCTATTTCTCGGCCATCTTAGGGAACTGCTACTTTCTTCTTAGCAACACCGTCTCATGCTCTGAGCTGTTTTTCAGCCGTCTTGAGTCGGGGTTGAGTTACTCGAGTAATGTCCCAGATTTAAGTTGTAAAGACCGTTCTGGTGGCTACTGGTTTATTTGTCTGTTTTAACCAAGGGTTCAGACGGTCGTTATCCTACAACTACCACTTGTTAAGTAATATGCTCGCCGGAATATGGTACCTAGCATCACCCATGGTCATCCGAAGAATCAAGAATACATCAGGCCAAGCTCCTTCAACTAAAGATCCAGGCAAAGAGAATTATAATGAAAGAGCAAGATTGCCCATACAGGTACAATAATGGTTGTAAGATCAACATGGTGCATATACTCAAGACAGTCTGGTTCGATAACAGTCACAGTGGGAACACACCCATGAGTCTATCCCAGTTGCAAGAACCCGATATCGAGTCAACCCACTCAGCCCAATCAGGTGTACTCAGAATCGTTAGAAGAAGATACTCAAATCTATGAAGACTACTGAGCAGTCAGATTGCAACAGAGTGTCAAAAGATTACACAACCTACTATTCATTTAAAGAAGACGACAAACGAAACGACCAGAATGTGGGTCAACAACCTCGGAGCATGTGTCTGCACCTATGGGAATCAGTCCAAGGATAGTTTGCCGTGAACAGGATCTCTCTGCCACAACCTCCGACAGTCAAGTCAGCATATATAAACACGTGAAAGTTAGAGTAACATATGAGGATCCAGTGGAAAAAGACCACCCTGAAGCTAGATAGTTAGTAAGCTAAGATTCATCGGAAGTATCATTCTAAGGTAAGAAGGAAACCCGAGTTGCAAACGGTTTCCTCAAGTAAGGATATTTATGCTGAACCGTGAGTAATCAAATCTCGAGGACGAGATTTCTTTATAGGGGGTAGGTTTGTAACACCGTGGATTTTGCCCATTTCTTTTTCTTTTAATTTTAATCTGGTTTTGCCTTTTTGAGGATTAATAGTTTTGAACCTAAAGGGATTACCCTTGATTTCTTTTTCCTAGTGGCTTGCCAACCTTCAAATCATCCCAAGACCTAGCTATTTCCATCTTGAGCCAATGCGAAGATTCCTTTCCATGGGAATATTCCTTTTTCTTTTGAGGAATAATCCTGTTTGCCTAGAGTTGTGAAGCAACCCCGATTTCTATCTCTCCAAAAATTCCCAAATAATTCTCATAAATCTATTGGGTCATATCTTCCTCAGATATGACAAAATATTTCTTGGCCATGTTCAAAACTATTTCCACAAAATTCCTTTTGTTATTCTGGCCTATCTGCCAAGTTGTGAAGCAAGTACCCTTTCTATTTGCTTGATTGCTCTAAAAATTTGTGGGCACTCTTTCCTAGCTATATCATTGCCTCATTCCAAAATTAAATTCAATTTAGCTAGTAAATATTTCTTGTCAAATTTCCAAAGTTTCTGATCCACAGGAAGCTTTGTGAAGCAAGTGCTAGCTAGGAGTGATCAAATGAGTTGAAACTTTTCCATCATCTCAATACGCTCAAATTATACCTCTCCACGAAATTTGAGCATCACACCTTCAACCATGTAACCATAGCTTCAAATCTTTGTCTCTGGTCATTATTTGGATTTGTGAAGCAACTATATTTTATATTGTTCCATAAATTCTGAAATTTTACCAGGACATTCTCCTATCTATAAAACCTTTCTAAACCAATTTTGAGCCCATTTTATCAAGCCAATTAATCGCAGTAATTCTTCTAAGTTTCTGTCCACAGAGATACTGTGTGAAGCAAGTGACAATTTGGCTTATCAAGATGGCATGAAATTTATACAGCATCTCCATAACCCCAAAATATTTATCTCCTCCAAGTTTCAGCTTCAGCCAAGAAAGTATGTGAGTGCCACATCAAAATCCCTATTCTGGACCAGATTAGCTAGTTCCAAAGCAATCCTGTCAAATATTGACCATGTGATCCTCAAACTTCCTAGGATTGTAGTCCCTCCTACCCCAAGACTCCCAGACATGATGCTTTGCTCTTATCTCTTTCTTGTTGACCACAACATAAGTGCCAAGTTGGCTACAACAGACTTATACTGACTTTTGACATCTCCCTAGTGAGCCCTTTGCTGATCCATCACCTCGAGGCTACCTTCGGGACCAAGGAGTCCACCCTAGACAAGGTGTACCAGCCCCTCTTGTCCTCTCAGTGCCAATGCACGTGGTGACCATGCTTGTGGCATGCAATAGTAGTGCTCTGTGCAATGGAGCCCTTGGCCTTCTCGGTTTCTCCGCTCCCTTGAGCTCTAGTCATGTCCAACAGCTCTCCATCATCGCCCTCTACCTCCTGGACCCCTCTCCCCCTCTAAAGTCGCCTCCTCAGTGGTGGTGTAGCCGTGCTCACGACGTGGCTGTCGCTGTCGCTGTTGCGTCGTGTCCTCGAGCTCTCTCGAGCTTGCTTGATGTCACGCCCAAGATGCGACCTTATCCTCAATTTGGCACGAGGGCCTTGTCAGGGATAGAAGCGCATCTCGTCGTGTCGCAAGAATAGATATCATTACAAGTACATGTACTGAAAAGAAGAGATATATAATAGAATTGGCTTACACTCACCACAAGCTACATCATAGTCACATCAATACAATACATAATCATCATGAAGAAGAGCAGGGTCCAACTACGGACGAAAACAAACGAGAAAAGAAGAACGACGTCCATCCTTGCTATCCCAGGCAGCCGGCCTGGAACCCATCCTAGATCGATGAAGAAGAAGAAGAGGACGCAACTGCAAATGAACAATCAACGCGCTCACATCAAGTAACCTTTACCTGTACCTGCAACTTGTGTTGTAGTAATCTGTAAGCCACAGGGGACATAGCAATCTTATTTCCAAGGGTATCAAGACTAGAAAAGCTTATTAGGTGAGGTAAGGTTATGTGGTGAGGTTGCAGCAGCGGCTAAGCATATATTTGGTGGCCAAACTTACGAGTACAACAAATAAGAGGGGATAAGATCTACGTAAAGCGGATGTGAACTACGGTTGATCAAACGAATGATCCTGAACACCAACCTACGTCAGACATAACCCCACCATGTCCTCGATCGGAGAAGGAACTCTCGAAAGAAACAGTCACGGTTACGCACGCAGTTGGCATATTTTAATTACGTTAAACTCAAGTTATCTACAACCATTGTTAAAGAAAGTTTCCACGTTGCCACATAACCGCGGGGACAACTTCCGAAAGATTTAACCCTGCAGGGGTGCTACAACTAGTCCATCACAAATTACCACAAGCAGCATAGAAATCCTCGATCACGACACTCACGATCTCGTCGGATTCCTTAGTGGAAAATCTCAACTCTGAGATTACCCAAAGCATCACCAGAATCCCGATGCACAAGATATCTTGTCAAAGGTAAAACTAATCCAGCAAGAACACCCGACATGTCGACGATCCCGATAGGAGCCGCGTATCTCATTCTAAGGACACGACGGATAAGTACAGCGTATGGTGGCCTGATAGAAATCTCCCAAGTTGCCCTGGGTTTGCCCCGCAAACGGCTCTAGTTTTGGACCAGCACCATCAGCACTAGCCCCCCTGTATTATGTAGAATTACTCCTCGGGTAGCGCTTATTCCCTATGCATTCAAATTAACAGAATTATTATATTGGGCAAATAGTACCAATGTTGGGCCTTGCCAGACCAGCTTTAATCTAAAACGAATTATCAAGGGGGTCCCCATAACAACCCCGATCGTGTTAGGAGTGCTCAAATATGGAACATAACACCGGTAGCCGAAACTAAGGGGGCAAAGGTGGAACAAAACACCTGGCTAGAAAGGCCGAGCCTTCCACCTTTTACCAAGTATATAGGTGCATTAAATTAAATAGCATTAATAGGGTGATATAACAAGGAACCCAGGTTATCACATGGAAGCAACTGCACCTGCAACTAGCAAAGCTAACATAGGGTTAAGCAAGCGGTAACATAGCCAATCAGTGGTTTTCTAGGTTGTACAGGTTGAAGGTTTTCATGGCTTTGTTGAGAGGCTGATATTTAACATGTGGTAGGCAACGAGACATAATCGATAGAAACGGTAAACTAGCATGGCAATGATAGTAATGGTATCTGGGGAAATGGTCATCTTGCCCGAGATCCCGCTGAGAAGAAGAATGACTCTGTGAAGCAGACGAACTGACTAGTCGAACGGGCCCTCACAATCCGACACGCTTGCGGAACTCTATCGAGACGAAGGAAACCGGAAACAAGAATCAACACATGATATTCACCACAGGATGCACAACACAAATGATGCATGAACAAAAGAATACATGCTAGACACGGCATGACAATTCACGACAAACAAACACTACACATTAAGTGAAGTTCAATATGCAACGAGTTGCATATTGACGAAACTCCACATTCGGGTTATTTAGTTCTATCCCGATTAGGTACACGGCATTATTAAATGTGATTAAACATGGCAAGAGGTTAAGCGTAATTAATCTACCTATCTAGGCATTTTAAATGAGGTCGGAAATGACATATAGCACCTCCGAGACGACCTCACATGTTAATTTACAATTCTGTACAGATCTGAACTAACGCGTTTAAATAGTTGTTAAACAGTAAAACAAATGGGTTCACGTGATTCTACGCGTCGTTACAAGCAATTTACACATAGAGAATATCTCCAACGGAGCTACGGTTCAAAAGATACGAGTACCGCAAGATATGATGGCATGAATGCAATATGTGTGCAACGACGGTCATGAGCGCTTCAAAACAGACAAACAGCAAGAGAAAATGAAACTACACGAGATTCTAAGCAAGTTTCATATAGGACACGATCAAATCAGAGCAACGGATCAACAACTACGAGCAAAACAAGAAATCACTACAATCTGCCAAAAACAACCACATAGCATTTTCTACACCCCACAACTACGAGCTACACAACTCAAATATAATCAACCAAAGCATGACACGATAGAGGGCAAGAAGAACTACAACAAACAACTAACAACAACTAGCATGGAAGCATGGAACACTAGGAAAATAAGTCACAAAATGGCATCTCACACACTATTTCAGACTTAGTGAAAATAGCAGTTTATGAAGCTGCAGTTTTCAATCTGAAGGCATATTGACAGCAGCAAAACCAATAGCTACAGGACTCCAAATGGCATGAAACTTCACAGCATGCCAGAGAATCACAAGGTGTACAACTAACGCCATTGCACCAACCTCAAAAGACCTATAGATCACAAGATAGAAGCAAGACAAGACAACAAAAAAATATAACAGATTCCAGACTTAGAAATATTTCAGCACCTCCAAATCAGCACTATTTTCTGCCAACTTGAGAGCAAGCAAACCACACATAAACTTGCATTTCTATTGCAACCAAAATTACCAGGGGCTAGACTAAACATCAAAGAACAACTCCCTAGTTGACAACTTGATCATAGCACGCACAGAATAAATCCTACGAAATAGACAAGAGGGCAACATGAAAAATATTACGCGAATTATTTGCTCAAAAGCAAAATCTAAATACACAGAAAAATCCTACCCCGAAAACATATAAAACTTGTGGGGTTGCAACACAAAAATATTGCCAAACGTAAATGTGAGATAATGTCCTAAGCACGGAAAATAAACTAGTGTCAAATCCCTACACGTAAAAAATACCAATGACCACTCTAAAATACATGGAAAAGGGGTTCCTAAAACATGGACATTTCTACTACGGCATTCGGGCAATCCGGGCACGCGTGAAAAAAATAACTACGGGCAAAAACATATATACAACACACGATTCTAGGCATACAACATGCTAAACCACGTCAAAGAAATATGCAAGTTGTAGATTCGGATGCTACGCGAAATTCTACACCAAAACCATATACAATACGCCTCGATCTGACTTACGGAATAAAAGATACGGGCATATTAAATTACGTCTATATTTTGGAATTTATATTATTCCAAAAAAATCCCTAAAAGGAAAAAAAATAACTACCGGGCCTAATCTTCTAACAGGCCAAAATAATAGGGGCGGAACATTGGAAAAAAAGCCACGGGCGGGGAATACCTTGGGGGAGGCCACTGGGCCGGCTCGAGGTGGGCCTTGCGGGGAGGCGCGAGGAACAGGGCTGGCCTAGGCCGGGGAGGCTGCGACGCGGCCCACGGGACCTGGCGCCTAGCGCGGACCACGGGGTTGTCCCCTCCCGATCTGATCTAGAACGAATCCAGGCGGCGGCGCGACGCACAGAGGCGCGGGGCGGCCAACAGGGCTTCCGGCAGTGGCGGGAGGCGAAGTGCCGGCGACGGCGAGCGGCAGCCGAGTGGCGGCGGATCCAGCCGGGATCCACCTAAGCTGGCCGCCGGCGGGCTATGGAGAGGGCTCCATGGCAGCGGGGCGACATGAGGTGCGGGGCACATGGCGGCCGGGCTGGTGGCGACCTGGCGCAGGCAGCAGCGACCTCCGGCGAGTGGCAGCGGCGACCTCCGGCGAGGGGCGAGCTGGCCGGCTCCTGCACACGCGACGGGAGGCTGTGCGGGGCGCCACGGGAGGCAGGGAGGAGCTCGGGCCTGATGCTGTTCGGGCAGGCGGCGGCGCTCGCCAGATGGACCCGAGAGGGCCCAATCCGGGCTGGGACAGGCCGGCGGCTGCGCAGAGGAGGGAGGGAGGAGAGGGAGAGTGGGAGAGGCTAGGGTTTCGCACGGATTTCAAGGAGAGAGGGGGTTGGCTGCCCCAAAAATAGGAGGGGGTCTATTTATAGAGAAAAGGGGGCTAGGTTAACCGTGCGGTCGGAATAGGACGATTCCGAACGCGGGAACGCGTAAGTGACCGTGAAGAGTGGTTTACCAGAGACGAGAGGGAAAACGGGCGGCGCGGCAACGATTTTTTTAAAATGCCGACAAACGTCCGACGAATAACTGAAGACGGTGCTGCTATGGACAACCGTTCGGGTACCAGACGGTCTCCGATCGCGACGAAATTTGACAGGCGGCCTACCTATATTAAAATAACACCGCACGTCAAATCTCAACCCGATCAGAGAAATTTTTATGCACACTTTTCAAAACAAGATTTAAACGTTGCCTCGAGCGTGTGCGAGTGCGGTCAGGCTCAGAACGGACAACGACGAGAACCGGCAACTAACAACGGATGCAAGTTTGAAAAACTGGCGGCAACGGGGTACCGATGCAATGCTGATGATGCGCATGATGCGATGATGATGCGAATAAAGAAAATAGACACACAATGAAAATGGAATAGAAGGGGAATCTTCTGGAACATTGGCATCGGGATGTCACACTTGAGCTATCCCCTCCCCTCCTTGAAGCTCCCCGAGGCCGCAAGCTGCCAGCCCCGCCGCTGTAGAGCACCAGGGTGTGGCTAAGGCCGCCACGGCGGCCGAGCTCATCCACTCGCCGTCGGGCGCCTATTTAAAGGCCGCCACGGAGCCCCTCGAGCAAGGGGGAAACTTCCCCTCACTCCGAAAAGCGTCCCCAACCATCCAATCGAGCTCCCGGAGCTCCCGTGCCGTCGCATTGCCGCGATGGCCGCCGCCGAGCTCCTCCGAAATTGGAGCAGCCCAAGCCCTCTCTTTCCCTCCTGACCTCACCTGGAGAACCCCTCGTCCCTGGCGCACCTCCCCATACCCTCGCCTCGCCGCCGAAGGCCCTATGGCCGCGTGCCGTGATCTGGTCGCCGCCGTTGCACCCGACCCTTGTGAGCCGCCGTTGCTCTGCCCCTGTTCGGCGCCTGCTGCTGCTCCAGGCGGGAGCAACACCTCCTTCTGCGCCCGCCGATGGCTTCGCCCCTGCCGGAGGTGGCCGGAGCCGCCGGGGGAACGTCGCCGGCGCCATAACCTTCCCCTGCCTCGTCTGTTCTATCAGGGCAAGGCAATAGGAGGAAGAAGAAGATAAGGGGAGGAGAGAGAACGAGCGTGGGCCCCAGGCGTCAGTGGCCTAGAGGCCGGCCACGCCTTTCCACGTCAGTTAAGTGGAAGCGCCTTTGCGCGTTTACGTTTTCCTGGCGGGAAGGCGTATACTAGAGGAAGGCGCGACCAACTTAGCTGCGAGGGACCCGTTGTAAATATTTTTATTTCAAACAAGTCCCCGCCACCAAAACCTTCATATCTTTTTACCCGTAACTCCGATTCGAGTGATTCCAAAGCCCACGTCTTTGACTCGTCGAGACCGACAAGATGGTATCATTTCCACCATGTGATCATACAGTGGAAATGACCATGTGGCCCTTGCCTTAAACAGCCCCTCCTTCGGGAGAGAACTGTTTCTGGCGATTCTTTCCACGAGCTTCTCGCGTTTCTTCCCGGTTGTTCCATCATCCCAGGAAAGCCACAACTTTCATTTGCTTCATTGCATTGCAATATGATAGTCTCATTAACTACTTTAATAATAAATATATTTGTTGATAGTCCGGAATGTGAATAGGCACTGTTGAATAAATTAATACTGAGATGAGTACGGGATCGTTAGTGACTAGTGTCTTACACACCAGTCGATAACATGAGGTTGAGATTACTGTCTATGATTATGTTGTGAATATGGATCAACAGTAGTGGCTTGAGCTTATTATTATCAGATTACTGTGACGTCGGAGCGTCAACTATGACAAACATACTATTCGTGATAAGATACCTAGTTGGTTAATCAGAGTCACCTGTCTAGGCTCATCAGTGCAACCACATTTTCCGATATGGGACGGCCTTGAATTGGTCTGATTGCGTGATCTTTCACCGGTACCTCCAAAGAGGGAGGGTTATGCATGCATGCTACCTTGGCCCGGTAGGCGGTGATAACCCTGTGAGCCAGTTGAGTTGTTTGTGCCCGCGTCCCTGGCTGGGACAGTTTAGTTTCGCCACGACAGTGGCAGGTGTCATGAGGACACACGGCCACCCAGGGAAGGACTCCGGGGGAGGATGAATGCAGGTGGTACGATGAAAGAGACACGGGTCAGAAAAGTTTCGTTGGAGCAACATTGGTCCACCCGAATGGGTCACGAGGTCAGTGCTCCATAATGTGGGTAAAGTGTGCAATCTCTGCAGAGTGTCAAACCTATTCGAATAGTCGAGTCCACGGTATTGGACAACCCGACCACAACTTAGTAGGTGGTCAACCGTAACAGTGATATTAATGATGGAAGAACTCGTCTGAGTATTATAACAGTTGGGCATCGTGCCTATGATAAGTCTTGGTATCCGTCTTGAGGATACTCGCTAAAGGATCTTGGTAAGATCACATGAGTTGGTATCACCCAAGTACGGTGAGAATAGCTGGGTACAGTTAGTCCTCTGCTATTCCCTTAGTAATAATAGATATTTTCCTAATCTTCATTGCTATGATGTTGTCTTGCCTTAATGTTGATGTTTGTTGTGAGCTTGCGAGTACATTCAAAGTACTCATGTGGCTTGTCATGCCATTTTGCAGGTCATGCTCTGATTGTTTGCTTCCCGAGGATTCCGAGTTGCGATCTAGGATGTGCGTTCCAGCCACAGTGCATAGGAGTTCATCACATCGGTCGTTATTCCATTGCTAGCGTAGGATTTACCGTAGGCAGGTGTAGTATCGCCAAGGCGATGTAGTCCATGTATCCTTGTAATATTTTCCATAGTAATAAACAGCTCATTTGTTCTGTGCCAATGGTTCCGTATTCCAGAAGACTCGTCCTTGGGCTGGAATACGGGGTGTTCTAGTTTCCTCTGAGCCGGGGTGCCACAGTAATCCATGAGAACTCTATGATAAGCACATAACAAAACTATGAACGCAATATGTGTAAAGAGAATAGTCTGTAGTAATTAATTCCAAACATAAACTTCGGAAAATCAATAAATTCCAAACATTTAGGATGTAGTAAACAACTTGTACGAAAGTATTGTGTAAAAACTTCAGAAACTTTCCACGTTATAGTAAAATATGTAAATTCAAACACTACAACAAAAGTTTTTATTTCTACATAGTGATGACCCACAAGTATAGGGGTTCAATCGTAGTTCTTTCGATAAGTAAGAGTGTCGAACCCAACAAGGAGCCGAAGGCTGTGATAAACGGATTTCAGCAAGGTAATAACTGCAAGCACTAAAAGTAGCGGTAACAAGTGATTGTGTAGCGAGGTGAAACGTAGCAAGCAAAGAGTAACAAGTAACAAGTAGTAGCAACGGTGCAGCAAGTGGCCCAATCCCTTTTGTAGCAAGGGACAAGCCTGAACAAAATCTTATAGGAGGAAAAATTCTCCCGAGGACACAAGGGAATTTATGTCATGCTAGTTTCATCATGTTCATATGATTCGCGTTCGTTACATTGATAGTTTGTATGTGGGTGGACCGGTGCTTGGGTATTGCCCTTACATGGACAAGCATCCCACTTATGATTAACCTCTCTTGCAAGCATCTGCAACTACAAAAGAAGAATTAAGGCAAAGTCTAGCCATAGCATTAAACTAGTGGATCCAAATCAGCCCCTCACGAAGCAACGCATAGTCTGGAGTTTAAGCTTCTGTCACTCCAGCAACCCATCATCTACTTACTACTTCCCAATGCCTTCCTCTAGGCCCAAATACGGTGAAGTGTTATGTAGTCGACGTTCACATAACACCACTAGAGGAAAAGACAACATACATCATATCAAAATAGCGAACGAATATCAAATTCACATGACTATTAACAGCATGACTTATCCCATGTCCTCAGGAACAAAAGTAACTACTCACAAAGCATAATCATAATCATGATCAGAGGTGTAATGAATAGCATCAAGGATCTGAACATAAACTCTTCCACCAAGTAATCCAACTAGCATCAACTACAAAGAGTAATCAACACTACTAGCAACCTTACAAGTACCAATCGGAGTTGCGAGACAAAGATTGGTTACAAGAGATGAACTAGGGATTGGAGAGGAGATGGTGCTGATGAAGATGTTGATGAAGATGCCTCCCCTCCGATGAGACGAGTGTTGGTGATGACGATGGCGATGATTTCCCCCTCCGGGAGGGAAGTTTCCCCGGCAGGATCGTCCTGCCTGAGCTCTAGATTGGATATGCTCAAGTTCTGCCTCGTGGCGGCGGCGAAACCATGAAAAAGCTCCCGATTGATTTTTTCCAGACCAAAACCCTTCATATAGCAAAAGAGGGGGTCTAGTGGGCCGTCTGGCAGCCCACAAGCTTGCCCTGCGCCACCAGGGGGTGGTGGCGGTGGGCAAGCTTGTGGAGCCCTGGTGGACCCCCTCCGGTAGTTCTTTCGCCCAATACTTTTTTATATAATCGAGAAAAAATCCACGTAACTTTTCAGGGCATTTGGAGATGTGTAGAATAGTGGATTAGGATTTTCTCCTTTTCCAGTCCAGAATTCTAGCTGCTTGAATTCTCCCTCTTCAAATAAACCTTGCAAAATAAGAGAAAAAAGGCATAAATATGGTACCACAAGTAATATAACAGCCCAAAAAGCAATAAATATCAACATGAAAGCATGTTGCAAAATGGACGTATCAACTCTCCCAAGCTTAGACCTCGCTTGTCCTCAAGCAAAAACCAAGTTCCATAAACATGTCCACATGTTGAAGGACGAAGGTGTCGATAAAACATAATATGGATATGAGGGCCTCATGATCACACATAGGACAGCAATATATCATAAAGATTCTTATGGGAAAGTATCAATTCCTTCACAAAGCAAATCATGAAGCAAAAACCTTTACCGAGAAGTAACCAACAATAATCCATAGTCATTGAAGCAATTGCAATTTATCACAACATCAGAAAGAGTCAAATAAGAGCTTGTAAGGCAAACCGACATACTCAATCATCTCTTTCGTTTTCCACAATTGTTACAACTCACGTGGTACTCATGGTGTCAAAGTTTCAGCTGGACACAGAGGAAGATAGGGGCTTATAGTTTTGCCTCCCAACCATTTACCTCAAGGGTAAAGTCAACAACAATAAAGCATAAGTACTCAACTCCAAGTTGATATATGAATATAGATCTTTCCCAAACATGTGACGGTTGCCAAGAAAAAGGCAAAAAGGGAATTGGTGAAGATCACCATGACTCTTACAAGGGCAAAAAGTAAAGGTACAAGATAGGCCCTTCGCAGAGGGAAGCAGAGGTTGTCATGCGCTTTTGAGGTTTGAATGCGTGTCCCCTTAGTGCAGAGGAACATCACTTTATATTGCCTCATGTGATAAAGAACTTTATTATCCAGTCTATCGCTTTTATGTCTTCCTCATCACATGTTCGTACAAAGATTATTTTCCACACACTAATAGATCATACATATTAGAGAGGAATTTTTATTGCTTGCACCGATGACAACTTACTTGAAGGATCTTATTCGATCCATAGGTAGGTATGGTGGACTCTCATGGCAAAACTAGTTGGAGGTTTATGGATGCACAAGTATGCGGGAGTTTTGGCTAATATGAGGTGGAAGCAATTGTCACATGCTAAGGGATCTCTAATCATATAACATTGTTTGGAACCAAGCAAACACAATTCATTATGTTGTCTTCCTTGTCTAACATTGACTCCTAGGCATGTAATAGTTTGGTGAGTACTCACAACTGTAAAAAGTGTCTAAGATGATATATTTATATGTGAACCTCTCTTTCCTTATTACTTCTTATTAATTGCAACAATGACTGAGGTCTATGTTGATTTATTCTCAACAAGTTTCAATCATCATACGTGTCATAAGTGAAGTTATCACTTTCCATAAGATTGTCTCGTGATCTTCCATGCTATCGTTCTTTTCATACTTTTGATCATGGCACAAAGCAAAGCCCTTAACTAAGACACTCTTTATTATATAGCTCGTAAGCTCGAATACATCGGGGGAGAGACAAAAGCAAAAGACTCAAACTAAAAACTAAAGACTTATTCCTCTAAGATAAGAAATAAAAACTGAAAAGGAAAGAACTAAGACAAAGGTAAAAGTAAAAGATATAAAAGTGATACGATACCAGGGCAACTCCCCCAAGCTTCGCAGAAGCCAAGGGGATTGCCCATACCAATGCTTAGTTGTCTTCCTTTGGTGGTGATGGTGGTGTTGTTGGAGTAGTCTGATCCTCCGTCTTCCAAGGCATAGGTGCTCCATCATGGCAGGATGAACGAGTCGCCGGAATCCTCAAATCTGTAGCCAACCTTATTGATTTAAATCTGTACTCATACTCACAGTTTTGATTCTGCAGGTCATAGATATGGCCCTGAAATTGATCAACCCTATCATAGAGCCTGGAGAGGTGTTTCCCAATATCAATGGCATCCATCTTGTGATTGCTAGTGAACTCCGTGATCATCGTGTGGTTGGCATTGAGTCCACGCTCCACCATCAATTGGCACTTGAGGACTTGTTGCTCCGTTGCTTCGAGCCTCGTCTCCATGCTTCCGGTCTTCTTAGGCCCCTCAACATCACGGATGTGCAACATCCCCTCGCTCATCTTGATAGATTGAGGGTGTTTCAGCACTTCCGTGAGGTAGGGATTGATGACCTTCTCGAAGATCTTGTCCTTAGGAGCGTTGGGGGAAGTCATGATGATCTAGATCTGTCACAGAACAGCCTCGAAATGAATACAGAGGACACCTGCGCGATACGGAGATCAAAACCTTCGGGCGACTATGTATTGATTTTTTTTGGACAGAAGGAGTCCTCCGCAAGAAAACGGAGTTCGGGAGGCACACGAGGTGCCCACAAGCTTGCCCTCCGCCACCCGGGGGTAGGGGGCGGTGGCAGGGCTTGTGGCTACCTCATTCGCTCTCCGGACTGCTTTTTATTTTTCTAATTTTCCAGAAATTCCAAAACGGAAGAAATTTCCTATTGGAAAAGTATCGGAGTCCAATTTCTTGCCGAAACAGATACATCTTCGTTTTCAAGGTCAAAAACAGGCTGATAAACATCCCTTATGTACTCCTTTGGAGTTATGACATTGATGATATTGGTCTCAACATTTATGGGAGTACCAGAGATGTAATGCTCTATTCTTTGCCCATTTACCATTCTAGGAAAATTTCCTTCCGTGTTATTGATTTTGATGGCACCGGAATGATATACTTCCTCGACAACATAGGGACCTTCCCATTTAGAGAGAAGCTTGCCTGCAAAGAATCTCAAACGAGAATTTTATAGCAAGACATAATCACCTACAGTGAACTCTCATTTCTATATTCGTTTGTCGTGCCATCTCTTAACCTTTTCCTTGAACAACCTGGCATTCTCATATGCCTGCGCTCTCCATTCATCTAACGAGCTGATATCAAAGAACCGCTTCTCACCGACAAGTTTGAAATCAAAGTTGAGCTCTTTCATTGCCCAATAAGCTTTGTGTTCCAGCTCAAGAGGTAAATGACAGGCCTTACCGTAAACCATTTTATACGGTGACATGCCCATGGGATTCTTATAAGTAGTCCTATAAGCCCATAGTGCATCGTCAAGTTTGCTAGACCAGTTCTTTCGAGATCTATTGACGGTCTTTTGTAGGATCAACTTGATCTTCCTATTACTCAACTCCACTTGACCACTAGACTGAGGATGATAAGGAGATGCAACTCTATGGTTGCCATCATACTTAGCTAGCATCTTGCGGAAAACACCATGAATGAAGTGTGAACCGCCATCAGTCATCAAGTATCTAGGGACTCCAAATCTTGGGAATATGACTTCTTTAAGCATATTAATAGAGGTGTGGTGATCAACATTTTTAGTGGGGATACCTTCTACCCACTTAGTAACGTAATCCACAACAACTATGATGTGAGTGTACCCATTGGAACTCGGGAAGGGTCCCATATAATCAAAGCCCCAGACATCAAATGGTTCAATGACGAGTGAGTAGTTCATAGGCATTTCCTGACGCTTACTGATGTTCCCCATTCTTTGGCATTCGTCACAAGACAAGACAAACTTACGAGCATCCTTGAAGAGAGTGGGCCAATAGAAACCTGATTGCAATACCTTATGGGCAGTTCTATCTCCAGCATGGTGTCCTTCGTAGGCTTCGGAATGACACTTCTAAAGGATCTATCCCTGTTCATGTTCAGGCACACAGCGTCTAATAACACCATCTACTCCTTCCTTATAAAGGCGAGGATCATCCCAATGTAGTGTCTCAAATCAAATTAGAATTTCTTCTTTTGTTGATAGGTGAAACTGGGTGGTATGTATTTGGCATAATCGGCATACCACGGTGCACTAAGTGAAGTGCGGATGACATTTAATTGCTCATCAGGAAAGCTGTAATCAATAGGTAGTGGGTCATCAAGGACATTCTCTAGCCTAGACAAGTTATCTGCTACAGGGTTATCAGCACCCTTTCGGTCAATGGCGTGCAAATCAAATTCCTGTAGCAGGAGAACCCATCTGATCAGCCTAGGTTTAGCGTCCTTCTTCTCCATGAGGTACTTAATAGCAGCATGATCAGAGTGAATAGTGTCTTTGGAGTCAACTATGTAAGGTCTGAACTTTTCAAATGCAAACACGACTACTAAAAATTCCTTTTCCATAGTGGCATAGTTTCTTTGGGCACTGTCTAGAGTTTTACTAGCGTAGTGAATGACATTCAACTTCTTGTCGACTCTTTGTCCTAGAACAACACCAACAGCATAATGACTAGCGTCACACATGATTTCAAAGGGCAAGTTCAAGTCAGGTGGTTCAACAATAGGTGCGGTTATCAAAGCCTTCTTAAGTATTTCGAAAGCTTCCTCACAATCCTCATCAAAAACAAAAGGAATGTCCTTTTGCAAGAGGTTGGTAAGAGGCCTAGAAATCTTAGAGAAGTCTTTAATGAACCTTCTATAGAAACCAGCATGACCTAGGAAACTTCGTATACCTCTGATATCTGTGGGGCAAGGCATTTTCTCAATTGCATCAACCTTAGCCTTATCATCTTCAATGCCTCTTTTAGAGATTTTGTGTCCTAAGACAATACCTTCATTAACCATAAAGTGGTACTTCTCCCAATTCAAGACGACGTTGGTTTCTTCGCATCTCTGTAAGACTCGATCAAGGTTGCTGAGGCAATCATCAAAGGAAGACTCGTAAACGGAGAAGTCATCCATGAAAACCTCGACGATCTTTTCACAAAAGTCAGAGAATATAGCCATCATACATCTTTGGAAGGTGGTAGGTGCATTACATAAGCCAAAAGGCATACACCTATAGGCAAAGGTACCGAAAGGGCAGGTGAAAGTGGTTTTCTCTTGATCAGATTGTGCAACAGGTATTTGTGAGAAACCTGAATAACCGTCTAGAAAGAAGAAGTGTGTGTGCTTGGATAGCCTTTCTAGCATTTGGTCGATGAACGGAAAAGCATAATGATCTTTCCTGGTTGCCTTGTCAAGTTTCCGGAAGTCTATCACCATTCTATAGCCGGTAATAATCCTTTGTGGGATTAGTTCATCCTTATCATTAGGAACGACGGTGATACCTCCCTTCTTAGGTACGCAATGTACTGGACTTACCCAATCACTATGAGCAACAGGATAAATGATTCCTGCTTCCAGAAGCTTCAATATTTCTTTTCTAACGACCTCTTTCATCTTAGGATTTAATCTCCTTTGATGATCAGCAACTGGTTTAAAGTCAGGATCGGTTTTAATCTTGTGTTGACATAGAGTAGGACTAATACCCTTAAGATCATCAAGAGTATACCCGATAGCAGCGCGGTGCTTCCTCAGAGTTTTTGGTAACTTCTTCTCTTCGCGCACTAATAATGACAGGATATATCTCCTTCTCATCAAGATAGGCATACTTAAGAGTATCAGGCAATTGTTTAAGCTCTAACACAGGATCACCCTTTGGTGGGGGAGGATCCCCAAGCAGTTCAACAGGCAGATTATTCTCGAGAATAGGATATTGTTCTAAGACAATTTTATCTATCTCATCTCTCTCCTCCATATGCATATGATTTTCATGCTCAAGTAGATATTGCTCTAAATGATCCGTAGGAGGTAGGGCAATAGAGGCAAGAGCAATGATTTCATCTCTACCAGACGATTCTCTTTCATGGGTTTGTCTTCCAAACTTGGAGAAGTTAAATTCATGAGACACACCCTCGAAATTTACTGTGATAGTCTGCTAAATGCAATCAATGTGAACATTGACAGTGTTGAGAAAGGGTCTACCAAGTATGATGGGACAAAAGCTATCTTGTGCAGTACCACACAGGACTTCTACGTCTCTCACAATTCCTAGAGGGCATATAGTGTCTCTATTAGCTAGCGTAATAGTGACATCAATGGGTTCTAACTCAGTAGGTGCAATCTCATCTTTGATTTCATCATATAGAGAACGGGGTATTGCACTAACACTAGCTCCCATATCACATAAACCATGGTAAAAGTGATCTCCTACCTTAACAGATACAACGGGCAGGCCAACTACAGGTCCGTGTTTGTCTTTCACGTGAGGTTTAGCAATTCTAGTGGAGCCCTCACAAAATTTGATAACATGCCCATCTATGTCTTCGGCTAAGAGATCTTTGATAATAGCAACACTAGGTTCAACTCTAATATCCTCAGGGGATCCAAGTGCTCTAATGTAACCCCTACGTATCATAGTTGGAGCTTTAGAATAATACTTTATCCTAGCAGGGTATGGTGGTTTCTCAGTGTAAGCACAAGGAACAACATGATCACTAAAAGCAATGACTTTCTCCTCAAGTAGATTCGTTTTGGCTATGTTTCTTTCTACAGGAGGATGATATTTAAACCACTTCTCTTTGGGAAGATCAACATGAGCAGCAAAAGATTCACATAGAGAAGCTACTATCTCAGAGTCAAGTCCATACATAGCGCTAAAATCTCTAGAAGTGTTTGTCTCAACAAAAGATTTAACGCAATCAAACTGGAAATTCATACCTGTCTCCTTACCTTCCTCCAGGTCCCAATCTTCAGAGTTGCATTTGATTCGCTCCAATAAATTCCACTTGTGATCAATATCCTTCTTCATATAAGAACCGGCACAAGAAGTGTCAAGCATGGTACGATCTTCATCAGAAAGCCGAGCATAAAAGTTTTGAGTGATGATTTCTCTCGAGAGCTCATGATTGGGGCATCAATATAGCATTGATTTAAGCCTCCACAAGCTTGAGCTATGCTTTCCCTGTCACGAGGCCAAAAGTTATAAATAAAGTTCCGATCATGTTGTACTAAATGCATAGGATAGAACTTTTGATGAAATTCCAATTTCAACCGATTGTAGCCCCATGATCCAGTATCATCACATAGCCTATACCATGTCAACGCCTTATCCTTCAAAGATAAAGGAAAGAATTTCTTCTTTACATCATCCTCGGGCAAACCTCCAAGTTTAAATAAACCACAAACTTCATCTACGTAGATTAGATGCAAGTCTGGATGTGAAGAACCATCTCCTGTGAAAGGATTACCCAGCAGTTTCTCAAGCATACCAGAAGGAATTTCATAAAAGATATTTTCAATAGGTACCTCAGGTTGAGGAGAAACTCGTCATGCTTCCGTTCGTGGTGAAGATACCCCGAACAAACTCCTCAAAGAAACAGTTTCCATAGTGACAAGTGACAATAAATTTCAGCACAGTATATAAATGTTTCCTTACCAATTTCCACTTACCAAAGGCGCTTCACTCCCTGAAATTGCGCCAGAAAAGAGTCTTGATGACCCACAAGTATAGGGGATCAATCGTAGTCCTTTCGATAAGTAAGAGTGTCGAACCCAACGAGGAGCGAAAGGCTCTGATAAACGGATTTCAGCAAGGTAATAACTGCAAGCACTGAAAGTAGCGGTAATAAGTGATTGTGTAGCGAGGTGAAACATAGCAAGCAAAGAGTAACAAGTAATAAATAGTAGCAATGGTGCAGCAAGTGGCCCAATCCCTTTTGTAGCAAGGGACAAGCCTGAACAAAGTCTTATAGGAGGAAAAACGCTCCCGAGGACACACGGGAATTTCTGTCATGCTAGTTTCATCATGTTCATATGACTCGCGTTTGTTACTTTGATAGTTTGATATGTGGGTGGACCGGCGCTTGGGTACTGCCCTTACTTGGACAAGCATCCCACTTATGATTAACCTCTCTCGCAAGCATCCGCAATTAAAAAGAAGAATTAAGGCAAAGTCTAACCATAGCATTAAACTAGTGAATCCAAATCAGCCCCCCCACGAAGCAACACATGGACTGGGGTTTAAGCTTCTCTCACTCCAGCAACCCATCATCTACTTACTACTTCCCAATGCCTTCCTATAGGACCAAATATGGTGAATTGTTATGTAGTTGACATTCACATAACACCACTAGAGGAAAAGACAACATACATCATAACAAAATACTGAACGAATATCAAATTCACATGACTATTATCAGCATGACTTATCCCATGTCCTCAGGAACAAAAGTAACTACTCACAAAGCATAATCATAATCATGATCATAGGTGTAATGAATAGCATCAAGGATCTGAACATAAACTCTTCCACCAAGTAATCCAACTAGTGTCAACTACAAAGAGTAATCAACACTACTAGAAACCTTACAAGTACCAATCGGAGTTGCGAGACGAAGATTGGTTACAAGAGATGAACTAGCGATTGGAGAGGAGATGGTGCTGATGAAGATGTTGATGAAGATGCCTCCCCGCCGATGACAGGAGTGTTGGTGATGACGATGGCGACAATTTCCCCCACCGGGGGGGGGGAGTTTCCCTGGCAGGATCATCCTGCCGGAGCTCTAGATTGGATCTGCTCAATTTCCGCCTCGTGGCAGCGGCGAAACCACGAAAAAGCTCCCGATTGATTTTTTCCAGAACAAAACCCTTCGTATAGCAAAAGAGGGGGGCTAGTGGGCCGTCAAGCAACCCACAAGCTTGCCCTGCGCCACCAGGGGGGTGGCGATGGGTAAGCTTGTGGAGCCCTGGTGGCCCCCCTCCGGTAGTTTTTTCACCCAGTATTTTTTATATAATCCAGAAAAAATCCACGTAACTTTTCAGGTCATTTGGAGATGTGCAGAATAGTGGACTAGGATTTGCTCCTTTTCCAGTCAAGAATTCCAGCTGCCTGAATTCTCCCTCTTCAAATAAACCTTGCAAAATAAGAGAGAAAAGGCATAAATATGGTACCACAAGTAATGTAACAGCCCAAAAAGCTATGAATATCAGCATGAAAGCCTGATGTAAAATGGATGTATCACATAGCACACATCAATTGTGCAATTCAAACATCCTAAAGGCAATTCCTGGTACTTTTTATTGAAAAAACATGATTATAAATAATAGAAAGAAAATTCCAGCGAAATAAATTACTTTCCAAGCAAAATAAAAATATATCTCCAAGTAAGATATATTGATACTGTCGAGGACGAAAGAGGGGATGCCATTTGGGGCATCCCCGAACCTAGACGCTTGGGTATACCTTGAATATTACCTTGGGGTGTCTTGGGAATCCCGAATGTCATGGTCTTGCTGCTCCTTATTATCCTTCTATCATGACCTCACTCGAAACTTGAAAACTTCAATCACACAAAATTATCAGATCTCATGAGATGGGTTATTATAATAAAATAGATCAGTCACTTGGGTATTATAAAGAAAAGATGCATAACTGTTATCGCATCATTCCTACTGTATTCTACCAATCCAATAATTTATATAAACAAAGATCAGTTATGGAAACACTAAAACAAGCAAATATAGAAGCAAAACAAAATTTGTCAAAAATAGAACAATTTGTAAAGATCTAAACTACAACCATACTTTCAAATCTCTCAAAATTCTGAAATTTTAACACAACGTAGGAATTTACACTTAAATATTGTGTAAAAAATTCAAAATATTTTCATATTGTACTAAAATCTGATAATTGATATAATGGACACAAAAGTTTCTGCTTTTTTGCACATAATCAAATCATCAAGTATTCACACTATACCAAAGGCTTTACTTGGCACATTATTGAAATAAATAAAAACACAAAAAATATTACTATAGTAGCTTAATCATTTAAAAAATTCAAAAACACAAAGGATAAATATTGGGTTGTCTCCGAACAAGCCATTGTCCTTAAATCCTTTTAGCTAGGCATGATCATTTCAATGATTCTCACATAACAATAGTAATTGAAACTTGTAAGAGAGCCTCATGAATAACATGTCAAGAACATTTAAGCCTAACCCACTTCCTATGCATAGGAAATTTGTAAGTAATTTATTGTAGCAAAAATCAACTAGCATAGGAAGACAAAACAAGCATAACTTCAAAATTTTCAACACATCGAGAGGGAACTTGATATTATTAAGATATCCAAAAGAATTTGTTCCTCACTCATAATAATTTTAATCATCACCATCAATAAATTTAGCAATGTAACTATCACATAAAGCGTTCTTTTCATTATCCACAAGCATATATATAATTTATTACTCTCCACATAGGCAAAATTTCTCTCATTCGTAGTAGTGGGAGAAAACTCAACAAAGTAACTATCATGAGATACTTGATTGACATAACCAGACTAAATATTAAAATCATGATGACAATTTTCATGTATATCATTACTCTTTATAGCATAACTATCACAATAATCATAATATATAGTAACTTGCTTGTCATAATCATTTGAAACCTCTTTAAAATAGAGGAATCATTAAATAAAGTCATCACCTCTTCAAATCCACTTTCATAATTATTACAATAAGAGTCAACACGCTCCAAAATAGTAGGATCATTACTTCCTAGAGTCGACACTCTTCCAAGCACAATCTAATAATTGTAATCACCATAAACAAGAGGGGTGTTATCATAATAATAAATTTTCTCATCGAAAGTTGGGGGACTAAAAAGATTACCTTAATCAAACATAACATCCCCATACTTATAGCTTAGCGTATCATTAGTATCATGTATATTCAAATAATATGGACTAATAACATTGAAATCTTGCTCATCATTCAAGGATTTATGCCATACATTTTATTGAATTCTTCTTCCAAAACTTTGGCACAATTTCACTTCCATTTTTTCTAGTTTTATTTCATAAATCCAAACTAGTGAAGAAACAAGAAGCTGCAAGATCCAATTGCAATATCTAAAGATATACCTTCAAGCACTATCCTCTTCGGCAACTGATATGTCTCCAACGTATCTATAATTTTTGACTGTTCCATGCTACTATATTATCAACTTGGGATGTCTTATATGCATTTATATGCTATTTTATATCATTTTTCGGACTAACCTATTAACTCAGTGCCCAGTGCCAGTTTCTGTTTTTTCCGTGTTTTTGACCTTTTTTAGATAAGAATATTAAACGGAGTCCAAACGGAATAAAACCTGCGGGATGATTTTTATCCATAACAGAAGATACCCAGAAGACTTGAGAACCAAGGCAGGGGGTTTCCTGGGAGGTCACGAGCCACCTAGGCGTGGCCCCCCTTGCCTCATTTGCCCTACCTATTTTGCCTATAAATTCCCTAAAATCCCGAAACCAACACAGAGAGCCACGAAAATACTTTTCTGCCGCCGTAAGCTTCTGTTTCCGCGAGATCGCATCTGGGGACCGTTCTGGTGCCCTCCCAGAGGGGGATTCGGACACGGAGGGCTTCTTCATCAACACCATTGCCTCTCCGATGATGCGTGAGTAGTTCACCACAGACCTTCGGGTCCATAACTAGTAGCTAGATGGCATCTTCTCTCTCTTGGATCTTCAATACAAAGATCTCCATGATCTTCATGGAGATCTGTCCGATGTAACTTTCTTTTGCGGTGTGTTTGTCAAAATCCGATGAATTGTGGGTTTATGATCAGATTATTTATGAATATTATTTTAGTCTCCTCTGATTTCTTATATGCATGATTTCGTATCCTTGTAATTCTCTTCGAGTTATGGGTTTCGTTTGGCCAACTTGATCAATAATTCTTGCAATGGGAGAAGTGCTTGGTTTTAGGTTCATACCGTGCGGTGTCCTCACCTAGTGACAGAAGGGGTAGCGAGGCACGCATCGTGTTGTTGCCATCAAGGGTAAAAAGATGGGGTTTATATCATATTGCATGAATTTATCCCTCTACATCATGTCATCTTGCTTAAGGCGTTACTGTGTTTGTTATGAACTTAATACACTAGATGCATTCTGGATAGCGGTCGATGTGTGGATTAATAGTAGTAGATGCAGAAAGTATGGGTCTACTTATCTCGGACATGATGCCTATATGTATGATCATTGCCTTAGATATCGTCATGACTTTGCGCGATTCTATCAATTGCTCGATAGTAATTCGTTCACCCACCATAATACTTGCTATCATGAGAGAAGCCTCTAGTGAACACTATGGCCCCCTGGTCTATTTTACACATTATTGATACGTCTCAAATGTATCTATAATTTTTGATGGTTCCATGCTATTATCTTGTCAAACTTTGGATGTTTTGTATGCCTTTTATATCTATTTTTGGGACTAACTTATTAACTCAGTGCCAAGTGCCAGTTCCTGTTTTTTCCATGTTTTTGACCCTTTTCGGTGGAGAATATTAAATGGAGTCCAAACGGAATGAAACCTTCGAAAAGATTTTTTCCAGAACAGAAGATACACAGGGAGCTTGAGAACCAAGGCATACAGCACCAGGGGAGGCCATAAGCCCCCTAGGCGCGACCATGGGGGGGCCGCGCCTAGCAGGCTTGTGGGCCCCCTGTGGCTCCTCTGCCCTACTTCATCCGCCTATAAATCCCTGAAAAATCCAAAACCATGGGAGAGATCCACGAAAATACTTTTCCGCCGCCGCAAGCTTCTGTCTCCGCAAGATCCCATCTGGGGCACGTTCTGGTGCCCTGTCGGAGGGGGGATTTGGATGCGGAGGGCTTCTTCATCAACACCATTGCCTCTCCAATGATGCGTGAGTAGTTCACCATAGACCTTCAGGTCCATAGCTAGTAGCTAGATGGATTCTTCTCTCTCTTGGGTCTTCAATACAAAGTTCTCCATGATCTTCATGGAGATCTATCCGATGTAATCTTCTTTTGCGGTGTGTTTGTCGAGATCCGATGAATTGTGGATTTATGATCAGATTATCTATGAATCTTATTTGAGGTTCTTCTGATCTCTTATATGCATTATTTCATATCCTTGTAATTCTCTTTGAGTTGTGGGTTTTTATAGCTAACTTGATCTATGGTTCTTGCAATGGGAGAAGTGCTTGGTTTTGGGTTCATACCGTGTGGTGACATCACCCAGTGACAGAAGGGGTAGCGAGGCACGCATCATGTTGTTGCCATCAAGGGTAAAAAAGATGGAATTTATATCTATTGCATGAATTTATCCCTCTACATCATGTCATCTTGCCTAAGGCGTTACTCTGTTTGTCATGAACTCAATACACTTGATGCATGCTGGATAGCGGTCGATGTGTGGAGTAATAGTAGTAGATGCAGAAAGTATCGGTCTACTTGTCTGGGACGTGATGCCTATATGTATGAACATTGCCTTAGATATCGTCTTGACTTTGCGCGGTTCTATCAATTGGTCGACAGTAATTTCGCTCACCCACCGTAATATTTGCTATTTTGAGAGAAGCCTCTAGTGAACACTATGGCCCCCGGGTCTACTTCACATCATATTTTCACCCCTACACTTTTACTTTGTTGCAGTTTCCGCCTTCAGATCTCACCTTTGTAGCGTTGGGTACAAGTTTGCTGTTTTTTGTGCAGGTACATTGGTGTTTCATCTTGATTCTCCTACTGGATTGATACCTTGGTTCTCAAACTGAGGGAAATACTTACTGCTACCGTGCTGCATTAACCTTTCCTCTTCAAGGGAAAAAACCAACACAAGCTCAAGAGGTAGCAAGAAGAATTTCTGGCGCCGTTGCTGGGGAGCATCAAGTGAAGCTTATCCAAGTAAGTGTCGCAAACTCATCTCTTGCATTTACTTTTTTTTCCTCTCGTTTTCCTCTCCCCCACTTCTGAAAAACAAAAATATACAAAAATTTTTGCCTTCTTCTTTTGCCCTTTTCTTTCGCTTGCTTTCTGCCTGCTTGAGTGGGATAGTCTACCTATGCTCATGGCTAGACCTACTGCTTCGAAAGATACTCCCGAGAGCGAAGTTCTCAATTTTAAACAAAATGAGGAAGAAATCTTAAAGGACGCTTGGTATAGGATTTGCAATGCTCAGAGTAGATCTACTCGTAAGCAATCTACTACCGTCCTACTTCACAGCTTTTATGTGTGTATTTCCCCTTGGAATAGGTATGTTATTGACACTATCGTAGGCGGAAATTACTTGGGTAGCCATATCGTTGATTCTCATGGTGCTTTAATAAATTTGGTTGGCTCACCCCCACTCATGCTTAATGGAACTACCTTAACTCTGGAACATGTGATGCGTAGGCTGGATCTCATCGAAAATAAAGTTGCTACGATCGAACTCAATGAGAATTTGGATAAAAAGATCCACAATCAAATCACTCAGTACAGATCCAAGGTGGGAATGACTTTGAAAAATTTAAAGGAGAGGGAACCCACAGTTAACGAAAAACTAGGTCATGATTCCGCTAGGATTGGCAAACTAGAGGATGTTATAACCAACTTGGGTTCCTCTTTTGCCGTTGTGCAGAACACTCCAAATTTTGCCCACAATAAGGCCACCAAGGCTGTTTTTATTCCTAAAAATAGTGGTGAACCATCTAGTAAAACAGATGAAGACCTTAAGATGATGAGTGTTCACCCTACTTATGGTTTGAGTACCAAAGACGACTATACGTGATTCTATCACCTTATGCTTAGCTAAGGGCGTTAAACAATAGCAATTGTTGGGAGGCAACCCAATGAATTTATCTTTGCTTTTTTTTGCTTTCTGTTTCGTTGCGTCCACACCATCATAATTCTGTTATGATTGTGTTTTTTTTCTTTTTGTGTTGGAGCCAAGTAAAACCTTTATGACTAGTTTGGTGATGGTTGTTTGATAATGCTGGAAAAAGACAGAAACTTTTCGCTCACGAATTTTTTTTTCATTTCTAGAAAGAAAGAGCTTTAGACTTGATTCTTTTTTCTGCTGGTTGATACGCCAATGGCCCAAACTGTCGTAATGTTTCATAATTTCTGAGATACCAGAAATATATGAAGTATACAGATTGCTACAGACTGGTCTGTTTTTGACATATTCTGTTTTTTGTTGTGTTGATTGCTTATTTTTATCAAAGTATGGATAGTATCGGGGGGTATTAGCCATGGAAAAGTGAGAATACAGTAATCTAACACCAATATAAATAGAAATCAAGTTTGCTACAGTATCTCAAGAGGTGGTAGTTTGTTTTCTTGTGCTAATGATATCACGAGTTTCTGTTTAAGTTTGGTGTTGTGAAGTTTTCAAGTTTTGGGTGATGTTCTCATGGACAAAGGAATAAAGAGTGGAAAGAGATCAAGCTTGGGTATGCCCAAGGCATCCCAAGACAAATTCAAGGACACCAAAAGCCTAACCTTGGGGATGCCCCGGGAAGGCATCCCCTGTTTCGTCTTCAATCCATCGGTAACATTACTCGGAGCTATATTTTTATTCACCACATGATATGTGTTTTGCTTGGAGCGTCGTGTATTATAGCAGTCTTTTCTTTTTATTATGTCACAATCATCCTTGCTGCACACCTTTTGAGAGAGACATGCACTCATCGTGAATTTGCTAGAATACTCATTAAGCTTCGCTTATATCTTTTGAGTTAGGCAATTTAGCTCACATGTGCTTCACTTATATCTTTTGAGCTAGATAACTTTGCTCTAAGTGCTTCACTTAGATCTTTTAGAGCACGGCGGTGTCATACTTTGGAGAAATAATAACTCTCGATCTTCACTTATACATTTTTGAGAGTGCTGTCTCTGAGTAACTTCGTAGTTGGCTTATGCTATGAAACTAGTCCCAAAGGTGATAGGCACCCAAAGAGGATACAATAAAACTTCCATATTCATGTGCATTTATTAGAAAGAGAAGTTTGATTCCTCTCAAGTAGTTTTGAGACATGGATTTGGTAATATTGAGAGTTTTGTTAGTAGGGTGTTGTGAATCTAGAAATACTCGTGTTGATGTCAGTGATTCCCGTAACAAGAACGTATGGTGAACCACTATGTTAGGAAGTCGGAGCATAATTGGTTTATTGATTGTCATCCTTTTTGTTGCGTTCGGGATCGCGCGATGGTTAACACCTACGAACCCTTCCCCTAGGAGTATGCATTTAGCACTTTGTTTTGATTACTAATAAAAACTTTCGCAACAAGTATGTGAGTTCTTCATGACTAATGTGAGTCCATAGTATAGATTCACTTTCACCTTCCACCATTGCTAGCCTCTCTAGTGCCGCGCAACTTTCGCCGGTACACAAAACCACCATATACCTTCCTCAAAACAGCCACCATAACTACCTATTATGGCATTTTCATAGCCATTCCGAGACATATTGCCATGCAACTCCCACCGTTCCGTCTCATGACATGTGTCGTCACTTTCATATTGCCATGCAACTCCCACCGTTCCGTCTCATGACATGTGTCGTCACTTTCATATTGCCATTGCATGATCTTAAGATAGATAGCGAGATGTTTGAACATCATACGCCAAGCTAGATCGTTGCACATCCCCGTACACTACCGGAGGCATTTCCTATAGACTCCTCATTGTTCTAAGCATTGAGCTGTGAGTAAATAAAAGTGTGATGATCATCATTATTAGAGCATTGTCCCATGTGAGGAAAAAAGAGGCCAAAGTTGCCCACACACAAATATATATGGAAAAAGACCGAAGAGCCCAAACAAAAAAAGGAGAGAAAAACAGAGAAGGGACAATGCTACTATCTTTTCCACACTTGTGCTTCATAATAGCACCATGGTCTTCATGATTGAGAATCTCTTGTTTTGTCACAACCCTATACTAGTGGAAATCTGCATTATGTAACTTGGCTTGTATATTCAAATGATGGGCTTCCTCAAAATTTCCCTAGGTCATCATGAGCAAGCAAGTTGGATGCACACCCCCTAGTTCTCCTTTTGAAGTTTCACATACTTTTAGCTCTAAGTGCATCCATTGCATGGTAATCCCTACTCTTTCACATTGATGTCTATTGATGGGCATCTCCATAGCCCTTTGAAACGCCGAGTCGATGTGACCATCTCTTCCTTCTTGTCTCACAACCTCCACCACACTCTATTCCACCTATAGTGCTATATCCATGGCTCATGCTCATGTATTGCATGAGAGTTGAAAAAGGTTTGAGAAAGTAAGAGTGCGAAAACAATTACTTGTCCAATACCGGGGTTGTCCAGGATTTAAATTAGTTGTGTGGGGATGATGGAGCATAGCCAGAATATATGATTTTGTAGGGATAATTTCTTTGGCCTTGTTATTTCAAAAGTTCATGATTACCTTGCTAGTTTGCTTGAAGTATTATTGTTTTCATGTCAATAGAAAACTATTGTTTTGAATCTTACGGATCTGAACATTCATGTCACATGAAAGAAGTTACAAAGGACAAATATGTTAGGTAGCATTCCACATCAAAAATTCAGTCTTTATCACTTCCCTACTCGAGGACGAGCAGGAGTTAAGCTTGGGGATGCTTGATACGTCTCCAATGTATCTATAATTTTTGATGGTTCCATGCTATTATCTTGTCAAACTTTCGATGTTTTGTATGCCTTTTATATTTTTTTGGGATTAACTTATTAACTTAGTGCCAAGTGCCAGTTCCTGTTTTTTCCGTGTTTTTGACCCGTTTCAGAGGAGAATAATACACGGAGTCCAAACGGAATAAAACCTCTGAAAATATTTTTTCCGGAATAGAAGATAGCAGAGAACCACGGCAGGCCACAAGCCCCCTAGGCGCGGCCAGGGGGCCCGCGCCTAGCAGGCTATCGGGCCCCCTCTGGCTCCTCTGCCCTACTTCTTCTACCTATAGATCCCCGAGAAATCAAAAATCACGAGAGAGATCCAGAAAAATACTTTTCCGCCGCCGCAAGCTTCTGTCACCGCAAGATTCCATCTGGGGCACGTTCTGGTGCCCTGTCGGAGGGGGATTTGGATACAGAGGGCTTCTTCATCAACACCATTGCCTCTCCGATGATGCGTGACTAGTTCACCATAGACCTTCGGGTCCATAGCTAGTAGCTAGATGGCTTCTTTTCTCTCTTGGGTCTTCAATACAAAGTTCTCCATGATCTTCATGGAGGTCTATCCGATGTAATTTTCTTTTGCGGTGTGTTTGTCGAGATCCGATGAATTGTGGATTGATGATCAGATTATCTATGAATCTTAATTGAGTTTCGTCTGATCTCTTATATGCATGATATCATATCCTTGTAATTATCTTCGAGTTGTGGGTTTTGTTTGGCCAACTTGATCTATGATTCTTGCAATGGGAGAAGTGCTTGGTTTTGGGTTCATACCGTGTGGTGACCTCACCCAGTGACAGAAGGGGCATCGAGGCACGCATCGCGTTGTTGCCATCAAGGGTAAAAATACGGGTTTTATATCTATTGCTTGAATTTATCCCTCTACATCATGTCATCTTGCTTAAGGCGTTACTCTGTTTGTCATGAACTCAATACACTAGATGCATGCTGGATAGCGGTCGATGTGTGGAGTAATAGTAGTAGATGCAGAAAGTATCGGTCTACTTGTCTCGGACGTGATTCCTATATGTATGATCATTGCCTTAGATATCGTCATGACTTTGCGCGGTTCTTTCAATAGCTCGACAGTAATTCGTTCACCCACCTTAATATTTGCTATTTTCAGAGAAGCCTCTAGTGAACACTATGGCCCCCGGGTCTACTTCACATCATATTTTCAGCCCTACACTTTTAATTTCTTGCACTTTTCCGCCTTCAGATCTCACCTTGCAATCAATCATGAAGGGATTGACAACCCCTTTGTAGCGTTAGGTGCAAGTTTGCTGTTTTTGCGCAGGTACATCGGTGCTTCATCTTGATTCTCCTACTGGATTGATACCTCGGTTCTCAAACTAAGGGAAATACTTAATGCTACTGTGCTGCATCACCCTTTCCTCTTCAAGGGAAAAAACCAACGCAAGCTCAAGAGGTAGCAATTATATATTCATATTTACATACAAAAATACCAAAAATACCTTGCTGCACTTTTAGTTATTTATTTCTATTGACCTACTATCACTATCAGATCTCACCTTGCAAGTAATCGTAAAGGGATTGACAACCCCTTTATCGCGTTGGGTGCAAGTTTGTTTGTTTTTGCGCAGGTGCATTGGTGCCTCATCTTGATACTCCTACTGGATTGATACCTTGGTTCTCAAACTAAGGGACATACTTATCTCTACTTTGCTGCATCACCCTTTCCTCTTCAAGGGAAAAACCAACGCAAGCTCAAGAAGTAGCAGGAAGAATTTCTGGCGCCGTTGCCGGGGAGTATTCAAGTGAAGCATATCTAGCAAGTACCTATCGCAAACTCATCTCTTGCATTTACATTATTTGCGATTTGCCTCTCGTTTTTCTCTACCCAACTTGCAAATCAGAATTTACAAAAATATTTGCCTTTTTTCATTCGCCCTTTCTTTTGCTTGTTTCTGTTTGCTTGTGTGCTTGTCTTCTTGCTAAGTCACCATGTCTGAAAACACTAAATTGTGTGACTTCGCTAATACTAATAACAATGATTTTATGAGTACTCCAATTGCTCCCGCCACTAGTGCGGATTCATAGGAAATTAATGCTGCCTTGTTGAATCTTGTTACGAAAGATCAATTTTCCGGCCTTCCTAGTGAAGATGCCGCATCCCATCTTAATACCTTTATTGAGTTATGCGATATGCAAAAGAAGAAAGATGTGGATAATGATATGATTAAATTGTATCTTTTTCCGTTCTCGTTACGAGATCGAGCAAAAACTTGGTTTTCACCTTTACCCAAAAGTAGTATTGATTCATGGAACAAGTGTAAAGATGCCTTTATTTCCAAGTATTTTCCACCTGCTAAGATTATCTCTCTCCATAATGATATCATGAATTTTAAGCAACTAGATCATGAACATGTTGCACAATCTTGGGAGATAGTGAAATTGATGATTAGAAATTGTCCCGCTCATGGCCTAAGTCTTTGGATGATTATACAAATTTTCTATGCTGGTTTGAATTTTGCTTCTAGAAATATCTTGGATTCCCCCTCTGGTGGAACTTCTATGGAAATCACACTAGGAGAATCCACAAAACTCCTAGATAATATCATGAAAAATTATGCTCAATGGCACACTGAAAGGTCACCTACTAGTAAAAAAGTGCATGCTACTGAAGAAATTAACTCTTTGAGTGCTAAGATGGATGACTTAATGAAGTTGTTTACTAGTAAAAGTGCTCCTGTAGATCCAAATGATATGCCTTTATCTTCCTTGATGGAGAATTGCAATGAAAATTTGGATGTTAATTTTGTTGGTAGGAATAATTTTGGTAACAACAATGCTTATAGCAGTAACTTTAATCCTAGACCTTTTCCTAGTAATCCCTCTAATAATTTTGGCAATTCCTACAACAATGCTCATGGAAATTATAATAAAATACCCTCTAATATTGAGAGTAATATTAAAGAGTTTATTAATTCACAAAATATTTTCAATGCTTCCATAGAATAAAAACTGCTTAAAATTGATGACTTGGCTAGGACTGTTGATAGAATGTCTCTTGATATTAGTGCTTTGAAATTGAGATGTGTTCCTCCCAAGATTAATATGGATGAAAATTTGAAATCTATGTGTGTTTCTATGAATGAGAGTAAAGAAAGAACCGCCCAAATTCGTGCTAGACATGAATGGCTTAAAAAGGGGTGTTCTCGTGATGATAATCACGAAGATCTTAAAGTGCTTGGTGTGACTCCAATTGAATCTTTGTTTTCTGATTTCAATCTTAATGATGATGGGGCTGGATGTGAATCCACTTTGGTTGAGAAATGCCTCAATGATTCCGAGTCTATTTATCTTGATGCTCAAAATACTAGAAGTGGAGTAGATGATATCAAAACTTTCAATAGTCATGAAATTACTACTTTGGATTTCAAGGAATTTAATTATGATAGTTTCTCTTTGATTGAATGTATTTCCTTGATGCAATCCATGATAAACTCTCCACATGCTTATAGCGAAAATAAGGCTTTTACCAAACATTTCGTTGATGCTATGATAAATCTCTTGAAGAGAAACTTGAGTTGGAAATATCTGTTCCTAGTAAACTTCATGATGAGTGGGAACCTACTATAAAAATTAAGATTAAAAATTATGAATGCCATGATTTGTGTGATTTGGTGCTAGTGTTTCCACAATTCCAAAATCTTTATGTGATGTTCTAGGTTTCAATGAGATTGATGAGTGCTCTCTTAATTTGCATCTTGCGGATTCTACTATTAAGAAACCTATGGTAAGGATCAATGATGTTCTTATTATTGCAAATAGGAACTATGTGCCCGTAGATTTCATTGTGCTTGATATTGATTGCAATCCGACATGTCCCATTATTCTTGGTAGACCTTTCCTTAGGACTATTGGTGGTGTTATTGATATGAAGGAAGGGAATATTAAATTTCAATTTCCATTAAAGAAGGGCATCTAACACTTTCCTAGAAAGAAAATAAAATTGCCTTATGAATCCATTATGAAAGCTACTTATAGTTTGAGCACTAAAGATGACAATACTCGATTCTATTGCCTTACGCCTAGCTAAGGGCGTTAAACAATAGCGCTTGTTGTGAGGCAACCCAATCAATAAATTTATTTTTGCTTTTTAATTTCTGTTTTGTTGAGTCCACACCATCATGATTATTTTATGATTGTGTTTTTTATGTTTTAATTAGTGTTTATGCCAAGTAGAACATTTATGATTAGTTTTGGTGATAGTTGTTTAATCATGCTGAAAAAAGATAGAAACTTTGCGCTTACGAAATTCTTTTTAATTCCTATCCAGAAAGAGATTTTGAGTTGAGTCGTTTTGATGCTGATTGATATGGAAATTGCCCTAATTTTCATAATTGTTTCAGAATTTTTGGTATAGCAGAGGTATACGAAATATACAGATTGCTACAGACTGTTCTGTTTTTGACAGATTCTGTTTTTGTTGTGTTGATTGCTTATTTTGATGAAACTATGGTTAGTATCGGGGGGGGGGGGGTACGAGCCATGGAGAAGTGAGAATACAGTAACATAACATCAATCTAAATGGAAATTAAGTTTACTACGGTACCTAAAAAGTTTCTGGTTTGTTTGCTTATGCTAATGATATCACGAGTTTCTGTTTAAGTTTTGTCTTGTGAAGTTTTCATGTTTTGGGTGATGTTCTTATGGACAATGGAATAAAGAGTGGAAAGAGCCTAAGCTTGGGGATGCCCAAGTCATCCCAAGCCAAATTCAAGGACACCAAAAATCCTAAGCTTGGGGATGCCCCGGGAAGGCATCCCCTCTTTCGTCTTCAATCCATTGGTAACGTTACTTGGAGCTATATTTTTATTTACCACATGATATGTGTTTTGCTTGGAGCGTCGTGTATTATAGGAGTCTTTGATTTTTGTTTTATCACAATCATCCTTGCTGCACACCTTTTTGAGAGGGACATGCACTCATCGTGAATTTGTTAGAATACTCAATGTGCTTCACTTATATCCTTTGAGCTAGGAAATTTAGCTCCCATGAGCTTCACTTATATCTTTTGAGCTAGATAATTTTTCTCCCATAAGCTTCACTTATATCTTTTGAGCTAGATAATCTTTCTCCCATGAGCTTCACTTATATCTTTTGAGCTAGATAATTTTTCTTTAGTGCTTCACTTAAATCTTTTTAGAGCACAGCGGTGTCATATTTTGTAGAAATAAAAACTCTCGATCTTCACTTATATCATTTTGAGAGTGCTCTCTCTAAGTAACTTGGTAATTGGCGTCTTCTATGAAATTAGTCCTAAATATGATAGGCATCCAAAGAGGATATAATAAAAACTTTCATATTCAAGTGCATTGATTAGTAAGAGAAATTTGATTCCTCACAATTAGTTTTGAGATATGGATATGGTAATATTAGAGTCAGGTTAGTAGGTTGTTGTGAATCTAGAAATACTTGTGTTGAGGTTAGTGATTCCCGTAGCATGCACGTATGGTGAACCGCTATGTTAGGAAGTCGGAGCATAATTGATTTATTGATTGTCATCCTTTGTGTGGCGCTCGGGATAGCGTGATGGTTAACTCCTACCAACCCTTCCCCTAGGAGTATGCGTTTAGCACTTTGTTTCGATTACTAATAAAACTTTTGCAATAAGTATATGAGTTCTTCATGAATAACATGAGTCCATGGTATAGATGCACTCTCACCTTCCACCATTGCTAGCCTCTCTAGTGCCGCGCAACTTTTGCCGGTGCACAAACCCACCATATACCTTCCTCAAAACAGCTACCATACCTACCTATTATGGCATTTTCATACCCATTCCGAGATATATTGCCATGCAACTTCCACCGTTCCGTCTCATGACATGTGCCATCATTTTAATTTTGCCATTGCAAGATCGTAAGATAGCTAGTGAGATGTTTCAACGACATACGCCAAGCTAGATCGTTGCACATCCCGGTACACTACCGGAGACATTTCATATAGAGTCATTATTGTTCTAAGTATCGAGTTGTAAGTAAATAAAAGTGTGATAATCATCATTATTAGAGCATTTTCCCATGTGAGGAAATAAAAAAAAGAGGCCAAAGATGCCCACCAAAAAAAGAGAAAAAAATGAAATGAAAAAAAGAGGCCAAAGAGCCCAAACAAAAAATAATGATGAGAGAAAAAGAGAGAAGGGACAATGCTACTATCTTTTTCCGCACTTGTGCTTCAAAGTAGCACCGTGTTCTTCATGATAGAGAGTCTCTTGTTTTGTCACTTTCATATACTAGTGGGAATTTTTATTATATGACTTGGCTTGTATATTCCATTGATGGGCGTCCTCAAAATTGCCCTAGGTCTTCGTGAGCAAGCAAGTTGGGTGCACACCCTCTAGTTTTCTTTTTGAGCTTTCAAACACTTATAACTCTAGTGCATCCGTTGCATGGCAATCCCTACTCATTCGCATTGATATCTTTTGATGGCCATCTCCATAGCCCGTTGATACGCCGAGTTGATGTGACCATCTCCTCCTTTTTGCCTCACAAGCTCCACCACACTCTATTCCACCTATAGTGCTATATCCATGGCTCACGCTCATGTATTGCATGAGAGTTGCAAAAGTTGAGAAAGTAAGAATGCGAAAAGAATTACTTGGCCAATACCGGGGTTGTGCATGATTTAAATTCTTCATTTGGGGATGACGGAGCATAGCCAGACTATATGATTTTGTAGGGATAACTTTCTTTGGCCTTGCTATTTCAAAATTTCATGATTACTTTGCTAGTATGCTTGAAGTATTATTGTTTTCATGTCAATATTAAACTATTGTTTTGAATCTTATTGATCTGAACATTCATGCCACAATAAAGAAGTTACAAAGAACAAATATGTTAGGTAGCATTCCACATCAAAAATTTGGTCTTTGTCACTTCCCTACTCGAGGACGAGCAGGAGTTAATCTTGGGGATGCTTGATACGTCTCCAACGTATCTATAATTTTTGAAAGTTCCATGCTACTATATTATCAACTTGGGATGTCTAATATGCAGTTATATGCTATTTTTTTATCATATTTGGGACTAACCTATTAAGTCAGTGCCCAGTGCCAATTTCTGTTTTTTTCGTGTTTTTGAACTTTTTCAAATAAGAATATTAAACGGAGTCCAAACGGAATAAAACCTACGGGATGATTTTTTGCATAACAGAAGATACCCAGAAGACTTGAGAACCAAGGCAGGGGATCTCGTGGGAGGTCACGAGCCCCCTAGGCGCGCCCCAAGGGGGGCGCCTAGCAGGCTCGTGGCCCCCCTTGCCTCCTTTGCCCTACCTCTTTCGCCTATAAATTCCCTAATATCCCGAAACTAACAGAGAGAGCCATGAAAATAGTTTTTCGCCGCCGCAAGCTTCTGTTTCTGCGAGATCCCATCTGGGGACTGTTCTGGTGCCCTGCCGGAGGGGGATTCAGACACAGAGGGCTTCTTCATCAACACCATTGCCTGTCCGATGATGCGCGAGTAGTTGACCACAGAACTTCGCGTCCATAGCTAGTAGCTAGATGGCTTCTTCTCTCTCTTGGATCTTCAATACAAAGTTCTCCATGATCTTCATGGATATCTATCGGATGTAACTTCCTTTTGCGGTGTGTTTGCTGAGATCTGATGAATTGTCGATTTATGATCAAATTATCTATGAATATTATTTGACTCTCCTCTGATTTCTTATATGCATGATTTCGTATCCTTGTAATTCTCTTCGAGTTATGGGTTTCGTTTGGCCAACTTGATCTATAATTCTTGCAATGGGAGAAGTGCTTGGTTTTGGGTTCATACCATGCGGTGTTCTCACCTAGTGACAGAATGGGCAGCGAGGGACGCATTGTGTTGTTGCCATCAAGGGTAAAAAGATGGGGTTTATATCATATTGCATGGATTTATCCTTCTACATCATGTCATCTTGCTTAAGGCATTACTCTGTTTGTTATGAACTTAATACACTAGATGCATGCTGGATAGCGGTCGATGTGTGGAGTTATAGTAGTAGATGCAGAAAGTATCGGTCTACTTGTCTCGGATGTGATGCCTATATGTATGATCATTGCCTTAGATATGGTCATGACTTTGCGCGATTCTATCAATTGCTCGACAGTAATTCGTTCACCCACCGTAATACTTGCTATGATGAGAGAAGCCTCTAGTGAACACTATGGCCCCCTGGTCTACTTTACACATTATGTATTCGGATTTACATACAAAAATACCTTGCTGCACTTTTATTTATTTATTTATATTTACCTATTATAACTATCACATCTCACCTTGCTAGTAATCGGAAAGGGGATTGACAACCCCTTTATCGCATTGGTGCAAGTTTGTTTGTTATTGCGCAGGTGCATTGGTGCCTCATCTTGATACTCCTACTGGATTGGTACCTTGGTTCTCAAAATGAGGGAAATACTTATCTCTACTTTGCTGCATCACCCTTTCCTCTTCAAGGGAAAAACCAACGCAAGCTCAAGAAGTAGCAGCAACAACGCTAGAATCAGCTTGATGTCTACTATGCAAACTTTATTGTGTAGACTTTCTTGGGACTCCATGCATGGACTTTTGTAGGGTAGTAGCAAATTTCCCTCAAGTGGATAACCTAATGTTTATCAAGCCGCACGAGGTGTATGATTAAGGTGGACTCTCTCAAACAACCGTGCAATCAAATACAAGAAATGTCTTGTGTCCCCAACACAACCAATACAATAAAAAATGTATGGGTGTACTAGTTTGGCGTATAGATGGTGATACAAGTGTAGTATGGATACTAGCTATAGGGTTTTTTGATCTAAAATAATAAAAATAGCAAGGTATAAAGTAATAAATGTAAGCATAAACGTTATTGAAATGCTTGGAAACAAGGCCTAGGTTTCATACTTTAACTAGTGCAAGCTCTCAACAATGCTAGCATAGTGGAATCATGTATCAATCCATCAATGTGTGACAAAGTGTCACTCCAATTTATTATGAATATCAGATAATATAATATGAAATTTTTGTAGGTAGCAAACCACATAAAAGTTATCTTTCCAATCAATCTATTAAGCCATCCCTATAAGTGTCACAAATAACCCTAGAGATCGTACTACAACAACACCCTATCGTACGCATCTATCAACTCTTATGTCACCTAGATACTCCAATGTCACCACAAGTAATTCTTTGATATGCATCAAACAATTTTATATTCGTAATATTCATTCGTTGCAAAGAACTTCAATGAATTAACCCAAAGTTTCTATCGGAGAAAGTACTATGAAAACGTATCAAACTATGTGCTTAGATTACCCCAATGTCACCTCGAGAATACGCAATTTGATTACATGATCAAAAATCAAAAATATTCAATCCGATAATAATGAAGCCTCAAAGGGTGAGACTCAATTTATCACAACAAAGGGAAGAACACGATATGATTCCGCAACATTAACAAAGCTCATGGTACACCAAGAGCGTGCACTATCAAGATCATGAGAGAGAGAGAATAAAAACATAGGTACTCGTACATACCTTAGCCCCAAGGGTAAACTACTCCCTCCTTGTTATAGTGACCATCGAGATGACAAAGATGGCCTCTGGTGATGAATTCCCCCTCCTACACAGTGCATGAAAAGGGCTCCATATGGGATTCTTTGGAACAAAGGCCTGCGGCGACGGTGTAAATTTTTTTGGTTTCTTTTGGTTTTTTTTCCTATTTATAGGATTTTTAGCATTGGAATCAAGCTAGGGGGATGCCCGAGGGGCAACAAGATCAGGGGCGCACCCTAGTGGGGGCGACACCCAGACTTTTGTCCACTTGACTTCGTCTCATCCTTCTTCCAAGCTCCATTGGTCTCTTCTTGTCCAGAAAAAACACCGCAAATTTTTGTCGCATTTGGACTACGTTTGGTACGGATTTTCTATGAAACAAAAAATAACCAAAATCATAAAGTGGCACTACTCACTAGGTTAATAGGTTAGCTCCCAAAAATCATATAGAAATGCACCAAAACTACATAAAATCATTGTAAACATGGCATGACTACTTCATAAATTATGGATACATTGGAGACGTATCACTGCCAACAATTATGTCCTCTCTCATTGCCTTGTCAACACCTTTGATCTAACTTCCGATCACTACTCTCGTTCCTAGTCCGGACAAGATCAGTCCTTCGGGGTCCATACTATTGACTCTGGGGTATTGGGTGGTCTGAGTTAGGGTTCAGAGAGCAGAAGAGAGATATAGATACCCTTATTCCTATTCCACTAGCATTATGTATGTGGGCCCATATGGTTGTTAGTATAACACAAATATAACATTCACACCTAAGGTCCATTTGAGATTTGGTCCTATGTCCTCACTTCTTTCAAAGCTTAGTATGTTTCCGTTGTTGTCATCTTAACGCCTGGGTGGATTTTTTCTGACTTCCATTATAATTGGTTAGGTTTCTAGTTACATACTACATAGTTCAAAGTTCACCCAAATCAAAGAAAAAGGTTTCATTCAAAAATCATGACAAACAGTTCACATAAAAAACTCCTAAGTAAGGTCATATTGTATCCAACTACTAGTACATCACTACATTAGAATGACATAGTAGTGGTACATGTCAAACATTTTATTTCAGATTTCATAGTACTCATGCTCACGTCAAAGATTGAAAACGGGTTCCATTGTCAAGCTCCTTGATCCATGTGGTTGATCATCCTCCTTCAACTTGCTTTCCTCTTGGGTTGTTCATGTTCTTCTTCTTTGCAATATCTTCCTTGACTGACTTCAATTCCTCCTCTACCTTGTCGAGGTACTTTTGAGTGCATCTAACTCGAGTCTCACTCCCAGGTTCTTAACTTCTTCATCTTGTGCAAGCGACGAAGAATGTATCCTGGAGTGTTGAGTTAGCTATTACATGTACTTCGTTGATCTCATGGTTTCCTCTTAACAAGCATACATGTGTAGTTCCACTAGCCAATAGTTCCTTCCTTCATGCCAGACTAGGAATCCTTTTTACATCGCTTGTCCATACAGTCCCATGCCTTGCATGACATACTTCAGTGCTCTCGAGAATTCAACATCTTCCTTCAGGGTCAATGTCAAGACCGTGATTCTAAGGCACACAGATTTAGCATGTAACACATTATATAGCTTTGACACCTTACGCATGGTACACAACACCTGACACCTTTCCCTTGGCCGGGACCATTTGCGTTTTTTGGCTCACGTATATGATTATGTCGCTAGCATCCCTATGTCAAGGAACCGAGGTCGACATGACTAGTTATAGACCAAGGTGGCATAATCGTACATGAGCAGACATATGTAACCCATCAATGCATGTGTTGGTTATCAGCGTGTGTCGCCAAGATGTAGCAAGCTACAAGGACTCTAGTAGACATCGCATGACATTTCCGTAGGGACACACATGAGAAAATAGGGATGCATGTCGGACAGTAAATGTCTCCACAACAGTAGCGAACTAACAAGGCTCACTGGAAGCACAAGGAGGCATTTCCTTGTAAGGAAGGCTTCCATAGGCATAAAACTAGGTGTCAAACCCCACGCTTACTGATGGCCCACAAATATAGGGGGTCAATCTTAGTTTTTGGTAAGTAATAATGTCGAACCCAATGAGGAGCAGAAGGAAATGATAAACAATTGTCGACAAGGTATTCTCTGCAAGATAATTGGTAACAAGAACAAGTATCAATAGTATAAAGTATGCAACAAGGTGTCCCAATACATTTTGTAGCAAAGGACAATCCTGAAAGTTATATTATCTAAAGTAAAGTACTCTCGTGGACATGTGGGAATTTCCGTCGATTCATGTTCATCGTGTTGATTTGATTTGAGTTTAGTACTTTGATAATTTAATATGTGGGTGGGCTGGTGCTTACGTGTTATTATTACGTGAACAAACAACCAACTTATGGTTAGCCCCCCTCACAAGCATCCCCAACTACGAAAGAAGAATTAAGATAAATCTAAACAAAGAATGAAACATGTGGATCCAAATTAACTCGTTATGGAATGACACATTAACTAGGGTTTAATATTATGTCACTCTAGCAACCCATCATCGACTTACTACTCCACAATGCGTTACCTTAGGCCCAAAGATGGTGAAGTGTCATGTAGTCCACATTCACATGATACCACTAAAGGAAGCAACAACATCCACATCATCAAACTATTGAACTATTACCAACTTCACATGATTACTTATAACAAGACTTCTCCCATGTTCTCGAGAACAAAATCAACTACTCACAAATCATCACCATGTTCAAGATCATAGGTATAATAAATATGATAAAGGATAAGATCATATTATCTTACACTAAGTAAACCAACAAGCATCAACTACAAGATGTAATCAACACTACTAGTACCCCTAGGTACAAATCCTAGGTTTTGAGACAATGTTGGTGTGCCATGATGGAGGAAGTGTTGGTGATGACAATGGCTTTGATTTCCCCCTCGCGGAGGGAAGTTTCCCTGGTAGAATCAATCCATCAGAAAGAAAAAGGGCATCTACCCACTTTTCTTCCTCCAGACGGCGGTGTTTCGTCCTGAAAGTATCTTCTTGATTTTTTCAAGGTAAAAACACATCATATAGCATAAGACGGGGGCATTGGTCTGCCAGTGGGCTTCCCAAGCCATTAGGGCGTCCCCAGAGGGGTGGTTGGGCCCTGTTGTCTTGGGAGCCATAGGTGGCCTCCTCTAGCACTAATTTTCTCCATAAATTCAGATATATTCCACAAAAACCGCTTGTGGAATTTCAGGTTATTTGGAGTCTAGAGATTTTTTAGCCTCTTTCTTGGTTTCTAGGTCCGGAATTCCAGTTTCCGACAATTTCCCTCTTTGTGATGTACCTTGTAAATTAAGAGAGAAAAGGCACAAGAATTGTATCATAATGTGGAATAATGAGAAAGAACAATATAAATATTATCACGAAAGCATGATGCAAAATGGACGTCAACTCCCCTATGCTTAGACCATGCTTGTACTCAAGTGAAAGATGAACTAGATAGTAATGACCACATAATTAGAGAGAGAGGTGTCGATAAAAACAAAATACGAACATGACAGTGATAGAGGCGAAGTTGTCCCTCTCTTTCGATGAGATGGCGACTATCGTTTTCGATGGATTAGACTTTGACGATCTAGCTATGAACTTGTGAGAACGTCGCGCCTTAGCAATCACTAAACCAACTCCGGGAGGTTATTGACCATGTCGGAGCATGGTCAACCTGACCACAAAGGTCTATTTGCTGCACGCAAACAAAGAATAGGCAAGAAACTAAAATTACAATATATTGGTCTGGTCATAGAAAACAAAGAATGTGGCGTTGTAGCTATGACGAAATGGTAATGTAAACAAAAACCAATTCTAAACGGCGCCCTAAGGGCTGTATATATGGGGGGTAGAGGGGGATTTTCATGACCCCTTGGAGGAGGGGTCCGAAAACAACCCTAACTTGGCTTCCGCACACATACCGACTCTAAATATAGTCTATAAAGTAGTATTTCGAAATTACATGGGCGTGGAGCACCTATAATAGACTATGGACGAAATTTATGAAGTGGCATCTTGTATATTTGATCCACAACTTCATGCTCTCCTTATGGTGGACTCAAAGTGCGAAAATCACCACTAGAAATTCCGTTGTTCTTCTCGTGTGCACACCTTCTTCTCCATGCTTGATCCCACTCCAATGGCCATCCTTCTTGTCCATGCTAGGTCCTTCAATCATAAGTAAAAAAAGTATCTAATTTAGGTAGCATCATATGTTCATGAACATTAGATGGATTCCCAAGAAACAAAAGCACATAGTTATTAAACTGGCGTGCACGAGCTCTAGTAATTAGTCCAGTATGTATAGTAGTAGGGGATGTGGGTGTAATAATGGTATTGATGTCCTTATCATTGTCCCCTTATTAAAATAAATTCGTCCTTGACGTAATCTCTTCTTTCTCACCCAAATAAGGTTTCAAATATGTGATGTTAAAAGTGGGACAAACCCCAAACTTTATAGGCAACTCAAGTGTATATGCATTATGATTAATTTTCTCTAACACCTTAAAAGGACCATGAGCACGTGTGAAAGGATCGATATGGTTTACTAGAGGGGGGGTGAATAGGCAACGACCACTTTTTAATTAATCTTAACAAGTTAGGGTTAGCAACATAAACGTTCTCTAAAATGACAACAAGGCGATGAGCCTATATGATGCTACCAACTATAAGCACTAAGGCAAGTAAGAGATACTCAACATCAAAAGCATACACAATGTAAAGATTAGAGATAACCGCAAGTGGAACCAATGAAGACGAGGATGTGTTACCGAAGTTCCTTCCCTTTGGCAGGAAGTACGTCTCCGTTGGAGCGGTGTCGAGGCACAATGCTCCCCAATAAGCCACTCGGGTCACCGTATTCTCCTCACGCACTCACACAATGCAAGGTGCCGTGATTCCACTATAGGTGCTCTTGAAGGCGACGACCGAACCTTTACAAACAAGGTTGGGGCAAACTCCACGCAAAGCTTGGAGGCTCCCAACAAGACCACGGAGCTTCACCACAATGGAATGTGGCTCCGGGGTGACCTCAACCGTCTTGGGTGCTCAAACACCCAAGAGTAACAAGATCCGCAAGGGATTAGTGGGGGAATCAATTTTCTCTTAGTGGAAGTGTAAATCTAGGCCTTCTCAACCAATCCCTAGGAAATTAACAACTTTGATTGGCTAGGGAGAGAGATCGGGCACTTTTGAGCTTAGGAAGCAACAATGGAGCTTGGGAGGGTCAAAGGTAGGGTTCTTGAGCAAGAAGAACCCTTTATATAGTGGGGGGCGGGGGGAATCCAACTGTTTTCCCACTCACAGCACGAGCCCAACGGTACTACCACTGCCACTCCAGCGGTACTACCGCTAGCTGCAGCGGTACTACCACTAGCACTCCAGCGGTACTACCGCTGAGCCCATGGTAACGCAAACACACTACCGGGCCAACCACCGCCAAGAAAGTCTTCGGAAAAAGTCCGACGAAGTACAGCCGCAAGGATGGCGGTACTAGAGTCCTAGAGCGGTACTACCGCTGGCCAGGGGCGATACTACCGCTAGCTCGGCGGTACTACCGCCAGCTCTCGCGGTACTACCGCTAGGCCCAGCGGTACTACCGCTAGGAGATCTTTTTGCAAGATGGGAGAAAACGAGATATGGGAACTGCTCCAAAGTTGCAGGGAAAGGGGATGGATATAAAGTGTGTGCGTGCAAGATTGATTCCACCCAAACCTTTCCACTATGGCTCCCCTCTTAATAGTACGGCGTTCCTACGACTCAAAAACCACCAAAGAGAATCGTAGAGGACACCGTTCTTCGTTTCCACGGAAGGTGCCGAATCGTCTTGTGCCTTTGTTATGTATTATCTGAAAGCTTAATGCACATGATTAGTCCTTTAAGGTACTGTCATCAATCACCAAAATTACTTAGGCATAAATATGTGAACATAAAGATAAATAATAGAGATAATTGAAGAGCATATGACTCACAGCATATGATAAAAATAGGTCTCACAATAAAATCAAGTCTCACATCACACGTAGAAAAGATAGCAAATACGATCAAACCAAGTTCAAAGCAAACACGATAAAGATAAAGCAAGGCTAAAGCAAAGCAAATCCAGCTCCTAGACTCTCCCCCCCTTTGGCACAAGACACCAAAAAAGGGGGCACACCTAAGACATAGGCGGTCACTACTCATCCTCCTCATCCCCAGACGCATCTGTGGCATCCGGATCCTGCTTGTCCTGTCCTCCTCAATGTCCTCCTCAGAAGCCTCCTCCTCAGCATCAGACCCAGTCCACTGGTAACCTTGATCCCTCATTGAGTCATACTCTGGAGTGATGTCGTCCTCTGAGCCGCTTGAGATAGCCACATCAAGGGTCCTTAAGACACGCTTGCGCCTCTGACGGTTCTCCTTCTGGGCCACATGAGACTGATACTGTCCCTTGGCCTGCATAGAGAAGAGAGTCTTTATTTGATCCTTCAGTTTCACGGCCCAAGATGGAATAGCAGAAGAGCGGGTACGCGACACAGGTCCTCCTCCAACAGCAGTCTCTGTGTCCGTATCCATTGGCTGAGAAGAAGTTGATGGGTTGGCCCATTTGTCCTTGATACGGAGCTTGATAGGATCATGCACCAAATAGTCTGCCTGAAAAGGGAAGGGATCTATCAGATAGATATCGTGCCACCTCTTCTGAATATAGGCAAACAAGTAAGGCCCGTAGATACGAACCTTACGGTTCATGATGCAATTCCAGAGCTCATGGAACATCACATGAGCAATGTCGAGAGGCGCAGTTTCCTTAGTCCTTGCCTCCTCACACACCACAAGCATCTCAGCGAGATGACCATGCACCTCGTCCTTGTTGCCAATAGGAGGGAATAGAGAGTTGCGGAAGACCCGATGCATGATATCCAGATGCGTGGGGAGCACACCTTTCTTGATGTAATGTTGTTGCAGCCTGTCCTTGGGGGTGGGAGTAGACGAACAAGGAGCATGAGGACGCATCCCAAAAGCATTTTCTTCCCCCTGAAAGTCGACTTTGAGGAACTGCATGAACTCCGTCCAGGAACCAGTCAACTTCTGATTATCAGTCATCCAGGTCATGGTTCACTCGTCATCAGGTTGAAAGTGAACTGTGACATAAAACTGGGCCACAATAGCTGGACCGAAGTCCTGTCTGAAGGTGATGATATCTGTAAGGCCAAGCTTTTCAATCAAGCAGAGAGCCTCGCTAAAGTAGTCCGGATTCCACTGAAGGTGAGCAAGGTCGATCCACTACACTGGGACAAAGATCTTCTCGAAGGGCTTGATGATGTCACGATAGATCATGGACTGTGCCCGTGACCAAACATGATCGACATTCTTAAGCTGAGCCTTGTCATCAACATAGGGATTGCGGGTCCGCAGTGCCAGAAAATCCTTAGGGGCCATAGTGTGAACGTTGACCCCTTTGTTCTTGGTATCAGTCTTCTTGAAGGACCTCTTCTTAGGATTCAGACTGGGAGTGGCGGAACCTTCTGGAGCCTCTGGAGTGCGATACTGCTTAGGTTGGGTGTTACGTGCGGGATTTCAGTGACGAGCACCACCTGTGACACACAAGACACACACACCAAAAAGAGCGACAAAAGGAGTCATGGCAATGGTCAAAAAAATCATAATAAGAAACACATATTGCCAAGAGAAATCAAAGAAAAAAATAACTAAAATAATAAAAGTATCCTCCTGGCGGTAGTACCGCTCGCCCCGGCAGTAGTACCGCTGGGGCCCGGGCGGTAGTACCGCGAGGCTCGCAGTAGTACCGCCAGGCTGGCGGTAGTACCGCTAGGGGGTTGACTTTCAGATCTGGATATATTTGAACCCACAAAAACTACTAGATTCATTTCAAGAGATCCGTGGATAATAAATAAACTCATTACAAGAATCACCATAGCCCTAACACATGTGGAACTCGAGATCATCTAGATGGAGACAAGCCTAGTCAAAGGGATCCAAGTTTTAGATCAAATCCATGAGAAGTATGATAAGAGCTACTAGATCTAAAACATGGAGAACTAGGGCATGTAAAAATAATTGCAATGAAGAACATAAGACCTAAAATCCCCTAGGAAATCTCCCTCATTCCATCCAAAAACTAAGCACAAATCATATCCACGGATCCAAATCACCAAGCTCCTAACCCTAGAACCAAACACACCAACCAAGAGAAAATAGGAGGAGCTTTACCGACGTCCATGGCACTTGACGGAGGAAGGAGGAGGGGAGCAAACCCTCCAACTGAAAGGAGAGGAGGGTATCCGTAGAGAAAGATCTAAACGGGGGGAGTTCGGTGTAGAGGGAGAGAGAGCCATGAGGAAGAAGAAGTAGGTCAAGAAAAACGGGCCCCCCCTCCTTTATATAGTCCAAGGGGTACGGGCCCAGCGGTAGTACCGCTGGGGTCCTAGCGGTAGTACCGCTGGGGTCCTCGCGGTAGTACCGCTGTCCTAGCGGTAGTACCGCTCCCCCTTGAGACAGCCCTAAAAAGCCCTAGTCAAGCCTTAATAGGCTGGGGTCGTGGCGGTAGTACCGCTACCTTGACAGTAGGACCACTGGGCTCCTCGCGGTAGTACCACTACCCCTGGCGGTAGTACCACGGGGGTCCTAGCGGTAGTACCGCTCAAAAACACACAATGAGACATAGGACTTTGTGAAAATGATGTAGGCAACGACTAGTCAGTGTAACAAGAAGATAACACCAACAAGATATATTGACTAGTCATTTTGTATTCTTTCTTCAACATGAGAGAAAGGTGGGGGCGGTGGCCGAAGCCACATATGTTTGAGACAAAGGTATGACACCACAAAGAATTATCCTTATGTTCATGACCAACGCTCGTCTTTGAAGCACAAGTGCCATTTAATAATGGCCAACGTGAGAGACTTGATCGATTTATGCATAATGGGGGGAGGGAAAGTTCATTGAGAGAACAACACTCCCCCTATGTCCATGCCTACACCTAGAACAAGATGTAATGCAGAGTGCCTAGTTTCAATCCACATTACTTGAATTAATGATATTTAGGTCATGCCTTAACTCCCGGAACCTTGCTTCATCTAGGGGCTTAGTGAAAATATCTACAAGTTGCTCTTCAGTGTTGATGAAGTGAACCTCAATATCACCTTGCTTGATATGTTCACGAATGAAGTGATGGAGAATATCAATATGCTTGGTCTTGCTATGTTGCACCGGATTGAGGGAAATCTTGATAGCAATTTGATTGTCACATAGAAGAGGCACTTTGTCACAAGTGACACCGTAATCCTTTAAAGTTTACCTCATCCATAGCAACTATGCACAACAACTTGCAGCTGCCACATACTCAGCTTCGGTGGAAGATAGTGAGACACAATTCTGCTTCTTTGAAGACCAACTTACTAGTGAACGACCAAGGAATTGGAATAGTCCAGAAGTTGACTTCCTCTCCACACAGTCTCGTGCCCAATCTGAGTCAGAATAGCCCACTAGGTTGAAGTTTGCTCCTTTGTCATACCATAGACCAAAGTTTGGGGTATGAGCCAAATATCGAAAGATCCGCTTAACAGCCATAAAATTTCTTTCTTTTGGTGCAGATTGAAACCATGCACAAATCCCTACACTCAACATGATATCCGGTCTAGATGCACAAATGTAAAGAAGGGATCCAATCATGGAGCAATATACCTTTTGATCCACTGCTTTACCATTGGGATCACCATCAAGCTTGCATCTTGTTGGCATGGGAAACTTGACCGACTTGACATCCTCTCGCTCGAACCTCTTGATCATGTCTTGAGTGTACTTGGCATGTTTGATGAAGGTCCCTTCTCAGCCTTTTTAATATCGAACCCGAGGAAGAACTTCAACTCACCCATCATAGACATCTCAAATTTCTCGGTCATTAGTGCAGCAAATTCTGATTCGTTAGGGGAACCAAAAATGATATCATCAACATATAGTTGGCATATGAACAAATCCCCCTTGACCCTCTTAGTAAAAAGAGTCGGATCTATCTTCGCAATTTCAAACCCACGATCTTGTAATAACTCAGTAAGGTACTCATACCACGCACGTGGGGCTTGTTTAAGGCCATAGAGTGCCTTATTATGTTTGTACACATGATTGGGGAGCTTGGGATGTTCGAACCCTGGGGGTTGTTTGACATAGACCAACTCATTTAAAGGACCATTAAGAAAAGCACTTTTCACATCCATTTGTTGTAATCTGAAATTGTGATGAGAAGAAAATGCAAGCAGCATGCGAATAGATTCTAGACGAGCAACAGGGGCAAATGTTTCACCGTAGTCGATACCCTCGACTTGGGAGTAGCCTTGAGCCACCAATCTTCCCTTTTTTTGAATCACAATCCCATTGGCATCTTGCTTGTTTTTGAAGATCCATTTGGTCCCAATGACATTATGTTCCTCCTTTGGTCTTGGAACCAAATTCTAGACTTGATTACGCTCGAAGTTGTTGAGTTCTTCATGCATGGCCATAAGCCAATCCTCATCATCGAGCGCTTCCTGTACCTGTTGAGGTTCACAATAATTCCAAATTTGTAGACAAGTGGATACTCCCCTTTTCAAACTGCCAAGCACATTCTTCATAAGATGTGACTTGACTCTCAGCTTGTACGCAATCTTGGCAGCGCGACACTCCAAGAGTTCTGCATTGGATAACTGGGGAGCATCGACTTGATTACTTTGCTTGCCCTTGCATTTTGATCCTCCCTTGGCACTAGTAGCCCTCTTAGGAGCTGCAGAAGGGAATTGAGAGAAAGCATCCTGATCAACTTGATTTTCGACTTGAGAAGGTCACTGGTTTGTCCTTGTTCTTGTGGTTTCTCTTGATCTTGATCTTGTTCTTCTATTTGGTCTAGATCTTATAGTTGCACTTGATCTTGATCTTGAGCAGATTCGGAACTTTGTGTAAGAACTTCTACATCATGGGACACATCACCATCTTTGAGCAATTGATCTTGTCCTTGAGCTTGTTCAACTGGTTGAGGGTCTTCTCTTTGTTCATCGGAAGTGTGTGGGGCTTGTGAGGATGATGGCTCCACTTGAGTAGAGCATTGTCCTTCTCCTTCGGCCACAAGGGGTTCCTCAATGCGGAGTATTTGACCAATCCCCATTCTTCTTATGGCTTGGGGAGGAATTTCATCACCTACATCACATAGACCACTTTGCTCCACTTGGGAGCCATTATTTTCATCAAACTCCACCTTACACGTCTCCTCAATGAGCTCGGTGGACTTGTTGAGGACACGGTAAGCATGAGAGTTTGTAGCATAACCAACAAAGATGCCCTCTTGCGCTCTAGAATCGTATTTAGCTAAATGTGCACCTTTCTTGAGAATGAAACACTTACACCCGAATATCCGGAAGTACTTGAGATTGGGTTTTTTTCCGGTGAGAATCTCATATGGGGTCTTGTTCAAGCCTTTGCAGATATAGAGCCGATTGGACGCATGACATGCTGTGTTGATGGCCTCGGCCCAAAAGTTATATGGAGATTTGGATTCCTCCATCATTGTTCTTGCAGCATCCATCAACGTTCGGTTCTTCATTTCCGCCACAACATTTTTTTGAGGGGTATATGGTGCTGAATATTGATGTTTTATTCCCTCATCACCTAGAAACTCATCCAAGGTGTAGTTCTTGAACTCAGTGCCGTTGTCACTTCTAATCATCAAAATCTTTGCTTCATGTTGACGTTGAGCTTCATTAGAAAAGTTGATGACAGTTTGTTGAGTCTCACTCTTCCTCTTGAAGAAATATACCCAGGTGTATCTTGAGTAGTCATCAACAATCACCAAGCAGTACTTTCTGCCCCCAAGACTATCAAATGATTGAGGACCGAAGAGATCCATATGAAGGAGCTCCAACGACCTCTTAGTGTAAATGAGAGTCGTTGGACGAAGAGCAGTTTCATGAATCTTTCCTTCAATGCAGGCACTGCAAGCACGATCTCTGGCAAAACTCACATTCGTTAGTCCACGAATATGGCCCCCTTTGAGGAGACTTTGCAAAGATCTCATATTGACATGAGATAGTCGGCGATGCCAAAGCCAACCCACATCAACTTTAGCCATTAGACAAGTCGCAGTCTTAGTGGGTCGCTTTGAAAAGTTCACTACATAGAGACCATTTTCGACATATCCAACATAGACTACTTTAAGAGTCTTGCTCCACAAAAGGACCACAGTATCAAGATTAAAGAATGTGGAAAAGCCCATAATTGCAAGTTGACGAACCGAAAGTAAATTGTAAGCAAGGGACTCAACAAGCATGACCTTGTCAATAGATAACTCTTGAGAGATGACCACCTTACCTAATCCCAATACCTTTAACGATGATGCATCGGCCAATTGGACATGGGTGGGCATAGATGGGGAAGGATGCACATCCACCACTAAGTCCTTGCTTCCGGTCATATGATTTGTTGCTCCACTAACGAGCAACCATGACACCCCACCGGAAGAAAACTCCTGCAATACATCAAGGCTTGGTTTTAGGTACCCATTTTTGAATGGGTCCTTTAGTGTTAGAGACAAGGGTCTTAGGAACCCAAATAGCCCTGTCACATCCCTAACCCTTAAGCAAGATAGCATTGTTCTCATGTCTTCTTTGCATTTGCATCTAAGAAGTTTCAACAAAAACAACAAAGTGGCAAAGGAAATACTCAAAACCCTAGCCACCATTTCAACTAAAGGAAATCTCAAACTAGTTCAAAATCAATGAACCCAAAATGGCCTCAAGAAATGTTCAAACTTTCTGATAAATCATGAAAGTAAATGAGCATTGGAGAAAACTATTTCTTTGACACCTTAAGCTTTTTAAATTAATGCAAAAGCCACTGGTTTCAAATTTAAAAATTGAAATCAAAAACTATAATTTTCCAAAAATGTTGAAAACCCTGGAAATGGTTGGGGATATTATAAAAAATATTTCAGGAGGTCTAAAATAGTTTTTACTTTTTGTTTTGGAGCTGAATTAATTGGCAAAACAATAATTAGCAAAACAGAAAAACAAAAAAACAGAGAAAATGGAAAAAACTTACCTGTCGCCCAAGCCTGGCCCGATCCATCTCCCCGCTCGTCCCCTCCCTCGGGCCAGTAGGCAGCAGGAGGTGGCCGCCGCCTCCTCCGGCGCGGCCACGCACCTGCGTGCCTGCCTGGCCGCCGCCTCGCGCTGGCGACGACGGGGATAAGCTCCCAGAGCCTCCCCTATCCATTCCCCGCCTCGGTTGTCCTCCTCCTCCCGGATGTCCTCCTCCTCCTTGCTGCCGCCATTAGAGCCGAGCTCGAGCTCGAGCTGCCCGTGCCCCTGGCCATAGGATCCCCTCCCAGAGCACGCCTATAGCTCCGCCTCGTCGCCCTGGTCATCTCTGCAGAAGCCGAAGCTTCCTCGAGCCCTACAACGCTCGCAACGCCGTCGTCTTCCACCTCCGGCCGCCGGACCTCTCCCGTCGATTCGCTTCCTCCGGCGCATCCCCGAGCCCCTCTTCAGCGCCATCGGAACCGCCGTGAGCTTGTCGTCGTTTCCCCTCTTGCCCCACGCTCTCCCGTGCATCGTATCCTAGTTCCCCACCAAGGCCGAGAGCTTCCCGCCGCCGGCCATGTCGCTGCCGTCGCTGTGATGACTCATCCACGCGCCCGAGCTAGGATTCGAGCTCTTGGAGCCTCCAGGAGCGTGCCGAGCCCTCCAGCTGCCCTCCCCGTGCCCTAGAACCGCCCCTCATAGAAGGCGAAGCTTCGGCCGCCGCTCCGGCTCATCACCGACGCCTCTTCCGGCGACCCCAGCCTCCCCAGATGGTCCTGCCAGATCGGCCACTTCGCGAGCATGCTGTATTTGCCAACCGCGCACGTTTTGGTGCTGTGCAGCGCCGTCTAGGTCGCCTCCGGCGAGCCCTCCGCCGCGGGCTTGGTCGCCGGCGACCACCCTCCGGTGGGCGTCGACGTGGCCGACCATTAGGGCGTAATCGCCCTCCCCTCAGTCGCTGCCAGAGGGCCCCACGCCTGGTCAAACCCCAATTAGGGGCTGGTCAGCGCGGGATTAGTCCTAGAGAGGCTGACCAGTGGGGCCCCCCTGTCAGGTTTGACCTGAACAGGTCGGCTGACCTGCTGACGTCAGCCTGAGGCAGTAAATAGAATTTCCAGTTTAAAACTAATTCAGGAAATTGCTAAAATTTGTAAAAATCATAGAAATTAATATGTAACTCCAATGAAAATAATTTATATATGAAAAAGTATCACAAAAATTCAAGGATTCTGATTATGCTATTTTCAACCATGTTTGAAAAAGTTACAGAACCCTAAATTGTGATATAAGGAATAATTCAATTATTTTAATCACTTTATAAACGGAATTTGCAAAAATATTCAAATTTCATTATATATGCAATGATCACACACTGCCCTAATTACAAATCAGTATCATAACATGACATTTCATGCATGTTAACATCAAGTTGATCTGAGCATCAGGTCGAATCAATTAAACCGGTATCCGAGAATACCCTGTTTGAATTGCTATTTGAATGTGATTCAAATCAACTCTAAACCTAATACATGTTGAAAATAATAACTTATCACCTTGCATTCTCATGCTATGCTCATGCATCATTTTGAGTGCATATGATTGTTATTGAATGTTGCCATTCTTTTCGGTAGGCTCCGCACCCCCGGATTCCACCGAATATCCGTCTGACGGATATCGTTCCTCCTCTGAGCAACAAGGCAAGCAACCCTTTTGATCATCCCGATAAATCCCATGTTCTTGCTCCTGCACCTATTTATTGCATTAGGATCAAATGCTTCAACTGCTTTTGCCACGATAGTTGGACCCACTTCCTTTGCATGACTTAACCTTGTCACAGTAAATAGCCAAAGCTTGCAACCTAGCATACCTGGTAGTTGCTTGAGCTATGATGTGCCTTATCCTGCTATGCATGCTATGCTTAGAGTTGTGTATGGTCTGTCATCTGGGAGATGAACAGAATTGTGAAATGTGTTTGATGAGCAAAGGTTGTGTGCTGAACTTGATTTGGTAAAGGTACCGGTGAAAGGCTGTGTAGGAGTACATGGCGGGTTGTTTCATTGGAACCGTCCTTAGGAACTGAGTTCCGTGTATGTAATCCAAGACTAGATACTACCAGATGCTGGGCCCTGAAATATGACCCCGCTCGGCCTATTAATCGCGTAGTACTCGGTCCAGGAGTTGCAAGTAGTTTCTGGTGTTTATAGTAATGCTGGAGGCCGTGCATGGTGCTGACCTGAGAGGTGGGCCGTGATGCGGTAGGCAGTGGCACGGTGTACCAAGTGGCACCCGGATGGTGGGCTTGGGAACCCTGCGCACATCGTTTGAGGCCGTGGCGGAAACCCCGGCCGGACATCCGTACGGGTTACTCTCAGATAGGCGACAAACCTGGACTAGGTACTAGTGTGGTTAACGGTCGTGGCCGACTCCCTCGCTGGGCTTCCGCTTGAAGGTTGCCGAGGTGCATGACGTGCACATGGCGATAAGTGGCGAGAGCGTGTGTGACGAAGTACACCCCTGCAGGGTTATGATCTATTCGAATAGCCGCGTCCGCAGATATGGACTACTTGGAGACATATGTTGTTCATAGATAACTTCAATGGTTACTCATAAAATTGTCAAGATAAGCGTGAGTGTCGTGGACGACATTTCCGTATGGAGACGGGATGATTCCACGATAGTGTATTGTTGTGGTGTTAGTGGACTCGTGTGCGAGAAATCAAGTTGTCAAAACTAATTTCAAAGTGCAAGTTGTCTAGCCACGAGTCAAATGCTGGCTTCCCGCATGAAACCCCACAATACCTTTTGATACGTTGCATGAGTAGTTAGTTCTCCTAAAGTCTTGCTGAGTACCTTCGTACTCATGTTTGCTTAATAAATGTTGCATAGGTTGCTAATGACCCTAATGGAGGGTTCTTCGTAGACATCGACGACGACGAGTAGCTGGTGTCCCAGCTACGATCTGGCCCTACGTCGGCTCTGTAGTATAGTCAGGCCATGTGCCTTCTAGTTGCCCTGTCTGTACCCAGACAGTTTATAACTCTTCCGCTGGCTTGTATTGTATGACTACTATTATGGGTCGTGAGACCCTTAATGTGTAATATTATGTGTGTGGCTCTTCCGAGCCTCTTAAATAAAGCTTGTATGTTTATGGTTATGTTGTGATGCCATCGATGTATCTATACATATCGGTATGCCATGCGTACATGTGTCTTACTTGGTATGTATGGGGTTCGAATACCTAGTCGTGAACTTTAGTAGCACTCCTTACAAGGAAATGCCCCTTTGTGATCCAACGAGCCTTGGTAGTTCGCTACTGCTCCGGACACATTGGTTGACAGGCGTGTGTCCTTCTTAGCTGTTGTGTCTGTCCCCTTTGGGGAAATGTCACGCGATGTAATGGAGTCCTTGTATCTTGCTATGACTCGTCTACATTCGCCGATGACCGACACCTGCTTTGTTGGGTCAGGTATGCCTGTCCTTGTGCGGTACTGCCACTTTGGTTCATGACTACACATGTCGATGCGGGTTCTTTGACATTGGATTGCTAGCGACACTATCGCATACGTGAGTCAAAAGACGCAAACGGTCCCGGCTAAGGTAAAGCTGCAGCCGTGGAGTTAACCGTGCGTGAGACCACAAAGGGATGCGATGTGTTACAGCCTAGATTCCTATGACTTAGGATCGGGGTCCCGACAGCGTTGGTATGAGAGCCTGACTGACTGTAGGATTACTAACCCAAACTGGTCGAAGTTGAGTCTAGAATTGCTTTAGTTATATATAAGGGAATTGTTTGTGGGAGGGAACGTAAGACTCTTGTTCTCTTCTCAAGTTATTATATTCTGGTCATCCTCGTCTTTTCTGCGGGAATTAAGGACTAGGTTACTCATCTTCTCCTAGGCTCGTGATTCTGCTCGGTAGATTATAGGACTACGGGTCAAGAGACATTGGGTTTCTTCTATTCCTAGGAAGCAGGAAGTAAGTTTGGTGACCAGAGAGTTGAACTTGATAGTTCAGTGGTTACGCTATTCCATTTTTGGGTTGTCTCAGAATTTGTTTTTGAGCATTTACAGCCGTTATGCTGCCCAATTTTGCATTCAGAGCTCTAATGCTTTTGCATTATTCTCTATTTACAGATGCCTGGCCGTCCTTCTCGTCAGGTGGTACGTCTGACCAGGTGCATTGATGTACTGGGTCATACGGCCATGCTGGTCAGGGTGATGTCGGTGTGCGGTTACCGCTGGTACCCCGAGTACACAGTGGAGGAACAGTACCGAGACTTCAACCAGAGCTAGTACATCTGCACTGTTAGGGTATTCCTAGACTACCCTGGAGCGGAGAAGCCAATCCATTGGTCCTATGGGTTGGGGGTCACCGTTGACATGGCAGTAGAGGATGCTGCCTATTCAATGCTGACTATTATGAGAGCGAGACATGCACTGCTGCAGAATTCAGAGTTCTGCTATGTTCCGGCCTCTCAGTCTGGTGAAGAGGGATACCTCAGTGGAGTCTATTTTGATTCTTCCATGGAGGATCCACTTCTGCAGTCCACTGTTGAGATGCTAGAGAACAGAGACAGGGATGCTCGTGCTCTCCGCATGGAGCTTTATGCCACCCGTGCCCGTCTGTGGACAGTTTTGACGCAACTGGCACCGGTAGTCCAGACACGGTATGGAGAGATGGAGATGTTGAACCCTATTAGGACCCATCTTCCGGCTCATGTTGACTGGCCAGCTATAGGAGGAGTCACACCTCTTCGGGGACCCCTCTTACCACCAGTCAGGGGACCAAGGCCACATCCGTGTCCTTATGGACCCCAGGGATCTCAGGCTATAGTGTTTCCTGATCCGCAGGTTGAGCTTCCAGGTCATGGAGGTAATCTCTATGAGATGTTCTATGCAGATTCCTGAGTTGTGAGCGGAAGGATAGTATGGTAGTAGCCGTACATTCACAGTCCTGCGTGACTTGTGAAGTATGGTAGTAATGTGAAATGAATTCCGGAGGCCTAGATAAATAATGTATAGGAAGCTTGTAAGCCTCTGATGAGTAGTTCCACCATTTCAGTAGTTTGCTCTTCGGGTAAGTTTGTACTGAACTATGTAAGAGTGTGTATGAACCATGGTGTATATATAGCAGTTGCTTGTTACCATGTTGTTCGGATATTCATTTCCGCATTCCGTGTGTTCAGTACATTCTTAATCCATAGCTAGTATTGATATGATATTGGTCTAAGCTATGAGTTTGTTTGTCAGGATGGTGTTCACCAGGTTGAACCGTGCCCCTGCTCATGAGCAAGGCGAGGGTAGTCAAGCGTCGCAGGAAGACCTACCTCACCCACCTTCTCTGGTGGAAGTGATGCTTGAGGCAGAAAGAAACAAAAGGGAGACCAACCGACTGCTAGAGCGTATTGAGCAGAATACGGCTCCACAGCCTAGGAATGCTGAAGTGTCCCTCAATGACTTCGTGAAGCTGAATCCTCCAAAGTTTCATCATTCCGTCGATCCCCTCGACGCTGATGACTGGCTGTGCAGCATCTCACGCAAGATTCGCTCTACGAATGTGTCTGAGGCCGACAAGGTGACCTTCGCGACGTATTTCCTGGAGGGACCTGCCAATCTGTGGTGGGAGAATTTTGAAGCTATGCGTCCCGCTGAACCAGTGGCCACATGGGCAGACTTCAGCGCAGCTTTTCGTCTGCACCATATTCCAGAGGGCCTGATGGACAGAAAGAGAGAGGAGTTATGTGCCTTCACTCAGGGCAAGTTGTCTGTGGATGCCTATAGCTGCGAGTTCGGTAACATCGCCTGCTATGCAACAGAGGAGGTGTCTACTGACGCCAAGAAGCAATCAAGATTCCGTAAGGGTCTGAGCCCTGAGCTCCGTCGAGACCTGCGCCTCCATGAGTGTGCAAGTTTTCAAGCCCTAGTCAACAAAGCGATCAGTGCGGAGAATGGTCATACTGACTTCGAAGCCACAAGGAAGCACTCCCGTGACTTTGGCTCATCTTCTGGTTCCGCGTTTCCAAAACGCAGGCTGTGGGTTCCAAACAGTTCTCTGCCGCCAAGATACACTCCGAGGCCATCCTACGTGGCGCTTCAGAAGAATCAGGCCAACCCTCCAGCAAAAGCTTATGGTGGTCCAGCTAGCAATGCTGCACCACGTGCCAACTAGGTGATATGCTACAAGTGTGGAGAACCAGGGCATTATTCCCGTGAGTGTCCTCAGAATGTGGGTGCCAAGCAACCCGGAAAGTCCGTCGGGCAGGCCAAGTCGGGCAAAGCTTATTATGTGAAGCCAACTCCTGCACGTGGCTGTGTGAACTATGTGTCAGCAGAAGAAGCCGCAGAGGATCCCGACGTCATGCTGGGTGCGCTCCTTGTTAATCATCACCCAGCGTCCGTTCTCTTTGACACTGGGTCTTCTCACTCCTTCATTTCAGAAAGTTATGCACAGTTGCATAACATGTCATTTTGTGATATGCCAATTCCGTTGGTCGTCCAAACCCCTGGTAGTAAATGGCAAACCTCTAGGATAACCTATGACAATGAAATTATGGTAGACAGGCTAGTTTTTCTAGCCTCATTGATAGCATTAAAATCTTCGGATATTAATATCATCTTGGGCATGGACTGGATGTTAGCTCACTATGCCAAGATTGATACTCACTCTAGAAATATCCAGCTTACCCATTCCTCGGGTGAGATAGTAAATGTCTCTACTCGAGTTGCCAAATGCCAACTCTATTCCCTAAATGCCAACCCTCTTCCGGAACTTGAAGACATTCCGGTAGTCCGTGACTTCCCGGATGTTTTTCCAGAGGAACTGCCAGGAATTCCACCTGACAGAGATGTAGAGTTTGTGATAGACCTTGTTCCGGGAACTGTCCCAATAGCCAGAAGACCTTATAAGATGGCACCCCTGGAGCTAGCCGAACTTAAGAAGCAATTAGATGAGGCCTTGAACAAGGGTTTCATTCGTCCTAGCTCTTCTCCTTGGGCTTGCCCCGTCCTCTTCCTCAAGAAGAAAGACGGAACGGATCGGATGGTTGTAGATTACCGACCAGTTAATCTGGTCACCATTAAGAACAAGTATCCGCTCCCCAGAATCAACGAGCTGTACGATAAGCTCGCTGGATCCTCAGTCTTCTCCAAAATGGATTTGAGGTTGGGATACCATCAAATCAAGATCAAGAACGGGGACATTCCAAAAATGGCTTTTGTTACTCGTTATGGCCAACATGAGTACACCGTTATGTCCTTCGGTTTAACCAATGCCCCACCCACCTTCTCTCGGCTGATGAATTCAATCTTTATGGAGTATTTGGATAAATTCGTCGTAGTATACCTCGATGATATTCTCATCTACTCAAAGAATGAACAAGAACATGCCGAGCATCTAAGGCTGGTATTGATGAAACTTCGAGAGCATCGCCTTTATGCCAAATTTTGAAAATGTGAATTCTGGTTACCAGAAGTGACCTATCTAGGCCACGTAATCTCTGGTAAGGGTATTGCTGTCAATCCCGAGAGAGTTCAAGCTGTCCTTGATTGGACTCAACCTGAATCGGTTAAGCAAGTTAGGAGTTTTCTTCGTCTAGCGAGCTATTATCGCCGCTTTGTCGAGAATTTCTCCAAGGTTGCAAAGCCTCTAACTGAACTCCTCAAGAAAGATAAAAAGTTTGAGTGGACACCGCAGTGTGAGCATAGTTTTCAGGAACTGAAAAGACGCGTGACTTCCGCACCTGTGTTGCTACCACCAGATTTCTCTAAGGACTTTGTTATCTACTGCGACGCCTCGCGACAAGGATTAAGTTGCATTCTCATGCAAGATCGTCATGTGATCGCATACGCATCTCGACAGTTGCGTCCACATGAGGATAATTATCCCACACATGACCTTGAGCTTGCAGCTGTGGTCCATGCACTATAAACCTGGCGACATTACCTTTTGGGTAATCGTTGCGAAATATTCACTGATCACCAAAGTCTGAAATATATCTTCACCCAGCCGGATTTGAATCTCAGGCATAGACGATGGGTTGAGTTGATCTCGGATTATGAATTAGGGATAACTTACACCCCGGGGAAGGCCAATGTTATGGCCGATGCACTAAGTCGTAAATCTTATTGTAACAATTTGATGATACAACAAGGTCAACCACATCTCCATGAGGACTTTCGGAAGTTGAATCTTCATATTGTTCCTCAAGGATTCCTTTCTACCCTGGTGGCGAAGCCTACTCTTAAGGATCAAATTATAACTGGCCAAAAGCGTGACAAGGGTATATCACGGATCAAGGAGAATATTTTTATCGGAAACGCTAAAGAATTTTCCATGAATGATCAAGGTGTTGTGTTCTTCCAGAATCGTTTAGTGGTTCCTAAGAACCCACATCTAAGGCAGTTAATCCTTAAGGAGGCTCATGATTCTCCTCTCACCATTCATCCCGGTAGTACTAAGATGTATCAGGACCTACGCCAGAGGTTCTGGTGGACTAGGATGAAGAGAGAAATTGCTGAGTTCGTTGCTAACTGCGACGTTTGTCGCCGAGTTAAGGCAGAACATCAAAGGCCTGCTGGCACCCTTCAACCTTTAGCTATTCCTGAATGGAAATGGGATAAAGTTAGCATGGATTTCATTACCGGATTCCCCAAGACCAAGAAAGGAAATAATGCTATCTTTGTGGTCATTGACCGTCTTTCCAAAGTGGCTCATTTTCTTCCTGTTCGTGAGAGTATAACAGCTAGCCAGCTAGCAGAGTTATATATCTCTCGAATAGTGTCTCTTCATGGTGTTCCCCTGGAAATTAACTCGGACCGTGGAAATATCTTTACTTCTCGCTTCTGGGAAAGTTTTCAGAATGCCATGGGGACTCACTTATCTTTTAGCACTGCCTTCCATCCTCAATCAAGTTGTCAAGTAGAAAGAGTGAATCAAATCTTAGAAGATATGCTCCGAGCCTGTGTTATTTCGTTCGGTATGAATTGGGAGAAGTGCCTTCCATTCGCCGAATTCGCTTATAACAATAGTTATCAATCAAGCTTGGGCAAAGCCCCTTTTGAAGTTCTCTATGGACGAAGATGTCGAACCCCTCTTAATTGGTCAGAAACCGGAGAGAGGCAACTCTTTGGCCCGGACATGATCCAGGATGCAGAAGAGCAGGTTCGCATTATTCGTGAAAAGTTGAAAACAGCCCAGTCTCGTCAAGAGAGCCAATATGATCATCATCATAAGGCTGTGACCTTTGAAGTTGACGAGAAGGCTTACCTTCGGGTTACACCTTTGAAGGGTACCCATCGATTCGGTATCAAGGGCAAATTGGCTCCTCGTTACATTGGTCCTTTTCGCATTCTTACCAAACGAGGAGAAGTTGCCTACCAGTTGGAACTTCCTCCGCATCTTTCCAAGGTTCATGATGTTTTCCACGTCTCGCAACTCAGGCCTTGCTTTTCGGATCCTATCCGTGAAGTGGACCACGAAACGCTTGATCTACAAGATAACCTTTCTTACCGAGAATACCCCGTGCGTATTCTTGATCAAGCTGAGCGTACCACTCGACGTTGAAACCTCAAGTTTCTTAAAGTTCAATGGTCAAATCATTCTAAAAAGGAGGCAACTTGGGAAAGAGAGGATCGTCTCCGACTTGAGTATCTTGCGTTATTCCCGACGACTTCTAAATCTCGAGACGAGATTCTTTTGAGTGGGGGTGAGTTGTCACATCCCTAACCCTTAAGCAAGATAGCATTGTGCTCATGTCTTCTTTGCATTTGCATCTGAGAAGTTTCAACAAAAACAACAAAGTGGCAAAGGAAATACTCAAAACCCTAGCCACCATTTCAATTAAAGGAAATCTCAAACTAGTTCAAAATCAATGAACCCAAAATGGCCTCAAGAAATGTTCAAACTTTCAGATAAATCATGAAAGTAAATGAGCATTGGAGAAAACTATTTCCTTGACACCTTAAGCTTTTTAAATTAATGCAAAAGCCACTGGTTTCAAATTTAAAAATTGAAATCAGAAACTATAATTTTCCAAAAATGTTGAAAACCTTGGAAATGGTTGGGGATATTATAACAAATATTTCAGGAGGTCTAAAATAGTTTTTACTTTTTGTTTTGGAGCTGAATTAATTGGCAAAACAATAATTAGCAAAACAGAAAAACAAAAAAACAGAGAAAATGGAAAAAAACTTACCTGTCGCCCAAGCCTGGCCCGGCCCATCTCCCCGCTCGTCCCCTCCCTCGCGCCAATAGGCAGCAGGAGGTGGCCGCCGCCTCCTCCGGCGCGGCCACGCACCTGCGTGCCTGCCTGGCCGCCGCCTCGCGCTGGCGACGACGGGAATAAGCTCCCCAGAGCCTCCCCTATCCATTCCCCGCCTCGGTTCTCCTCCTCCTCTCGGATCTGCTCCTCCTCCTTGCTGCCGCCATTAGAGCCGAGCTCGAGCTCGAGCTGCCCGTGCCCCTGGCCATAGGATCCCCTCCCAGAGCACGCCTTTAGCTCCGCCTCGTCGCCCTAGTCATCTCTGTAGAAGCCGAAGCTTCCTCGAGCCCTGCAACGCTCGCAACGCCGTCGTCTTCCACCTCCGGCCGCCGGACCTCTCCCGTTGATTCGCTTCCTCCGGCGCAGCCCCGAGCCCCTCTTCAGCACCATCGGAACCTCCGTGAGCTTGTCGTTGTTTCCCCTCTTGCCCCACGCTCTCCCGTGCATCGTATCCTAGTTCCCCACCAAGGCCGAGAGCTTCTCGCCGCCGGCCATGTCGCTGCCGTCGCTGTGATGACTCATCCACGCGCCCGAGCTAGGATTCGAGCTCCTGGAGCCTCCAGGAGCGTGCCGAGCCCTCCAGCTGCCCTCCCCGTGCCCTAGAACCGCCCCTCATAGAAGGCCGAGCTTCGGCCACTGCTCCGGCTTATCGCCGACGCCTCTTCCGGCAACCCTAGCCTCCCCAGATGGTCCTGCCAGATCGGCCACTTCGCGAGCATGCTGTAGCTGCCAACCGCGCGCGTTTTGGTGCTGTGCAGCGCCGTCTAGGTCGCATCCGGGGAGCCCTCCGCCGCGGGCTTGGTCGCCGGCGACCACCCTCCGGTGGGCGTCGACGTGGCTGACCATTAGGGCGTAATCGCCCTCCCCTCGGTCGCTGCCAGAGGGCCCCACGCCTCGTCAAACCCCAATTAGGGGCTGGTCAGCGTGGGATTAGTCCTAGAGAGGCTGACCAGTGGGGCCCCCCTGTCAGGTTTGACCTGAACAGGTCGGCTGACCTGCTGATGTCAGCCTGAGGCAATAAATAGAATTTCCAGTTTAAAACTAATTCAGGAAATTGCTAAAATTTGTAAAAATCATAAAAATTAATATGTAACTCTAATGAAAATAATTTATATATGAAAAAGTATCAGAAAAATTCAAGGATTCTGATTATGCTATTTTCAACCATGTTTGAAAAAGTTACAGAACCCTACATTGTGAAATAAGGAATAATTCAATTCTTCTAATCACTTTATAAATGGAATTTGCAAAAATATTCAAATTTCATTATATATGCAATGATCACACACTGCCCTAATTTCAAATCAGTATCATAACATGACATTTCATGCATGTTAACATCAAGTTGATCTGAGCATCAGGTCGAATCAATTAAACCGGTATCCGAGAATACCCCGTTTGAATTGCTATTCGAATGTGATTCAAATCAACTCTAAACCTAATACATGTTGAAAATAATAACTTATCACCTTGCATTCTCATGCTATGCTCATGCATCATTTTGAGTGCATATGATTGTTATTGAATGTTGCCATTCTTTTCGGTAGGCTCCGCACCCCCGGATTCCACCGCATATCCGTCTGACGGATATCGTTCCTCCTCTGAGCAACAAGGCAGGCAACCCTTTTGATCATCCCGATAAATCCCATGTTCTTGCTCCTGCACCTATTTATTGCATTAGGATCAAATGCTTCAACTGCTTTTGCCACGATAGTTGGACCCACTTCCTTTGCATGACTTAACCTTGTCACAGTAAATAGCCAAACCTTGCAACCTAGCATACCTGGTAGTTGCTTGAGCTATGATGTGCCTTATCCTGCTATGCATGCTATGCTTAGAGTTGTGTATGGTATGTCATCTGGGAGATGAACAGAATTGTGAAATGAGTTTGATGAGCAAAGGTTGTGTGTTGAACTTGATTTGGTAAAGGTACCGGTGAAAGGCTGTGTAGGAGTACATGGCGGGTTGTTTCATTGGAACCGTCCTTACGAACTGAGTTCCGTGTATGTAATCCAAGACTAGATACTACCACATGCTGGGCCCTGAAATATGACCCCGCTCGGCCTATTAATCGCGTAGTACTCGGTCCAGGAGTTGCAAGTAGTTTCTGGTGTTTATAGTAATGCTGGAGGCCGTGCATGGTGCTGACCTGAGAGGTGGGCCGTGATGCGGTAGGCAGTGGCACGGTGTACCAAGTGGCACCCGGATGGTGGGCTTGGGAACCCTGCGCACATCGTTTGAGGCCGTGGCGGAAACCCCGGCCGGACATCCGTACGGGTTACTCTCAGATAGGCGATAAACCTGGACTAGGTACTAGTGTGGTTAACGGTCGTGGCCGACTCCCTCGCTGGGCTTCCGCTTGAAGGTTGTCGAGGTGCATGACGTGCACATGGCGATAAGTGGCGAGAGCGTGTGTGACGAAGTACACCCGTGCAGGGTTATGATCTATTCGAATAGTCGCGTCCGCGGATATGGACTACTTGGAGACATATGTTGTTCATAGATAACTTCAATGGTTACTCATAAAATTGTCAAGATAAGCGTGAGTGTCGTGGACGGCATTTCCGTATGGAGACGGAATGATTCCACGATAGTGTATTGTTGTGGTGTTAGTGGACTCGTGTGCGAGAAATCAAGTTGTCAAAACTAATTTCAAAGTGCAAGTTGTCTAGCCACGAGTCAAATGTTGGCTTCCCGCATGAAACCCCACAATACCTTTTGATACCTTGCATGAGTAGTTAGTTCTCCTAAAGTCTTGCTGAGTACCTTCGTACTCATGTTTGCTTAATAAATGTTGCAGAGGTTGCTAATGACCCTAATGGAGGGTTCTTCGTAGACATCGACGACGACGAGTAGCTGGTGTCCCAGCTACGATCTGGCCCTACGTCGGCTCTGTAGTATAGTCCGGCCATGTGCCTTCTAGTTGCCCTGTCTGTACCTAGACAGTTTATAACTCTTCCGCTGGCTTGTATTGTATGACTACTATTATGGGTCGTGAGACCCTTAATGTGTAATATTATGTGTGTGGCTCTTCCGAGCCTCTTAAATAAAGCTTGTATGTTTATGGTTATGTTGTGATGCCATCGATGTATCTATACATATCGGTATGCCATGCGTACGTGTGTCTTACTTGGTATGTATGGGGTTCGAATACCTAGTCGTGAACTTTAGTAGAACTCCTTACAAGGAAATTCCCCTTTGTGATCCAACGAGCCTTGGTAGTTCGCTACTGCTCCGGACACATTGGTTGACCGGCATGTGTCCTTCTTAGCTGCTGTGTTTGTCCCCTTTGGGGAAATGTCACGCGATGTAATGGAGTCCTTGTAGCTTGCTACGACTCGTCTACATTCGCCGATGACCGACACCTGCTTTGTTGGGTCAGGTATGCCTGTCCTTGTGCGGTACTGCCACTTTGGTTCATGGCTACACATGTCGATCCGGGTTCTTTGACATTGGATTGCTAGCGACAGTATCGCATACGTGAGTCAAAAGACGCAAACGGTCCCGGCTAAGGTAAGGCTCCAGCCGTGGAGTTTACCGTGCGTGAGACCACAAAGGGATGTGATGTGTTACAGGCTAGATTCCTATGGCTTAGGATCGGGGTCCCGACAAGCCCATTCAATGAACCCATAGTAAGAACCAACAAATTTGGCATAAACATGCCCATCACCAGCACGACATAAAACATAGGAAGGATTGAGTTTGCCTGCTGTGTTGGTAGGAATTGTTTTGCCCTTCTTGACGCTACCATGATCCACCTTGTTCCTCTTCACCTCTTGAGTCCCTTCGTCCTCTTTGAAAAAGATGTCCATGAGGGTAGTGGATCGTTTGTTCCTGTTCTTCCTTTTTCTTTTTGACTTGGATGTAAGTCCAAGTCCCTCCTTTCCTACCACACCCTTTTGATTGCTCAAGAGGTCGTTCAGGTTCTTCTCGCCTTGGATGCATGACACAAGGCCCTTGTCAAGTTTATCCCTCAACTTGGCATTTTCCTCCACAAGATGTACATGCTCACAACAAGGGTTAGTTGTACAAGCATTATCAATTAAACCGAAAGGAAGACAAGTAGAGATTTCCTTGGTAAGCTTTGCTTGGAGTTGGTCATGAAACTCTTTCAGGGAGAAATGAGCACCTTTCGAGACCTTGTGTGCCTTGTCAAGTGTGTCAAACACCACTTTGAGTCTGTCATGGCCAACCCCAAGAGCATCCTTTTCAGACTTAAGCATACGAGTAAGAACAGTAGCATGATCTAGTTCCTTTTACAATTTAGCGCGGTCATAGTTGTATGACTCCTCAAGAGCCAAACGAAGAGTGAACTCCTTTTCTAGTGCAATTGATAGTTCGTCAATCTCTTCGGCATAGTCACGACTATGTCCTTGCAGCTCGGAGATGGTCTCCTCATGAGACTCGATGAGGTCATTAGCCTCACTCAGTTGTTCCAAAAGAGAAAAAAAGTGCTTCTTGGGTTCTCCTTTGATTGTACACAGAAATTTGTCAAGATCATGCTCATTAAGTTCCACAACATCACTATCATCAACACAATTCAACAATGAAGGAGCAGTAGTGATGTTGGTCTTAATGCTGGGTGTTACCTGATCGATACCTTTGGCCATGAGGCACTTGGCGATGTTGTTATCGTTGGGGGCGTTGAAGAGAGACACATTCTTGGGAGAAGGGGTGGCAATGGCTATAGTCGCAGTTGCCACCATATCGTCATCGAAGGGGTACTCTTCAAGTGCCACCATACCCTTTGGGTGGGGTTTCTTGACAAAGTTGTTCTTGTTTGGGAATGACTTGGTTTTGTCTTTGCGAATGAGCTTGCCCCGTTGTCTTCCCTCTTCTCATAGGGACAGTCTGCCATGAAGTGACTCACATTACCGCAGTTATAGCATGTCCTCACTCGTTGCTTGGATTTGAACACACTTGAGTTGTTCTTGGTGAAATTGGGTCTTGAGTTCCTCTTGTTGCCCCAGAATTGCCTTGATGCAAGAGCCATGTTCTCGTGGTAAGCATACTTAGTGTCTTGAGGGCAGCTCTCCTCTTCCTCATCCTCTTCTTCTTCTTCGGAAGCAGACTTTGCCTTTAAAGCAAGTTTGGGTGAACCTGTCTTTGACCGAATGCGATCACGTGCATTGTCAGCGGTCTCGCTCATGATTGACATTGCAATGAATTCATCAAACACCTCACTAGAAGACAAGGAGTGGAAATCTGGTCGTTGGCGAATGACTGATGACATGGCTTTGTTGAAAGGCATGATGGCCTTGAGAAACTTGCGCTTGATCCATGTGTCATCCACATCCTTGCTCCCATGATCCTTGAGAGCAACAACATCATCACAAACTCATCGGCCTTATCAAGTACCACTTCATAGTTGGACCGTTGAATGCTTGAGCTTCCCTTGTACAACACCATAATGTGCTCCCAACAGTCCTTAGCGAGAGTGAAGGGGCGCAAGTGAGGAAGATCTTCAGGAGGAACTGCGGACTGTAGAATAAACAATGCGGCGTGATTATATTGATTGTTCGCTTCTTCTCTTGGAGTGAGGTTGCTTGGGTCATGAGGATAGTAGCCTTGCTTGATGATTCTCTATAAATTTTTTAAGCTGTTATTCAAATGAGACTTAATAGAAAGTACCCAGTTAGCAAAGTCACCCTTAACAAGCTTAGGAGGAGGACCAACAGGGTTAAGACGCGGTGTGGGAACAAGTCCTCCATAGACCATGGGAGGTGGAACTGAGGCATAGGTTCCAGTTCCATCATTTTCGAGAGGGGAAGAAGGTCGCATACCTTTAGCCGCTTCCTTAGAGGAATTGGCCTCCGAATATGTGTTCGCGGGTTTAACCACCAACGCCAGTTCGGGTGAACCTTTAATTCCCTCAATTAACTCTTTAAGCATGGTTTTGACTTCGTTCGTCAAGGACGTCTTGAGGGCGGCCATAGTCGTATTCAAGTCGTCCCTTGTGAGCGAAGTCAAGGCCATGGCCTCGGGTTGCCCATGGGGAACTCCCTCATCATCTTCCATACTCTTCGGGTGGTGAAACCCTTAATAAAGAGACGTGTCTATGATACGAGTCGAAAGGATCGATATGATTAACTAGAGGGGGGGGTGAATAGGCAACGACCACTTTTTAATTAATCTTAACAAGTTTGGGTTAGCAACATAAATGTTCTCTAAAATGACAACAAGGTGATGAGCCTATATGATGCTACCAACTATAAGCACTAAGGCAAGTAAGAGATAGTCAACAACAAAATCATACACAATGTGAAGATTAGAGATAACCGCAAGTGGAACCAATGAAGACGAGGATGTGTTACCGAAGTTCCTTCCCTTTGACAGGAAGTACGTCTCCGTTGGAGCGGTGTGGAGGCACAATGCTCCCCAATAAGCCACTCGGGTCACCGTATTCTCCTCACGCACGCACACAATGCAAGGTGCCGTGATTCCACTATAGGTGCTCTTGAAGGAGACGACCGAACCTTTACAAACAAGGTTGGGGCAAACTCCACACAAAGCTTGGAGGCGCCCAACAAGACGACGGAGCTTCACCACAATGGAATGTGGCTCCGGGGTGACCTCAACCGTCTAGGGTGCTCAAACACCCAAGAGTAACAAGATCCGCAAGGGATTAGTGGGGGGAATCAATTTTCCCTTGGTGGAAGTGTAGATGTAGGCCTTCTCAACCAATCCCTAGGAAATCAACAAGTTTGATTGGCTAGGGAGAGATATAGGGTACTTTTGAGCTTAGGGAGCAACAATGGAGCTTGAGAGGGTCAAAGGTAGGGTTCTTGAGCAAGAAGAACACTTTATATAGTGGGGGGGGGAAATCCAACCGTTTTCCCACTTACAACACGAGCCCAGCGGTACTACTGCTGGCTGCAGCAGTACTACCGCTAGCACTCCAGCGGTACTACCGCTGGCTGCAGCGATACTACCGCTGAGCCCATGGTAGCGCAAAGACACTACCGGGCCAACCAACGCCAAGAAAGTCTTCCCAAAAAGTCCGACGAAGTACAGCCGCAAGGATGGTGGTACTAAAGTCCTGGAGCGGTACTACCGCTGACCAGGGGCAGTACTACCGCTAGCTCAGCGGTACTACCGCGAGCTCTAGCGGTACTACCACTAGGCCCAGCGGTACTACCGCTAGGAGACCTTTTTCCAAGATGAGAGAAACCAGAGATGGGAACAACTCCAAAGTTGCAGGGAAAGGGGATGGAGATAAAGTGTGTGCGTGCAAGATTGATTCCACCCAAACCTTTCCACTACGGATCCCCTCTTAATAGTACGGCGTTCCTACGACTCAAAAACCACCAAAGAGAATCGTAGAGGACACCGTGCTTCTGTTCCACGGAGGGTGCCAAATCGTCTTGTGCCTTTGTTATGTATTATCTGAAAGCTTAATGCACACGATTAGTCCTTTAAGGTACTGTCATCAATCACCAAAATTACTTAGGCATAAATATGCCCTAACAACGTGGCATTAGCTTTGGCTTGCACAAATAAGGAAATTGTAGGATCGAAAGTATGTCTAGAGGGGGGGGGGGGTTATTAGATTATTTGACAAGATATTTTTTTTGCATTGTCCCAATTTTACTTGAGAGGCAGCTACGACAGTTATAACAAGTGAAGTACACCCTACACCTGCAGTTCTAATAGTATAGCAGCGGAAAGTTAACATGCAAGTGCAAATAGAGGAATAAGGTAGGGAGATCAAACGTATCAGAATTACACGGTGATTTTTGGCATGGTTCCGATAGGTGGCGCTATTGTATGTCCATCTTAGTGGAGACTTCAACCCACGGAGGGTAACGACTGCGAGAGTCGACAGAGGGTCCAAAAAGAAGTGGCCTTGTCTATCCCACCACGGCTTCCGTCCACGGAGGACTAGACTTACTCATGGTAGATCTTCACGAAGTAGGCGATCTCCTTGCCCTTACAAACATCTTGGTTCAACTCCACAACACGAAGTAGGAGGTTCCCAAGTGACACCTAACCAATCTAGGAGGCACCACCCTCCAAAAGGTAATAGATGGGGTATATCAATGAACTCCTTGCTCTTGTGCTTCTAAAGATAGTCTCCTCAAGACAAATCACTCTCTCATATAATATGCATGGGTAGGAGAGGTTGATTTGGTGGAAAGCAGATTGGGGATGCTAGAGATCAAGTTTCAAATGATTGGATTGGAATATCTTGGTATCAACACATGAGTAGGTAGTTCTCTCTCAGAAAAATGATCTGGAAATGCAATGTGTGTTCTAAGTGCTTCTTCCACGAATGAGAGGTGCGTGAAGCGGTATATATAGGCAGCAGCCAAAATCGAACTGTTACGCACAAAAGAGCAAAGTCGGTTACACCAAAGTTGGAAACTCGGTGGTACCCACTAGCACTAAAGGTGTGAACTTTTGAATCTTGGTGAGACCGATATATACAACTCAGTTGCACCGAAAAGGTGACTAACGGTCAGATGGACAAACTCGGTGGCAGCGATACTCAAACTTGGAAATTCCAATTTTGTGTATCTTGGCAACAGAATTTTGGTCACCCAAACTTGGTAACACCGTTTCAGTTTCGGTTGCACCGATTTGGTGGGAATGGCTAGGGTTCTGTGTGAGCTTCAAACTCAGTGGGTCTGATGTGGAAATGTTGGTGACACCAAATTTGTGAATGTGGAACTTGACAGAGTGGAAATGTCGGAAAAATGACCGAGTGTTTTGATGGCTAACTTTGAGCATTTGAGCAATCCGTTCATTTTACTACCTCATCCCCTTTTAATAGCATTGGCTTTCCTATGGACTCAAAATGTAATTTCTCACAAATATAAAATGAAGAGTCTTCTAGCTTGAAGTTTGAGCCAATACTATTCCTTTCTTGCATCAAGGGGCATCTCCACAAAAACCTTAAGCCATAGCATCTTTTGAACTTTTCTGAAATATACTTGGAAAACACATTAGTTCAATGATGCGTATGTTGTGATCAATTATCAAAACCACCCTAGGGAGCAATTATGATTTCAATCTCCCCCTTTTTGGTAATTGATGACAACAAATAGATCAAAGCTTCGACAAAAGATATAATCAATGATTAGCATCAACGCTTCGAGAAGTATGTGAATAGCAAGAGCTCCCCCTAAATTTGTGCATTATTTAAAATTTGCGTTTGAATGCAAATGCACAATCTATTAGGATCATGGGTTACTCTTCCATGTCACATACATCTTGGTGGTGCATAAAATAATAGCAATGCACATGAGATCAAATAAGGTGAAAAGCTCTCTCTCACACGAAGTCTATGATCTATACATTTCTCCCCCTTTGGGAACAAGTTACCAAAAAGGCAAATAAGGTCAAAAGCTCTCTCCCACACGAAGTCTATGATCTATACATTTATTCCCCTTTGGCAACAAGTTACCAAAAAGTTCAAAAGCATAGAACTACTCGTCTCTCTGGGCAACTGATGATGGAGTCGATAGTACAACGTTTGCGAAGTCATCTGCTGATGTCCGTGGAGCTGGAGGAGTTGATACTGGAGGTGCTTGAGCTGGAGATGGTGCTGAAGGTCCAGAATCTTGTGCTGAAGATGTCTGACCTGTATCTTGAGCTGGAATAACAGCTGATCGAGGCCTGGTGCTGAACCTAGTAGTAGTGGGAGGAGGAGACTCATCGTCGTCGTCATCATCATCTTCATCTTCATCTTCATCCTCTAAGCGTGGAATCTCCATGGTGCAAACTTCATGTTGAAGTTGTCCGACAATGGTCGTCAACTGAGTTACCTTCACATCCATGTTGTAGAATTTTGTCTCCACAACTCTCCCAAGACTCTTTTGATTTTGCATGATCTCTTGGATGTTCTTCTCCATGACTTGGACAATGCTCACTAGAAATGCAATTTTCTCAGCTGGGATTCTGAGCTGTGAAACTGGAGGTGGCCTATCTCTAGCAGCTCCAGTCTCTGCTGCCTCTGCTGCCATTCTTGCTGTAGGTGAGTTGGGATCATTGTCATCCATCACAACCTCATTATCTTCAAATTCATGCTGAAGAGGTAGATGGGGACGATCAAGTAGATATGCATGCTTGCCTAGCTTGGCATTGATAAGCATCTGAATATAAGGTGCATATCTGTAACAACTAAGATACGACCCTTTCCTATTTTGGGGGCGAAGCCTCAAAAGGGAAAGGCGCGCATCTAAACGTTTCACAAGCGAGATAATCATAAAATTACATAACTAAAAGAGTGACAAGTATAGCATACACTTGCCACCTAATAAGAGTACACCATAAAGCTTACAGACACACATTATTCAGAGCATAGTTTAGTCCCGCTACGGACAACATGGAACAAGTAAAACTATGAAATCCTGCATGCTGGACCCACGATCACAACCACGGCCTCAGTCCTCCGGGTAGTTCACGTACAGTCTGCTAGACTCCTCATCGAACTCCCTCTTCAGTTGGCTTTCATGAAGATCTCCTGCGTCATGCGTACCTGTACCTGTTGGCGTTTGTAGTAATCTGTGAGCCACGAGGACTCAACAATCGAATGACCTTGGTATCCAATATAGCCAAGTTAATGGGTGAGGAAGGTTAAGTGTATGAGTTACAACAACCTAAGCATATATGGTGGCTACCTTACGATGATCAGAGTAACATATGGTGGTATACGCGAGCGATCGACCACTAGATTGATCATTAGGTGATCCTGAACACCTACTTACGTCAGGCATAACCCGACCGTGTTCTCGATCAGAGAACGATCTCCGAAAGAGATAGTCACGGTTACACACACAGTTGGCAGTTTTATAAGAGTTACTTCAAGTGGTCTAGAACCAAATGTTAACAAAGTATCCACATTTGCCACATAACCGCGGGCACGACTTTCCGAAAGATTTAACCCTGCAGGGGTGCTCCAACTAGTCCAGTACAAATTACCATAGGCCGCATAGTAATCCTCTATCACGAAACTCGTGATCTCGTCGGATACTTAAGAGGAAAACCTCAACTTTGAGGAGACCCAAAGTTTCACCGGAATCCCAATGCGCAAGATATCTCATAAAGGCAAACATAATCCAGCAAGGCCGCCTGTCGTGTCGACGAACCCAATAAGAGTCGCCTATCTCGTTCTCCGGACACGACGGATGGGTAGGACGTCGGGTTGGCTAAACCCTGGGTGACCAGGGGGCGCCGGACATCGCCCGGTTTGGACCAACACTAATGAGGAGCACTGGCCCGTGTTGTTTATTAAATCCTCGGGGTAGCTATTCCCTATGCATTTTTATTAAGTTATTAGCAGCTTCAAAAAAAACAAAGTTGGGACTGGCTAGAAGGGCTTTAATCTAAAACGAGTTATCAAGGGGGTCCCCATAACAACCCCGAACGTGTTAGGAGCGCTGAGTTATGGATTCAAACACTAGTAACCAAAACTAAGGGTGGCAACAACGGAACAAATCACCCGGAAAAGGTGCATTAATTAAATAGCAGTTAAAACATGATGATATCCAAATTCCCATGTTATCACATGGACCAGCTGGCACCTGCAACTAGCAATGCTATCCATTAGAGGTTGAGAAAGCCTACTTAGCCAAACAATATTTGCTAGGACAGGGAAGTGTTTGGGGTTCATGGCAAAGACAGGTGGCATTTATATCAAGTGGTAGGCAGCGAGCATGTAACGAAGGAAACGTGATTCTAAGCATCACAAAGCTAGAAACAGTGTCAAGGTCACGGTCATCTTGCCTGTGATTTCTTCAGCCTGGAACTACTCTTGTTCTTCCTGCACGTACTGTCTAGAATCCACGTACTCGCTCTACGTTCTCGATGCTAACCAAGATAAGATAACAGCCAATGAACACCGGCAAAACATATTGCAACAATCAATATGATGCATGCGTGAAGAAGGAAGCATGCATCACCCTTCTACTCACTTTCATATGCATTAGTTGAGTTAATTGAGTTCTGGACATAACCTCATATTAAGTTATCTTGACATGCATGAACATGGCATGAACATGTGAATTACAAGTAAACGATGCAAAAACATATAAAGAACATAATGAACGGAGTCACGGATCAACCGAAAACTACAAAACAAGTTTCAAAGGCCTACGCGTTCAAAACAGCCACAAACACAAACCAATGGCACTCACTGGTGTAACCATGTTGCCACATGATAAATCCACAAAATACAAGTGGAATGGTACTTGGGATCGCACCACATCAACAACCAATACCAACACAAGCTCTAAAACCACATAAGCACACATTTTCAACAGCAACATTGCAATTTGTCTACAAGATCCATAGTAGCTATAGCCTTCTAAATAAATCAAACAACGCACGAAACTGAAGCCATCCAAAAGAATTACAACCCTGGACAAAAAGCCAATGTAAAGGAATCATCCATCAGCAGATCTATATCCACTAACTTGGACAAAAACTATCACAGATTGGGACTTAGTGATAATTACAGATTTTCACCAGCTACTTATGCTCGGAAGCATTTTCGCAGCCTCCAAAATGATGCCTGCAGGAGGTGTATGAGCATGCAATTTTACAGGGAGCTAGAAAACATAACAGCTAACAAACATTAGTTTGTTGCAAGGGCTAATTCCCAACACAGGAGCTAATTCACACAAGACAACAGGGGAAGAAAATAACTCTAAAAGAAATTCTCAGGGTTTCACAAATCTGAGAGATTCAACCAAGTGTCCACTCTGACAAGGCACAATAGGTGCATACAAAAACCTAAGAGAAAAATGAAAGTCCCGTGCTATAGAGGGGTTCAACCACTACCATACCATCAAGGACTAATCCACAAAGGATCAAAGCACCACCTAATGTAGAGCACTAAACATGGCATCACATCAGAAAATAACAGTTTTATGAAGTTGCTCTAAAGTGGAATCTGATTGCACCAATGGATTCCTGGGATGATTACACCCCAAAACTCATATTCATACATAGGTACTGGCATGTAACAACAATGCAAAAGGCTAGCTCGAAAATATCACAAAGAATCCTATAAGCTACAAGTGTCTTATAGTCACATGTAGAAGCAAGTATATTTGGCAACATCTACACATGCACACTCACTAGGACAAGTTCAACCTATCTACGCATAGCATGGAGTCACCAACAAGGTTATACCAACATGGTGAGAAGGGTTCCTCCACAAACACACACACACACACACATGAGCACACACACATGCACATGTATATGTGGACTCACACACACAGCCACAACACACTTCCACCTACACATGCATTAGCACACAAGAAACTACTCACATAACACACACATGGTAGAATCACACTCCACACCATATGTGTTTATGCTCACATATGTGATTATGGCCACTTACTCAAGTGTATGTGCAAACTCATGCACACACACACCCCACACCTTATCTACACACACATATACTACAAAACCTAGTGCAACATGAGAGAAATAAAAGAAAACAACAAGCAAACCCTGGCTGAAAATAAAACAACACAAAATAACAACAACAGGAAAAAAAGGGGGATGTGGGATCGAACCCGCAATCTGTTAGTTGCATCCCCAGACCAACACCACTGCACTACTCGATCGGATCTTAACAGAGAGGGGGCTACAGAGAAAGTAAGCCACCTCTCTGGCGCTGTACAGGAAAAATAACTAGGCAAAGAAAAGAGCGCCAGTGGGATCAAACCCACAATGCTGCGAAGGAACGCGGATCGGTTGCCACTGCGCTAATGAGCGGATCTTAACAAAGAGGGGGGTGTTGCTCTTTTGAGAAACCCCCCTCTGCTCTAACGGCCACCCCAAGCGGCCAGAACTGAGGATCTCTCCGGCGATGCTCTGGTGACCTACTCATCGCGGCAACCCTTGGAGCTAGACGCGGGGTTCCAGGGGAGCCCATTCCTCGGCTTAGTACGGCGGGAGGGAGCCCGCAACGGTGGATGGCCAGCGCGGCACTTCTCCTGCCAAGACGGCGACAGCAAGGCGACAAGCATGCGTACGACGCGACTACGGGAGAAGGAAGAGGGAAAGGAGACGGTTTGCTCGCCCTAGGGTCAAGCGGAGCCAACGCAGGGGAAGAAGGGTTAGGGGAGCCTGCCGGAGTCGAAGCAGGTTAACCACAGGCGGAGTAGCACGACAGCGAGGTAGACGAGGAAGTAGCCATCGTTGGGGAGGATCTTCGGGGCTCCTAGCGCCGGGAACAGAATGCGGGGAACCTCCCTGAGCCCCTGGACATGCTTGCCGACGCCGGAGATGACGACAACACGGAGGGAGACGGCGGCAAACTCCTCTCTCTCGGGTCTGCTCTCTGATGTACCTATAGAGACTTACCTAGGAGGGAGAGAGATGGGGAAGGAGGAGGAAGAAGGTGGCGGCGTGATGGGGAATAGGAGGAAACCCTACCGAGCACGCACGCCGAGGCCTAAATATGCTGAGGATGGGACGGCTAACGGCATTGCGGGACCTCCCTCTCTCTCTGCTTTCTGACGAAAAACAACGTGATGACACGGCGTCAGAAGGAGGAAGAAGGGACGCGCTGCGGGCATCGCTCGTGACAGAGGGAGACAAGGCCAGGTGGAGAGTAGTGAGCCGGCCCACGTGAGCTTCTCTTGCGCCCAGCTAAGACAGGGAAGAAAATGGTTTTCCCTTTTATTTAAAAAAAACAACAAACCAAAATACCTCAGAGGCAACACAGAGATTTGAAAAATAAATAAATACAAATAGGGCATGAGGGAATTATGCCCTACTTAATAGAAATGCAAAGCAGATTTTTGAAAAAAAAAATAAACATAGAAAAGGAATTATAAATGTTGTTTTGTTTTTAAAACTCCCATTAACCAAAGCCCTATCTAACATTGTGAGTTACACCCTCAACCACAAATAAAACCTCTAATTGATTAACATTTTTAAAATAGGACCAAGCCAAGTCTAACACACAAGTTAAAATAATCAAAGGGGGAAGGGTTTTTAGCATTGTTTTGAAAATACGATTGTTTGCAAAAAAACACATACAACCCACACACTTATAAACACACTAGCACTCCCATGGTGGATCAACCACTAGCAACACAAGAATGGAATGCCAAGAATGCAAATGTATGTCATGATGCAAAATGATGACATAAAATGAAGCCACATGAAATGATAAACTCTATATAGCATCCACACATGAACAACCATGTATCCACAAAATCGGAAAGGAGTAGAAATATGGAAAGGAATACATCTGACCTATTACAACTCTCCCACACTACAAGAAGATCTCGACCCGAGATCTAGGACCGAAAGAACTCTAGAAATTCGGAACGGAGGTGATCCTCGCGCTCCCAAGTGGCCTCTTTGTCGGAATGATGTGACCATTGCACCTTGAGAAACTTGATTGACTTATTATGGGTCTTGCGCTCAGTCGCCTCAAGAACTGCAAATGGATGCTCACAGTAGGATAGGTCGGGTTGGAGGTCAATATCCTGAAGATCAACAGTGCGCTCGGGAGTCTTGAAGCATCTCCAGAGCTGAGAGACCTGGAACACGTCATGCACATTTGAGAATTTTGAAGGGATCTCTAATTGATATGCAAGGTCGCCTCTCTTGCCAACAATTCTGAATGGCGCAACAAAACGAGGAGAAAGCTTTCCTTCGATACCGAAACACTGAGTGCCCTTCATGGGAGACACTTTAAGATAGACAAAATCATCGAGCTGATAAGCCATGTCACGATGCTTGCTATCTTAGTAGCTCTTTTGACGGGACTGCGCTGCTTTGAGATTATCCCAAATGACACGACACATTTCTTCTGCTTCAACAATCATGTCATTCCCAAGAATCTGACGCTCACTAGTCTCTCACCAATTGAGCGGGGTACAACACTTCCTACCATAAAAATGTCGAACGGAGCTTTTCCTGAACTTGCCTGATAGCTGTTGTTATATGAAAACTCAACAAAAGGTAGGCAGTCTTCCCACTTCATGCCAAAGGAAATGACATAGACTCTTAGCATATCCTCGAGGACCTGATTGACTCTCTCAACTTGCCCACTAGTCTGAGGATGGAAGGTTGTATTGAATCCCAAAACTTGGAAGTAAAGATGCTTCCTCGATCCGAAGAAAAGAGCATTGGAACACCATGCAATGAGACTACCCTTGATGTATACAGCTCTGCAAGCTGAGCTGCTGAGATAGACTCCTTGACTGGAAGGAAATGAGCAACTTTGGTCAACTTGTCGATGACGATGAAGATGGCATCGTTACCTTTCTTGGACTTCGGAAACCCGGTGACGAAATCCATCTCAACATGGTCGAATTTGCACTCGGGAATGGGCAAGGGATGCAAAAGACCTGCTGGACATTGATGCTCTGCTTTCACTCTTTGACAGACATCACATTCATTTACGAACTGGGCAATTTCAGGCTTCATGCGAGCCCACCAGAAGGTCTGTTTCAGATCGTGATACATCTTGGAACTTCCTGGATGTATCGAGAGAAGAGAGTTATGAGCTTTTTCCATGATAACCTTTCGGAACGACAAAGGCGATCCTCAAAGAACAATGTATCTCTGGCATCAACACTGAAGCACTTATATTTGGGAACTCCCTTTGCCAAGCCAATCTTAACTTTCTTCACCATTGCATCAAGAAGTTGAGCTTGCCTACCTTGGTCTTCCAAGGTAGGAGAAATCTGAAGATTAGCAAGAAATCACTGAGGTACTAACTGAAGGTTGAGCTTTCTGAAAGAATCACAAAGATTAGGTTGGATAGGCTTCAGAATGAGACTCTTACAGTAAGCCTTTCTGCTCAAAGCATCTACAACAACATTAGCTTTGCCTGGAGTGTACTCAACGCTTGGATTAAAATCTTGGAGCATTTCCACCCAACGAGTTTGCCGAAGATTGAGGTTAGGCTGGGTGAAGATGTATTTGAGACTCTTGTGATCGGTGAATACTTCAATCTTTCTTTCCAACAAGAGATGTCTCCATGTCATGAGAGCATGTACCACTGCCGCCAACTAAAGATCATGAGTGGGGTAATTCTTATCACTTGGCTTCAGCTGCCTCGAGGTATAAGCCACCACTTTCTTCTCTTGCATCAGAACTGCACAAAGACCTTGAAGAGAGGCATCGCAGAATACTTGATAAGGTTTGGAATTATTAGGAGGAACCAAGACTGGAGTAGAGGTGAGCTTCTCTTTGAGTGTGTAGAAGGCCAATTGTCACTCTGGAGACCAGGCATACTTCACACCCTTCTGAAGAAGACTTGAGAGAGGCTTAGCAATCTTGGAGAAATTCTCAACAAATATTCTGCAATAGCTTGCAAGCCTGAGAAAGCTTCGAAGTTGCTTCACATTTTGCGGAGGTTCCCACTCAACAATGGCATGCACCTTTGACGGATCAACTTTGTTGCCCTCGGCAGAGATGAGGTGCCCAAGGTACACAACTTCCTTCAACCAGAACTCACATTTGGAAAAATTAGCATCGAACTTATGCTCTCTTAGCTTATCAAGCACAAGCCTGAGATGTTCTTCATGCTCTTCCTCAGTTTCCGGAAAGACCAGAATATCATCAAGATACAACAAGACAAATTCATTCTTGAATGGGGAGAAGATATAATTCTTCATCCGCCAGAAGGTCGGTGGAGCATTGGCCAGACCGAAAGACATCACCGTGTACTCATACGAGCCAAAGCTTGTCCTGAAAGCAGTCTTTGGAATGTCCTCTACGCGAATGCGAATCTGATGATAACCCATCCTGAGATCAAGCTCTGAGAAGATCTTATCCCCTTTCAATTGCTCAAACAACTCATTGATGTTCGGAAGTGGATACTTGTTTTTGATTGTCTTCTTATTCAATAGACGGTAATCGACACAGAGTCATTTCGTGCCATCCTTCTTCTTGACGAAAAGCACTCCACAACCCCAAGGAGATGAGCTTGGTCTGATCAGACCTAGACGCTATTGCTCATCAAGTTGTTTCTTCAGCTCCTTCAGCTCTTCTGTACCAAGTTTGTACGGCCGCTTGCACACTGCCTGAGTACCCGGTTCAAGCTCAATTACGAACTCCACTGCTTGGTGCCGAGGCATTCCTCGTAGTTCTTCCGGAAAAACATCGTCATACTCGTAGACCACTGGGACTTGAGAAATTGGAGAGATCTCACCCTTCTCATTGAAGGAAAACAGACGGACCGTGTCATCGCGCGCTGCGAAGATAATCACGTCCTCCTAAGAATGAGTTGGCTTCACTTCTTTAGCTTCACAATCAATGGACGCCTTGTTCATAGCCAACAAATCCATCCCAAGGATCAAATCAATATCAGACTTGCCAAGGATAATTCGAGACGCCACGAAAGAATAACCACCCATCTTGACAGAGATCTCCGGAACCACCATGTTCGCATGCATAAATAAACCCGGGGAAACCACTGACAAAGGTCTAGGCAACTGTTCATGATGCAAATGATGCTTTGACGCAAATAGACAAAATATGAAGGAATGCGATGCACCAGAATAAAACAAGACCTTTGCAGGAAAATCATTAACAAGGATATTAACGATTATCACGTCTAAGGAGTTCTCTGCTTCAGCTGCATTCACCATATTGACTCTCGCAAACCTGGGGTTGAACTTCACCAAAGCATTGCTTGGAGGCTTCCCTGGAGGAGGGGGTAGAAGATGCATCTGAGAGGTAGTGACCCTTCTGCCCACACTTGTGACGAGTGACATCTGACAGCGGACCAAACTGTATCTGAGGATTTCCTTGCTTCTGCTGCTGAAACCTCTACTGGAAAGCTGGGTTGGGTGGGTGGGAAGAACCACGACCACCTGACTGCTTGAACTGCTGAGTCTGCCGAGGAGGAGGAGGAGACACCCGGTATTTCTGCTTCTTCTGGACCACCTGAGTTGAGGGCGATTAGCTGGAATCCCTGAAACGCTTCCTCGAATTCTCCACTCCAAGCAAAGTTGCCTCAACACTGAGAGCCAAGTTATATAACTTATCAAACTCATCGGGATCGTGCAAGGCATGGGCCAGCTGCAAGTCCTCTCTCACACCACCTCTGAACTGATAGTTCTTGGTCTTATGATCTGGAATGTCCTGCAAGGAATATCAAGCCAGCTCATGGAACTCGACGTTGTACTTGTACACAGAGGATCCTCCTTCCTTCAAGCGTCTGAATTCCTCACGCATCTCTTCCACAAAGCTAGATGGGATATACTGATACCTGAAACCTTTGCAGAAATCGTCCCAACTGATCATTCTATCTCCCCTGCAGTCCTTCAACTGCTGCCACCAAACTGTTGCCTGTCCCTTGAGCTGAAAACAGTGCAATCTTGACGAAGTCCTTTGGATGGACATTGCTGCACTCAAACTGTTTGATCATGTCCCGAATCCAGTCCTTAGCATCGAACGACTGGTCACAAGACGTGAAGGACCTCAGCTGGTTCGTCAGGAATTGATTCAGAGATGCGAACTGATGAGCACCATGGTTGAAATTGCCCTGCTGCTGATTGGTCCTCTTTTGCAACAACTGAATTAATATCTGGCTGTTAGCATTTGTTGCAGCCATCACCGCTTGCCAAGCCTCTACAGGAGGAGGCGGCAGCGGAGGAGGAGGTGGTGGCAGAGCATCAGCACCCTCGCGATTCGGATTCTGGCGAGTTGGTGGAGCCATCCGGAAGAGGGACAACACATTAGCCCACAGAAAAAACATTCAAGGTAAAGCTGAATCAATAGGCGAAAATATCTGAACAAGAATATTTAGCAATTGCACTCGAACAAAATAGTAAGAATGCTTTCTCAAAGTGACTGTCGACAACATCTGATTAAAGACCACTTGCAAACCAAGTATGAGCTAGGAATGCTCGGAACAAACGTATGACAGAGATTCCATCCGATATCTTCGTGGATATGATCGCACGGGCTCGAATTTACAGTAGCCATCCTGTGCAAGGCAGTGCACATGACATACGAAGTGTCCCCGAGTCGTAGCAAGCTACAAGGACTCTTTAAGACACAACGAGAACCGCTGTAAGACAACCGTGAACAAACGTACCCATTGAATGTCAAATCCCAACATCACATCACGCATATGTAGGAAGATTTCCCTGTAAGTCACTACCTGATATCCCACCTATGAATTCCCGAAATATCTGGTCATGCAATCTGGTACACGGATACAAGGAGTAATATGTCACACAACTCTTGTACTAACCCGTCCATTGTATCACACCCATCAACACATAACCAGAGTCTCGGACCTTCATCTAATACAGACCCTCGTAACCACAACGATACAAAGTGTGGCGATACATCCAGAACTCTCTGCACCAGTACTGGGGAAGCCGGACTCCTCTCGTCACTACTTGTATTGAAGCAATTACGAACATGCTCCGTCCTGAGATACTAAGAAATGTGAATGATAGCGATGTGAACAAGAATCCCCTGGAGCTCAACTCCCCGGAAGCAATCAAGTCACACAGGAGGCACCAAGACAGAACTCCGTCACATCAACATCATGTTGATTTCAAAATATCCGCGTAATCCTAAATTTTTTTTGAGAGAGAAGAGGAGTAGAATTAAAATTACCTAAGTCGAGAACATCACCAGAGCAAAGAAGAGGACAAAAAAAGAAACCTACTCTCCGATATAACTAAGACTCAAATCATTTTACTAGACTCGACTCGGCCAAGTTCGGTCACACAAAGGCTCCTATGATCGTAAGGCTCTGATTACCAACTTGTAACGACTAAGATGCGATCCTTTCCTATTTTGGGAGCGAGGCCTCAAAAGGGAAAGGGGCGCATCTAAATAGTTCGCAAGCGAGATAATCATAACATTACATAACTGAAAGTGTGACACGTAGGGCATACACTTCCCACCTGATAAGAGTATAGCATAAAGCTTACAGATACACATTATTCAGAGCATAGTTTAGTCCCGCTACGGACAACATGAAACAAGTAAAAATATCAAATCCCGCATGCTGGCCCCACGGTCACGACCACGGCCTCAGTCCTCCAGGTAGTTCACGTACAGTCTGCCAGAGTCCTCATCGAACTCCCACTTCAGCTGGTTGTCATCAGGATCTCCTGCGTCAGGCGTACATGTACCTGTTGGTGTTTGTAGTAATCTGTGAGCCACGGGGACTCAGCAATCGAATGTCCTTGGTATCGAATCTAGCCAAGTTAATGGGTGAGGAATGTTAAGTGTATGAGTTACAGGAACCTAAGCATATATGGTAGCTACCTTACGATGATCAGAGTAACATATGGTGGTCTAAGCGAGCAATCGAGCACTAGATTGATCGGTAGGTGATCCTGAACACCTACTTACGTCCGGCATAACCCCACCGTGTTGTCGAGCAGAGAGCGATCTACGAAAGAGACAGTCACGGTTACGCACACAGTTGGCAGTTTTATTAGAGTTACTTCAAGTTGTCTAGAACCGGATGTTAACAAAGTATCCACATTTGCCACATAACCGTGGGCACGACTTTACGAAAGATTTAACCCTGCAGGGGTGCTCCAACTAGTCTACTACAAATTACCAAAGGCCGCATAGTAATCCTGTATCACAAAACTCATGATCTCCTCGGATTCCTAAGAGGAAAACCTCAACTTTGAGGAGACCCAGATTTTCACCGCAATCCCAATGCGCAAGATAGCTCGTAAAAGGTAAAGTAATCCAGCAAGGCCGCCCGTCGTCTCGACAAACCCGATAAGAACCACGTATCTCGGTCTCAGTACACGACGGATGGGCAGGACGTCGGGTTGGCTAAACACTAGGTGACCAGGGGGCGCCGGACATCGCCCGGTTAGGACCAACACTCATGAGGAGCACTGGCATGCATTGTTGATTAAATCCTCGGGGTAGCTATTCCCTATGCATTTTTATTAAGTTATTAGAAGATTAAAAAAACCAAAGTTGGGCCTGGCTAGAAGGGCTTTAATCTAAAACGAGTTATCAAGGGGGTCCCCATAACAACCCCGAACATGTTAGGAGCGCTCAGTTATGGATTCAAACACCGGTAACCGAAACTAAGGGCGGCAACAACGGAACAAATCACCCGGCATAGGCTAGGCCTTCCGTTATTTACCAAGTATATAGGTTTATTCATTAAATAGCAGTTAAAACATAATGATATCCAAATGCCCATGTTATCACATGGACCAGCTGGCACCTGCAACTGGCAACGCATCCATTAGAGGTTGAGAAAGCCTACTTAGCCAAACAATATTTTCTAGGACAGGGAAGTGTTTGGGTTCATGGCAAAGATAGGTGGGATTTATATCAAGTGGTAGGCAGCGAGCATGTAACGAAGGAAACATGATTCTAAGCATAACAAAGCTAGAAACGGTGTCAAGGTCACGGTCATCTTTCCTGTGATTTCTTCTGCTTGGAACTGCTCTTGTTCTTCCTACAGTACTCTCCAGAATCCACGTACTCTCTTTGCATTCCCGATGCAACCCAAGATAATATAATAGCCAATGAACACCGGCGAAACATAATCCAACAATCAATATGATGCATGTGTGAAGAAGGAAGCATGCATAACTCTTCTAGTCACTTTCATATGCATTAGTTGAGTTAATTGAATTCTGGAGAGAACCTCATATTAAGCTATTTTGACATGCATGAACATGGCATGAACATGTGCATTACTAGAAAAGGATGCAAAAACATATAAAGAACGTAATGAATGGAGTCACGGATCAACCGGAAACTACAAAACAAGTTTCAAAGGCCTACGGGTTCAAAACAGCCACAAACACAAACCAATGGCACTCACTTGTGTAACCATGTTGCCACATGATCAAGCCACAAAATACAAGTGGAATGGTGCTTGGGATCACACCACACCAACAACCAATACCCACACAAGCTCTGAAACCACATAAGCATACAATCTATTTTCAACAGCAACATAGCAGTTTGTCTACAAGATCTAGAGTAGCTACAACCTTCTAAATAAATCAAACAAGGCATGAAAGTGAAGCCATCCAAAAGCATCCAACCCTGGACAAAAATCTAAGGCAAAGGAATCATCCATGAGCAGATCAATAGCCACTAACTTGGACAAAAACTATCACAGATTGGGACTTAGTGAAAATTATAGATTTTCACCAGCTGCTTATGCTCTGAAGGATTTTGGCAACCTCAAGAAGACACCTACTGGAGGTGTATGAGCATGAAATTTTATAGGGAGCTAGACAAACATAACATCTAACAAACATTAGTTGGTTGCATGGGCTTACTCGCAACACAAGAGCTAATTCACACAAGACAACATGGGAAGAAAATAACTCCACATTCCGAGACATTGTGAAATTCCCAGGGTTTCACAAATCTGACAGATTCAACCAAGTGTCCACTTTGACAGGGCACAATAGGTGCATACACAAACCTAAGAGAAAAATGAAAGTCCCATGCTGTAGAGGGTTTCACCCACTACCATACCATCAAGGACTCATCCACAAAGGATGAAAGCACCACCTAATGTAGAGCACTAAACATGGCATCACATGAGAAAATAACAGTTTTATGACGTTCTAAAGTGGAATCTGATTGCACCAATGGATTACTGGGATGATTATACACCAAAACTCATATTCATACATAGGTACTTGCATGTAACAACAATGCACAAGGCTAGCTCGAAAATATCACTAAGAATCCTATAGGCTACAAGTGTCTTATAGTCACTTGTAGAAGCTATCATATTTGGCAACATCTACACATGCAGACTCAGTAGGACAAGTTCAACCTATCTAGGCATAGCATGGAGTCACCAACAAGGTTATACCAACATGGTGAGAACGGTTCCTCCAAACACACACACACACATGAGCACACACACATGCACATGTATATGTGGACTCACTCACACACCCACAACACACTTACACCTACACATGCATTACCACACAAGAAACTACTCACATAACACACACGTGGTAGAATCACACTCCACATCATATGTGTTTATGCTCACATATGAGATTATGGCCACTTACTCAAGTGTATGTGCAAACTCATGCACACATACACCCCACACCTTATCTACACACGCATATACTACAAACCCTAGTGCAACATGAGAGAAAGAAAAGAAAACAACAAGCAAACCCTGGTAGAAAATAAAAGAACCCAAAATAACAACAAAAGGAAAAATAAAATAAACTAAAAGCGGGGATGTGGGATCGAACCCGCAATCTGTCAATTGCATCCCCTAGACCAACACCACTGCACCATTCGATCTGATCTTAACAGAGAGGGTGCTATAGAGAAAGTAAGCCACCTCTCTAGCACTGCACAAGATAAATAACGAGGAAAAGAAAAGAGCGCCAGGGGGTTGCTACGGCAAAAAAAGTCCATCCCCGACAACGCCAGGAATTCTTCTTGCTACTTCTCTTGCTTGCATCGGTTTTTCCCTTGAAGAGGAAAGGGTGATGTAGCACATGAGCAGTAAGTATTACCCTCAGTTTGAGAACCAAGGTATCAATCCAGTAGGAGAATCTCGTCAAGTCCAGAGTACCTGCGCCAACACAAAACAGCTTGCACCCAACGCTATAAAGGGTTTGTCAATCCCTTCAAGATTGATTGCAAAGTGAGATCTGAAGGCGGAAAGTGCAACGAAGAAAAAGTGTAAGGCTGGAAATATGGTGTGGAGTAGACCCGGGGGCCATAGTGTTCCCTAGAGGCTCTCTAAAAATAGCAAATATCATGGTGGGTGAACAAATTACTGTCGAGCAATTGATAGAACCGTGCAAAGTCATGACGATATTTAAGGCAATGATCATACATATAGGCATCACGTCCGAGACAAGTAGACCGATACTTTCTGCATCTACTACTATTACTCCACACATCGACCGCTATCCATCGTCCATCTAGTGTATTGAGTTCATGATGAACATAGTAACGCCTTAAGCAAGATGACATGATGTAGAGGGATAATCTCAAACCAATGATGAAAACCCCATCTTTTTACCCTTGCTGGCAACAACACGATGCGTGCCTCGCTACCCCTTCTGTCACTGGGTGAGGTCACCGCACGGTATGAAACCAAAACGAAGCACTTCTCCCATTGCAAGAATCATAGATCTAGTTGGCCAAACAAAACCCACAACTCGAAGAGAATTACAAGGATATGAAATCATGCATAAGAGAGATCAGAAGAAACTCAAATAAGATTCATAGATAATCTGATCATAAATCCACAACTCATCGAATCTCGACAAACATACCGCAAAAGAAGATTACATCGGATAGATCTCCATGAAGATCATGCAGAACTTTGTATTGAAGATCCAAGAGAGAGAAGAAGACATCTAGTTACTAGCTATGGACCCGTAGGTCTATGGTGTTGATGAAGAAGCCCTCTGTATCCGAATCCCCCCTCCGGCAGGGCACCAGAACGTGCCCTAGATGGGATCTTGCGGAGACACAAGATTGCGGTGGCGGAAAAGTACTTTCGATGATCTCCTGATTTTTTATGGGATTTTAGGGAATATATAGGCGCAAAAACTAGGGCAAAGGAGGCTTAGGGAGCCCACAAGCCAGGAGGGCACGGGCCCCCCTGGCCGCGCCATTAGGGCTTCTGCAGTCCGTGGTGGCCCCTGCCCCGATTCTCCGGCTTCCCGATCTTTTTCGGTTCCGGAAAAAATCTTTTTGGCAGTTTCATTCTGTTTGGACTCCGTTCAAAATCCTGCTCTGAAAAGGGTCAAAAACATGGAAAAAACAGGAACTGGCACTTGGCACTGAGTTAATAAGTTAGTCCCAAAAAATATATAAAAGGCATGCAAAACATCCAATGTTTGACAAGATAATAGCATGAAACCATCAAAAATTATAGATACGTTGGATGCATAACAGGGATCGAACCCGCAACGCTGCGAAGGAATGTGCATCGGTTGCCACTGCTAACGAGCGGATTTTAACACAGAGGAGGGGGGGTGTTGCTCTTTTGAGCAGCCCCCTCAGCTCTAACTGCCACCCAAGCGGCCAGAACTGAGGATCTCTCCGGCGATGCTCCGGTAACCTACTAATCGCGGCAACCCTTGGTCCTAGACGCGTGGTTCCTGGGGAACCCTTTCCCCGACTTAGTACGGCGGGAGGGAGCCCGTAACGGTGGATGGCCGGCGCGGCACTTCTCCTACCATGACGGCGACAACAAGGCGGCGAGCATGCGTACAGCGCAGCTACGGGAGAAGGAAGAGGGGGAGGAGACGGCATGCTCACCCTGGGGTCAAGCGGAGCCGACGCAGGGGAAGATGAGTCGGGGGAGCCTGCCGGAGTCGAAGCAGGTCGACCAGGGGCGGAGAAGCACGACGGCGAGGTAGACGAGGAACTAGCCGTCGTTGGCGAGGATCTCCGGGGCTCCTAGCGCCGGGAACGGAACGTGGGGAACCTCTCCGAGCCCCTGGACATGCTTGCTGACGCCGGGGACGACGTCAATGCGGAGGGAGACGGCGGCGAACTCCTCTCTCCCGGGTCTGCTCTCTAATCTACCTACAGAGACTTACCTGGGAGGGAGATAGATGGGGAAGGAGGAGGAAGAAGGTGGCGGCGCAATGGGGAATAGGGGGAAACCTGATCGGGCACGCACGTGAGGCCAAAATAGGCTGAGGATGGGACGGCTAACGGTGTTGCACGACCTCCCTCTCTCTCTCTGCTTTCTGACGGAAAACAACGCGACGACACGACGTTAGAAGGAGGAAGAATGGACGCGCTGCGGGCCTCGCTGGCGACAGAGGGAGATGAGGCTGGGTGGAGAGGAGTGAGCTGGCCCACCTGAGCTTCTCTTGCGCCCGGCTAAGACAGGTAAGAAAAGGGTTTTCCCTTTTATTTAAAAAAGACAACAAACCAAAATACCTCAAAGGCAACACAGGGATTTGAAAAAATACAGATAGGGCATGATGGAATTATGCCCTATTTAATAAAAATGCAAACCAGATTTTTGAACAAAATGAAATACACCTAAAACAGGAATTTTAAATGTTGTTTTGTTCTTAAAACTCATATTAACCAAAGCCCAATCTAACATTGAGAGTTACCCCCTCAACCACAAATAAAACCTCTAATTGATTAAGATTTTTAAAACAGGACCAAGCCAAGTCTAACACACAAGTTCAAATAATGAAAGGGGAAGGTTTTTTTTGCATTGTTTTGAAAATACCATTGTTTGCAAAAAAAACACATACAACCCACACACTTATAAACACACTAGCACTCCCTTGGTGGATCAACCACTAGCAACACAAGAATGGAATGCCAAGAATGCAAATGTATGTCATGATGCAAAATGATGACATAAAATGAAGCCACATGAAATGATAAACTCTATATAGCTTCCACACATGAACAACCATGTCTCCAAAAAATAGGAAAGGAGTACAAATATGGAAAGGAATACATCTGGGCTGTTACAATATCCACAGGATCTCTTCTGATCCGCAACAGTTTTTCGGATAGTCTCAACTATCAAGTCCAACACTCTAAATCTGGTATGTGTGTCTATCAGGTGCAGCAAGTTGATAGAATATCCTCTGATCATCTTCTCATCACCTGATTTAGGCATGAGGGTGTATCGCAGTATAGTGTTCGTCGTGGGAATCCAGCTTGAAGAAAATACACCGAACCAAGCTTGTTACTGGCCAAGTACTGATGTGGAATGTTCTTGTACATATTGTCCATGGAGTTGTGATTCTGCTTAGTGCGTGCATACACATCTACATCTGATTCTTCCTGCTCGGGAGCACCAATGATAGCAGCGCATTTAGCAATTGTAGCTTCATACCTGTGTCCATCGGTCATCCAGACTAAAGAATCTTCATAAAAGTGGACAGATGCATATGATTTCATGACCAACTCATCATTCCACGGGGTCATCTCCTTCCCAACAAATTCTCAATGTCCACTGGCTTGAAGTTCTCTTGGACATGTGGAAAGAAATATTGATTTTTCTTTATGTATGCCCAATCGACATACCTCATATCACTGGCAACATGACTCTTATCAAATAAGACAGTCTCATAAAATTCTTGTTGTTCCTTGGTGTGAAACCTTGGATCAACTGCAGTTCTTCTCCTGAAAGCATATGGATCAAGGGATCTCCACTTTCTTTGTCCGGCATCTTTCCCCTTATTCATATCCTATGCTATAGGATAAGAGGCATTGTGGAGTGGAACGAATGGTCCGATCTTCCTAAGAACTCGAGCATTCTCATCTGTTTCTTCCTCTGCAGCAGGGGCACTAGATGTAGGGCCTTTTGCTTTGATAGCTACAAGTATGTTTTTGGTGGTCTGCAAGGAAGGTGGAGCCTTCTTTGCTTTAGCAGCAGGGTTAGGAGCAAACTTCATGGCGTCAGCCATCAACTTCTTCTTCTTGGGAGGAACTAGGATCTCCTCAGGAGCTTCTTCCTCAGCAGGTTCTGGATCTTCATGCATGGAAGTTTTTCTACCAAAAATATGGATAGTTCTCTTCCTCGGCCTCTTCACACCAAATTTATTTGCATGTGCATCCTTGGAAAGCTCAGTGCTCTTCCTGGCATAGTCAGGTGCTCCGAGATCAGCCGGAGTAACAGTGAATTTCCTAACAACCTTCTTAGGAGGGGCCTTCGAAGGAGCTGAAGTCTCTTGAGGCACAAAGTCTGAATCCTCCTCATCAGAATTTAGCTTCCTTCTCTGCCTGGTGGCTGCCTTGGGCAAGCCATGGGAGCTATATATATAATCCAGGGCCATAGTCTGTCCTCTCTGGACTAGTGCCAGCATCCAAGTCAACACTTCATTACCTGAAATCATTTTGACTATCATCTGAACCTGACATACTAAAACACACGCTCAGCAGCAGACAACAGAACCTATGAAGTGGATATAGGAAAGACAGAATCGATGAGCATCACAAAATTCAGATATTTTTGAAAATTTCAAGTCTCAAACTTAGGGTATGATCTTTTGCAAGATGTAAATTGGTGGCACCGAGTTGGCATTTTTGGAGTCACCGAGAAAGCTTACTCTCTTAACAGAAACTTGGTAGTTATTTTCGGTGGCACCGAAAAGAGCTGCTCGGTCTCACCGAGTTGTTTCTCAGGATCCCTAAAACAAGAATCGGTGGAGATGATTTTACAAACTCGGTCTCACCGAGTTGCATACTACGGTAGATCAGATCCGAAATTTCCTCCTTCTACTAATATACGGATTCATCTGGTGGACAAGAGGGTTGCATATGGTGGTGTGAAGAATAAAGATTCCAATGTGTGACAATCGGACGGTGAAACGCAAAGGAGATCGAACCGCACCCTAGCTCGGTGGCGGTTCGTCTACGGCGACGATGACGGACTAGATTGCTTCGACGAAGGTAAATCCTAGAGGTGGCGGCACTCGGGGAGACAAAGGTGATGACCTGGGGTCTTGGGGGGCAGCAAGGGTATGGTGAACGAACCGTTTTGACAAAGTGAAATCAAAGGATTCGGTCCACGGATATATATATATACCCCCGTGCACTGTCGGTGTCACCGAGATGGCAAAATCGGTGTCACCGAGTTCCTCAACTATCAGTTGACAGGGAAACTCGGTGTAACCGAGTTGTCAATTTTGATGGTACCGAGATAGGAAAACCTGATCAACTTTGAAAAATCGGTGGTGCCGAGTTTGTGTAGTAGGTCACACCAAGATTTTCAAAGAGGTTTTGGAAGGCAGCCTTTGACGATACGGAACTCTGAGTGCACCTTCACACAGAGGGATCGACAAGTGCTTGTTAAAGTTTTGTGATGAAGCATGAATAGAACTTGAGAGGAGATAACATTGATAGCTAGAGAATGGTCCTATTCATTCTTGTCCGTCCAATTGGCAAAAGATAAATCAAAATACAAAAAAACACCAATTGGATGTCCTCGAATGATCAAACACATGCAGACCAACATGCTCACACAATAAGAATGATGAATAAAACATGGTGAACATGCACAAACATCCTAACAGCTATCAAGCACTTGGGCGATGACAAATTCATCTATATATGAGTATATTGACATAGGAGCCAAGTAAGAATACTTGATCATAGGTCATACTCATCATTAAGCACAAGTGGGGTTACCACTTCTAGATAAGCATTAATGTGCTCATATCCTTAGGAGATGCTTACACTCAAGTCTTAGAGTAAAGCTCCCCCTTGGTATGATATCCCCACTAAGAGGGATCAACTAACCTTGGGTTTTGTCGTAGAAGACTTCAAGTATATGAAGTAGTGGTGGATGCTCAATGTTGATGAAGATCATCTTGAGTTGGAAGCAATCCTTATTGTTTTTAGAATTCTTTCACGTACATGGGTTAGTCCCAAAGCAAAAGGAACATATGCAAGAATATCTATGAACATGGAGCGAAGCACACATGGGATAATGTCCAAAGATGCATTAACTACCTTGTTCCTTTCTTACCTTTGAGGGAATGTGTGACTCCTTGAACTAATGCATATGATTGAGGTTCATTGCATATAGTTCTTGCCAAAATGAATAAGAGTGAATTTCATTGGCACTGTTCCCCCTCAAGAACTTCTAGTTCTTCCTCTTGGGAATCCACACCAAATTGATGGGAATCCTTGGAGTTGTGGTAGCACTTGTTGAGGTAGAGCTAGTAGTATCCTTGGGAATCCACTTGACCTTGGCTTGGGGTTCTTCTTCAAATAGGTCAATGTCATCTTGAAGCTTTCCCTTGCCTTTGTGGTCTTGTGGTAGATGGCCATCTTGTGAGCTCATTCCTTCGTAAGGAGTGGAATCACACTTCTCTTCTTGGGGAACAAACTTGGGAGTGGGATATGAACCTTCTTCCCAAACATCGCCGTTGATGCTGAACTAGCCAACACCTTGTTTCTTCCGATGTCCTCCTTGTTTGCACAAAATTTCCTCAAATTTCTTACTTCTGGCAAGTCTCTTGAAGACACCTTTCTCCATAATCCCTTTCAATAGATCATTTTCTTGATCAAGTGTAACTTGGCTAAGACAATCTTTAGTCGAATCAATAGAGTTACTAGCAATAACATTATTGGATTTAGCTTTAGCATTGTTGTTACTAGATGGAGAAACCTTCTTGACTTTGTTACCAGTGTTCCTAGGTTTAACTTGTGGAACAAAGTTAGACAAGAGTAATTGTTTGGCTAGATAATAAGAACTCTTGTTCCAAAGATCATCATTGATTGCTTTTAAGAACTCATGTCGTTGCTCCAACTTGAGCTTCTCGAAGCGTAGCTTCTCATGGGTTCTTGCAAGCTCTCTATATTCTTCTCGAATAGTCTCATGAGCTAACTTAAGAGTTTCTAATTCTTGAGTTAGTCGTTCAATTTATTTCTTATCATCATTATTCAATTTCTCTTGACTAGCATGATAAATAGCAATTTCATTTTCAGTGAATTCACTAGTTTTATCTAGAAGCAAGTCATCTTCTTCTAACAAGTCATCCTCATCGCTATTGAAATCAAGATACTCAGGATGTGATACCTTGGGGCCTTTAGCCATGAAGCAGTTTCCGACTCCCTCATTTTGTGAATCAAATAGATCATAGGAGTTGGTGGAAACAAGCACAATCCCAGCAACACCTTCATCATGATTATAGTCGGAGTTGGAGTGATAGCTTCTTTCGGACTAGTGATCGGACTCGAAACCAGAGACCCATTCACCAACATGAGCTTGATGTCTTCTTCTTGAACTGTTATTGGTGTATTTGTCCTTCTTCTCCAATTCCTTGCCTCTCCGTGAGTGTCTTTGTTCATAGTGATCTTCTCTACTCCTTCTCTATCTATGAGGTGACTCATCTCTTGAGATTGGTCTTCGAGGTAACTCTTCTATTCTTTTGTAGGGAGCCGAGCACTCATTTGAGTAGTGTGTGGGCTTCCCAAAATTGTAGCAGTTTCGGTCACGACTGGACGAACGCTTCTCATCATGTCTTCAACTTGAGTTTCTATCTTTGCCTCCACTCTTGTTGAACTTGTTGAATTTTCTGACCATGAGGATTATATCTTCATCAGTGACTAGATTGCTTTTGAAGTAGCGGGAGCATTACATGAAGCATTATAAGCACTGCTTGACTTTCTGTGCAGCTCATCTTTGTCCTTGAGTGACATCTCATGAGCAACAATCCTACCAATGACTTCAGTTGGCTTGAGATATTTGTAATTTGGCATCATTTGTATCAATGTGCACACTCTGTCATACTTGCCATCAAGAGCTCTAAGTATCCTCTTGATGATGAATTTGTCGGTAATCTCTTCGCTTCAAAAGTCAGCAATCTCATTGGTGATGAGAGCTAGCCAAGAGTACATTTCAGCGACTCCTTCACCATCCTTCATCTTGAACTTTTCAAGCTGACTTGGAAGCACATCCAACTTAGATTCTCTGACAGAATGAGTACCTTCGTGCATATCAACCAAAGTATCCCAAATTTATTTTGCATTCTCAAGACGACTGATTTTGTTGAATTCTTCGGGGCAAAGGCAGCTATAGATGATATCGCAGGCTTGAGCATTAAGTTGAAACATCTTCAGTTCATGAGTTGTCGCATCACGATCTGGTTCATGCCCATCTCCAAAGAAGTTACATTGCACACCAACATGAATAACATCCCAAACATGAGAATTAAAGCCAAGTATATGCATTTTTATTTTATGCTTCCAACATGCAAAGTTAGTGCCATCAAAGTAAGGACCTATACGATGAAAATTTCCCTCACTAGATACCATACTCTCCTAGGTTTCTAAACCAATGAAATGGAGACCAAAGCTTGTAGGTTCGAAAGTATGTCTAGAGGGGGGGGTGATTAGACTACTTGACAAGATAAATTTTTTTCCTTTCCCAATTTTACTTGAGCTGCAGTTGCAACAGTTATAACAAGTTAAGTACACCCTACACATGCAGTTCTAATAGTATAGCAGCGGAAAAGTTAACATGCAAGTGTAAATAGAGGAGTAAGGTAGGGAGATCAAACGCATGAGGTTGACACGGCGATTTTTGGCATTGTTCCAATAGGTGGCGCTATCGTACGTCCATGTTAGTGGGAACATCAACCCACGAAGGGTAACGGCTGTGAGAGTCCACGGAGAGCTCCACCCACGGAGGATCGACAAAGAAGCGGCCTTGTCTATCCCAACACGGCTTCCGTCCACGAAGGACTAGCCTTACTCAAGGTAGATCTTCACAAAGTAGGCGATCTCCTTGCCCTTACAAACATCTTGGTTCAACTCGACAACACAAAGTAGGAGGCTCCCAAGCGACACCTAACCAATCTAGGAGGCACCACCCTCCAAAAGGTAATAGATGGGGTTGATCAATGAACTCCTTGCTCCTGTGCTGCTAAAGATAGTCTCCTCAACACAAATCACTCTCTCACAGAATATGCATGGGTAGGAGAGGTTGATTAGGTGGAAAGCAGTTTGGGGAAGCTAGAGATCAAGTTTCAAATGATTGGATTGGAATATCTTGGTCTCAACACATGAGTAGGTGGTTCTATCTAAGAAAATGGATCTGGAAATGAAGTGTGTGTTCTGAGTGCTTCTCCCACGAATGAGAGGTGGGTGAAGGGGTATATATAGGCAGCAGAAAAAATCCAGCCATTACACACAAAAGAGCAAACTCGGTGACACCAAAGTTGGAAACTCGGTGGTACCGACTAGCATTAAAGTGTCAACTTTTGAATCTTGGTGAGACCGATATATACAACTCGGTGACACCGAAAAGGTGACTAACGGTCAGACGGCCAAGCTCGGTGGCACCTATACTCAAACTCGGAAACTTCGATTTTGTGTATCTTGGCAAGACAATGTTGGTCACCCAAACTCGGTAGCACTTATACAGTTTTCGTGCACCGATTTGGTTGGAATGTCTAGGGTTATGTCTGAGGTTCTAACTCCGTGGATCCGATGTGGAAATGTTGGTGACACCGAATTTGTGAATGTGGAACTTGACATAGTGAATATGTGGGAAAAATGACTGAGTGTTTTGGTGGCTAACTTTGAGCATTTGAGCAATCAGTTCATTTTATTACCTCACCCCTTTTAATTGTATTGGCTTTCCTATGGACTGAACAAGTGATTTCTCACAAATATAAAATGAAGAGTCTTCTAGCTTGAAGCTTGAGCCAATATAATTCCTTTCTTGCATCAAGGGTCATCTCCACAAAAACCTTAAGCCATAAAGTATTTTGAACTTTTTTGAAATATACTTGGAAAACGCATTAGTCCAATGATGCATATGTTGTGATCAATTATCAAAACCACCCTAGGGAGGAATTGTGCTGTCAGAAATCTATCCTTGCGCAAATGCAACCAAACACGATCTCCAGGTGAAAAGACAACATGTTTTCTACCCTTATCTCCAGCAAGTTTGTATTTAACATTGATATGCTCAATGTTTCCCTAAGTTACCTCATGTATTTTTAGTATCAATTCAACACGTTGTTTAGCATCAAAATTAACCTTGTCCGAAGATGGAAGAGGCAACAAACCAATAGGTGCACGAGGATGAAATCATACACAATTTCAAAACGGCACACCTTAGTAGTAGAATGCAATGAATGATTATAAGAAAAATTCAATATTAGGCAAGTTATTCTTGAAAACAGCCATAAGCATAGTAGAAAATGATGTATTGACTATGTCACTTTATCCATCAGTTCAGGGGTGACATGTAGTACTAAAAAGTAGTCTAGTCCCCAACTTAGCCCATAAACATCTCCAAAAGTGGCTAAGAAATTTAGCATCAGGATCTAAAATAATTGTATTTAGCACATCATGCAAGCGAATAATTTCATGAAATAACAAATCAGCAACATTAGCTGCATCATCACTTTTATGACATGGTATAAAGTGTGCCATTTTTGAAAATCTATCCACAACAAAAAATATGATATCCCTCCTCTTATTTGTTTGAGGTAAACCTAAAACAAATTCCATAGATATATCCTCCCAAGGAACACTAGGTATAGGCAAAGGCATATGTAAACCATGAGGATTGAGTCGCTCCATAGCTTTTTCACAGTGCACCGAGCAACAAAACGCTCAACATCCCATCTCATCTTTGGACAAAAGAAATGTGTAGCAAGTATCTCCTCCGTCTTCTTCATGCCAAAGTGTCCCATTAACCCTCCTACATGTCCCTCCTACAACAACAAAAGACGAATGAAGCTAGCTGGAATGCATAGCTTGTTAGGATGGAACAAAAATCCATCATTAATAATGAAGTTGTGCCATGTTCTTCCTTCTTTACAATTATGCAACACATCTTTCAGTTCCACATCATGCACATATTGATCTTTTATGGTCTCCAAACAAAATCTTTTAAACTCAAGTTGTGAAAGCATAGTGTAACGACGAGAAAATGCAGCCGCAATAGCATTTTCTTTACCCTTCTTTTGTTTAATGACATAGGGGAAGTACCAATTTATTCAACCCATTTAGCATGTCTACGGTTCATTTTTGCTTGACTTTTTATATGTTTCAAAGATTCGTGATCGGAATGTATGAAAAATTCTTTGGGCCATAAATAATGTTGCCATGTTTCCATAGTCCAAATAAGAGCATATAATTCCTTATCCCAAGTAGATTAATTCAGACTATGCCCACTGATTTTTTTTAGAAAAGTATACAACAGGTTTACGATGTTGTAATAACACACCTCCTAATCGAATTTTACTAGCATCACATTCAAGCTCAAAAGTCTTATTAAAATCGGGAAGTTGGAGTAAAGGAGCATGTGTTAATTTATCTTTCAGTACCGTGAAGGCTTCTTCCTATGCGGTACCCCAAGCAAAAGGAATTTTCTTCTTTGTAAGCTCATTAAGAGGTGCATAAATCATGTTGAAATCTCTCACAAAACGCATATAGAAACCAGCAAGGCCAAGAAAACTCCTCACTTGTGTGGCCGTTATGGGCTGCGGCCAACTATCAATAACATAGCCCTGGGTTTATCTACTTCAATTCCCTGTGTAGGAACAACATAGCCAAGAAGAGATACTCTGTAGGTGCAAAAGGTGCACTACCCAAGGTTACAAAACAAACATGCATCACATAGAGCAATAAAAACAACACATAAATGTTCCAAGTTCTGCTCCAAGGATCTACTATAAATCAGTATATCATCATAATAGACTACCACAAATCATCCAATGAAAGCATGTAAAACCTCGTTCATTAATCTCATGGAAGTACTAGGTGAATTAGTTAATCCAAAAGGCATGACTAACCACTCATATAGACCAAGCTTATTTTTAAATGGTGTTTTCCATTCATGTCCCAATTTCATACGAATTTGATGGTATCCACTATGCAAATCAACTTTGGTGAAAATTGTAGATCCACTTAATTCATCAAGCATATAATCTAACCTAGGAATATGATGACGATAAGGAATGGTAATATTGTTAATGCCTCTATAATCCACACACATACACGAGGTACCATCCTTTTTCGGCACTAGAATAATAGGAACAGTACAATGACTAAGGATTTGTGTATATGACCTTTGTCGAGCAGCTCTTCTACATGATGCATAATCTCCTTCGTATCATCTGGATTGGTACGGCATGGCGCACAGTTGGGTAGCAATGCACCGGTAATTAAGTCAATGTGATGCTCAATCCCTCTAATAGGTGCTAATCCCGGTGGGACGTCTTGTGGAAAGACGTCAGCGAACTCCTGTAAAATGTTAGGGATAGCGGGAGGCAAAGAGGGAGGCACCTCCTCAAATGAAAATAATACCTCTTTGCACGCAAATGCATAGCAAACAGATGTAGTAAAATCCATATTAGTAATATTAGATTTAGTAGCAAGTAAACTTCCACTCTTCAATTTTATTTCAGATGCAACACTTGATTGTGGATTATTAGGCTTATTGTGTTGCTTAAATTCCTTTGCCAGAATCTGAATTAGGCTCATATTTATCTCCCGTTTTGCTTTACTAGCTCTAGCAATGTCACCTTATATAATATGTTCAGGAGACATAGGAAGAAAAGTTATATTTTGATCCTTATGAACAAGAGTATACTGATTTGTCCGACCATGGTGTAATGATTTTTTGTCAAATTGCCATGGTCTACCAAGTAAAACAGAGCATGCTTGCATGAGTACCACATCACAATCAACATAATCATCATATGTTGCAATGCTACAATGCACACGAACAATACATGTTACCTTAACCTTGCCATAGTTGTTGAATCATTGGATGTAACAAGGATGAGGATGTGGTCTGGGGGTGAGAGACACCTTCTCTACCATCTCCATGCTAGCCAAGTTGTTGCAACTCCCTCAACTAACGATGATGCAGAAATAATGTTCTTTCACAACTCCCTTTGTATGGAACAATTAGGCCTCTGATTTTGCTCTGCGCGTGTTACCTGCACACTCAAAACACGTTGAACAACTAAACTTTCATACATGCCATGTATTGTGTCTCTTGTTCAGTATCATCTACACCCCGTTCTTCAGTCGTAATAAGAGCTAGAGTCTCCTCAGCATAATCACTAGCAGATTCATATCCACATTCTTCAGTAAAAATCATCACACACTTGGATGGATAGTCTCTCGCATAGTGACTTCCACCCTCGCAGCAACGACATATAACCTCACGTGTTTGCCTCGTGGATGCCGTGGACGAAAAAGAGCTTTGTGCAGGCCCGAAAGGTGTGCTCTTGGTGGAGGGTGGGGCAGGGTCCTATTTTCTGGTATCTCGGTTGGGGTTGGTGGCTGAAGTAGGCGGTGCTGCAGCAGGACGTGTGGACATAGATGAGGTATGTGGCATCCATCATGAAGTGCGACCTGCAGAAAAATTAGTTATGGCCAATGCTTGTCGATCCTGCACTTCACGTTCAACTTCGCAAACAAGATGGAATAAACGAGTCATACTATTATACTCCTTATACTCTAAAATGGTATGAATATCTCCATTTAATCCACCCACAAAACATGCAAGCATTGCTTAATAGTCCTCAAAAATACCACATCTAATCATGCCAATTTGTAATTCCTCATAATATTCTTCTACAAAAATTTTCCTGATCTTAAACGCTGCAATTTGTGAAGTAATTCATGTTGATAATATGGTGGTACCCAATGAGTACGCATAGCAGATGTTCAGAGCAGTCCAAGTAGTTGGGATATTAGCATGATGTATTCTACGATGTTCATACCACCAAACACAAGCAAAACTAATGAAAGAACAAACAACATCAACATCACGTCTATCCTTAGGAAATTCTAAGCATGTAAAATGTTGTTCTGTTTCTAATTCCCAAGTGAGATATATATCACGATCATATCTACCGTCAAATATTGGAATATTCAATTTAAGTTGAACGAGATGCTCATGATCCCGTACGAGAGGGGGTGGTGCAGCCCTACCATTGCGATTGTACCCATGTGCATGATCTAGTGCTTGTGGTGGTGGTTTCCCCTGGTGCTGATTTGGAGAAACCTCTCCTTGATCATCGTAATCAACATCATATTCCTTATTCTGATCAACAACAGTTGCAGCTATAGCCACAGAAACCACAACATTAGTAGCACTAGCAACGACACCAGAATCCTGGCCTTCGTGGATAGGCACACGTCGTACTCGTCCCAGAAAATTCAGGCCTTCTGGTGTTGTTCTTTATGTTGTTGGTGAGCGACGGTAGCTACAGCTGCTAGTGGTATATGAGCAAGCACCTCACTAAACTTGGCATCCATCTTGGTGTTGAATATTTTCTCCAAAGCATCTAGGTTTTTCATGGCCTCTCCAAGGCTAGACAAGAACTCTTGTACCTGGTCGTCCATCATTTGTTGAAATTTATCATGGAGCTCCTTGTTGGTCATCCCCTCCTAGTTGATCTCGTCAACTTTTGATCCTATCATGGTTAGCAGCAATAGGAACACACAAGAATATGAACCTAACTCAAAAAGAATAGGAACACACAACTTGTCTTGGTACACAACTTCTTTCTCAAGTGGTTAACTAACTCAACACCTTCTCCCTCGGGTATTAGTGGCACACGATGGGGTTCTCCAAAATTCTTCGAAATCATTTATTTTCTGACACCATGCATTTTCCCATCCCATTAGCGTAGCAGCTATTAGCATCCTAACTAGTTCCCATCCGTATAACTCTCATAGGAAGGTAGGGTCATGCCGAGTGCAAGTTCAACGAGGAAAGTAACATAGGTAACCCACCATGGTCACCGTCTCATCATGATTCAATGCAACCAAATAAAGTGTTATATTACATGCATAAAATTGTTTCATAGTCATGGTCAAAGGGTTGCTTGCCTGGTTCAACAAAGTCTTCAAGGTCTTCACGGGCTTCTAGTCCAACTCCAAGCACTTTGTTTATTTTCTCAACTAGCGTCGGAAACACACATAATAAGCAACAAAACAAGGAGAGAAATAAAAGATTCTAAAATAGGAGTTCTATTTTTCTTGGACACCTCTAGTCACAAGAAAAATACCTAAGGTGGCTCTATTGGAGTTGGATCAATGAGGCTTTTTCTATTGGAAATGGAGGAATGATGACCCTATAAGAAGTCTATTGAAAAATTATAAAAATGAGTGGATGAGCCTATTAATTAGGGCATGAAATTAGAAGAATTTATAAAGTGATTTCACTTCATTTGGAGTTGGGTTGATTTTCCTATGATTTTTCAAAGATGACTCAACTAGAAAATGGGCACATTTATTCGATCCAATCCGTATAAAGCATAGGAAAAATATTGACCCTGGCTAGATAAATAGGGTATGATATATAGAGCACCTAGAAATTTGAATTACTCCATTTGGATCTAGAATGAGAGTTCTAGGGATTTTACAAGTTGGGATTTCCATATTTCAAATTTGAATATGCATTTGAATAGTACTGAAAAGTTTTCTAAAAAAATGTGGAAGTTGCACCACTAGATATGTTGAAATTATAGAAGAGTTTAGGAGTTTGAACATTTGCATTTGGATTTATATATATTTAATTGTGATTTTTGGAATCCCTCTAATAAATGGTCCTTACCTGTTATAACCCTGATTGGAAGGAAAGGCTAGTCCGAGGCTCTCGGGGTGCGAGGCCATTGAAAGTGAGTATCCCATATTCTATGATGGAGATAGAGCATTCATTGACGTTCTTAGTCGGATCATCAAAGTGTAGACTCACCGAACACAATATCCACCATCTCACAAGAAGACACGGACAAGTTCGCCTCTATCATCTCTCATGTTCTTATTTTGTTTTTATCGACACCCCTCTCTCTTTATTTGGTCATTATTGTTGAGTCCGACTTTCACTTGAGGACAAGCGAGTTCTAATCTTGGGGGTGTTGATAGATCCATTTTGCGTCATGCTTTCCTACTGATATTTATACTATTCTTGGACATTATTCCACTTCACGATACAATCCTTATTCCTTTTCTCTCTTAATATACAAGGTACATCATAAAGAGGAAACTTGCCACAACCTGGAAATCTAGAGACCCTTGGACAACTTTTAGCCCAAAATTTCGGTGGGCCAATTTTTTACCTATCCTGTTTTTAGGCTTTGCGGGGCATTTCTCACACTCTCCACCATAATGTTTTTCGTCGCAGCCCCGAATCGTTCTAGAAAATAAAAAAATAATTTTTTTTCTTACCTATCTTGTTTATACACGTGAGGGAGAGTTTTGAGAAGCTCGCCATTATATTTTTTAAAAGAGCACAAAAAGAGGACAAAAAAGAGAGAAAAAACTCAGATTGTGCTCTTCCCTTGATTATGTGTCGTATCATGATTGTGTTGGTGTTCTAGGCTCGCGTATGTAGTACAGTCTAGCATAGGACTAGCACGGTACAATCGTTGAGTGTTTCGTCAACTTTGCATCTCTGATCTGATTATTTCTGACATTTTTGCTACCATATTGTAAGCCATCCCAGCTACACATATTACTACTTCGTGTGTTTGACACCACCTGGCAATTGCTTTATGCAAGTTTTGAGAGTTTTGACTACAACAGTTGTCGATCACCGCCTACTGATGGGCAAGAACTGGTAAGAAGTTGAGATTTGCTTGACAGATTTGCGATACACCACCACCCCCATATGCCTTACATGTGCGACCATGATACTCTTTTATGGGATGGGGATTTGTTGATTACCTTGGTCGGTGCTAGCAGAGAGCCCGCATTACTAGTGGCGGGAGAGCCGAGTCACTTTCTCGATACGAGGTCGTGCCAGGTAGAGCAACCATGGGCTATTTTCATAGAAAACAGGCACACCGTTGTGTCCCCTCATGGATGGTATGATATTGAGCGAGTATCGTATGATGTACATCACGAGGACATGGGCCAACGAGTGGACTCTTTATTTAGTGTTCCTAGGGGAAATGCATTGTTTGGGTGCTTACCTCGGGTATGAAATATACCGCGAGTCCTAGATGACACGGAAGTTCGTCGAGTCTTGTGGTACAACACACAACCTCTGTAGAGTGTAAAACTATTCGAATAGCCGTGTCCACGGTCAAGGATAGTTGGGTGGTGCTACTTAACTACGTCCATTGTTTACAGACTTGGTGTGTGTGTGAGAAAGATGGTGCTAGAGCTAAGTCAGACGAATCAACATGGTTGAACAGGAGAAGTTCAAACCCTTCCTTACATTGATATCTGTAACTTGTTCATATGGATATCTGCCACCTCATTATGCATGCCTTTACAAGTTGATTGATCATGTCAATGCACTCAAAACTTGCTTTATGCAACTTACCTACTTAGTGCTTTATCATGTGTTGTTAGTTGCCTCGTTCCAAACATGGGTTGCCTGCGAGTACATTCAAAGTACTCATTGGCTTGCCATTGGTTATTTTATTGTACACTCATAAAAGAAAATGATATGATTAAGAATACCTTGGTTAAGGCATATGGCATGGGATCACACTATCGATGAAGATTTCTGCTTCGAGTTTATTAAGACTTGTCCATGAAGGCCATATTTGAGTAAAACAGTACATAATGTATGTAAGACTCTTGTTATTCAGTTTTCGTGTGTTGAGTGAGCATTGATCTCTGGGATCTCTAGGATCACCGTGCATGTACATTCGGTGATCACTACTTATGATCCGGAGTCCCCACACTTGTGCAGGAGGTCCCTATACAAATGGTTTTTACCCCTTTTCCATGACGTAGTTTTAAACCATCACCTTGCTTGTGTGGGCGATAGGGGGGATATCCCATACGACACCGATAAATTGTCGACGATGCCTATGTCCAGTCGTATACGCCATGCAAAAAATAGAACATGTACGATGTGAGATGTGCTTAGCATCCCACACGGAATCCCAAAGATATGTTTTCGTTCATATTGTATACCACACACAATTTTTGGCATAACGTCGTCTGTGATCGGAGTGGCTATCACCCATGATGCATAGAAGAAACTGTTTGGTATAGATTGTCCATCACACACACTTCTTATGTGGAAACATTTGCGGAAGGGTGGCCTAATGCACAAAGTTGTTGGCCAGAAGTCGTTTGTGATTGTTCACTAATCCAGCATGTCAACTTTCCAGAAACCGTGTGGGTGTGTTGAGGTTATTTCTCATGGTATTATCTGACAAACCGTGTGCAATTGGAAACCCCAAGAATCAGCCTAATAGCTATATTATTTATAATCCTGTTAGTAATCAATTTGACGCTTCATATCAAGCATACAATATATTTCATACTCGTATTATGGCAACCAGGATTTCATAATTGAAATACGTCAGAGTACAACATCATATAGGCATATACTACCTAGCTACCCAATTACACGACAGGACCAAGTTGCATATGCAACATCTAAAACCTTTGGAAAGTAGCTTCATAGATGGTAAACATAAAGATGTATCTCATCTAGAAAATTGTTTGACCGGAAGGAAAATATTAAGCCTTCACTCATGTCGAAGGTCCTTGGAACATTAGGAAAGTGCTTGTGGATGGTTGCCCGCCCATCCTTCATCCTCTTAAGGAATACTTCAAGATTATACCATGGGTGTTGTATGAATACCTTCTTTGCCTCTTGACCATACAAGTAGTTTGAGACGTACTCATCGATGAAATGCTTTGGAAAGGACTGGAAACAAAGATATGCATAAATTTCATTTCAAGAATTTGAAATTTCGCAAAGGGAAAAAAGACAGGGTAAAATAGATAGTACCATACTATAGTTCGTTGATGTCTTCTTCATTGTGCATACAAACATCTTGTTGTTTTTCATTTATAGTTTATTTATCTTAACAATCTTTCCGAGTTTATTGATTTGACTGATATTCATGACCACCTCATTTCCCCACATGCAAAATGGGCCGAACAGTGGGTCTAAACCTCTTACAATAGGAACTACATGTGAAAGACCAGATTATTTGAAATATAAATATTAGAATGGTTCCTGCAATTGCATAATAATGTGCTATTAGCGAAAGGGTCATGGATATGCAAACCTCGACGGTAAACTTCAGTGCCTCGCATTGTTACCCCTGTAACGTATTTAAGATATATATTGATGAGGTTATAAGTGAGATTTGGCGTGCCATCAGTAAAATATGTTACTGGAAAATAAGCATTGCAGGTCCAACATATTAATTCAAGCCACATGCGAAAATCAACCGTCCTAAGAACTATGAAATATAGCAATTGTATGTTTCACACTTATTTAGTGTATCTTAATTTGATTTACTTCTACCATGCATAACAATAGAAAATTGTACCAACAACAATCGAACATCACATTGCAGATGGTCACCAAAACAAATAAACCAAGTAGTTAACTTAGCATCATAATGAACAATAGAACATAATAGAAGGTCAGATTGCATAGTAGCATTACATTGGATATTTCACTAGAAGTTCTTAAAGAAAGGCAGGAGTAGCATATGCAATAGGTAAATAAAACAGGCTTAATAGGCGTAGCTAGGTGAATACGGGTCATTAGTAATTAATCTAAAAAACAGAAGCTATTCCTCATTGTGGGAGATATCAATAATGATGAGCTTGGAAGAGGGCGAGGCTTCCACATCATGGGTGCCTTCCTTGTAGTGGTGAGTGGCCTGATCCTATACTGGCACCAACTTGTTGGCTCTGGAGCTGAGGAAAGCATAGACACGCTAAGAAAACAACTTGTAGTCTTTGTTAAAGGCACGAGCGTAACCCTCTAGAAAACACCAGGAGCGATCATTTAAAGCATCCAGCCGCGTGGCGGTGTTCACGCGTGAGGCGTTGATGGTGGTCTCGACGGCAAGGTGCTCCTCCCAGATCTGGGGGCCAGCATGCATGACAGCGATTGATGCCTCATGCGGGCGTGCAGCCACGATTTGCTTCTCCGTTGCAAAATGCTCCTTGAAAATCCTGGCTATATTGCATGCACCATGGCTTTTGGCGATGATTATTTGTATGATGGGGCGGTTATTTGGGTGGAAGGTGTCGTGCCGACGATCGGGCCAGGTGGGATGGCGGAGGAGGGGGTGGAGGGAGAGGGGGTACGGGGAAGGTGTGGATTACCCGACTATATAGAGGAGGCCGTGCATAAGGAAGGAGCGTCACTCCTGAGGAGGCGGCGCTACAAGAAAGTAGTGAAGGTTTCAACTTAGGAAAGGAAGGGGCAAGCACGGGAAATGTGGCTTTTTGCTCATACGAGGGTTGGGGGAGGTAGATATTTTTGCGGTAGCCCAAATTTTTTCGTTCGGCGCGGCGAGAAACAGGCGTGTACAGTCACATATGATATACTATTTTTATCTAAACTGTGTGTGATATCCAACATTACAAACAAATCCTATAGTTTATTCGGTGTGTGACAAGACTGAACGTGGAAAGTTTGGTCACTTTCATTTGGAAGAGAAGATGGGGATACGATGACAAATTTTGGTCCAAATTTGCCTTGTTATGGACATCAACCACGCCATTGCTTAATTTAACATCACTTGCAAATTTGAGTACTACACAAAAGAGCCTACATCACTGCCGTCACTTACTCAAACGGGAAATTAGACATTGTGAGTTGACCTAAACAATATTACTCTAACAAATTGTCTTGAGGCGCCAGTGCGGTAAACTGGTCGGTGGTGGACTGTAGCCGACGAAGCTTCCGGCCTAGGCCATGTATGATGATTGGCCCAAGGTATTTTGCATTTCATCACACACAATTCAGGAAAATGAACTTTGCGATATACTTGATTTTCATATAGTTTTTAAAACAAAAAATGAGGTTACTTCGGCAAAGGACGGTGTTTGAATTGCAATAAGATTTTTTTGTAGTGAACACGGACAAATATTGGCGTTGTGATAAATACGAAATTATTAAGGGTTCGGCTAAACATTTTTTTATACATTAATTGAGTTTTCTAGACATTTAATGCGTATAATTAAATTTTGAACTAGAGTCACGAGGTCATATGCATCATAAAGGGTTGAAATATCTTATAAGTGTCCATGGCTTCATCTTTGATGTCACAAGCAATAAATGTGGATGAATTTCAAACATCTCGGGGGTCATGGATCGGTCGCAAACATTTACACAGTTGGTTTTAATTTATTGTAAATCCAAAACAAGTCAAAAAATTCCAAAACTTGGCATGTTGACATGACATGGCACATATGTGGCGTGGTAAAACCATTTGTCAATTTGTTACAAGTTTTGGCACAAGCCCATAATGAAATGGAGCTACTCACATGAAGATTTGTGGTTCCGATGGGGAACACGTCACATTAATTATGTGGGCGAAATGACATCCATCATCTTCTTGCCAAAAATATGGAATTATTTAGGGTTCGTTTTTTATTTTTATACATTAATTGAGTTTTCTAGGCATTTAATGAGTATAATTCAAATTTGAAATACAATAACAAGGTCTGGTGCATCGAAATTAGTTGAAAAATAACATAAGTGTCCATGACTGCATCTATAGAGGCCCCGTGCAAGAAATGAGAAGCTTTTTAAATTCATGTAAATTAAAAGCTCTTGATAAATTCATGAAACTTGGCATGGTGTCGTAAAATGGCTCATATGTTGTGTGGTAAAAAATTCTCCAATTTGGGTCATGTTTTGCCACAGGCCCCTTACAAACTGGAGTTTCACATGGGAAGCTCTTTGTGGTTTTGATGTGGACATGTCACCTTACATGATGGGCGAACTGACATGTGCTGACTCTTCTCTCCTTGAACTATTTCCAGAGGCAACATAGACCAACATGAGTGATGTGCTAAAATATGGAATTATATAAGATTCGTTTGTCCTTTTATATACTTATTGAGTTTATATGCATTTAATGTGCATAATTCATGTTTGAAGTGCAAATGCATCTAAATGGGTGAAAAACATACAAGTGTACATGGTTGCATCTTTAGGTCCCATGCAAGAAATGGGAATGTATTTCAAACATATTGGGGGTCTTGGCTTGGCTACACAAACATTAAGACACTCGGGTTTTAAATTCATATAAATCAAACACTTGTCAGAAATTCACTAAACTAGGCATTGTGTCATGATGTGGCACATATGTACCATGGTAAAACAATTGAGCAATTTGGGACAAGTTTTGGCACAAGCCCCTTACAAACCAGAGCTTCTCACGGGAAGCCTTTGTGGTTCCGATAAAGAACACACGTAACATGCCATTATGTGGGCGAAACGACATATGCTGCCTCTTGTCGTGTTAAATTTTTCTAGATGTAACATAGACCAGTAGGAGTGTTGTGCTAAAATATGGAATTATATCCAGGGTTCATTTTTTCTTTTTATACATTAATTGAATTCCCTCGTTATTTAATGGGCACAATTCATATTTGAACTACAGTCACAAGGATTGGTGCATAAAAATGGGTTAAAAATCATATAAGTGTACATGTGTGCATATTTAGGTCCCATGGGAAGAAATGAAGATGAATTTGAAACATCTCACGTTTTTGGCCCGGCCAGAAACATTGAGAAACTTGGGTTTTAAATTCATGTAAATCAACAAATTGTTTGAAATTTATGAAACATGGCATGGTGTCATGACATGGGGCATAATGGCATCATTGGGTTTTGTTTTCCTATTTCGGACATATTTTCAATATATTTTTCTCTTCTAGATCCAACATTGAGAATATTGGTTTAAACTATAATAAATCTAAAACTCAGACGAAATTCAAGAAATTGGGCATGGCGTCATGATATAGCACAAATATGATGTGGTATTTTTTTTGTCCACTTTGGTAAAAGGCGCACACACTAATAGCCAACAAAAAGCTTTTTGAACCAAAGAACTCGCAAGTTACCACGGAAACGGTTGCATTATTCATCAAAACCGTGGGTGTTCTACTTCCCATTTACGTACTGCCACGTGTCACACTCTTTAATGGCGAGGAGGTGCTCTGGCGAGCAGCTAATTGAGTTGACGGGAGGCGTGCGAGCTGGCCTCCATTGTGCAAACTCACCGGGAGGTGTGCGAGCAGTACACTGCACGCTCACCGGGAAGAGAGCCCTTTGACCTACATATCCGCCCACCTCTCTTCCAAGCTTTCCAACAATGGCGCCCGATACACTATTTTATAGGAGGCTTTACTGCCCACTCACTCACAATACTCTCTTATCGCTTCCGATTCCTCTGCATCATTCAGATCTCCACGCACCTACGCCTTGGCGCACAAGGATCATATGCAACCAGTCTCCTGGTTTGGTGAAGTCGACACCAAGCCGGAGGAGATATAACACAAAGACGAATGGGACGCCATGGACATGGCCCTGGAAGAGCTGCATCCAGCTGTGGATGCTTCTCAGTGCACTCGCCAGCAACCATCCGCGCGCCCGCGCTAGTAACCATCCTCGTGGCATTGGTGGGCTAGTCGGCAAGCATCACTGCAGAGTTGGAATCCGTGGGCGTCAGTGAGGTCCCCGCGGAACCAAGCAAACTCATGTACCTTCAAGTGTTAGTTCCTCCTCTTGTGTGTGTTCTCGTGCGCGCCCCTCAATAGGCCGCGCCGGTCCTTGTGTGCGTGCGTGCACCCACCGCTCGTGTACACATGCGTGTTCCTGCACCCGTCGCGCCCACCTCAATGGATTGGGATGCCGTCGTTGACAGCTTCCTCGCAGCGCCGCTATTTGTAGTCCCCTACCCTCCAACCATCGATTGCGTTGACCGTGTCTTTGATTTGGAAGTCCATAACATTTTGGTCGCATTTGAAAAATTGAACAACCGCACCAGGGAGCTAGACGTCGCCAGCGCAGGACGCCACCACCACCATCTCCACCGTAATTAGTTTTCTATATATTGTATCTCGATCATATGAATGTAAAGTCAAAGCTTGACTGAATGAAATCTTTGGTTTGATCAACTAAATTTTTATCTCTGAATTCACATAGTAAACAAAAACCATCATTGTTTTCTTTGAATAAACACTCATCACAAACGGTTTAGGTTGAATACCCGTTTACACATCGATAGTTGTGTTTCCTTTGCATGTAAGCAAAGCAAAAAATTGGCGCTAAGGACTAGTGCAATGTGTCATCACAAACGTTTCTCTAATATGACCAGTGTGTTTAGTATAGACAATCGACGAAGATTTGCATCTATCATATTGGGTAAATTTCAATTTCTCAAATCGGAAACATTAGCATTTGTCGATCTAGTAACATTGGCGTTTTTCAACACTGTAGCACTAGAATTTCTTGAATTTTGCAGGAATAAAATCACGATTAGGATACAATTTTGCAACTGAAATTCACTAAACATGGATTTCATTCATACACTAAGTGGTCTTTCTACGAAATAGTTCAAGTCAACAGCTGAACTGAACAAACTTTTCCCCAATTGTTGCCAACCACGTACTGAAATAGTTAGTTCAACTATATATACTAGCTAATTTAAAGTACGTGGTATAGTTCAACCATATCTATTGTTAGATGAACTGAACAAAATATCCCCTAAACACTAGTACTATGGAGGGACTTTGTACTACTTCCAGGAGAATGAAGCGTGCTTAGGAAGAGGGAGTGGAGGAAGAGCCTACCCATGAGTTGGTGGTGTTGCGCCCATTGCATGCTAGTGCTACCCACCGGCCCTCAAGACGCCCCCTCGAAGGAGCAGGACTCCGCGTAGATCTCTAGATTCCGTGCCACAGTTGCGGCATCTCCTGCGGCCACATCGTCTTGCGAGCCTCTTCGCGGGCGCGACCTGGCGCTTCACCTCCTTCTCTAGGAAGTAGATGTAACTAACAAGGTTTACAACACAGACTATCGGCGGCGCGCATTTGGCAGCCTCCAGCTCCTGCTTTCGGACCGCGGTGGTAGAGCAGGTGATGACCCCTTCGCCTGACGGTGGGGTCGTGTCTAAGGCAGACGACAGTCTGGTGGCTACCGCTATAGCTTCTGGTGGGGTGGTGGCCATGGCGGCCACCAGCAGCAACTGCATTCGGGCAGCGGTGGTGGATCATATAATGGGTGGCGTGCGTACACCCAGGAGGGACGCCACATACACTACACACTCTAGAAACTTGTCGCACTGATGCGGTGATTCCTCCTAGTTGGAGTTGTCTTCTAGCGTAGTGACTGAATGATGATGAACGATAGGTGCCATTAGCGATTGGGGGAGAAGAAAACTAGATAAGCTAGGGAGGGAGGGGATGAAGGCAATGTTGAGTCGCCGATCGTGAGGGTTTATATAGCAGGCTTGCAAGCATTGGGGATTTGGGGATTTTGCCGAGACGGGCGTGAACGTTGAGCCGCAAGACTGTTTTGCGTGCGCGAGCCTGTGTGATTGTCCGAGGATAAGGCGTGATCAAGCTGACACGTGTCGAAAAGTGGTGCCGAAGTGTGCACTAGAATCCTCGGGAACCAACACGGTGACAAGATATGAGAGCGGTGGACGGGGTGATGCACAGGGAAACGGGTCATAATAATAAAACATATGCGATGTTAATACACGCAAACAACACTTCCCAACATAGCATGGGTAATTATTTCATTAATCGCTGATAATTGTTTGGGACCAACCGTCTACCCACAACATACACAGCTTGTCCGGATGACATGTGTGTGTTATTATTGGTCTGACCACACAATTCTGATGAATGAACTATTTTTCGGGTATCACACACAACTTCTTATGCTATCTCTTTTGTGTACCGCTGGATCAACGCAAACAGTTTATCCGAGTGGATTGTATGCCACATGTTGCACAAATATAAATTTTGCTTACCATTTGTGTTATCTTGCCTAAGTACAAACAGTTTCTAAGATCCAAATGTATGCCATGCATCGCACATGCATCTCTTTTCTGAATCGTATTTGATGGATCCGCCATCACACGGCGTTAGTGTCATTGGCGACGGATCTTGAACTATAACATTTGGATTGGTGGATCGCACACAGTTTCATGGAAGGGTCTCTGATTGATGTGTTGTCTTTGAACCATCCTGCAGTAGTAATTGCTGGCACTCAATGCATATTTTTGGAGAAAACATTTCCATTGGACACGTAGGAAAACGGGGGCTTCATTATTTATGCCACCCAACTTATTTACCTCAAGGATAATGTAAACTATAATTACTCATGATCATCTACATCCAAGTGGATATATATATCTGGATCTTTCCCCAACACATGATGCTTACCAGTTAAAGACTTACTAGATTCGAATAGGGATAAACATTATTGACTCATGCATAAAAGTAAATAAATGAAAGTAAAATATAGGCCCTTCATAGAGGGAAGCAGAGGTTGTCATGTGCTTTTTAATTTTGGATTCCCAAGCTCTTAATGTAAAGGAACATCACTTTATATTGCCCCTTATGATAGCAATCTTTATTATGTAGCCTGTATCTTTTATTTCTTTGCCATCACAAGATCGTACAAACATTATTTTCCCTTAAAATAAAAGATCATACATATTTAGGAGAAACTTTTATTGCTTTGTGCACTAATGACATCTTTGTTGAATGATATTATTCAATCCATAAGTAGATATAAATGCATATTTAGGACTCTCATGGAAAGAAACTAGGTTTAAGGGTGATGAATGCACAAGGGCTAGAAAAAGATCCTAGACAAGAACCACATGTTAGTGGATTCTTGACAATATAAATTCTATGTGAATGTAAAAACACACGATGAATTATGTTGGTTCTTCCTCGTCCAACATCAGTTACTCGATCATACAGAAAATATTTGATGCGGGGTCACAGTGATAAAAGATGTCCAAGATAGTATTTTTATGTGAATCTCCGCTCCTCTTTCATAATTTTGCATGGATTGTATCAATGGATAACACTATGTTTGTTAACTCCCTACAAATTTTATCAAGCATACTTCATTCTTATGTGAATTCATTATTCCCCATGGGATTAGCTTATGATCTTTTTATTTATTTTATTTCATTTCTATGATTGATGCACAAGAGTAAAACAAGCAAACTCAAACTAAACTTTATTATGTGAATTCATTATTCCCCATGGGATTAGCTTATGATCTTTTTATTTATTTTATTTCATTTCTATGATTGATGCACAAGAGTAAAACAAGCAAACTCAAACTAATCTTTATTATATAACTCTCACATACGGTTATAGGGATAGATAGGTCACCAAGCAAAAACTCTAAGAAAAAAGATATTAACTTTTAGGGCGCTGCTACAAATCATCCGACTGATGTCCCTAGGAAATCAGCCGGGTTGACAGCCGTACGATCAGATGCTTTAAGCCACATGATCAAATGCTCTCATGAGAGCACCATGCAACAACTTCGTGGCAGCGGTTCACAACATCGACCAGCCAGGCGACGCTCCATTGCAGCGCTCACGACGCTTCATTGCAACCCCGATGAAGCTTCACCGGCTTGGGCGACACTTCATTGCAACTCCGGTGATGTTTCACGCCAGCGCGCAACCGGCATGGCGAGTTCCATCGTAGTAGCCAACGACCGCCGGCGATGCTTCACTGCAGCGTGCAACCGGCACGACAGGTTCCATCACAGCACCCCGACAACCTGTGATGAAGCTTCACTTCACCGCTACCGTCGCACGGCGGTGTTCCATCGCTGCACTAACCACCTCATTGAAGCTCCATCGCAGCACCCGGGTTGCCGGGTGAAGCTTCCCTTCAGCGCGGCCACCTATGCACGATGGTCCATTGCATCGCGGTGGGGTGCTGCGACGGCATGCGTCAGTGGTGTTGAATTGCTACGATGCAGGATGACGACATGGGTGTGCGAGGGGATCTCGGCGTGGTGAAGCAAGCGGCAGTGATTCCAGATGTGATGATGCAACACGTCGGCAGCGGCAGCAGATGCGACAACGCAACATGGCGGCGACGGCTACGCAACATGGAGGCGATGGCGACATCAGCAGATCTCAGTGTGGTGGCTGCTGCCATGGCCTGTGGTGCTTGGGGTTAAGAGAAAGGAAAGCGACAGGGAAGAAATGTGAGTAGAGGAAGGAAATAAGATTGGGAGGAAAAGCGGTGGGTGGACCATGCCACGTGTCGCGTGAGAGAGGAGGCTTACGTGAGTTTAAAATCAACTCGTTGATTCTAATGCTTTTCCTAACTTGTATTCTTCTAAATGATGTGATAGCTATGGATAAAACTAAGATAAATTATGATGTGAAAGTTATGTAGATACGATACCGGGGAACCTCCCCCAAGCTTGAGACAATCTAAGGGTGGTCCCCATACCCATGTACTCAAGTGTCGTTGTTGGGTTTTGGCGGTGATGACGTAATTTTCATAGCAATGATGCTCCTTAGGATACAAATCTCCTCCTTAAGCTTATCAACCTCTCAATTAAGGTGTGGGTTCTCCTTGGGAACTGTGTTGATGACGACCATTGCTCCTTCCATCAAGGGATGGGTTTTTCTAGTGCAGCCAACTATAGGATCTACCTGCGTACGACGATCAGGGATAAATGGAGTATTGGAATGGGTAACCATGTCTGGTAAACTTTACTTTTTGAACACCACATGCATATCTCCAGGTTGAGGTAGAGCTACTTCCTCTTCTTCTACATCACTTGAAGGCTCCATCCTTTTCAGATCTGCCTCCGCCTCTTCCTCCATTGACCACTCATACGGATCAATATCCCCATAAACTCGAGGATTGGCAATGAGATCTTGCTCTTAAATTCGTCAAAAAAATAGCCCAAAGCAAGAACAGAGGAGAAACTTGTGATGCGGTGGTCATAACATAAAGGAGTATATATATAATGAAATTTCCAGGTCAGAATGTGAGTCCAGGAAGAAAACGAAGTCCGAGAGGCACAAGACGTGCTCCCAAGCCATAAGGGTGCACCCATGGTGGTGGCCTCGCACTATTGGCTTGGGAATCCCTCATGCGTCCCCTCGGCTGATTTTCATTTTTGTATTTTTCATATGTTCCAAAACTGATAGAAAATATTTTTATGGAATTTTTGGAGTCGGTTTACTTACCGTATCACATACCTACACCTTTCAACGTTCTGGAGCATTATGAAAGGTCTCTATTATGTGTTCTTTCGGTGTCATCACTTGAATAATATTAGTTTCCACATTAATGGGCGTACATGAGATATAATGTTTAATTCTTAGCCCATTAATCATTCTCGGATGTGTGCCTTTATATTTTTGATTTTTATGGCACCGGAGCGATGAACCTCTTCGATGATATAAGGTCCTTCCCATTAGGAGAGAAGCTTACATGCAAAGAATATGAAATGAGAATTGTACAAAAGAACTAGGTATCATCCATTGAATTCCAGTTTTTGGATTCTCTTGTCATGACATCTTTTATCAAATAACCTCTTTTCACTGGCAGGTTTGAAATCATAGTTAATTTCTTTAATTTCATAGTAAGCTCTATGTTCGAACTCAAGAGGTAAATTACATGCTTTTCCATAGACCATTTTATACGGAGACACCCCCATAGGTTCATGTTATAAGTAGTTTTATAGGCCCATAAAGCATCATCAAGTTTCTTAGACCAATTCTTTCTAGATCTATTAACACTCTTTTGCAAGATCAATTTTATTTCTCAATTGCTCAACTTAACTTGACCGCTAGACTAAGGGTGATAAGGCGAAGAAATTCTATGGTTAACATCATATTTAGCTGTAAGTTTACGGAAATCACCATCAATAAAATGTGAACCACCATAAGTCATCAAATATATAGAGACTCCAATCCTTGAGAAAATAACAACTTTAGGCATTTTAGTAGATGTTTTATGATCAACTCTACTAGTTGGAATAGTTCTACCCACATAGTAACATAATCACCAACAACTAAAATAAGATTATACCCACTAGAGGATGGAAAAGGTACCATATAATCAAAACCCCAAACATCAAATGGTTCAACAACAAGTGAATAATTCATAGGCATTTCCTAAAATCTACCAATATTACCTATTCTTCGATATTCATCACAAGAGCGGACAAACTTCCTTGCATCATTGAAAATAGTAGGCTAATAAAAACCAGATTATAGTATTGTCGGGCCTCTGGGACCGGGGGTACCCATGCTTGTCGGACTGCGGCCCCGAGCATGACGCGGATGGGCGAGCCTGGTTTGGCCTATCGGAAAGCTCGACAAGGAAGACCCTCACGAGGGCCCGTGCCTTGTGAGCCAAGCGTCAAGGGACCAGTGCCGAGGATCACGAGGGGTCACCCGCTGAAAGGGCGCTACCCGAGGCCACCCCTAAGGCCGTCACGAGGTGAGCTCACCGAGGGCGACATGGCGGGGTCCCACGGCCCTACGCCTCCGCATGGGTGATGCAGGCTGCGCACGGGCGGCGCCAGCAGGCATGGATAGGAAGGATTTCCACTTTTGTGCTAAGGAAGCGAGGTCGGCTATTGGGCGCCAAAGAAACCTCCCAAAGGTTTCCCGATCGATGCAAGAGAACTAAGGCTGGGGGCTCGGCAGGACGGAGGTCACCCCCGAGCCCACCAACGCGTCATGAAGAGAAGCTTTTACACGCAAACATGACCTTTGTTAGGGTGTACTCCAATCAAGTCCCCTTTCAAAACGGTCATTGTGGCAACCCTTCCCGCCAATGTTTTCGGAGGGAAGAGGACCAGGGCCGTTATAAAACAGAGGCCCAATCTCCGTAGTAGGGGATCCAATCCCCATTATCTCCGCTAGGGCAAGAACCCACCTTTGTACTCGTATTGAACCTCAAGCAATCCAAACACAAGCAGGACTAGGGTTTTACACCGCGAGGTATCCCGGACATTGGTAAACTGCCATGTGTTATATTTCGCTTCCCTTAGCTCATCCCACAAAAGAGTCATCGTGAAGTTGAGAGGTAGAGCATGGTAGGAGAGCGAGCGCACCCCATAGTTTGAACCCTGTCTTGGGTCTGCGGAGCCCCGATTCGGACAGTCGGCACGCTAGGTAGAGGTGTGCAGATGCTCTTCGGCTCCAGTTTCGCTCCAGCTTCACCGACCCCATGGCATACCCTCTCTACACGCGTCCCGGGGGCTTGGCATTGGATGACCAATACCATCGTCAACCAGGCACAATAGGGCCCTTCGTGGCCGCCAATGCGGCAGGGCGGGTGACCCGCTACGCGCCCCTGTGGCATCCGCCTCGGCTTTCGCTTATGTGGGGGATCTCAACATGCAAGACACGCTGCTCATGGCAGGTGAGATGATCCTCCACCGCCCGACGGATGGAGGATATCACGCCTGGGCGTACCTCATGTTGAACTCGTAGCCATCGCGAGGAGGGTCTTGGTGTCCTATGCCCCGCTTCACCCCCTGGTGCAAGAAGCGGTGGGCTCAACCAATGAGCTGCCTCCACTACCACGCGGTGGTCCGCTTGGGTCTCAGCTCGAGGGTCCGGGGCGAAGCATGCCCGGTGCCACGCTCCTGCTCCTCGGGGTCCCGGTGGCCGGCTCAGGGCTGCTGCCAGGCCCTTGCACGGACACGTCCGTAAGAGTCAGAAGGGTGCTCTGTGCTCACCACAACGCGCGCACCCAAAACATGGAGGATTCCTGGCTAGGCGAGTCTTGCAAAGGTGAGTGCACCACCCGGCAACGGGCCCGCGTTTGCGCCGATAGGCCGGGAAGGGCCGCGGCTGGTATCAGCGTAGCGCTCCCTCCACCTTCGCCGGCGTGCACTTCCATCCGGCATAGGGGCTGCGCCAGACACCCTCGTCGGGCCGAGCTCCGGGGCTCCTGATAACACACAAGTGTAGGGGATCGCAATACTCTTTGGCGTAAGTTAACCCAATTTATTAAATCGACACAAGGGGAGCCAAAGAATATTTATAAGCTTTAACAGTTGAGTTGTCAATTCAACCGCACGTGAAAGATACTTTCTTGGTTGCGAAATATTGGTCGCAACGGTGATATGCATGTGATGGCGGCAATAGAAATAAAAGTGGGAAAGCAACAAAAGTAAAACGGCGAAAGTAAAGTAACTTGTCACTAGCAGGATTAAAACACTGTAGGTTAAGGAGATGGATGGTTGTTCATGGATGAGAGATATCATCTATTTAACTTGGGGCAACGTACATACAAAAGTAATGATCATCTGGGCACATATCAAACATTAGGCATGTATCCCGAGGTAGTTGTGCGTGCTTGCAATAAGAACTTGCACAACATCTTTTGTCCTACCATCCCACTATCAACATGGCCAAAAGGAACTTCTGGAGATTAAGGTGCTCCCGTCAAAGAGCACCGGAACAAAGCATTAACAATCAATTGATACATGGAATCATCAAACTATATCCTATCCCCTTTGGTGTCCCAAGCTGTCACTACTGGGATCGCCGATTCCGACTATAATAAGTGCATATTACTCATAGATAGGATGTAGAGCACAAATATATTCATGAAAACAAAATGAAGTCAGATCTTAAATCATGGCACTTTGGCCCAAAGTAACAAGCATTAAGAGTAACGAGTAGTAGCAAAGATGGTAAACACCATAGTAGATAATAGGCAACATGCCCCCAACAATCCGACGAACAATTACATGGTCTAACTCATCCAATCTCTCCCATCCCCTTCACCTACAGCAGGGAATTACTCACACATGATGGGAGAAGCCATGGAAGTATGATGGAGTGGTGATGGTGATGACGATGGCGACGATTTCCCCTCTCCAGAGGCCAAAACAGCCTCCATATTAGCTCTCCCGAAGAAGAACCGAGGGTGGCGGCGGCTCCGCGTCAAGAACTTGCAAAATGACTTTTGATCTGGAATTTCCTCGTCACGGGTACCAGAGGGGGTGGGCCCCGCCAAGGCGGCCTCCCAGCACGGCCAGGGGAGAGGCTGCGCCAGCAGGTCGCCTGGGGGCCCTGTGGCTCCCCTCTGGCCCATCTTCTAGCCCATGGTATCTCCCAGTGCATGGATTTTCTCTATTTTTATGCGATTTTTCCGGGGTGTCTAAATATTCATTTTCCTGCACACAAGAAAACTATACATGCAGCTCTGCCGAAAACAGCGTCAGTCCGGGTTAGTTTCATTCAAAATGTGCAAGAATGAGGCCAAAACAATAGTAAAAGTGTTTGGAAAAGGCGATACTTTTGAGATGTATCAACTCCCCCAAACTTAGCATATTGCTTGTCCTCAAGCAATTCAGTTTAACGAACTGAACAAGACAAAGAAGACTTTGACAAACTCTTTTGCTTCATCAGATGTATATAAGCATGCACTATGAACAGGCCCAACAAGTATTGAAGTAATGCTACAAAAAACAATACACAAAGCAATCCTACAATCATGTGAAGAGTTTAAAACAACTAAGCAAGAATAATATGTTACTGAAAATCATAACGAGATAACAATGCACATGACTTGGATATAGTAGAGTGGTATCTCATTAGCCCCCATGAGTGATGCAAAACATAAACGCAAACGCTCCTTCAGAGTATTAAAGGAGACTAGCAATAATTATTTCAGAATAAGCAATATCACAATCATGCAGAAGACAATGTGGTGCTTTGGGACAATGCACATTACACTTAGAATGACAATTATGCTCTCTATAGTTGGTTCTTTTATAAGAAGAGGACGACTCAAAGGAAAAGTAAAATAGATAGGCCCTTCACAGAGGGAAGCATTGATTTGCAGAGGTGCCAGAGCTTGAGCTTTAAAACAGAGATAAATCAATATTTTGAATGGCATGCTTTCATTGTCAATGTAACAACTAAAAGATCTCAATATATTCCATGCTAAATACATTATAGGTGGTTCCCAAACAGGAAAGTAAAGTTTAAATCCCCCTCCACCAGTCAATCACACTCCATGGTGGGCCGAATCCACGGGTACCGTCCATTCAAACAACAATCCTTGGGGAGTTTTGTTTCATTAAAGTTGATTTGACTCTGAGCATGGAACTGGGCATCCCAGTTACCAGCCACTTTCTCGTGAATGATAGTGAATCAACACATATCTTTTGAATAACCTACTTAGCATGGAAGATACTGATAGCCCCTAGTCACTACATGAGCTATTCGGGCATACAAAACAAAATATTTATTTGAAAATTTAGAATACGACACATGTAAATTTACTTAGGACGGTACATAAATACCGCATATAGGTAGGTATGGTGGACTCATATGGTGCAACTGGTTTTAAGGATTTTGAATGCACAAGAAGTCAGTCCACTTAGTACAGGTGAAGGCTAGCAAAAGACAGGGAAGCGACCAACTAGAGAGCAATAACGGTCATAATCATGTAGAGCGACAAAGCAACATTGAATCGGGCATGAAAGCGATATTACTATTCTGAAATAAAAAAATCGTCAAGGCTTGATAGACTTCTAGTCATAAACATGTGTACGCATCTGCCAAGTCAATCCAAAAACTCTCCGAAGGGAAATACCACTCTATTATGCCAAACCATGAACAATGCAATGCATGCAAATCATTCCAATAACACATTATGCATTCTAGCTATTTGAGACTAGTCACAAAGAAAGCATGAACTACAGGGAAAGCATTGTAATCATCGCACTATGTCGCTACAAGCTGGTCTCTAGATCATAAGTACAAGCATATGTACAAAAGTAGAAACAAATAGAGTTCATACCGGCTTTCCTTGTTGCATTCCTTCCGTCGATCTTCGTCATTATTGCATCGTCACTTACATAATCGAACATAGAAAAATATAATCAAGCGCAATTGCAACCATGGACGTGAGCTGAACTCTGCAAACAAATCAAACTAAAGAAAGAAAAGAAATATTTTTGGGTTTTCCAAAGGTTAAAGAAAAGAAAAAGAAAAGAGAAATCTTTTTGTTGTTTTTGCAAAGAGAGAACAAAGAAGAACAGGCAAAAAATATGAAAAGACTTTAAAAGGAAACTACGGATGATACAATGGAAGGGGAGAAGGATACATACTCCCCCAAGCTTAGGCTTTTGGCCTAAGTTGAGCTCGACTACTGCGGGCTCCAAGAGCTTCCTCCGACTCCGGAGTGGTACTGTTGGCTCCAAGCATCATACGAAGCCTCGAGCGCGTACACTGATGCCCGACTGGCCTCCCAAGGAGAAGGTTCTTCTTCCTCAGGAACAACCTCCTCCATGGGGTTGTGTAACTGCTGCTGGATCACGAACTCGTCCGGCTCCGTCGAGGTGAAAGACCATCTATTACTTCTAGTGTAATCAAACAAAAGTGGCGCAGGTAAACGGATCTCACGAGTAGTAAGCTCGCCAGATCTCATAATATAAACAAGTTTACCACACTCGGAAGTCCTAGTAACAAACTCATGCATATTCATAGCGGTAAGATCAAAGCTTATGAATGAAAAAGGCACATCATCCGCATGTACAGTGCGCCGAAGGTGCTTGAGGATAAGCGTGGAATAAATGCCACCAAAGTGAGGCCCTTTGCCGCTGTTAGCGATGAGGCGACGAGCAATCAGAGCACCAATATTATACGTGTTATATCCTAAAGGGCGGCTGCCAAGATAGCGAGATCAAGAGCCGAAATGTTGCTTGTGTTGTCATGATCTAACACCCCTCGAGCAATATAATATGCAAATACCTGATGTGGGGAAACAAGATGCTGGAGATCTCCCCCCCGTTAAATTGCTTGCGGGTCCTTACCGCAAAAGGGAAGTGAATAGGGATTTCAGCTTGTATGGCTGAACGTTCATTTTGGTCGTCTTCCCGACATTCCGCACACCTATAATATCACAAAATTCTGCAAAAGACAAGGTCAAGACATCCTCATATAATGTGAATTCAATCATGGAAGTTTTATCATTATATCTAAACCAGTTGACAAAATAATAAATGAGTTTTGGATATGGTTGCACATGTCGTGTCATGAAGTGTGTCAAACCTGCAGCTGTACAGAGGTTATCAAACTCATTCCTAATACCTGCCGCCATAAGAAATTCTGAACACGGGTATGCCATGGCATGTGCCATGTCCGTCTCGTGGAATAACTCCGGTGGCACGATATCATCATTGTGACTTGTCCTTACAGTAGAGGATGAAGCTGCAGCTCTAGTTAACCAATCGGTAGCCTCGGGTCTCTTCTATCCAAGCCATCGCTTTGCCTTTCCAAACAAGCTCATTTCTGAAATTTTTGGTTTACCACAAAAATGGAGGTTTAAGCAAAACATGAGTTGGAGCAAACTATTCTACTCATTCCTATTATGCATAAGCTTCCATCAAAACTTCACAAATAAATTTATAGGCATGCAAGCAAGCTCTTATGAACAACACCAAGGTCTCCTAAAGAATCACAAATAAGACCACCAATCAAAATTTTAATCGGAGGAGTGGAGGAGTCACATACGAGGGACCAAATGCTCAAATTCTTAATGCAAATGATGGGATGTAGAGAGAGATCGAAATTTAACACCAAGAACAACAAGAACTCGAGCTCCAACAGAAAAATCGGGATTTTTGGAGTGAGAGAGAGAGAGAAGGGAGGAAGGAGTACCTGGAAAGGGGCCCAGGTGGGCCCAGGCGACTTGGTGGCCCGACCAGGGGGCAGGGCGCGCCAGCTGGCCGCCTGGACAAAGGGTGCCCCCTGGCTGGCCCGAGGTGCCCCTGCATCACTTTTTCATAGGAAAATTTTATTTTGAATTTTCTGGAATTTTTCTGACAACTTCACTTTTGAATTTTTTTTCAAAATACTAAAAGCTACAAAACTTCCGGTCAGCTCGAAACAATAGTTAAACATATGAAGTTTCAAAAACGTAAAACTTTGGTACAACAAGAAGAAATAAAGATAAAGGAAATGAAAACATAACAAGCTTATCTTTTTACTCATATAAAACATATTTGTTAGCAAGGTTGATCAAGTCTCACTACCAAATAGGTGTTATATTGAGAAAAAAGTTTCACTTCTCATAAAGCAATCATGGTACCTTTATCTCAATGGATATTGTCCCCACCATAATGGTTTTGTATTTGTGGTGGACATGTAGAGGACAATCCCACTCTCCAATCTTCACGGTCTCAATATTCTCAATAGAATTAAGGTGATGCCTTTTATCAATCTTCTTCTCATTAATATTGAAGGTCACCTTTCCTGTATTGCAATCAATAATAGCACCTGCGGTGTTAAGAAAAGGTCTACCAAGAATAATAGACATGCCCCATCTTCGGGCATGTCAAGCACAACAAAGTCAGTAAGGATCAAGCAATTAGCAACTTCAACGGGAACATCCTCACAAATACCAACAGGAACGATTGTTGACTTATCAGCCATTTGAAGAGAGATATCTGTAGGGATTAGTTTATCAATACATAGCCTTTTGTAAAGAGAGAAATGCATAACACTCAATCCTGCACCAAGGTGACATAAAGGAGTTCTGACATAATTATTTTTTATAGAGCAAGGAATGGTGGGTATACGTGGATCACAAAGCTTCTCAAGAATCTTGCCACTCAAAGAGTAATTAGGAAGCATAGTAGATATTGCCACATAGGAACTTTTATTTTGTTACTAACAATATCTTTCATATACCTTGAGTACTCAGGTAGCTTAATAGCATCAGTTAAAAGAATTTGAAGGAAAAGAGGTTTCATCCATTCTCAAAATTTATTGTAATGCTCTTCTTCTTTAGTTTTGAAAAACATACCTCGAAAGGGCATTGATTTTTGTACCCATGGTCCTCTTTCCTTCCCATGTTTTCTTGCAACAAAATCTTCTCTAGTATATCTTTTGCGCTTGTCTGGTGCTTCTTATTCTCCTATCTCAGGAGGATCAATCTTCTCATTATCTTTATAAGGTTCAGCACCATCTTTAGTTTCAGCATCGGAAATAGATATACTATTAGGATCAACAATCGGTTCTTCATCAATTATGGGATCGTTGGATTTGTCAGCCTCCTTGTGTCTCTTCTTCTTCCTGCAATTCAGAATCTTGCTCGATCCTCTTTGGATGCCCCTCCGGATAAAGGGGGTCCTGGGTATGTGTACCTCCTCGGGTCTTTATACCACATGCGTGCGTATCAACTTGTTTGGCATTGTTAGCAAGCAAATCTTTTTGCACATTAGAAATTTGTTCAAGCTGAGTTTGAACCATATGAAATGCTTAACAAGACATTTAACATCATTAACAGTTCTACTTAAAACATCAAGCAAACTTTTGATAGCAAGGGAATTATCACGCAATTGGCTTTGAATCCGCTCATTAAAGTGACTTTGCTTGACAGTGAAATTATCAACCTCATCTAAACATTGGTCAGGATGCTTACCATGAGGGACGTCACTCGCATTGAATTCTAAAAGGGAGTGTACCTCTACCATAGGAGGGCGACATGGCGGGGTCCCAAGGCCCTGCGCCTTTGCGCGGGTGATGCAGGCTGCGTAGGGGTGGCGCCAGCACGCACAGATAGGAAGGATTTCCACTTTTGTGCTAAGGAAGCAAGGTCGGTTGTCGGGCGCCAAAGAAACCTCCCAAAGGTTTCCCGATCGATGCAAGAGGACTAAGGATGGGGGCTCGGTAGGACGGAGATCACCCTCGAGCCCACCAGCGCGTCATGAATTGAAGCTTTGGCACGCAAAGACGACCTTTGTCAGGGCGTATTCCAATCTCGTCCCCTTTCAAAACGGTCATTGTGGCAACCCTTCCCGCTAATGTTTTCGGAGGGAAGAGGACCAAGGACAATATGAAAGAGAGGCCCAGCCTCCGTAGTAGGGGATCCAATCCCCATTATCTCCGCTAGGGCAAGAACCTACCTTTGTACTCGTCTTCCACCTCAAGCAATCCAAAAACAAGCAGGAGTAGCATTTTACACCGCGAGGTAGCCCGAACATGAGTAAACTGCCATGTGTTATATTTCGCTTCCCTTAGCTCATCCCACCAAAGAGTCGTCGTGAAGTTGAGACGTAGAACGGGGTAGGAGAGCGAGCGCACCCCATAGTTCAAACCCTTTCTTGGGTCTGCGGAGCCCTCATTCGGACATACGGCGCGCTAGGTAGAGGTGTGCAGATGCTCTTTGGCTCCACTTTCGCTCCAGCTTCACCAACCCCATGGCCGACCCTCGCTACACCGTCCTCGGGGCTTTGCATTGAACGACCGCTACCGGCCCACCGGCGTCGCGACCACCACCATGGCTGACCACCCACTATAGGGCCCTTCGTGGCACCCAGCGTGGCAGGGCGGCTGACCCGCTGCATGTTGATACATCTCAAACATATCTATAATTTTCGATGGTTTCACGTTGTTATCTTGTCTTCTTTGGTTGTTTTATGTACCTTTTATATCTTTTTTGGGACCAACTTATTAATTCACTGCCAAGTGCGAGTTCCTGTTATTTCCGGGTTTTTGACTCTTTTCAAATCTGATTTTGGAACGGAGTCCAAACGGAAGAAAAACCCCGAAATGATTTTTCCCCGGACGAAAGAAGACCAGGGGCTTTTGGGCCAAGCCAGGTGGGCTCCAGGGAGCACACAAGCCCCCACTCTGGCACCAGGGGGAGGCGGCGGTGGGCAGGCTTGTGGCCTCCCTGGCCGTCCCCTGACCTAGGTCTTTGGCCTATAAATTCCCAAATATTCCGCAAAAAATCACGGGAGCCTCGAAAATACTTTTCTGCCGCCGCAAGCTTCCGTTTTCGCGAAATCTTATCTGGAGACCCTTCCCCGGCGCCCTGCCGGAGGGGACTTTGGAGTTGGAGGGCTTCTTCATCATCATCATCGCACCTCCAATGACTCGTCAGTAGTTCACTTCAGACCTACGGGTCCGTAGTTAGTAGCTAGATGGCTTCTTCTCTATCTTGGATCTTCAATACAAAGTTCTCCATGATCTTCATGGCGATCTATCCGATGTAATCTTCTTTGGCGGTGTGTTCGTCGAGATCCGATGAATTGTGGATTTGTGATTAGATTATCTATGATATATATTTGAGTCTTTGCTGATTTCTTATATGCATGATTTGATATCCTTGTAAGTCTCTCCGAGTCTTGGGTTTGGTTTGGCCAACTAGATCCTTGATTCTTGCAATGGGAGAAGTGCTTGGTTTTTGGTTCTGCCATGTGGTGACCTTTCCCAGTGACAGTAGGGGCAGCAAGGCACACGTCAAGTATTTGCCATCAAGGGTAAAAAGATGGGGTTTTTATCATTGGTTTGAGATTATCCCTCTACATCATGTCATCTTGCTTAAGGCGTTACTCTGTTCTTATGGCCTGAATACACTAGATGCATGCTGGATAGCGGTCGACATGTGGAGTAATAGTAGTAGATGCAGACAGTGTCGGTCTACTTGTTTTGGACATGATGCCTATAGAAATAATCATTGCATAGATATCGTCACGACTTTGCGCGGTTCTACCAATTGCTCCACAGTAATTTGTTCACCCACCGTCTACTTGCTTTCATGAGAGAAGCCACTAGTAAACACTACGGCCCCCGGGTCTATTCACATCCATCATTTACACCTCCGCTTTTACTTTGCTTTGTTACTTTGTTGCTTTCAGTTCTCACTTGGCAAAAAATCTATAAGGGATTGACAACCCCTTCATAGCGTTGGGGGCAAGATTTTGTGTTTGTGCATGATATTGAGATACTCCTCCACTGGATTGATACCTTGGTTCTCAAACTGAGGGAAATACTTACCACCGCTACGCTACATCACCCTTTCCGCTCCGAGGGAACACCAACGCAAGGCTCCAAGGCCACGGGGGAAATCCTTTGCATACTTGCCTAGGAAGTCCCTTAAGGCGTAGCCGCAGCAGAAAGATCAAGCCAAGTATTCTCCCGTCGACGTGCCTATTTCTCGCGCCGTTCGAAGGTCTTTTGTTGCAGAAGCAGAAGTATTCCTCGGGCCGTTGCCAGGGATACACAGCAAACATCAGAAGCATTTCGGCCGCCGTTGCCGGGATACACAGCAAACATCAGAAGAATTTTTGGCGCCGTTGCCGGGGAGGAGAAATCAAGATCTATCCAAGTAGGTCTCACAAACTCTTCTCTCGCATTTACTTTTGGTGCCAGTTGTCTCTCTTTTTCCTCTCCCCCACTTCACATTTGCCGTTTTCATTCGCCTTTCGCCTTCGCCATTTTCTTTTGCTTTTGCCGGTTTTCTTGCTTGCTTGTCTGCTTGTTTGGTTGTTGAAGTCATCATGTCTGAAAACACCAAACTTTGCGACTTCTCGATCACTAATAATAATGATTTTATTAGTAGTCCAATTGCTCCCGCCACTAGTGCGGAATCGTATGAAATCAACGCAGCTTTGTTGAATCTTGTTATCAAAGAGCAATTCTCTGGCCTTCCTACTGAAGATGCCGCATCCCATCTCAATACCTTCATTGAGCTTTGTGATATGCAAAAGAAAAGAGGTGTGGATAATGACGTGATTAAGTTGAAACTTTTTCCTTTTTCGTTGCGAGATCGCGCAAAAACTTGGTTTTCTTCTCTGCCTAAAAATAGTATCGATTCCTGGGATAAGTGCAAAGATGCTTACATATCCAAGTATTTTCCGCCGGCTAAGATCATCTCCTTATGTAACGATATCATGAATTTCAAGCAACTTGACCATGAACATGTTGCACAATCTTGGGAGAGGATGAAGCTTATGATTAGAAATTGTCCCGCTCATGGTTTGTGTTTGTGGATGATTATACAAATCTTTTACGCTGGCTTGAATTTCGCTTCTCGCAATATCTTGGACTTCGCCTCGGGTGGAACGTTCATGGAAATCACGTTAGGAGACGCTACAAAACTCTTAGACAATACCATGACCAACTACTCTCAGTGGCACACTGAAAGGTCGCCTGCTAGCAAAAAGGTGCATGCTATAGAAGAGATTAACTCGCGTAGTGCTAAGATGGACGAGTTTATGAATTTGGTTGCTAGTAGAAACGCTGCCGTAGATCCTAATGACATGCCACTATCCTCTTTGATTGAGAATAGGAATGTTAGTTTGGACGTGAATTTTGTTGGTAGGAACAATTTTGGCAACAACAATGCTTTTAGAGGGAACTATGTTCCTATGGCAACACTTATGGAAATCACAACAAATTACCCTCCTCTAACAATTATGGCAATTCCTATGGCAACACTTATGGAAATCACAACAAATTACCCTCTCATTTAGAGAGTTTTTCGCAACAACAATGCTTTTCAAGGAATTCAATTATGTTAATTGCTCCTTGTTTGAATGCATTTCTTTGGTGCAATCCATTGCAAACTCTCGACATGCTTATAGCCAAAGCAAAGCCTTTACTGCGCATATCGTAGATGCTATGATGAAATCTCTTGAAGAGAAGCTCGAACTAGAAGTCTCTATACCTAGAAAACTTCATGATGAGTGGGAACCTACTATCAAAATCAAGATCAAAAACTATGAGTGCAATACTTTGTGTGATTTGGGTGCTTGTGTTTCCGCGATTCCAAAGTCTTTATGTGATATTCTTGGTTTTCATGAGATTGAAGAGTGTTCTCTTAATTTGCATCTTGCGGATTCTACTGTCAAGAAACCCATGGGAGGATCGATGATGTTTTATTGTTGCAAATAAGAACTATGTACCCGTGGATTTCATTATACTTGACATAGATTGCAATCCTTCATGTCCCATTATTCTTGGTAGACCTTTCCTAAGGACTATTGGTTCTATCATCGATATGAAGGAAGGGAATATTAGATTTCAATTTCCTTTAAAGAAGGGCATGGAGCACTTTCCTAGAAAGAAAATAAGATTGCCTTATGAATCTATGATGAGGGCTACCTATGGTTTGAGCACCAAAGATGACTATACGTGATTCCATCACTTTCGCCTAGCTAAGGGCGTTGAACAAAAGCGCTTGTTGGGAGGCAACCCAACGAATCTATCATTTTTCTTTCTGTATTGTGTTTTCCACACTTTCATAATTCTGTTATGATTGTGATTTTTGTGTTTCTTTTAGTGTTTGTGCCAAGCAAAACCGTTATGATTAGTCTTGGGGATGATCGTTTGCATGCTGGAAAAGACAGAAACTTTCTGCTCACGAAAAGAATTTTCATTTTTTTTCTGTAAGAGGTTTTAAGTTGATTCTTTTTGCTGCTGATTGCTATGGAAATATTTCTGACTGTCGTAATTGTTCAGAATTTTTGAAGTACAAGAGGTATACGAAATATACAGATTGCTACACACTGGTCTGCTATTAACAGATTCTGTTTTTGTTGTGATGGTTGTTTATTTTGTTGAAACTATGGATACTATCGGGGGGTATTAGACATGGAAGATTGAAAGTACAGTAACCCAACATCAGCACAAGTAGACTTTAAGTTTTCTACAGTACCGAAGGAAGTGGTGGTTTGCTTTCTTGTACTAATGTTATCACGATTTTCTGTTTAAGTTTCGTGTTGTGAAGTTTTCAAGTTTTGGGTGAAGTTCTTATGGACAAAGAGATAAAGAGTGGAAAGAGCTCAAGCTTGGGGATACCCAAGGCACCCCAAGAGATTCAAGGATGCCGTAAAAGCCTAAGCTTGGGGATGCCCCGAGAAGGCATCCCCTCTCTCGTCTTCAATCCATCGGTAACGTTACTTGGGGCTATATTTTTATTCACCACATGTTATGTGTTTTTGCTTGGAGTGTATTGTATCGTAGGAGTCTTGTATTTTTGTTGTGTCACAATCATCCTTGTTGCACACCTAGAGAGAGAGACATGCACACACCATGATTTTGTCGAGCTTCACTTATATCTTCTGGTAGACAATTCAGCTCACATGTGCTTCACTTATATCTTTTAGAGCACAGCGGTGCGTGGCTTGGTAGTTGATCTATGCATTGAAAGTAGTCTCAAAAGGGATAGTTATCCAAAGGGATACAAAAACTTCTACCTTCTTGTGCATTGAATAGTTAGAGAAGTTTGATTCATCTCAATTAGTTTTGAGTTGTGGTTATGGTAATATTGAAGTCATGCTAGTAAGGGGTTGTGGATCTAGAAATACTTGTGTTGAAGTTAGTGATTCTCGTAGCATGCACGTATGGTGAACCGCTATGTGATGAAATATGAGCATGATTAGTATATTGATTGTCATCCTTTGCGTGGCTGTCGGGATCGCGCGATGGTTTACACCTACCAACCCTTCCCCTAGGAGTATGCGTTGAATGCTTTGTTTCGATAGCTAATAAAACTTTTGCAACAAGTATATGAGTTCTTCATGACTAATGTTGAGTCCATGGTTTATATGCACTTTCACCTTCCACCATCACTATCTTCTTAGTGTCGTGCAACTTTCGTTGGTGCACAAAACCCACCATTACCCTCCCTCAAAATAGCCACCATACCTACCTATTATGGCTTTTTCAAAGTCATTCGGAGATATATTGCCATGCAACTACCACCATGACATGTGCCAACACGTCTACATTGCCATTGCATGATCGTAAGATAGCTAGCATGATGTTTCCATTGATGTCTATGCCATGCTAGATCATTGCCATGGTACACTACCGAAGGCATTCCATATAGAGTCATTGTTACTCTTAGTTTTGAGTTCAAAGTGTGATGATCATCATTAATGGTGCATTGTCCCAGGTGAGGAAATAAAAGAGGCCAAAAAAGCCCACAAAAAAATAGGCCAAAGAGCCCACCAAATAAAAAAAATGATAGAAAAAGAGAGAAGGGACAATGCTACCACTTTTTCCACACTTGTGCATATTAAGCACCATGATCTTCATGATTGAGAGTTTCTCGTTTTGTCACCACCGTATAGCTAGTGGGAAATTTTGATTATATAACTTGGCTTGTATATTCCAATGATAGGCTTCCTCAAAATTTCCTTAGGTCTTCGTGAGCAAGCAAGTTGGATGCACACCCACTAGTTTTCTTTAAGAGCTTTCACATACTCGTAGCTCTAGTGCATCAATTGTATGGAAATCCCTACTCATTCACATTGATATCTATTGATGAGCATCTCCACAGCTCATTGATATGCCTAGTTAATGTGACTATCTTCTCTTTTTTTGTCTTGCAACCTCCACTACATTCCACACCATCTATAGTGCTATAACCATGGCTCACGCTCATGTATTGCATGAGAGTTGAAAAGGTTTGAGAAAGTAAAAGTGTGAAACAATTACTTGGCCAATACCGGGGTTGTGCATGATTTAAATTCATTGTGCAATGATGATTAGCCAGACTATATGCTTTTGTAGGGATAACTTTCTTTTGGCCTTGTTATTTTGAAAGTTTATGATTACTTTGCTAGTTTGCTTGAATTATTATTGTTTCCACGTCAATAGCAAACTATTGTTTTGAATCTAATGGATCTGAACATTCACGTCACATAAGGGGAATTACAAAGGACACCTATGCTAGGTAGGATGAAAGCATCAAAAATTCATTCTTATCACTTCCCAACTCGAGGACGAGCAGGAGTTAAGCTTGGGGATGCTTCATACGTCTCAAACGTATCTATAATTTTTGATGGTTTCACGATGTTATCTTGTCTTCTTCGGTTGTTTTATGTACCTTTTATATATTTTTTAGGACTAACTTATTAATTCAGCACCAAGTGCCCGTTCTTGTTTTTTGTGTGTGTTTTTGACTCTTTTCAGATCTGATTTTGGAATGGAGTCCAAACAGAAGAAAAACCCCGAAATGAGTTTTTCCCGAACGGAAGAAGACCAGGGGGATTTTGGGCCAAGCCAGGTAGGCTCCAGGGAGCCCACAATCCCCCACTCCACCACCAGGGGGAGGCGGCGGTGGGCAGGCTTGTGTCCTCCATGGCCGCCCCCTGACCTAGGTCTTTGGCCTATAAATTCCCAAATCTTCCGTTTTCGCGAGATCTCATCTGGAGGGGACTTTGGAGTTGGAGGGCTTCTTCATCATAATCATGCCCCTCCAATGACTCATTACTAGTTCACTTCAGACCTACGGGTCCGTAGTTAGTAGCTAGATGGCTTCTTCTCTCTCTTGGATCTTCAATACAAAGTTCTCCATGGTCTTCATGGAGATCTATCCGATGTAATCTTCTTTGGCGGTGTGTTTGTCGAGATCCGATGAATTGTGGATTTGTGATCAGATTATGTATGATATATATTTGAGTCTTTGCTATTTTCTTATATGCATGATTTGATATCCTTGTAAGTCTCTCCGAGTCTTGGGTTTTGTTTGGCCAACTAGATCCTTGATTCTTGCAATGCGAGAAGTGCTTGGTTTTGGGTTCTGCAATGTGGTCAAGTTTCCCAGTGACATTAGGGGCAGCAAGGCACACATCAAGTAGTTTCCATCAAGGGTAAAAAGATGGGGGTTTTATCATTGGTTTCAGATTATCCCTCTACATCATGTCATCTTGCTTAAGGCGTTACTCTGTTCTTATGGACTTAATACACTAGATGCATGCTGGATAGCGGTCAACGTGTGGAGTAATAGTAGTAGATGCAGACAATATCGGTCTACTTGTTTTGGACGTGATGCCTATAGAAATAATCATTGCATAGATATCGTCACGACTTTGCGCGGTTCTATGAATTGCTCGACAGTAATTTGTTCACCCACCGTCTACTTGCTTTCATGAGAGAAGCTACTAGTCAAAATTACGGCCCCCGGGTCTATTTACATCCATCGTTTACACCTTTGCTTTTACTTTGCTTTGTTACTTTGTTGCTTTTAGTTCTCACTTGGCAAACAATCTATAAGGGATTGACAACACCTTCATAGTGTTTGTGCAGGATCTTGAGATACTCCTCCACTGGATTGATACCTTGGTTCTCAAACTAAGGGAAATACTTACCACCGCTACGCTACATCACCCTTTCCGCTTCGAGGCAACACAAACGCAAGGCTCCAAGGCCACGGGGGAAATCCTTTGCATACTTGCCTAGGAAGTCCCTTAGGGCGTAGCCGCAGAAGAAAGATCAAGCCAAGTATTCTCCCGTCGACGTGCCTATTTCTCGCGCCGTTGGAAGGTCTTTTGTTGCAGTAGCAGAAGTATTCCTGGCGCCGTTGCCGGGGATAACCAACAAACATCAGAAGTATTTCTGGCGCCGTTGCCGGGGATACACAGCAAACATCACGCGCCCGTGTGGCATCCGCCTCGGCTTCCGCTCATGTTGGGGATCTCAACATGCAAGACACGCTGCTCATGGGAGGCCAGCTGATCCTCCACCGCCCGATGGATGGAGGATATCACACTTGGGCGTACCTAATTGCTGAACACATCCCGTCGCCAGGAGGGCCTTGGCACCCTATGCCCCGCTTCACCCCCCGGTGCCAGAAGTGGTGGGCTCAACCAGCGAGCTGCCTCCACCACCACGCGGCGATGCGCTTGGGTCTCAGCTCGAGGCGTCTGGGCGAAGCATGCCTAGTGCCATGCTCCTGCTCCTTATGGTCCCGGTGGCTGGCTCTGGGCTGCTACCAGGCCATTGCACGGACACGTCCGGAAGAATCGATAGGGTGCTCTATGCTCACGACAACGTGCACACCCACAACATGGAGGATTGGTTAGTAGGCGAGTCCTTCAAAGGTGAGTGCACCACCTGGCAACGGGCTCACATTTGCACCGACAGGCCGGGAAGG